>NW_012115154.1:18631321-18638391 GCF_000951035.1 Colobus angolensis palliatus | reverse complement strand
ATGTCTTCTTTTGAAAAGTGTCTGTTCATGTCCTTTGCCCACTTTTTGATGTGGTTGTTTGATTTTTTCCTTGTAAATTTGTTTAAGTTCTTTTTGATGGGGTTGTTTGTTTTTTTCTTGTATATTTGTTTGAGTTCTTTGTAGATTCTGGATATTAGCCCTTCTTGATGTAAGAGACTGAAGATAGGGCTGGTGAGGGGCAGAGAGGAGGAGGGAGTGGGAAAGGGGAGGTCAAGATACAGAGAAAGAGAGAGACACACCCATACCATACAGATAGCAGAAACAGGTGCAAGAAGAGGAGAGAGAGAGAGAGGACAAGGGAAAGAAAGGGAATGGTAGAGTCAGAGACAGAGAGAGAGAGAGACAAAGAATCTATAGAAGTGTGAGAGAAGGAAGAGAAGACTGAATGGTAGGAGAAGGAATATTTCAAAGAGATCTGAAAGATTTGTGCATAAGGGAAAAGGCTGGATGCATATTTTGGATCCTGGTGAGTATTTTAACAATTTTCAGGCCAGATGTGGTGGTTCATGCCTGTAATCCCAGAACTTTGCAAGGCCGAGGCTGGCGGAAACCCCGTCTCTACTAAAAATAAAAATAATAATAATAATAATAATAATAATAATAAAATAGCTGGGCATGGTGGTGTGTGCCTTTAGTCCCAGCTACTCAGGAGGCTGAGGCAGGAGAATCACTTGAACCTGGGTGGTGGAGGTTGCAGTGAGCCAAGACTGCGCCACTGCACTCCAGCCTGAGTGACAGAGCGAGACACCATCTCAAAACAAACAAACGAACAACAACAACAACACCAAAACAAAAACCCGCAATCTTCAGCTGCCAGTGGTGATAGCTGTGGGAGTTAGAATAAGATCCTTCATTCTTTTTTATTTTGCCCCGACATCATCAGAAGACACACACACACACACGAGAAGTCACTTTCTTACCCCAGTGATTGTGTTCATTTTGGTCCATTGGTGTTCCTGAGAAACAGACAGACAAGAAACTTATTTTTCAGTTCTAAATCCTGAAAGATCTTTATTTTTCTTTTATTTTTCTTTCTTTCTTTCTTTTTTTTTTTTGAGACACAGTTTCACTCTGTCACCCAGGCTGGAGTACAGCGGTGCGATCTTGGCTCACTGCAGCCTCCACATCCTGGGTTCAAGCAACTCTCCCGCCTCAGACTCCCGAGTAACTGGGATTACAGGTGTGCACCACCACCCCTGGCTAATTTTTGTAGTTTTAGTAGAGACAGGGTTTGACCATGTTGGCCAGGCTGGTCTTGAACTCCTGACCTCAAATGATCCACCCGCCTCGGCCTCCCAAAGTGCTGGAATTAAAAGCGTAAGCCACTGCGCTAGGCCAAGATCCTTATATTTCTAAACAACCATGCTTCATTTGTCTACTAATAAGGGACAAGATGGGTGGGAAAAGAATGACTTCCTACTTTACAGAGAACTGGAATCACTTGCTGAGGAGCTGAGAAGTGGGTTTCGTTCGCAAGCCTCACGCCCAGTTCTCTCTCGCTTCCTTCCTCCCGTCGTCTCACAGGTCAGCCCGGCTCCCTTCTGTTTTTGTTTTGCCTGCACACTCTTCCCTTCTGTCAGCTTTCTTTGTAGGTGTGCCTTGCCTTACACCTGAGGCTCAGTCCTCTCTTTCCCTCTCTTTCTTTTTCCACCTTGCCTCCTTCCCTCCTCTACTCTCTCCAAATCTCCTCCCTCGTGTTGAGTCTTTGCTGAGAGACTCAATGAATTAAAATTATGATTCTGGGAAACCGTGCAATCCTTTAAGCCAGAAATACACTTCACTTGATCCATCAATTGCTTGAATTTTCCTCATTCCCCAACAGCCATTGGTTATGAAGTCCTTGCAATCTAGGAACTACTATGCAGTGAGAAGTATCGGTACATTTTCATCAGCTAGTTTCTCTTGCTTAAATCTGGCAGGCATAGACTAAGCCTACAAGCACAGAAAACTGAAAGCCACAAGTTAATGCCCAGATTCTTCCCAGTTAGCACTTTTTATTGGCTTTATACTATGGAAATTCTTTCTTTGCCAGTGATGTGTAAAGTAAATTGCATCGGTTTCCTGTAAACTGGCTTCACTTAAGGAAAAGGCAGTCACTCTAAATTGTTTCTCTTAAAATAGGACAAATTTGTTCTAAGAAAAATGAAAATGTTTGTGCATGGCTTGGAGCCTAGAAATCAACACTGCAGAACTTTTTGTAAATCTTGGCTTACCTGATTTACTGTCCAAAGAAACAGTTGGCTCCCTGTTCAGTCCTGTTATCATGTAGCTCAGCTCTAAGAGAAAAAGAAAGTAAAACCGAAACTCCAGTTGGTCTTCCTCTCTTGAATCTTCACTGAGCTTCCTGACTGCTAACAAACCCCACCACGTGCCTGTGTCTGAAATTCTCTTTCATGCCATTAAACAAGATAAAGTTTAAATGGAAAGTTAATCAGTAGTTATTTACTGTCATGTGGGTCAACTGTCTCTTCTCAAAAGTGAAAAAAGAGTGTCTTAATTATTTCATCTGGACTAGAAAGAAAGGCACGAATGCCAAGGAAGTTGGTAGATTTCAGTCCTTCCCAGCTGGGATATGTCCCAACAGTTAGAAGTTTGTCTAGATGCAAATGACCCCCTGAGAAGGGCTTAAACCTCATTCACATTTGCAGCAGGGATTGTTCTAAAGCAGATGCCACTGGGAGAAAAGAGGAGCCTCTGATAGGCACTGCCCAGGGGAAGAAGAGCACAGAAAGGGGAACTTGAGGGGGCCGGTGTTGTACAAGTCTGATTGTAAGGACCATTAACAATCAAAACATTTTTACATAATTCATTCATGGCTTCTAGGTTTCTGGGCCTTTCTTCCCTGTCTAGCTCTGTAATTTCAGAGAACCTCCCTGTGGGGAGAAATTGTCTAGGAAATATCTATAGTGATAATCTGGAGTGGTTTATATTCAAGAAGAATAACGCAAATAATTAAAGTTGAAATCATCCAAATATTCTTTCTTATACATAGGGCAGTTGCCACAGCAGGGGAAGAAAGACATGGAATTTGTATTGTCTTTAAATACCCCCAGATTAGTAGTGATATGCATTGCTTTCTTTCCAAACTCATTGGTCAGGAATAATCACATAGCCCTAGGCTCCTAATCACATGGCTCTCCTATCCAGAGGTGACAACATGCTAGCAGCCCTTGCTCTCGGTGCCTCCTCAGCCTCAGCGTCCACTCTGGCAGCACTTGAGGAGCACTTCAGCCCTCCACGGCACTGTGGGAACCCCTCTCTGGGCTGGCCGAGGCTGCAGCCGGCTCCCTCTGCTTGCAGGGAGGTGTGGAGGGAGAGGCCCCGGCTGTGTGCTGCACGAACAGTCCAGCGCAGTTCCCGCGGGCGTGGGCGCTTCTCCGCGGCCACACTCAGAGTGGCTGACCGGCGCCTCCAGCCCAGGGCAGTGAGGGGCTTAGCACCTGGGCCAGCAGCTGCGGTGGGTGGGCCGGGTCCGAGCAGTGCCGGCAGGCCGGTCCTGTGCTTGAGCTCTCGCTGGGCCTCAGCTGCCTCTTCGCGTGCTGCCCCCTGCTCCACAGCACTCAGTGCCATCAACCGCCCAGGGGCTGAAGAGTACAGGTGCAAATGACCCCCTGAGAAGTGGATTCCTCGGGACTGGCAGGGCAGCTCCACCAACGGAATACACTAGGTGAAGCCAGCTGGGCTCCTGAGTCTAGTGGGGACTTGGAGAACTTTTATGTCTAGCTAAGGGATTGTAAATAGACCAATCAGCACTCTGTGTCTAGCTAAAGGTTTGTGAATACACCAATCAGTACTCTATATCTAGCTAACCTAGTGGGGACTTGGAGAACTTTTATGTCTAGCTAGTGGATTGTAAATGCACCACTCTGTGTCTAGCTTAGGGATTGTAAATGCACCAATCAACACTCTGTCAAAATGGACCAATCAGCTCTCTGTAAAATGGACCAGTCAGCAGGATGTGGGTGGGGCCAGATGAGGGAATAAAAGCAGGCTGTCCCGCCAGCCAGCTGCTGCAACCAGCACTGGTATCCTTCCACATGGTGGAGGCTTTGTGTTTCCCCTCTGCAATAAATCTTGCTACCACTCACTCTTTGGGTCCACACTGCCTGTATGAGCTGTAACACTCACCCTGAAGGTCTGCAGCTTCCCATCTGAGGCTAGTGAGACCACACACCCTCCAGGAAGAACAAGCAATTCCAGACATGCTGCTTTTAAGATCTGTAACACTCACCGTAAAGGTCTGCAGCTTCACTCCTAAAGCCAGCGAGACCAAAAACCAACCAGAAGGAAGAAACTGGGGACACACCATCTTTAAGAACTGTAACACTCACCGTGAGGGGCCACAGTTTCGTTCTTGAAGTCAGTGAGACCAAGAACCCACCAATTCTGGACACACTGTGAGGGAGACTGGGGAATGCAGTGGACCCTATGGAACCTGGGTGAACACTACCACCTTTATAACACACAACTGTTGCTTTGTTTCATTTTCTTCCAGATCCTTTACTGTACAATCTCATAAGTGTGCTTGAAGAACAATACACAGGCAACTCCTGCTTGATATCTATAATCTGTAAGTCTATAATTTAGTCCGAAAAATGAAATATTCTATGTAAAAACACTAACTGGCACCTATTTCTTATTGTTTTATGTGTGAAACCAAGGTAATGTAATACTCATCAAACTGAAAGCTTACCAATTTTCTAAATCATAAATAGAATTTATGAGAAAAAACTGTCAACTTAGAATACCAGAATTATAATATATGCTTCTCTGAGTCCCCCCCAAAAAAATACTTCAGGCTTATTTTATTTTATTTTATTTTGATTTGGAGTCTCACTTGTCACCCAGGCTGGAGTGCAGTGGCACAATCTCGGCTCAATGCAATCTCCACCTCCTGAGTTCAAGCGATTAGCCTGCCTCAGTCTCCCAAGTAGCTGGAATTACGGGCGCTGGCCGCCAGGCCAGGCTAATTTTTTGTATGTATGTATGTATTTATTTATTTATTTTAATAGAGACGGGGTTTCACTGTGTTAGCCAGGATGGTCTTGATCTGCTAACCTCATGATCCGTCCGCTTTGGCCTCCCGAAGTGCTAGGAATACAGGCATGACCCACTGCGTCTGGCCCAATAATTTAGGTTTATAAATAAAAAATATTGGATAATGTAAGAGGGAGTGCAAGGCATCTACATGTCTAATGAATTCAGTGGATCACCTACACGACACATGTTCATTTCATCTAACTGTCCATTTTCAGTGTTGGCTTTATCTTACTTTGGTAGAAAGACGGATTTGTAGTTCCATAAATTATGCTCAGGAACAGCAGTGTCTAGAGAAAAGTTTATAATTTTCCTTTTCTGTAACTGTTCTTTAAGGAAAAAACTTTAATAAAAACAAAAATGATAAATATGTATATAATAACAGATTCAAAATACGTAAAACAAAAATTGTCAGGACTAGAGGGAGAAAGAAGGCCACAAGCAGCTGGAGATTTTAACACTTCTTTTTTAGTAATGGATAGAATAACTTGATAAAAAAATTCATGATGATATAGAAGATCAGAAAAGTACTATTAACCATCTTGAGATAACTGATACTTATAAAACATTATGCTTTACAACTGCAGAACATGTATTCTTTTTCAAGTGAACATCTACTTTCATGAAGACATAATATGATGGAAAATAGTCTCAATAAATTTGAAACTACTGAAACCATACAAAGTATGTTCTCTGACAACAATTGGATGATGCAAAGAAATCAATAACGATATGATGTCTAGATAATGCCCAAATGTGTCAAAATTTGAAAACTGGTAATGAAAACAAAACTTACCATAACTCATTGAATGTAGTTAAATCAGTGCTTAAAAGGCAGTATATAGCTGTGTTTATACAAAAAAGATAGAAAGGAAGAAAGAAAGGAAGTATGGAAGAGAAAGAGAAAGGAAGGAATCCTTGCCACAGCTAGGAGAAAAAATTCTCAAAAATGTGTCTAGAAAAATATGTTATTCATGATAAAGAACTTTTATAACTCAATAATTTAAAAAAGACACATAACCTAATAAAAATGGGCAAAAATTGAACAGATACTTCAGAAAAGGAGATATATGAATAACCCAGTTGCTTAATATCTTTGTTTTTCAACTTTTAAGTTCAGGGGTGTATGTGCAAGTTAGTGATATAGGTAAACCTGTGTCATAGAAGTTTGTTGTACAGATTATTTTATTACCCAAGTATTAAGCTTAGTACTCAATAAGTCTTTTTTCTCATCCTCTCCTCCTCCTACTCTTCACCCTCTGGTAATCCCCAGTGTCTGATGTTCACTTCTATGTGTTCATCTGTTCTCATCATTTACCTTCCACTTATAAGTGAGAATATGCAGTATTTGGCTTTCTGTTCTTGTATTAGTTTGCTAAGGATAATGGCATCCAGCTCCATCCATGTTCCTGCAAAGGATATGATCTCATTCATTTTTATGGCTGCAGAGTATTCTATGGTGCATATGTACTGCATTTTCTTTATCCAGTCTACCATTGTTGGGGATTTAGGTTGATTCCATGTCTTTGCTATTGTGAATAGTGCTGCAGTGAACATACATGTGTCTTTATGACAGAATGATTTATATTTCTTTGAGTATACACCCAGTAATGGGATTACTGGGTCAAGTGGTAGTTCTGTTTTTAGATCTTTGAGGAAATACCACATTGCTTTCCACAAATGTTGAATTAATTTACACTCCTACCAATGGTGTATAAGTGTTCCCTTTTCTCTGCAACCTCACCAGCATCTGTTAATTTTTGACTTCTTAATAATAGTCGTTTGGACTGGTGTGAGATGGTCTCTCATTGTTGTTTTGATTTGCATTTCTCTAATGATCAGTGATGTTGAGCATTTTTTGATATGCTTGTTGGCTGCATGTATGTCTTCTTTTGAAAAGTGTCTGTTCATGTCCTTTGCCCACTTTTTTTTTTTTATACTTTAAGTTCTAGGGTACATGTGCACAACGTGCAGGTTTGTTACATGTGTATACATGTGCCATGTTGGTGTGC
>NW_012115154.1:18629174-18630045 GCF_000951035.1 Colobus angolensis palliatus | reverse complement strand
CTAGCCAATTTTCCCAGCACCATTTATTAAATAGGGAATCCTTTCCCCATTTCTTGTTTCTCTCAGGTTTATCAAAGATCAGACGGCTGTAGATATGTGGTATTATTTCTGAGGGTTCTGTTCTGTTCCATTGGTCTATATCTCTGTTTTGGTACCAGTACCATGCTGTTTTGGTTACTGTAGCCTTGTAGTATAGTTTGAAGTCAGGTAGCGTGATGCCTCCAGCTATGTTCTTTTGACTTAGGATTGTCTTGGCAATGCGGGCTCTTTTTTGGATCCATATGAACTTTAAAGCAGTTTTTTCCAATTGTGTAAAGAAACTCATTGGTAGCTTGATGGGGATGGCATTCAGTCTGTAAATCACCTTGGACAGTATGGCCATTTTCATGATATTGATTCTTTCTATCCATGAGCATGGTATGTTCTTCCATTTGTTTGTGTCTTCTTTTATTTCAGTGAGCAGTGGTTTGTAGTTCTCCTTGAAGAGGTCCTTTACATCCCTTGTAAGTTGGATTTCTAGGTATTTTATTCTCTTTGAAGCAATTGTGAATGGAAGTTCATTCATGATTTGGCTCTCTGTTTGTCTGTTACTGGTGTATAAGAATGCTTGTGATTTTTGCACATTAATTTTGTATCTGAGACTTTGCTGAAGTTGCTTCTCAGCTTGAGATTTTGGGCTGAGATGATGGGGTTTTCTAAATATACAATCATGTCATCTGCAAAGAGGGACAATTTGACTTCTTTTTTTCCTAACTGAATACCGTTTATTTCTTTCTCTTGCTTGATTTTCCTAGCCAGAACTTCCAACACTATGTTGAATAGGAGTGGTGAGAGAGGGCATCCCTGTCTTGTGCCAGTTTTCAAAGGGAAT
>NW_012115154.1:18625698-18627803 GCF_000951035.1 Colobus angolensis palliatus | reverse complement strand
CTGCTTTAAATGTGTCCCAGAGATTCTGGTATGTTGTATCTTTGTTCTCATTGGTTTCAAAGAACATCTTTATTTCTGCTTTCATTTTGTTATGTACCCAGTAGTCATTCAGGAGCAGGTTGTTCAGTTTGCATGTAGTTGAGTGGTTTTGATTGAGTTTCTTAGTCCTGAGTTTTAGTTTGATTGCACTGTGGTCTGAGAGACAGTTTGTTATAATTTCTGTTGTTTTACATTTGCTAAGGAGTGCTTTACTTCCAACTATGTGGTCGATTTTGGAATAAGTGTGATGTGGTGCTGAGAAGAATGTATATTCTGTTGATTTTTGGTGGAGAGTTCTGTAGATGTCTATTAGGTCCACTTGGTGCAGAGTGAGTTCAATTCCTGGATATCCTTGTTAACTTTCTGTCTCGTTGATCTGTCTAATGTTGACAGCGGGGTGTTAGTGTCTCCCGTTATTATTGTATGGGAGTCTAAGTCTCTTTGTAAGTCTCGAAGGACTTGCTTTATGAATCTGGGTGCTCCTGTATTGGGTGCATATTTATTTAGGATAGTTAGCTCTTTCTGGTGATTTGATCCCTTTACCATGATGTAATGGCCTTCATTGTCTCTTTTCATCTTTGATGGTTTAAAGTCTGTTTTATCAGAAACTAGGATTGCAACCCCTGCTTTTTTTTGTTTTCCATTTGCTTGGTAGATCTTCCACCATCCCTTTATTTTGAGCCTATGTGTGTCTCTGCATGTGAGATGGGTCTCCTGAATACAGGAAACTGATGGGTCTTGACTCTTTATCCAGTTTGCCAGTCTGTGTCTTTTAATTGGACCATTTAGTCTATTTACATTTAAGGTTAATATTGTTATGTGTGAACTTGATCCTGTCATTATGATATTGGATGGTTATTTTGCTCATTAGTTGATGCAGTTTATTCCTAGCATCAATGGACTTTACATTTTGGCATGTTTTTGCAATGGCTGTTACCTGTTGTTCCTTTCCATGTTTAGTGCTTCCTTCAGGATGTCTTGTAGGGCAGGCCTGGTGGTGACAAAATCTCTAAGCATTTGCTTGTCTGTAAAGGATTTTATTTCTCCTTCACTTATGAAACTTAGTTTGGCTGGATATGAAATTGTGGGGTGAAAATTCTTTTCTTTAAGAATGTTGAATATTGGCCCCCACTCTCTTCTGGCTTGTAGAGTTTCTGCTGAGCAATCTGCTGTTAGTCTGATGGGTTTCCCTTTGTGTGTAACCCAACCTTTCTCTCTGGCTGCCCTTAACATTTTTTCCTTCATGTCAACTTTGGTGAATCTGACAATTATGTGTCTTGGAGTTGCTCTTCTCGAGGAGTATCTCTGTGGCTTTCTCTGTATTTGCTGAATGTGAATGTTGGCCTGCTTTACGAGGTTGGGGAAGTTCTCCTGGATAATATCCTGAAGAATGTTTTTCAACTCGGTTCCATTTTCCCCATCACTTTCAGGCACACCAATCAGACGTAGATTAGGTCTTTTCACATAATCCCATATTTCTTGGAGGCTTTGTTCATTTCTTTTTACTCTTTTTTCTCTGCACTTCTCTTCTCGCTTCATTTCATTCATTTGATCCTCAATCGCTGATACTCTTTCTTCCAGTTGATCGAGTCGGTTGCTGAAGCTAGTGCGTTTGTCATGTAGTTCTCGTGTTATGGTTTTCATCTCTATGAGTTCTTTTAAGGTCTTCTCTGCATTGATTATTCTAGTTATCCATTCATCCATTCTTTTTTCATGGTTTTTAGTTTCTTTGCACTGGGTACATAGTTCCTCCTTTAGCTCTGAGAAGTTTGATTGACTGAAGCCTCCTTCTCTCAACTCGTCAAAGTCATTCTCTGTCCAGCTTTGTTCCGTTGCTGGCGATGAGCTGCGTTCCTTTGGAGGGGGAGATGTGCTCTGATTTTTTTAATTTCCAACTTTCCTGCACTGCTTTTTCCCCATCTTTGTGGTTTTATCTGCCTTTGGTCTTTGATGATAGTGACGTACCGATGGGGTTTTGTTGTGGGTGTCCTTTCTGTTTGTTAGTTTTCCTTCTAATAGTCAGGACCCTCAGCTGTAGGTCTGTTGGAGTTTGCTTGAGGTCTACT
>NW_012115154.1:18622689-18625648 GCF_000951035.1 Colobus angolensis palliatus | reverse complement strand
TCTTTCTGTTTGTTAGTTTTCCTTCTAATAGTCAGGACCCTCAGCTGTAGGTCTGTTGGAGTTTGCTTGAGGTCTACTCCAGACCCTGTTTGCCTGGGTATCAGCAGCAGAGGCTGCAGAAGATAGAATATTGCTGAACAGTGAGTGTTGCTGTCTGATTCTTGCTGTGGAAGCTTCATCTCAGGGGTGTAGCCCGCCATGTGAGATGTGAGGTGTCGGTCTGCACCTAGTGGAGGATGTCTCCCAGTTAGGCTACTCAGCGCAGGTCAGGGACCCACTTGAGCAGGCAGTCTGTCCGTTCTTAGATCTCAGCCTCCATGCTGGGAGATCCAGTGCTCTCTTCCAAGCTGTCAGACAGGGGCATTTACCTCTGCTAAGTTTTCTGCTGGTTTTTGTTTAGCTATGCCCTGTCCCCAGAGGAGGAGTCTACAAGAGGCAGGCCAGCCTCCTTGAGCTGTGGTGGGCTCCACCCAATTTGAACATCCAGGCGGCTTTTTGTACCTACTTAAGCCTCATCAATAGCAGGCGCCCCTCCCCCAGCCTTTCTGCCGCCTTGCAGTTAGATCTCAGACTGCTGTGCTAGCAATGAGGGAGGCTTCGTGGGCGTGGGACCCTCCAGGCCAGTCATGGGATATAATCTCCTGGTGTACCATTTGCGACCCTTGGTAAAGCACAGTATTAGGGTGGGAGTTACCTGATTTTCCAGGTGTTGTGTGTCTCAATTTCCTTTGGCTAGGAAAGGGAATTCCCTTCCCCCTTGGGCTTCCCAAGTGAGGCAATGCCTCACCCTGCTTCAGCTCTTGCTGGTCGGGCTGCACCCGTGAACCAGCGCCAACTGTCTGACACACCCCAGTGAGATGAAGCTGGTACCTCAGTTGAAAATGCAGAAATCACCTGTCTTCTGTGTCACTCAGGCTGGGAGCTGGAGGCTGGAGCTGTTCCTATTTGGCCATCTTGGGTGCGCCCCTCCTTTGCCCACTTTTTAATGGGGTCTTTTGTTTTTTTCTTGTACATTCGTTTAAGTTCCTTATAGATACTGGATATTAGATTTTATCAGATGCAAAGGTCTAATATCCAGCATGTATAAGAAAAAAATAGATTGCAAAAATTTTCTCCTATTCTGTAGGTTGTCTGTTTATTCTGTTGATAGTTTTTTTTGCTGTGAGAAACGTTTTAGTTTAATTAGATTCCATTTGTCAAATTTACTTTTGTTGCAGTTGCTTTTGGCAAGTTCATTATAAAATCTTTGCCAGTTCCTGTGTCCAGAATGGTATTTCCTAAGTTATGTTCCAGAGATTTTATAGTTTTGGGTTTTACATATAAGTCTTTAATCCAGCATAAGCTGATTTTTGTATATGGTGTGAGGAAGGGGTCCAGTCTCAATCTTCTGCATATGGCTAGCCAATTATCCCAGCACTATTTATTGAATAGGGAGTCCTTTCCCCATTACTTGTTTTTGTCAGCTTTGCTGAAGATCAGAAGTTTTAGGTGTGTGGCCTTATTTCTGGGCTCTCTGTTCTGTTCCATCGGTCTATGTGCCTGTATTTGTACCATGCTGTTTTGGTTACTGTAGCGCTGTAGTATAGTTTGAAGTTGGGTAGCATGGTGCTTCCAGCTTTGTTCTTTTTGCTTAGGATTGCCTTGGCTATTCAGGTTCTGTTTTGATTCCATATGAATTTTAAAATTGATTTTTTTCCCTAGTTCTGTGAAGAATGTCATTGGTAGTTTGATAGGAATAGCATTAAAGCTTTAAATTGCTTTGGGCAGTGTGATGCTTAATACTGAGTGTCAACTTGATTGGATTGAAGGATACAAGGTATTGATCCTGGATCTCTAAAGGTGTTCCCCAAAAGATTAACATTTGAATCAATGGGCCAGGAAAGGTAGACCCACCCTTAATCTGGGTGGAAACAATCTAATCAGCTGCCAGCATGGTTAAAATATAACCAGGCAGAAAAATCTGAAGAGAGACTGGCCTAGCCTCCCAGCCTACATCTTTCTCCCATGCTGGATGCTTCCTGCCCTCAAACATCAGAAGTTTTGGAACTTGGACTGGCTTCCCTTCCTCCTCAGCCTGAAGATGGCCTATTGTGTGAAATATATATGTATATTCCATTAGTTCTGTGCCTCTAGAGAACCCTGACTAATACAGGCAGAGTATGGCCATTTTAACAATATTTATTCTTCCTATCCATGAGCTTGGAATGTTTTTTTCATTTGTTTGTGTCATCTCATATTTCTTTGAGCAGTGTTTTTGTAGTTCTCATTACAGAGATTCTTCACCTCCCTGGTTAGCTGTATTCCTAGGTATTTTACTCTCTTTGAGGCAATTGTGAACGGGATTGCATTCCTGATTTGGCTCTTGGCTTGACTGTTGTTTGTGTATAAGAATGCTAGTGATTTTTGTACATTGATTTTTTTGTATTCTGAGATTCTGTTGCAGTTGTTTATCAGCTGAAGAAGCTTTTGGGCAGAGACTATGGGGGTTTCTAGATACAGAAACCTTGTCTGCAAACAAGGATAGTGTAAATTTCTCTCTTCCTATTTGGATGCCCTTTATTTCCTTCTCTTGACTGACTGCTCCAACCAGTATTACTTCCCATCCTATGTTGAATAGTAGTGGTGAGAAAGGGCATCTCTGTCTTGTGACAGTTTTCAAGGGGAATGCTGCCAGCTTGGGCTCATTCAGTATGATGTTGGCTGTGGGTTCCTCATAGATGGCTCTTATTATTTTTAGTATGTTTCTTCAATACCTAGTTTATTTCAGAATGAGATAACATTGCACATTACTCAGAATGGTTAAAATAAAATCCAAAATGACAGGCAACAAGTGAGAATTTTGAACAATCAGAACTCTCTTTTTTTTTATTTTTATTTTTTATTTTTTATTTTTTTATTATACTTTAAGTTCTAGGGTACATGTGCATAACGTGCAGGTTTGTTACATATGTATACTTGT
>NW_012115154.1:18583634-18620317 GCF_000951035.1 Colobus angolensis palliatus | reverse complement strand
GGTGGATAAGCTTTTTGATGTGCTGCTGAATCCGGTTTGCCAGTATTTTATCTCATACAATGTTGACAGGAGTGTAAAATGTTACAACAGTTCGGAAAAATGTGTGGCAGGTTTTGTGCCCTTTGGTAGAGTATTAAGTCTTTCTTCATATAGAGCACATAACAGTTTTTACCCAGTTTGTTCATGAGAATTTAACTTTTTAAGTTGCTGTTCTAAATCGGAATTTATCCTTTTACCCTATTTTCTAAAGGGCTTTTATTTTATAAAGAGAAATACAATAAAATTAGTAAATTAATTTTATAAACAGCTAATTTACTTATTTCAATATTTTAAAACATTTAAAAAATTTCCTTTTGATTTTCACAGAGTTTCTAGGTTTATCATAGACTCAGTTGCAAATAGTGATAATTTTCTCTCGTTTCCAAAAAATCTTAAATTCTCTTGTATAATTATATTGCTTGTTACCTTTTCAAAAGTGAGCTAATGTGTTTTTATTATTTATTTAACTGTAGAGCATCTTATATCTTATCATTATTATTGATGCTGGTTATTGGCAATTAATTAGTTTATTTTAAAATCAGTGTGGCTATACTTTGCTTAGTCCTACTTCATTAAAGTCTTTTATCTGAGATATAAATTTGGAAAAATTTATTTTAATGTTGACTGATATAATTCCATGTCTTTTTCCTTTTCACCTACTAATATTGCAAATTGCATCACTATGTTTCCTAACATAAGTGATATGTACATGTGCATGTGCAAAAGTTTGGGTTCCAAGGAATACAGGCTGTTGAGATGAAGATGAAATGGATGAAGGAAGTTTATTAGGGAATCCTCTTAGGAAAAGTGCTAGAGGGGGAAGGGAAGAACCTAGGATTAGGCAGGGAGAAGTGAGACTGAGATGTAGTCACAACAAATATGGACTCTACAGGGAGTTCTAAAGTTTGGTTGGACTTTCAGAATGAAGGGGAGTTAGCAGGACTTTATAATCCCCATTGGATGCAAACTTCCCCTGGAAAAGACACTTGACTTACGTGAGGCATCTTTCTTCAGCAGAAGCCAATTTCTGGACAGGTCTGATGGCTCAACAGCTGACAGCTAACAGCTGGCCTCACTCCCAGCAACTGGAGATAGGTCCTTCTGTTTTTGCACTGTTCCTCTAGGTTTGGAGATGCAAATATTGCTTCTCCTGCTTCATCTTTTAGACCATCTGTAGAGACTTCCAAGTATAGTTTTAAATATCTCCATGATGAAACTTCTTGTTCAAGCCTTCTCACTGCTGTCCCTTCTGAACATGAGCATACATGGAACATTTCCCCTACATCCCATGCTTCTAGTAAGTCATGTGACTACAGCCTTAAATTAGGGGTAAGATAGATGTTGGGAGGAGGTGAGGAAAGAGAGGGCAGTGGCTGAGTAAAGGTGCATGTTTTAGAGTACTGTGACATTTTAAAATTCATTTTATTCCCATGGTTCAAGGCAATTTCGGACAACGGGTCAAGACAAAAGAATGGACCACAGATTTTCTGCAGTGATATTGAGATGTATTTGACAATTGTTCTGTGGTTTCTTGTAAAGGGTTTATTTATAAAGCAGTACTGTTCAGTAGAGAATTCTGTGATGGAAATGTTTACTGTCTGCCCTGTCCAATATGGCAGCCACTAGCACATGTCGCTGTTGAGCAATTGCAAGGTGGCTAATGTGATGGAGAAACTGAATTTTACATTTTAATTTTAAATCATATAATTAAATGGCCACATGTGGCTAGTGGTTACTGTTCCGAACAGTGCAGTTATAGAGTATATCATTCTTAATAAGATGATACAAAACATTGTGTTTGTGAAAGGAGAGGAGTGCACAGGTAAAGATATAATGAGAAATTGCAAAACAAAAGGAACAAGTGGATTTAACATCCCCAAATTCCAAAACATGGGGTGGAGAGGCTTGTTACTATGAGTTTAAAAATTATGGTGACTTCTTTTAGGCTTGTTTAGCTTCCTGACTTACTAGGCAGTTTCCAATTTATCATTATATTTTGGGATAACTAAGAATTCAGGAGCTGTTTAACCTCAAACTCTCCCTCACTATTTAAACTCCCCAAATTTAAATATTTGCTATAAATAACTTTCCACTGATTTCACCCAAAATTCATTATTTGAATTGAAACTCCACTGAAGGAAATCTGGTTGTGCACACCAGTAAAACACTGATATTGCCCTTGAGTCTGTAGGGTGAAAGTGAAGTGAACTGCAGTCATATCTCAGCTGTTTCTTGACAGGATCCTGTCTTGTTCCCAAGTTGTCTAAATTGGTTTTTAATTGTTGGAATCATTTTCTTCATATTATTAAGTGAAAGTGTCTTCTACGAGAAAGGGACAATTTATTGCTGATTTCCAAAGTTTCATGAAGTGATGACTGCAAAGCAACACAATAACAACACCAACACCAACACTGCCAACAGAAAAACCCTTCTTAGATCTTTTTGAAGAGGTCTGAATTGGTCACATGTACAGTGAAAAATGTGAAGAACTATGAGCCTTACATAGCAAAGGACTTACTGCCAGAGAACTAATTCAAACCACAATCATCTCCTTCTGGAGGGTCAAGTGCTGTAAAGACAATTCCCAGTCCCTTGGAACTGGATATGGACAAACCCCAGGCGTGAACAATTCCACCTCCTCCTTCATCAGCTCATCTCACACACTCATCCCACTGAGCAGCCACCGTGAGGACTCTGATCTCCCTCTCCTCTCCTCTAAACCTCTTTTAGGCAATTCTAATTAGTAAATAAACCTTTTTTAAATTTGTGAGTGCAATTTGAATTTGTTATCTATATGAACTTATTTTTATATTTGATCAATTTTTCTGAATTCTTGTAGAAGTGTAGTAGAGAAGAATGTTTGCATTGATATCATTGCTCACTGCAGACAGACATGAGTGTAGTGTTAAATAACTGGCAAATAATCAGCTAAACATGTTTCAATTCTGATGGGAATAATTTTGATATTGATTTGTAAAAGTTCTTTATGGGGCCAAAAACGATAATTTACCTTCTTTTTTTGATTTTTTTTAATTAAAAAAACATTATATAGAAGTTAGGGAAAGAGATTAGAAGTATTTTCAGGAAGAAGATAATGCATATTCCAAGGTAAGTGAAAACCTGGAGCTCTCAGTTAATCAAAAAAAGCCAAGGATGGCTAGATCGTCGAAGTGGGAAGTCAGATTGTGTAGAAATGAGGCTGGAGATTTGAGCAGATGATGTTTTACAGAAACTCATAATTAAGTTTGGATCCTGAATGTTTTATTACGGAAAATGGAAAAACACTCCAGGCTTGAATGTAGGTATGTCACAGTCAGATATGTGTAATTGTGGGCTGTGAGAATTATGAATTCAAAACCTTCTCCCTCATCAGGCTTTACATGATCTGAATTTCGGTTGCTTTAATTGTGATCCTCCTCCACTTGCTCTGCCTCCCACCAACCCCACCCACTCAGTGCATGGAAACAGAACAAGTGAGTTAAAGCGAGCATAGAGGAACCCTGGCTGTAAAGTTTTAGGTGAACCCACTGGGGTCACCAGCCCATTCTGTTTCCTTTGCTCATAAACCTGTCAACCCTTACCCCATTTCCTTTCCAAAAACTCTCCCATAATATCTTTTCATTTTCACTTGCTGTCCTTCCTGAGTTTCATCTCCCTGAGTATTCAGAGGCATTTGGTTTCTAGATGTTTTTTCAAGTGTGAAAAATAACTTCAGTGTGTGAAAGGAAACCACAAGACCCAGGGCTGCTATAGCAGCAAGCTCTGTCCTCAGAGAGGGTAGATAACTGTCTTATCCTGTGTGATCTGAAGGAGCTGAAATTCCCCTCTGTAAAACATGCACCCTATTGATCTGGAGCTGTCATTCCTCTCTCAGAGGTAAGTGTTTTCTATCAGGACAGCAATTAGGTAAGGGGAAAATAATGCATAAGGAGATACTGAGAAGGAAGTCAAAGGAGCTGAATACAGATCAAACATTAATAGCTCGAGTGAAGAGTTAACAATTCAAGCCCTTGGCTGGGCACCGTGGCTCATGCCTGTAATCCCAGCACTTTGGGAGGCTGAGGTAGGCAGATCATGAGGTCAGGAGTTTGAGACCAGCCTGGCCAACATGGTGAAACCCCATCTCTACTAAAAATACAAAAAATTAGCTGGACGTGGTGGTGGGTGCCTGTAATCCCAGCCACTTGGGAGGCTGAGGCAAGATAATTGCTTGAATCTGGGAGGCAGAGGTTGCAGTGAGCTGAGACCATGCCATTGCATTCCAGTCTAGGTGACAGAGCAAGACTGCCTTAAAACAACAAACAAACAAACAAAAAATCAAGTCCTTAAATGCTGGGGTTCCAGTGGAAGGTTTCTTTGATGTGGTCTGTTGCCCGTTTTCTTGGCCACATCTTGTAAAAGAGATGACCTCTATAGTTTTAACTTGCTACAGATCTGGGGCTTGATCATCCGTTAAAATAGCAGAGACTGCTCTATTTGCCTTTCTCTAACTTACCTTCTTCATCCTGCCCTGAAGTTCTCCCACATAAATGTTTAACTGCTCAGTCCATCAGTGATCACATATACCCAAAATACATCCTCCATATTCTCACTGGGGTTCTGGAATTAGACAGAACTGAGTTCCAGTTCTTACTGGGCCACTAACTAGCTAAGTGTCCTTACTCAAACTTGAGCCTAATTTCCTTCATCTTAAAATGGGAACAATTTAAACTATCCAGTAGAATTGTCTGAACTAAATGGAAAAGTGCTTGTAAAGGATGAATTTCCAGTGGCTAGCAAAGAGGTTTTCAAGCCTTAGCCTGCATCAGAATCACCTAAAGAGTTTATTAAAATACAAATGGCTAGTCAACATCCCTGGAATTTCTGTATTAGTAGGTTTTGAATGGAGCCTGAAAATAGCATTTCTGACGATTCCCAGTAGTCTGGGAACCTCACTTTGAGAACCACTGCTCTTGGGCATTGCTGTATCATTTGCACTGTTGAAGTTGGGCCACTGCCATGACTGGTGGAATTGGGGCCTGTGCCCAGCTACAAATAAAAGTTGGAGGTTTATTTCTGAGGCATCTCAACTTTCAGGGACATTTAGGCTGTTTCCTGATGGCCTAACGCACCTCTCCATTTTGTTTCCTCTAGGATGATCTTAGATGAGAGGGTCTTATGTTGACTTTTCTCACCTAAAACTTTTACATTCGGGGTGATGTTCTTTTAAAAACTCTCTTACGATCTCCATTTCAGCTGATTTAATCATAGGTGAGAGTCCTTTAACAGACAAAGCTTTAGCTCAGTGGTTCTCAAACTTTAGCAGGCATCAGACTCACTTGGGGGGTTTACTGAAACTTAGATTGCTGGACTCCATCCCCAGAGTTTCTGATTCAGTGAGTTAAGGATGGAGTCCATACTTCCTAACAAGTTTCCAGTTCATACGGATGCTGCTGATCCATGGCCCACATTTTGAGAACCACTAGTCTAATACACAGTAAGTCTGAAAAGGAGCTAATACAATAAACCAGCACCCCTGGGGACCATCAGCATGACTGGGCCATTTACATGAACTCCAAGTAAGGTTTAAAATCTCTGGTGTGTCTGTCATGTGGCAGAGGGTGGAGTAAGGGGAAAAAGAAGAAGAAACCAACCTGGCTTCATTTCTACAGATGTCTTCCCATGTTGCTGAGGAAATGAAACCAGCACACATGGAGAAACGGAGTCTAAGAGGCATTGTCTGATTGACAGACAGCAGAGGATCAAAAATCTCAAGTTGTGGAGGTTTTCATGCAGGAGTTTTGCACTAGAGGAAGGGAGGATTTGGAAATGTGGAGAACTTTGGGGACAGACAAATAGGTGGAAGGAAATAGTGTGAATGTCTTTAAGGTAAAAATAAGCATTGCCTGGATAAGAAAAAGTGAACGGGTACCCCTCATAGAGCAGATACAGCTACCACTTACTTAATTCTTTCTGGCTCAGCCCTGGGTTTTATATCTTCTTCTCTAATGCTTACAGTAACAGTAGGAAGTAGAAATTATCATCTCCATTTCTAAAGAAGTAAAAATAAGGCTCAGAAAGATGAGTAACTCGATCAATGTTACTCAGAGAATGAGTGTAGAATCAGAGATGGATTCTACCCCATCTCTACTCCATTCTACCCCATTCTACCCCAGCTGTCTACCCCAAGCTCCTTGCTGTGACTCTCATAAGGTAGTAGAATAGAAGCAAGGGGGCTGTGAAGAAAGTTTGCAGCCTGATATAAAAACTGTCAATTTCAGGCCAAGAAGTGTGAACTGTAACCTAGGTGACCATGGCCTCTTGAGCAACACACATGGTAGGTCTGAGCTACATAATCTTGATCTGTTGGGTGCAGACTAATTAGAGAAGTGAAGAGAGAAGTCCTTTCTAGCTACAGGAAGTCTCCTTGTTCTTCCCCCTTTCCTGCCTCTCCTTTCCTCCCTAAACCTTGTACTTCACTCTCCCACTGTCAAGTTTGTGCCTCTTTCTGTCTCACTGCTCCTCCCTCTTTCCTCTATCTTTCTTGCGTGGTGTCCTGTTAATCCTGATCCCAGCTCCCAGCCCTACTACCTTAGGCAATATCCAACCTTATGGGATACCCATCCCTCAGTCCCACCCTGCACCCAGAATTAGTGGGTCCTGAAAGTAACAAAGTAGAGCAGAGACACTGGCTTTCCTGAAAAGGCCACTCCAGACCCTGCCTGTCTGCTCTCAGAGCCTGCTCTGCCTCCACCTAAACAACACATGTGTACACACTATGGCAGGGCCCAGCCCCCTCCCAGCTTCTCCAACTTTTAGGTCTTATCCTTTCTAAGTTTAGCATCTCTATGGGAAAAATGCTTTAGGAATTCATTTAATCTGGAGAATAGGCAATGATTTCTGTCTCTGAGTGGTGGAGAACATTTCAGGGCATAGGCAGACTGCCAGGCTAGAGCATTCAGAGATGGTTGCAAAGCCCCTTTGCCTGTAAGCATGACTCATGGTCATGAGACATTCTCATACTGTCACAGAAACTGGAACTTCTACCAAGAGAATTTTACTGATATTAACAAAGGGAAGGGTATCAACTCCAAAAACCCTCGTTATACTGCATTAAATTACGTAGGAAGTTTCTCCCCCTGCCTCCCCCAGCATTGTCTCTGCTGCGGTGCATTGACACATTCATTTTTTCCTTCTCTGAGTGGCACAGTAGCACCCATCAGGACTATGTTTGCATTAGTAGGGCTCCTCGCTAGCATGGAGGCCCTGGTTTTCCACTGGAGCCCATCAGAATGGACTTTACCATTAGCACTCTAGCACCTGTGCCTCCCACTGACAAGTTCACCACCTTGTCGAAAGAGCAGCAGCCTGGGTGTCAGGAGATGAAGGTGGTGGGTATGATGCTTGTTTTATGGTTAAAGTGAGAACTGCAGGACATGATCTAAGTTCTCTCCCCACATCAACATCCAAAATTCTCTGATGTTTCTGACCTTACCCAGTGAGCATGAAATTCTATTTACCCATTAGCACAGCCCGGCCAAATGACCCATCAACACAGACTCAGTTCTCAGAGAGCTGTGGGAACAGAGCTGAACTGCACAGGGCTGGTTCTGAGGACCTGTGATCCCTAATGGAGACCATACCTGGTGACCAGACCAGGAGAGTGACAATGCCAACCCTGGGAGGTGTGGAGTAGAGTGCCCTGTCCAGGAAGCTATGTTCATAAAAGCCATGAAGTCCTGGCGTCTAACCCCTTTGGTTCCACACAGTGTTGACTTGCAGAGACTGAGGAGCCAGTATGTCAGCTTTGTCCCTGTCTCGGTGCAAAATAACCAAGGAGGTAGGTTGTGCTAAGAGACATGGGCACTCAGCCCCCATTTCCTCATGTTCCAATCCCTATCTCACCTTGCCACAAACCATACTGTTCCCTTGAAAGCCCCTGGTTTCTTACCTATTCCTCAATATCATGGGGGGAGCAAAGTGTGCCCAGGAGGGTCAGGACAGCAAGAAAAGGCCTCAAGAGTCAAGATCACCTCCACCCCAAGGGCTTTGCACTTAGGTTTGGACAATGTCTCCTCCTAGTTTCAGTTCTTCCTTTGCTTTGGCAATGTAGCATTTTTCTTAAACCAGTGTTACCCACCATTTGCAGAAGCTTGTACCTCTTTATTATACAGTGTACGGGTTTTTTTTGTTCTTGTGCATCTCAGCATGTCCCCAGGAAGTCTGTGGTCTACAACTGATGCCAGCCCATTTCCCAGAACCTTCTCAAGATATGAAAGGAAGACTATTGTAAATTTACCTGTGTATGTAGCAACACCTACTTCCTGTGGCTGCAACAGCCATTTCCTGTCTCACCTCCTCCATCTGTTGTCTTAGCCTTCACATACAGTGTGGTTTCCACACAGGACAGAGTTATAATTGGGGCCCCTGTCCCCTCCCTGCACATGGGATGTGCCCTGGATGACTGGAAGGCCAGACTGGGATGAGGAGGAGTCTCTCCATGGAAATCTTGGGGAATTGTGCTCAGGCCCCTCTGTAGACCCTCCTCAGCCTGGTGCTGACCCAAGGGTGACAGGAGAGTTTTTCTCTGAGTCTGCAGACCCACACACGGCCTCATTCAGACAGACACAACAATGACCATTTCTGACTTCCTCAGGAGTAGGCAAGATGACTACTTAGTTGAAGCACGTGCCTCCGCCCTAACCTGCCATGCAGGAATATGACAACTGAGTTCTGAAAGCCTAAACTGCTGACAGTTTTAGTTTTAGATTTACTGCCTATTTGGAAGCAATGATAACCTACATTCTTTCTTATTTTATTTTATTTTATTTTATTTTATTTTGTTTCAGGATATACGTGCAGGACATGCAGGTTTGTTACATAGGTAAATGTGTGCCATGGTGGTTTGCTGCACCTGTCAACCCATCACCTAGGTATTAAGCCCAACATGCATTAGCTCTTTATCCTGGTGTTCTCTCTCCTACTGCCCCACCAGCAGGCCCCAGTGTGTGTTTTTCCCCTCCCTGTGTCCATGTGTTCTCATTGTTCAGCTCCCATTTATAAGTATGGACATGTGGTGTTTGGTTTTCTGTTCCTGTGTTAGTTTGATGATGATAATGGCCTCCAGCTCCATCCATGTGCCTGCAAAGGACATGAACTCATTCCTTGTTATGGCTGCATGGTATTCCATGGTGTATATGGCCACATTTTCTTTATCCAGTCTATCACTGATGGACATTTGGGTTGGTTCCAAGTCTTTGCTATTGTAAGTAGTGCTGCAATAAACATATGTGTGCATGTGTCTGTATGGTAGAATGATTTATATGCCTCTGGGTATATACAAAGTAATGAGATTTCCGGGTTGAATGGTAGTTCTGCTTTTAGAAATGATCTGAATTTTGATTTGTGTAAATTTACAATCTACATGCAATACTAACTAAATCAGATAGCTTTTTTAGTTTCACATGTGTACATAGGTTCTCTCCCAGTCCCTTCCATACCCACTAGTTATTGAACTTTCTAAGCTGGCATTGAAACAATGTCTCTGGCATACAACAATGTTTCATTGCACCAATTTTATAAACTTAGGCCATGCAATACGTGTTATTTTTCTGAAGCAGACCAAAGGTAAATTTCTCAAGGTTCTTGCTGCCTTGTTTAGCAGCATTTTATTGAGGATCTTTTATACATTTGTACTAGATAAAAATAAACCAGATTGCAAATCCTTTTTTAAAATCTTAAACCATGTTTTTGATCCAAATTGTGTAGGATAAGTTAAACTTAAATTGCATTCTATTAGCCAATATGAGTGTATTTCTGTAAGCATAGTTATATTGAAACAAAGTTTTAAAAAGCAAAAAAAAAAAAAATCCTCTGCATAGACCTATTTACACTGTGGAAAAGATAGGGTTTTTTTGTGTGTAAAGCCTATGTAATAAATTTTATTTATTCAATTTTTCATGTGTTATTCTGCTAGGGAAAATAATTTTTCTGTGTAAAGGGTATGTAACAATTCATTTACTTAATAATTTTTTTGTGTTTACTCTGCTGGGCTCTGCAAATCACATGTCCACATGACCTCAGGCAAACTCTCCGCCTAATGAAAAGAATATTTGGAATTAATACAAGACCTGTCGCCAGTGATTCTTTATTGGAGCTCATGAGTCATCATGGGGACCCAGGGACTGGCCCACAAGGAGCTAGAGACCAGCCTAAGAGAAAATAATAAATCTTTAGGTGGGGCACAAGGAACACCTTAATATCATTCATTGCACAAATAAAGGAGAGGAGAAAATGGGCTTAAGGTGTGGACTAGAACAGACTGAATTTAGGTTTTGGGCAAGGTTGCTAACGGTGAACACAGTTGGTAAATGTGTCCCATCAGCTGCTCACGTGAGGTGTTTAGAGTGAAATCTGCCAGTGAAGTTGCTGAAAGATTACTGGACGTTTGGAAAATAGGTATCTCTTCAGCATGTCTTTGAATTATTCGTTATATTATTTAATCATTTAAATAATTTTATTGTCCTTTTCACATCCCGTTTGATCTTCGTGAAATGACACAGTGCAAAACTGGGCAAATGCTAAACACATGAGCAAAAATGGAGAAATGCCTCTGGAAGATCTGAAAACTGAATTCACAGAGGCCTACACACATCCTTAAAATCATACCGTCAGGTGAGGCTGTACTGCACGATTTTCCCATTCGATAGCTTGCTACTCAACCCTCCACCCTATATGTCAAGACTGGCTGGGAAGGATAATGCCTTTGCGAGGTCTCCTTGGGCAGAGGGTGGGAGAGATGGCTGTACTGTCTCTGCTGCCTGGAGATTCAACCCTGACCCGCTCATGTGCATACACTTTCTCAAGCCCGTTTCTCTCTCCATCATACTCACATCACCTCCCATGTCCATGCTTCAGGTGTTAGTGAATAGTTTCATGTGTGCTAAACCACAGGTTTTACAGAGTCTTGGTTAATAAAACCCTAAATCCCAAGAGTTTGAAATGTAAGCACTGGAAATGTAAGATTCCTGGAGGAGATACTTCTGAGGGTGAAGGGGGCAGATTAAAAAATTTGCTCTCAAAAACCGCATAGAAGTTTCTATGTGGTCCCAATCCTGCAGATGACCTAGAGTGAGATCAAAAGTCAGAATTCCAAACTAGTAAAATGGGAAGGTGCATTAGCTCACCTCACATCACTCTCCTGAATGAACTCTAACTTCTGTTTTACTCATGGTTGAAATCGTCAAGCTTTATGGCAAAGTTATCAAGCTTTCTAAGTTCCATTTTCAAACACTAGTCTTCTCTTGCTGTCATTACCCACTTTCATCTTTGGATATCTTATTTAGATTTCCCTTCATGGTGAAGAAATTTCTGAAACATGTACCCATTTGTCTGTTTTCTGCTTTGCATATCAACAGATAGCAAATTTCTTCAGATCTGTATAACTGCCAGGCAGCTTTTTTCTCAAGCCTTTATTTAGTTCATTCACTATT
This sequence comes from Colobus angolensis palliatus, assembly GCF_000951035.1. NCBI lineage: Eukaryota > Metazoa > Chordata > Mammalia > Primates > Cercopithecidae > Colobus > Colobus angolensis. The sequence continues at coordinate 18,608,807 of NW_012115154.1, read as the reverse complement.
TTCTATGTAATGTATAATAATATATAATTATTTTACAAACTCCCTTCATATTCTTTGCTACACTCCACCGAATACTCCAAATTGCCAATATTTCCTATAGTCTAGTCTCTGGAATCAATCTGTGTTTCTGTTAAACTTACAGAGAGTTGGGAATATTATTTCCTGTTGGATCCAGGGCTTCTGTTAAGACAGTGTGAGCTAAAGGGGCTTTTTTGGTGACAGGTTTTTTGCGCCATTTGTTCTTATTGATTTTGGCTCAACTAAAAGCTCCAGGTTATTTTCCATGGAAATTATCTTATTTAGAATGCCTCCAGTCTATTCTTCTAAGATTTATTGTTGGAAAAACTATCACTTAAGAATTTTCAAAATAATTATCCAGCTGGTTTTAGTGCAAGGGTTTAGCTTGTCAATCTTGTTTTGTGTTATCTCCTTAGTATACCTCATTGCAAATATTATTTAGAATGGATTTTTTATTAAGAACATACTGGCTTCATAACTAACTGTATGGCTTTAACGCATCCTGTGATGCTCAGTTTTTGAATATTTTAAAAGCAGATTTTAATATCTATTTAGACGATATCAGAGGGATGTTAGAGGGCATGCTAAAACAATAGAGATAAGAGAATTTTAAAGATGATAAATTGCTTCATAGAGAGAATTCAGAAGAGGATAAAGATGACAGTTGATAATTATTATCGTCACATCTGCGACATGGCAATATATGGATTCCAAACCCCAGAGAAGCAATTTAAATTCAAAAAAATTATAACATACAGTTTTTTTTTCTTTTTCTTTTCTTTTCTTTTCTTTTTTTTTTTTTTTTTTTTTTTTTTTGAGACGGAGTCTCACTCTGTTGCCCAGGCTGGAGTGCAGTGGCACAATCTCAGCTCACTGCAAGCTCTGCCTCTGGGTTCTCGCCATTCTCCCGTCTCAGCCTCCCGAGTAGCTGGGACTACAGGCACCCATCACCACACCCGACTAACTAATTTTTTGTATTTTTAGTAGAGACAGGGTTTCACCATGTTAGCCAGGATGATCTCGATCTCCTGACCTCGTGTTCCCCCCACCTCAGCCTCCCAAAGTGCTGGGATTACAGGCGTGAACCACTGCGCCCGGCCCACATACAGATATTTTTAGGGAAAAGAGAATATCCCCTGTTCAGAGATTAGGGCATCGTGGAATCTGTCCAGGGGCTTTGTCATGAGAACCCCCACCTGTTAGCCTATAACCTGAAACAGCCCCTGAGAGAATTGTCTAGAATGTCCCATTCATCTTTCATTGTCTTTTCTGTGCTTTTATTCATGATGTTGGTGTCTTGTCTCCCACACCCAAAGGCCCAGAGTTCACAAGCTCTCTTTAGGTATCTTGGTTCCCAAAGGGAAAGGAGATGGTAGCAGAGTTGGTGTCATCTCAGTCACCTGAGGCAGCTTTTCTATAAATGAGGTGGCTCTGGAAGGAGGAGGGAGCCTGGCTCTGAGGGTCTGAGGCTTCAGTCAGAAAACCTGGATGTAGAGGATGTGATGGGAAGTGGATAGATACTGGGCTGTGACAGAGCCGGCCCAGGTGACCACGTGTCCAGGAATGGGTCTTGGCTAGACTGTGGGGCAGCCCAGGGAGGAGGGACCATGCTCCAGACCAGCACTTCTTACCTTACACCACCTGCCTTTGTCAGTGAGTATAAACTCATAAAGGAAACTGAGGCCATGGAGTCCGAAATAAAAAGGGACCTCCAGAGCATGTTGCTTGCTGCGGCAGTTAGCACGACAGCAGCCTTGGCTTCTCACAGACGGGAAACTGTCAGCCCTTCCCTCCCTGCCCTTCCCATTTGATCTCATCTCAACTCAGCGGTACAGTTCATCATGGTGCCCCTTCCATGTGTACAGTGCTGAGAACACTGTTGAGAAGAGACAAGCTCAGTGTCGTTGGAGGGATAAGACGATGCACAGGTCACAAATGATGGATAAAATGAGGCAGTCTTGCAACTAAGGACCCAAAATAAATGTGACAGAATCAAGGACTGAGAGAGTAGTAGGAGGAATCCAGGCAGTGGGTTCCATATTGGGGGAGTGGGGAGGCGCATAGGTAGGCGGTACACTGGGAATCTCACACTGATGCTCCCTTCTCTCCTCCCCCTCCTTTACCAAAGAAGCCTGAAGGCCACTCTTCCCTGACCTTTAGCAAGGAAGACTAAAGGTAAAAAGCTGCAGTTACAACTCCTAAGAGGTCGAAATCAGTGACATTGGTAAATAGACCAATGACCCTACTCCATTCCATGCCTTCCCTAATCTAGTCACACCCTTTGTTTCCCCAAGATAGTTATGTGGATAAATTACCTTCATTTCTTCTGCTACTTCATAAACTTTTCCCTAAAATTTGAAATGAGGTAGAGGAAATTTGTGTTTTATTTGAAATGAGATGAGGATAGTTCATAACACCTATAATGAATAAGTTTATAGAATTTCAGGCATCAAGGAAATTAATGGCACTATTGTTCCCATCAGAAGAAATACTTTCATGCTGTATCCCAAATTGTATCCATTAAATATTAAATTCCTTTAAACTTTTCCATAAATATAGTCCTATTGTAAGCAAGACTAATGTTTTCAGAAACATACCAGGGATTGTATATCCATACTCAACAATCAATTTATTTTATAAACTTTTCTTTTCCTTTTGTCAAGTTGTTACTATCATGCAAATGTGTCCCCTTTAAGCTGAGGCATTCATTCTAACACCCCTGGCTCCTTTCACAGTATGCCTGGAACTCCAGCACTAACATTTCCCTGGGAATTAGCATCCTAAAAGAGAATCCAAATTATAACACTGTTATTGAGGCTCAGCCTCTGCCCGTGGGTATGTCAGCACAAAAAGCTGAAATTATTGCTCTTACCTGAACTCTGATATTGGGAAAAGGGAAAAAGCTTAACATCTATATGAATTCTAAATATGCAGTTCTCAGGTTCGTGCTCATGCCGAAATTTGGAAAGAAACAGGACTACTAACTGATAAGCATTTCTCCATAAAGCGTGGGTCTGAAATTCTTCAACTGCTGGAAGCAATATACTTGCCAGAGGCCATAACTGAAAGGAATTAGCCAGCTTGCTTTAGGCAGAGAGTAAGGGAAAGGTCCCCAGAGAACCTCCAACCTGCCCCACAAGTGCTTATACCAGATGTTTTGTACATTTGAGGAAACTTGCACAGGGGGCTTGCCTGAACACACCAGCAGTGGAAAATTACATTCCTTAATACATGTGCAGTAAGGGAAATAAATCAATTTGGAGTGACTCAGTCTAAGGGCCCACGTGCACACTGGAAGGATGGGATGGAGCTGCCAGGAATTTGCACCTTAAGCCTGGGTATTCAACTGTGAAGGGTGCAATGGCAACCTGCTTTCAGGACCACTCTCTTTGCTGGGAGTTTTCCTTTTGCTTAATAAATTCTTCTCCAGCCACTCTCTGGTATCTGTGTTCCTAATTCCTCCTGGCTGTGAGACAAGGACCCAGACCTAGCTGAGCTAAGGAGCAAAAATCCTGCATCATAATTATAATCCATTGTAGGGGGCATCAAAAGGACTTAACCCCTATAGCACAAGGAAACAAAAAGGCAGATGGGGAAGCCAAAGCAGCAGTTCAGGCTGCAATCTCAAAAAATCCTAGCACTGCTTCCTTTCTATGATTCCCCAATAGAACCTGAATACACACCACAGGAAAAACAGTTAATAAAGGAGCAAGGGGGACAAAAACAAGGATCCTGGTGGTATATGGGATAAAAAGTGTATCTCTCTCAAACAGCCCAATGGAGAATTATAAAAATCTTCATGACTTTTTCCATATGGAAAGAGATGCCACTCTGGTCTGGTAAACAGATTCTTCATTGGGCCTAACTTAGGTTCAGTGGTTAAGCAGATCTGACAAACCGACTCACTGTGTGCATTCAATAACCCAGGAAACAAAATGCCTCCTCTAATAGGACCAGTCCAGAGAAGGAGAACTTACCCAGGGGAAGACTGGAAACTGGACTTAATCCACATGCCAGGTTGTAAAGGATACAAGTTTTTGTTACTATGAATAGACAACTTTACTAGCTGGGTTGAAGCAGAGAAGGCTACCGGAACAGAGAAGGCTAATGAGGTTATAAAGTTTCTCTGGAAGGAAATATTCCCCAGTTTGGGTTACCCCAAAGCCTCCAAAGTGATCACAGCCTTCTTTTGTCTCCCAAATAACTCAATGATTATTTATAACTCCCAAATAACTCTCATATAACTAAGGCTCTTGGAATCAAATACTATTTGTATTCAGCATGGAGGCCTCAATCCTCCAAGAAAGTAGAAAGGGCTAATCAAACTCTAAAATGGGCATTAGCTACATCGGGAAACAACAGAAACTTGGATCAGCTTATTGCCCATATCCCTCTTAAGAATTTGTAATTCCCCAAGAGCAAAAATTAATATGAGCCCATATGAAATGTTTTAGTGAGGCTATTTTAAACTAATGATCTAATGATTGATCCAGACGCAGCTGGTTTAGTAAAATACGTAGTTAACCTGGGACAACTTCAGCAGGCTTTACAAAAGTTTGGAACTCAAATGTTCCCTGTACCAGCAACTAACCAGCAAACCAAGGTCAGGCCAGGAGATAAGGTACTTGTTAAAACATGGAAGGGTCACCTGCTCAACAATTACAACCCAAATGGAAAGGACTGTTTTCAGTTGTGTTGGCCATGCCTTCCATGGTCAAAGTACTAGGGTTAGATTGTTGGATACATCTTTTCAGGGTTAAGCCTGCAATATCCGAAGCCCTGGACCTGGAACTGGAGGCTCCCTCCAGTCACTATACCTGTGGACTTGTGGAAGACCTGAAGTACCTGTTTAAAAGAAAGCCAAAAGATAAGTAAATACCTACCAATTTTCCCTGGTGTAAAATGTTAATTGATTTTTGCTCCCTCACAGAAACTTGGGCAAGGGTTTCAGTCAGTTTTGGAACAAAATCCAAAATCAAGCCAAAAATACTCAACTGTCACAACTGGATCAAGCTAGCTGCACCTTTTACGACCAAGTACAAGGTTCACTGCAACCCATGGACACCGACCTAATTACCTAGGGACAAAGAGCCAGGATTCTCAATAGGCAGGGACAACACCCATGACCTATTGAGGCAGCTACAGAAAACTGATCTTCAGTCCCTCTGCCTCCTATAAAGATTTATGGGGAATCATGCTCAGCAGGAAATACGACAGGAGAATAGGGAATTAAGGAAACCAAGGGTTAAGGCATACGCAAAAACCAGCAGGTGTGGACAGTTCTGGCAAGATTAGGCAGCATAAAGGCCACATCCTTGCTCCTGTGATAAGAAGACATAAGTTTCCACTTTATCCTCTGGTCACAGGCCAATCCTTCATAAGGTGTAATCAATTGGAGATCTCTAAAGGGCATCTAGGTAGGCGTGGTGGTATGCGGCCTGTAATCCCAGTTACTCAGGAGGCTGAGGCAGGAGCATCACTTGAACTTGGGAGGCAGAGGTTGCAATGAGCCGAGATCGTACCATTGTACTCCAGCCCTGGCAACAGAGCAAGATTCAGTCATAAATAAATAAATAAATGGCACCTAGAGGTGTTACCAAGTTATTCTGGCTATGCAAAAACACTGGGGAGCATTGTAACAAGGAGATTCTTGAACTGGTTGCTGGAGCTCACTCCCACATTGTAAATTATCTTTAATAAATCTGTGCTTTTGTTAGTTCCTTGCTTTGTCTTTCATTGCTTCATTCTTTTGTTACTTTGTGCATTTTGTTCAATTCTTTGTTCAACACTTCAAGAACCTGGACAACTCTATCAGTGACAACAGGATTGAACAAAGTAGTATGTATATTGCAAATAATGTTGCACAAACAATTTATAAATAAGAATAGAACTTACTGCTTTTTAAAAGGATGTAGATAGATACAGAAATCAACGTAAGTATGTGGATTTGCATAGGTAAATATGCATGCACAGCTTTCCCAGCTCTGTCTGCTAAGGCAAGCTTAGAAAAAGTGACACCTTCTAGCAATGAGCACATCAAGTGCCCAAATCTTTGTTTATTACCCAATAACCAGAACCAAGAGTCCTTGGGAAAAGGGTAGATTCCAGAGAATGTTTCTCATGTATAGATTTGGCAAAACTCCTAAAGTCTGACAGCCTACTTTCTTGGCAAAAGCATAGGGAAGACAGAAACTCTCAGACACTGCTGAAGGGAAAGCAAAAGAGTTCATCCCTATGGGGGCAAATAGAGAAGGATTTACCCTTTGACACAACATTATCAAATTTAAGAATATGCCCAAAAATACACTGGCAAAAGTATAGAAAGAACTATGCAAAAGTCTCCTTGGAAGAGTACTACTTAAAAAAGCAAAAGACAAAACTGATCCAAATTACCACGAATAACAGACTGGTAGGATGAACTTAGATACATCCATGCAATGAAGTACTTAGTTGTAAAAAGTAGTGAAGACTTATCTCTATACAGAGTTGTAAAATCATCTCCAGGATATATTGCTAAGTATTTTATTCAATTATGAGTTGAATAAAATAATGTAAGGAATACTATCATTTGCCTAGTAAGGGGCACAAAATACACTTTTGCGTGTATATTTATTATATTTATATGTTATATATTTTCATATAGATATATAAATGTAAGGATGGCAATAGAAAGATAAATACTTTGAAAACAAGCAAGGAAAGAAAGAAATAAGGGAAAGAAGAAAAAAGAAAGGTGGAAGAAAGGAAGAAATTAAAGAAGAAAGCAAGAAAGAGTAACAAAGAAGGAAAATGGTTATCTGTGTACAGAGGGAGGGAATGAGGGAGCAGAAATGAGAACAGAAACTGGACTTCTTTGAATTGACTGTTATGAAAATTTGATTTTAGAATGATAAAAATATTTGAGTTGAAGTGTGACTCTACCACGCTCACTCTTAACCATGCACTCTACAGCCTGTCCTTGGTTACTCTGTAGCCATGATTGTAAATTTTCATTGACATCATGTGATAAATAGATCAGGGGAGGGCAAAGGAAATGATCCACACTTTCCTCGGAAGGTGAGCTGGGAGCAAGCCTTAGATTGGAGAGTCCAGGGGGAAGGCTCCGCATTTTTCTGTGGACTTTTCCCTTTATCCCATACTAAGAAGCCAAAGATGAGAGAGAGAGAGACAGAAAAAAATCTTCTTTAAAATTTTTATTTATTTATTTATTTATTTATTTTTGAGATGGAGTCTCACACTGATGCCCAGGCTGGAGTGCAGTGGCATGATCTCGGCTCACTGCAACTTCCCCCTCCTGGGTTCAAGCAATTTTCCTGCCTTGGCCTCCCAAGTAGCTGAGATTACAGGTACCCGCCACTGCACCCAGCTAATTTTTTGTATTTTTAGTGGAGACAGGGTTTCACTATGTTGACCAGGCTGGTCTCAAACTCCTGACCTTGTGATCTGCCCGCCTCATTCTCCCAAAGTGCAGGGATTACAGGCATAAGCCACCGCGCCTGGCCTAGAAAAATCATTTTAAAACTTTCCTAAGTGGGAGACAATTAGATCATCATAGCAGATGGGAGGCAGGACCAGATTGCGGTTCTGGACAGAACAGCTTGTGGAAGCTCGCGTTGTGAATTTTAGCTGCAGATCAACTGTAAGAATAAGCCAGCAACCCTGCGAGTACCCTCCAAAGGAAGCAGACTGCTCCTGCAGGACCTGGGAGATACCCCAAATACTTTGAGTGCTCCAATTGCAGAAGTGGGAAAGGGAGACCCTCCTCTCCCAAACACACAACAGCAACAAAAAAGTGCAGGACCAGACAGATTCACAGCAGAATTCTACCACACATTCAAAGAAGAATTGGTACCAATCCTTTTGACGCAGTTGCACAAGATAGAGAAAGAAGGAACTCTCCCTAATTCATTTTATGAAGCCAACATCACACTAATACCAAAACTGGGAAAGGACATAACCAAAAAAGAAAACTACAGACTGATATCCTTGATGAACACTGATGCTAAAATCCTTAACAAAATACTAGCTAACTGAATCCAACATATCAAAAAGATAATCCACCATGATCAAGTAGGTTTCATACCAGGGATGCAGGGATGGTTTAACATATGCAAGTCAATAAATGTGTTATACTACATAAACAGAATTAAAAACAAAAATCACATGATCATCTCAATAGATGCAGAAAAATCATTTGACAAAATCCAGCATGCTTTTATGATTAAAACTCTCAGCAAAATCAGCATACAAGGGACATAGCTTAATGTAATAAAATCTATCTATGACAAACCCATAGCCAACATAATACTGAATAGGGAAAAGCTGAAAGCATTCTCCCTGAGAACTAGAACAAGACAAGGATGCCCACTCTCACTGCTCCTCTTCAACATAGTACTAGAAATCCTAGCCAGAACAATCAGACAAGAGAAAGAAATAAAGGACACCCAATCAGTAAAGAGAAAGTCAAATTGTCACTGTTTGCTGATGAAATGATTGTTAACCTTGAATACCCTAAGGACTCCTCCAGAAAGCTCCTAGAACTGATAAAAGAATTCAGCAAAGGTTCTGGATATAAGATTAATGTACACAAATCAGTAGCTCTTCTATACACCAACAGCAACCAAGCAGAGAATCAAATCAAGAACTCAACCTTTTTTTAACAATAACTGAAAAAATAAATAAAATAAAATTCTTATGAATATGCCTAACCACGGAGCTGAAACACCTCTACAAGGAAAACTACAAAACACTTCTGAAAGAAATCATAGACGACACTAATGAAAACAAATCCCATGCTCATGGATGGGTAGAATCAATATTGTGAAAATGACCATACAGCCAAAAGCCATCAACAAAGTCAGCGCAATCGCCATCAAAATACCACCATCATTCTTCACGGGATTAGAAAAAAACAATTCTAAACGTCATATGGAACCAAAAAGGGGCCCACATAGCCAAAGCATGACTCAGCAAAAAGAACAAATCTGAATGCATCATGCTACCTAATTTCAAACTATAAAACAGTGTGATACTGTTTTATACACATACACCAATGGAACAGAATAGAGAATCCAGAAATAAACTCAAATACTTATAGCCAACTGATCTTCAACAAAGCAAACAAAAACATAAAGTGGAGGAAAGGACACCCTTTTCAACAAATGTTGCTGGGGTAATTGACAGCCACGTGTGGGAGAATGAAACCGGATCCTCATCTCTCACCTTATAGAAAAATCAACTCAAGTTGGAGTAAGGACTTAAGCCTAAGACCTAAAACTATAAAAATTCTAGAAGATAACATTGGAGAAGCCCTTCTAGACATTGGCTTAGGCAAGGATTTCATGACCCAAAAGCAAATGCAATGAAAACAAAGAAAAATAACTGGGACCTAATTAAACTAAAGAACTTTTGCATGGCAAAAGGAACAGTCAGCAGAGTAAACAGACAACCCACAGAGTGGGAGAAAATCTTAATAATCTACACAACTGACAAAGGACTAATATTAAGAATGTACAACAAAAACAAATCAGTAAGAAAAAATCGAACAATCCCATCTAAAAGTGAGCTAAGGACATGAACAGACAATTCTCAAAAGAAGATATACAAATGGCCAACAAACATATGAAAAAATGCTCAACATCACTAATGATCAGGGAAATGCAAATCAAAACCACTATGCAATACCACCTTACTCCTGCAAGAATGACCATAATCCAACAATCAAAAAACAGTAGATGTTGGTGTGGAGCGGTGAACAGGGAACACTTCCACACTGCTGGTGGGAATGTAAACTAATACAGCCACCATGGAAAACAGCATGGAGATTCCTTAAAGAAATAAAAGTAGAACTACCGTTTGATCCAGCAATTTCACTACTGAATATCTACCCAGAGAAAAAGAAGTCATTATTCAAAAAAGATACTTGCACTTGCATGTTTATAGTAGCACAGTTCACAACAGCAAAATCATGGAACCAATCCAAATTCCCATTAATCAAAGAGTGGATAAAGAAACTGTAGTGTGTGTGTATGTATATGTGTGTGTGTGTGTGTGTGTGTGTGTGTATGTGATGGAATACTACAAAGCCATAAAAAGAATGAAATAACACAATTTTCAGTAACCTGGATGAGATGCGAGACTATTATTCTAAGTGAAGTAATTCAGGAATGGAAAACCAAATATCATATGTTCTCCCTGATATGTGGGAGCTAAACTATGAGGACACAAAGGCATAAGAATGATACAATAGACTTTGGGGACCATGTTAGCCAGGATGGTCTTGATCTTCTGACCTCATGATCCGCCTGCCTCGGCCTCCCAAAGTGTTGAGATTACAGGCGTGAGCCACTGCGCTCGGCCGATTCTTTTTCAGTAATTAAAGTAATTAGAATAGGTTTAGATTTGGTATCTCCAAATTGCCTGCAAGTTCTGAAGACCTGCCCTGGGGACACTAATATCCTGTTAAAGGTAAATGACAGTTTTCAGACAACAGCATCACAACAGACACCAGATAGAAAATGCCTGTTAAGCAAAGGCCTGTCCTGTGCAACATGAGCTGGAGGGACATTCTGCTTGAACTCTCAGCTTCCCCTCCCACAGCCTCTACACTCACATGCAGGCTGCCGCCATAACCCCCACTCACACACAGCTCCCTGCTGTCCTTCCCAGGCAGCCTCTCCTGCTCTTGCGGAATGGATGAGCTCACAAGTTCTCTCCACGGAAGCGTAGACTACCACTTTTACTTCCAGTGAAACCTCTGACCCTGCTCAACTTCTGACCATGGAAGCTCCAAAGGGGTGGAGCCAGTGAAGAAATATTTCACATTTAAACAGAAAAAGAATGCAGTATTTCACAATTTGGTCAGTGCTTCAGTCTTGCCTAAGGGAAATGTTTTTCTTCATGCACCTGCTGGACTCTCAAGAAACTCAGTCATATCCATTGCTTTGGATGGTAGTGTGACTCTGAAGGCCTAGTGAAATAGCCCAAATTTTGCTCAATATTGTATTCTCTACGGTCAGCCACTGAGATCCACTCCGTCCCCCTCCATTTCAGGACTGAAGCCCCGAGTCGCCCTGCTGACCTGACAGGAGTGTGGAGGGCTGACAGCTTCCGGCTGAGCCCTGCCCCCACTCCTAAGACACCACATGACTGGTCTCAGTTGAAGAGTCACTTCCTCCAAGGTCGTCTCCCATTTCCAGGGCCACTCATGCCTGATGACTTATCAGTGTAGAGGTATAGAGGCCTGGCCTCTGGCCCCAATTTTGGATAGCTGTACAGGGCCATCTTAGCCCCTGGGTGCCTGGAGGGGTTGACTCAGTAGGCCTTTGTTGTCATCACAGCCTGACTTCCCCTGCTTCCTTCACTCGCCCACAGGCTCTGATCCCAAAAATACTCTTAAATGAATTTCATGCCTGCACAACTTCATCTCAGTATCTGCTGAACGGTGACAGCGACATCCAGAAAGCACAGTCTAATCCTCCTCACTGAGTGAAGGGAAGTTGAAGGGTGAGTCGGGGAGAGATTTGGCTGGGTACACAGAGCCAAACCATATCACATGAGTTATACCTAATTAGTTATTATTTGTATGTTAGTAAATTATTATAGTTTGTATTTAGTTGCACCCATCAACTTACTAAATTCTCTTACTGTTAGAGTAGTTTATTACCTCCTGGGCTGTGGTAATGGATTGCAGAGCATGCAGGGTGCTTGCTCTTATGACTGTGGCCTATGAGGTTATTTTTGTTTTTGGAGTCCTGACTACATTTACAGGTAATTTCCACCTGTACCTCAGAACCAAGTTTTCACTCCAGTTTAGAAGAGAACATTTTCAGAGGCTTGTAAAAAACTGACATTGAATTAAATTTACAGGTAATGTAGAAATAATTTACTGATTTTTTAATGGTACATTGTTTTTCTTTCCAGGTATCCTACACACTTACATTTTTTTGAATTTCATGTGCCTATGTGTGTCTTAGTTTCTTTCTTCTTTTTTTCTGATATTAAGTTTTTGTTGAGGTAACCCATGTGGAATAAAAGGCTCATATAAGTTTACAGCTCAGGGAATTGTCATAATTTGTTTGCTGTAAGCTTTTATGTGTATCCATATTATAATATGTAGGTATAGATTATGTCTTCTCATACCTGTATTTGATTTTATTGTGTGAACATAGCCCAATTCATTTGGTCTCTATTGTAGATGGATATTTGCATTGCTTTCCGTTTTTTTATGAGCAACACTGCTATAAATATTATAGGCATTATCTTTTGTTGAACACCTATTTCTGTTGGGTATGCACCCAAGAGTAGAATGGCTGAATATTGGCTATGTGTAACCTTCAGCTTTCATAGATACTACTAGATAATATTTTTTTTTTGAGACAGTCTCACTCTGTTGCCTAGGCTGGAGTGCAGTGGTGTGATCTTGGCTCACTGCAACCTCTGCCTCCTAGGTTCAAGTAATTCTCCTGCCTCAGCTTCCCGAGTAGCTGGGATTACAGGGGTGTGCCACCACACCTGGCTAATTTTTGGATTTTCAGTAGAAGTGGGGTTTCACCATGTTGGCCCGGCTGGTCTCGAACTCCTGACCTCAGATGATCCACCCACCTTGGTCTCCCAAAGTGCTGGGATTACAGGTATGAGCCACTGTGCCCAGCCCAGATAATTTTCCAAAGTGGTTTTTACCAATGTACATTTTCATCAAGCCTTCTATGAGAGTTCTTTTGCTGCATATCCTCAGAAGTTTCCTATTTTTTTCCGTTTTTGAGATGAAGTTTCACTCTTGTTGCTCAGGCTGGAATGCAGTGGCACAATATCGGCTCACTGGGTTCAAGTGATTCTCCTGTCTCAGCCTCCCATGTAGCTGGAATTGCAGGTGCCCGCCACCATGCCTGGCTAGTTTTTTGTGTTTTTAGTAGAGACAAGGTTTTATCATGTTGGCCAGGCCGGCCTCGAACTCCTGACCTCAGATGATTCACTGCCTCTGCCTCCCATAGCATTGGGATTACAGGCATAAGCCACTGTGCTCAGCCCCTTAGATGTTTCTTAAAGTTTTCTTTACACAGAGTTTACACATTTTAGAAGTTTGTCCTAGGTATTTTATCTTTTTGTTATTTTTTAAAAAGTGATGTATTAGTCCATTCTTGCACTGCTATAAAGAAATGTCTGAAACTGGATAATTTATAAAGAAAAGAGGTTTAATTGGCTCATGGTTCTGTGGGCTATACTGGCTTCTGCTTCTGGGGGGCCTCAGGAAACTTACAATCATGGTGGAAGGTGAAAGGGAAGCAGGCACATCTTCACATGGCCAGCAGGCGAAAGAGAGAGAGCGTGAAGGGAGAGGTGCTACACACTTTCAAATAACCAGATCTCATGAGAACTCTATCACGAGAACAGCAAAGTGGAAGTCTTCCCCCACGATTCAGTCACCTTCCACCAGACCCCTCCTCCAACACTGGGGATTACAATTCAACATGAGATTGCATTGGAGACACAGAGCGAAACCATATAATATGTGTTATACCTAATCAGTTATTATTTGTATGTTAGTAAATTATTATAATTTGTATTTAGTTTGCACCCACCAACTTACTAAATTCTCCTATTGTTCCAGTAGTTCATCAGTTTATTCTCTTGATTTTCACAGATATGAAATCATATTATCTGCAAATAATTTTATATCCAGCTTTACAATTTTTATGCATGCAATTTCTTTCCGTTTTATCATTGCAGCATTCACTTGCTCTAGAAAACTGTAGGGGTAATAAGGAACAATTACATGTTTTCCTTTTACCTGACTTTAGGTTGAAGGGTTGTCAAATTCCTGACTAAGCATGATGCTGGATTTGATGTTGAGGTAGATACAGCTATCTATTTTGTATTATAAGGAATTATTTTTAAAAACCAAATAGTGGTTGAACTTTATCAATTGCCTTCTCAGCATATAAATAGATCAAATTATTTTTCTTTTTGGATATATTACCACAGTGAAATTATTTATGAATATCCTAATATTAACCTATCTTTGCATTCCTACTTGCTAATGCAGGGTTGTTCTTTGAAAGAACAGTTTGCTGATATTTATGTACCATTTTAATAAATATTTATAAGTGAGGCAACTCCTTGCTAATTAAGAGCAGTTCATATAATTATTTGGTTGTTTTACCCTTTGCTGACCCATGTTCTCAGGGCTCCACCTTCACATAAAATATTTACCAAGATATTTTTATTAGATGACACACTTCCTGAGAAACATCTTGGTTCCAGCTCCTCAGAGTACTTACAGACACAAGAGATGGGATAAAACCCTCAATTAACTAAGAGAAGTGCAGCAAGGCCAGAGCACAGAGAAGAAGAAAGATTCTAAGAAAATGAGGCAGAAGAGGCAGCTGGGGAGCAGACTTAGCTTGGATCAACTAAGCAGGTAGGGAGCTGAAAGAAGGGAGAGGAGAGGGGAGAAGAGGGGAAGGGAGGGGAAAACCTGTGAAGGCCACAGCCCAGGAACACAGACCCAGTGAAAGAGTGAGGCAGATTTAATACTAAATGTATAGAATGCTTTCCTTGCCTCACTTCTTACCACCACATCATGGCTCAGTGGACTGCAGCTGAAAGAACTACAAGACACATACAGGTGGTCTCTGCTTTACAATAGTTTGACTTGTAATTTTTTGACTTCATGATAGGTTTATCAGGGTACTGAATGTATTTTCCACATGTGATATTTTTGACTTATGATGGGTTTATTGGGATGTAACTGCATCATAAGTCAGCAAACCTTGGTACTGTACTCAAGGAGTTATTAGGGACACGTGAAGACATCAGAGGCAATTAAACAAGGATACTGGAGGAAACTGAAACCTCTGACTACAGTTACAGCAAACATCAAACACAATGCAATCTGTAACCACTTAACATAAAGCCTCATAGTGAAGGCCTGTTTCCCTCAGTTCCCATTACCCAATGTGTCACATGGGGCTTTCAACAAAACATTACAGGGCACACTAAAAGGAAAGAAAAACACAGGCTGAAGAGACAAAGCAAGCAACAGAACCAGACTCAGATATGACACAGGTTTTTGAGTTGTCAGATGCACAATTTAAAATAACTTCATTAACATGTTGAAGGTTGTCATTAGAAAGGTACACAACATTCAAGAAAAGATAGGTAATATCAGCAGAGAGATGGAAACTTTAAGAAAGAATCAAAAGGAAGTGTTAGCAATCAAAAACACTCTCTCAAATTTTTTTATTATTATACTTTAAGTTCTAGGGTACATGTGCATAACGTGCAGGTTTGTTACATATGTATACTTGTGCCATGTTGGTGTGCTGCACCCATCAACTCATCAGCACCCATCAACTTGTCATTTACATCAGGTATAACTCCCAATGCAATCCCTCCCCCTCCCCCCTCCCCATAATAGGCCCCAGTGTGTGATGTTTCCCTTCCCGAGTCCAAGTGATCTCATTGTTCAGTTCCCACCTATGAGTGAGAACATGTGGTGTTTGGTTTTCTGTTCTTGTGATAGTTTGCTAAGAATGATGGTTTCCAGCTGCATCCATGTCCCTACAAAGTACACAAACTCATCCTTTTTTATGGCTGCATAGTATTCCATGGTGTATATGTGCCACATTTTCTTAATCCAGTCTGTCACTGATGGACATTTGGGTTGATTCCAAGTCTTTGCTATTGTGAATAGTGCCGCAATGAACATACGTGTGCATGTGCCTTTATAGCAGCATGATTTATAATCCTTTGGGTAGCTACCCAGTAATGGGATGGCTGGGTCATATGGTACTTCTAGTTCTAGATCCTTGAGGAATCGCCATACTGTTTTCCATAATGGTTGAACTAGTTTACAATCCCACCAAGAGTGTAAAAGTGTTCCTATTTCTCCACATCCTCTCCAGCACCTGTTGTTTCCTGAGAAAAACAGGAAATGGGGAAAGGATTCCCTATTTAATAAATGGTGCTGGGAAAACTGACTAACCATATGTAGGAAGCTGAAACTGGATCCCGACCTTATACCTTATACAAAAATTAATTTAAGATGGATTAAAGACTTAAATGTTAGACTCAAAACCATAAAAACCCTAGAAGAAAACCTAGGTAATACCATTCAGGACACAGGCATGGGCAAAGACTTCATGTCTAAAACCGCAAAAACAATGGCAACAAAAGCCAAAATTGACAAATGGGATCTAATTAATGAAAGAGTTTCTGCACGACAAAAGAAACTACCATCAGAGTGAACAGGCAACATACAGAATGGGAGAACATTTTTGCAATCTACTCCTTTGACAAAGGGTTAATATCCAGAATCTACAAAGAACTCAAACAAATTTACAAGAAAAAAACAAACAACCCCATCAAAGAGTGAGCAAAGCATATGAGCAGACACTTCTCAAAAGAAGACATTTATGTAGCCAACAGACACGTGAGAAAATGCTCATCATCACTGGCCATCAGAAAAATGCAAATCAAAACCACAATGAGATACCATCTCACACCAGTTAGAACGGTGATCATTAAAAAGTCAGGAAACAACAGGTGCTGGAGAGGATGTGGAGAAATAGGAACACTTTTACACTGTTGGTGGGACTGTAAACTAGTTCAACCATTGTGGAATACAGTGTGGTGATTCCTCAAGGATCTAGAACTAGAAATACCACTTCGCCCAGCCATACCATTACTGGGTATATACCCAAAGGATTATAAATCATGCTACTTTAAAGACACATGCACATGTATGTTTATTGCGGCACTATTCACAATAGCAAAGACTTGGAACCAACCCAAATGTCCCTCAATGATAGACTGGATTAAGAAAATGTGGCACATATACACCAAGGAATACTATGCAGCCATAAAAAAGGATGAGTTCATGTCCTTTGTAGGGACATGGATGAAGCCAGAAACCACCGTTCTCTGCAAACTATCACATGGACAAAAAACCAAAACCACATGTTCTCACTCATCAGTGGGAATTGAACAATGAGAACACTTGGACACAGGAAGGGAAGCAGCACACACCAGGGCCTGTCATGGGGTTGGGGGAGATGGGAGAGATAGCATTAGGATATATACCTAATGTAAATGATGATTTAATGGGTGCAGCACACCAACATGGCACATGTATACATATGTAACAAACCTGCACATTGTGCACATGTACCCTAGAACTTAAAGTATAATAATAATAAAAAATATATATATATATACATATATACAAATGTTTGTTTAAAAAGAAGCATACTTGGTATGCTAATAGACAGCATAGGAATGGGCTGGAGGAGAAAGAAGTAGCAAGTAACTTACAGGCCTTGGTGAGACACATGCTCTATGAATGGTAGGAGAAAAAAAAACAACATAAATACTCAAGGTCCTGCACTACTAGTAAAACTTTTAGGTTCCCAGTGGACTTTGTCATGCCAGAAGAACTCCTTCAGAATAAAGGATGTGTGCCATCCCACCATGAGGAAGGAGGCACAATGCTTGAGATCTCTCTGGGTTTGGGAGGCAGCAGAGTCCACATCTGGATATACTGCTCTGACCCACATACCAAATGCCAAAGAGGCTCCCAGCCTTCAGCGGGGTCCAGGGAAGGAAAGGGTCCTAAAGCAAACTGAGGATGTAGTACAAGAAGCCCCATGACCTGGTAGAGGTGGAACATGTGACCATGGTCTATCAAGTGACCATGTGGCAGGAACCGCCCATCATGATGCAGGCCCAGGAGTAGTCCCTCACTAGATAGAAGCACGTCCAGGAGTTGGCATTAGCAGGGGCAGGGGACACAAGCACAATCATGAACAGGCAGAAAAATCTCATGTCATCCATCACTCTTGTAGCAGTGCCTCTGCTTCAGTCACACCTATGACCACATGGGAAATCTCCTATGACCCACAGACAAAGGAGGGAATATCCCAAGGCTGGTACATGTATTTGTTGGCTCAATATGTGATGCAACTTAAAAATGGACAATGGCTGGCTGCACGCAGTGGCTCACGCCTGTAATCCCAGCACTTTGGGAGGCTGAGGCAGGTGGATCATGAGATCAGGAGATCGAGACCATCCTGGCTAATATGGTGAAACCCCGTCTCTACTAAAAATACAAAAACAAAATTAGCTGGGCGTGCTGACGGGCGCCTGTAGTCCCAGCTACTTGGGAGGCTGAGTCAGGAAAATGGCATGATCCCGGGAGGCAGAGCTTGCAGTGAGCCGAGATCATGCCACTGCACTCCAGCCTGGGCGACAGAGCGAGACTCAAAAAAAAAAAAAAAAAAAAGACAGCAACTGCACTACAGTCCTATTCAAAGGCCTGGGTGGTGCAGGAAAATCCTCTCAATGGTCAGTGTTTTCAGTGATTTACATTTTGTATGAAAAGAGAAGTGTGCCAGTATTAGAAGAGACACAGACCCATGGTTGTCAAGGGGCCCGGACAGAGAAAGAATGGAGAATTGAGGACAAGGAGGTCTGGTGTGGAAGCATGGGGACCAACACATGGGTAGGCACAGAAAGCGTGAAGATCTCATTTTACTCCCACCAGACAATGTTCACCTTGGAATAGACACTAGAATAACCATAAATACAAAATGCTCTGACCAGAGCAGACAGGAGCCCTGTTGATGCTGGCACAATGGGCAAGTGCATGGAATAGCCATGGTGACAGGTGGAAGCTCTACACGGGCCCAGTGACATGGACTTTTCACTTACCAGGCCTCCTCCAGCTGCTGCCACCGTCTGCCCCAAATGTAAATCCTGAGAGGAAAGTCCTGGGGGTCAGGATCAATTTCAGGGGCTCAGAATATATACTTTTTATCAAGGCTTTGTTAGCACAGCAGGCTAGAAACAGAAAAGGCCATGAAAAAGAGGCAACTGAAACCCTGTGACACCCTGAGATTGCATGTAGGCATCCTGCCCCTTCACAGAGACCTCCTCACTTGCACTCTCTGTCTTTACTTCCACCAATTCAAACAGTCATAGCCTCCACTCTGAGTTCCCTCACAGATCCTTTCTAGGTCTTCGTCCTGATGTGTAAACATAGCAGCTCCTCTATTGCCTCTAAAAAAGGGTCCAGTGGATGTCTGTCATATTCCTGAGGTGCAGAGAAGATATACAAACGGAGCCATGTGCAGGACCATTCTCTGGACGGCCTTGGATCAACCCAGTTCCCCTCACTCCTTTCTCACTTGTAGTTCTCAAGAATAACTGAAGAATGTACTGGAAATGCATTATTTTGAGATAAGGGGGAGTTGGCAGGGACTGCTCAGACTCTGTTCCAGAGTGTCCCTAGAATCAGAATGTCCTTCATTGCTTTATTCCAGTGATTCAGGTTACCCCAGAATGTAAAACCAGGGCAGGCTGCTTTTGGTGGTTCCTCAGCTGCAGTGCAAGTGGGAAAAACACATTCGAGACTTCATTCACCCCAGGCAGCTTTCCTCAACCTTGGGGGACCAGCTTGCAATGAATTGTAGGCTTCCATTGTCCCTTCTGCCCATTTGTAAGTAATAAATCCACAGCATACAACTTGTATGTGAACTAATAGAGTGTTCTATTTCACCAGACTCAGACAACTTGGTAATCACTGCACATGAAACTGCTTCATGCCAAGGTGAGTGTATTAGTCCATTTTGTACTGATGTAAAAGGATGCCTGAGACTGATATAAAGCAAAGAGATTTATTTTGGCTCACAGTTCTTCAGGCTGTACAAGAAGCATAGTGCTGGGCATCTGATATGGGTGAGGCCTCAGGAGGCTTCCAATCATGGTAGCAGGAGAAGGGAGAGCAAGGTGTATCACATGGCAAGAGAGGGAGCAAGAGATATGCCAAGTTTTTTTCTTTTTTTCTTTTTCTTTTTTTTTTTTTTGAGACTGGAGTCTTGCTCTGTCACCCAGCCTGGAGTGCAATGGTGTGATCTCTGCTCACTGCAACCTCCACTTACTGGGCTCAAGTAATCCTCTTGCCTCAGCCTCCCAAGTAGCTGGGACTATAGGTGCATGCCATTACGCCTGGATACTTTTTGTATTTTTTGTAGAGATGAAGCTTTGTCATTGCCCAAGCTGGTGTTGAACTCCTGGGCTCAAGCCATCTGCCTGCCTCGGCCTCCCAAAGTGGTGGGATTACAGGCGTTGAAACACTGCACCCTGTCCCAGGTTCTTTTTAAACAACCAGCTCTTGCATGAACTAATAGAGCAAGAATTCATTCATTACTGAGGGGAGGGCACCAGGCCACTCATGAGGGATCCATGCTCAAATTTCAACGTGAGATTTGGAGGGGACAAACCATCTCAGCAAACCATTGTGGGGAGCAGAGATATGATGGGAGCCTGATAGTGTTTCTAGGGGAATGTCCAGGGCTCTTCAGGACTCTTACCATGGCTTACAGATTGTGACTAGACAAAAACAACATGATTATCTCAATAGATACAGAAAAGGCCTTTGATAAAAGGTATTCATATAGGGAGAGAGGAAGTCAAATTGTCTCTGCAGATGCAATGATTGTATATTTAGAAAACCCCTCAACTCAGCCCCAAAACTCCTTAAGCTAATAAACTTCAGCAAAATCTCAGGATACAAAATCAAAGTGCAAAAATTACAAGCATTCCTATACATAATAATGGACAAGCAGAAAGCCAAATCATGAGTGAACTCCCATTCACAATTGCTATGAAGAAAATTAAATGCCTAGGAAACAAGTTACAAGGGATGTGAATGACCTCTTCAAGGAGAACAACTACAAACCACTGCTCAAGGAAATAAGAGGGGACACAAACAAATGGAAAACCATTCCATGGTCATGGATAGGAAGAATCAATATTGTGAAAATGGCCATACTGCCTAAAGTAACTTATAGATTCAATGCTATTTCCATTAAGCTACCATTGGCTTTCTTCACAGACCTAGAAAAACTACTTTAAATTCCATATGGAACCAAAAAAGACCCCACATAGCCAAGAGAATCCTAAGCAAAAAGAACAAAGTTCTGTAGACTTGTAGACTAGCATCATGCTACCTGACTTCAAACTATACTACAAGTCTTCATTAACTAAAACAGCAAGACAATCCTAAGCAAAAAGCTTAGACAATCCTAAGCAAAAAGATCAAGATCAAAGCTGGTGGCATCACACCAACTGACTTCAAACTATACTACAAGGCTATAGTAACCAAAACAGCAAGGTACTGGTACCAAAACAGATATATAAATCAATGGAACAAAACAGAGGCCTCAGAAATAGCACCATACATATACAACTATCTGATCTTCAACAAACCTGACCAAAACAAGCAAGGGGTAAAGGGTTCCCTATTTAACAAGTGATGCTGGGAAAACTGGCTAGCCATATGCAGAAAACTGAAACTGGACTCCTTCCTTACACTTTATACAAAAATTAACTCAAGATGTATTAAAGACTTAAACCTAAAACCTAAAATCATAAAAAACCCTAGAAGAAAACCTAGGCATTACCATTCAGGACACAGGCATGAACAAAGACTTCATGACTAAAACACTAAAAGCAATGGCAACAAAAGCCAAAATTGACAAATGGGATCTGATTAAACTAAAGAGCTTCTGCACAGCAAAATAAACTATCATAAGAGTGAACAGGCAACCTACAAAATGGGAAAAAAGTTTTCCAATCTATCCATCTGACAAAGGGCTAATATCCAGAATCTACAAAGAACTTAAACAAATTTACAAGAAAAAAGCAAACAACCCCATCCAAGAGTGGGCAAAGGATATGAACAGACACTTCTCAAAAGAAGATGTTTATGCAGTCAACAAACATATGAAAAAAAGCTAATCATCACTGGCCATCAGAGAAATGCAAATCAAAACCACAATGAGATACCATCTTATGCCAGTTAAAATGGCGAACATTAAAAAGTCAGGAAATGAGGGGGGCACCCAAGATGGCCGAATAAGAAGAGCTCCAGCCTCCAGCTCCCAGCATGAGCAACACAGAAGACAGGTGATTTCTGCATTTTCAACTGAGGTACTGGGTTCATCTCACTGGGGCGTGTCAGACAGTCGGTGCTGGTCAGTGGGTGCAGCCCAACCAGCGAGAGCTGAAGCAGGGCGAGGCATCACCTCACCTGGGAAAACCAAGGGGGAAGTGAATTCCTTTTCCTAGCCTAGGGAAACTGAAACACAACACCTGTCTCAGTTACTCCCACCCTAATACTGCGCTTTACCATGGGTCTTAGCAAACGGTACACCAGGAGATTATATCCCACGACTGGCCCAGAGGGTCCCACGCCCACAGAGCCTCCCTCATTGCTAGCACAGCAGTCTGAGATCTAACTGCAAGGCAGCAGCGAGGCTGGGGGAGGGGCGCCTGCCATTGCTGAGTCTTAAGTAGGTAAACAAAGCCCTCAGGACAGTCGAACTGGGTGGAACCCACTGCAGCTCAAGGAGGCCTGCCTGCCTCTGTAGACTCCACCTCTGAGGACAGGGCATAGCTAATCAAAAAGCAGCAGAAACCTCTGCGGATGTAAATGTGCCTGTCTGACAGCTTTGAAGAGAGCAGTGGATCTCCCAGCATGGAGTTTGAGATCTGAGAACGGACAGACTGCCTTCTCAAGTGGATCCCTGACCCCTGAGTAGCCTAACAGGGAGACATCCCCCACTAGGTGCAGACTGACACCTCACACGGCTGGTTACACCTCTGAGATGAAGCTTCCAGAGCAAGAATCAGAGAGCAACACTCGCTGTTCAGCAATATTCTATCTTCTGCCACCTCTGCTGCTGATACCCAGGCAAACAGGGTCTGGAGCAGACCTCAAGCAAACTCCAACAGACTGGCAGCTGAGAGTCCTGACTGTTAGAAGGAAAACTAACAAACAGAAAGGGCACCCACACCAAAACCCCATCAGTATGTCACCATCACCAAGCATCAAAGGCAGATAAAACCACAAAGATGTGGAAAAAGCAGTGCAGAAAACCTGGAAATTCAAAAAATCAGAGTGCATCTCCCCCTCCAAAGGAACGCAGATCATTGCCAGCAATAGAACAAAGCTGGATGGACAATGACTTTGACAAGTTGAGAGAAGAAGACTTCAGTTGATCAAACTTCTCAGAGCTAAAGGAGGAACTATGTACACAGCACAAAGAAACTAAAAACCTTGAAAAAAGAAGGGAAGAATGGATAACTAGAATAACCAGTGCAGAGAAGTCCATAAACGAACTGATGGAGATGAAAACCATGACACAAGAACCACATGACAAATGCACAAGCTTCAGTAAATGACTCGATCAACTGGAAGAAAGAGTATCAGTGATTGAAGATCAAATGAATGAAATGAAGCGAGAAGAGAAGTGTAGAGAAAAAAGAGTAAAAAGAAGGAAGCACTAAACATGGAAAGGAACAACCAGTACCAGCCATTGCAAAAACATGCCAACATGTAAAGACCATCGATGTTAGGAAGAAACTGCATCAACTAATGAGCACAATAACCAGCTAATATCATAATGACAGGATCAAGTTCACACATAACAATATTAATCTTGAATGTAAATGGACTAAATGGTCCAATTAAAAGACACAGACTGGCAAATTGGATAAAGAGTCAAGACGCATCAGTTTGCTGTATTCAGGAGACCCATCTCACATGCAGAGACACACATACGTTCAAAATAAAGGGATGGAGGAAGATCTACCAAGCAAATGGAAAACAAAAAAAGGCAGGGGTTGCAATCTTAGTCTCTGACAAAATGGACTTTAAACCATCAAAGATCAAAAGAGACAAAGGACATTACATAATGGTAAAGGGATCAATTCAACAAGAAGAGCTAACTATCTGAAATATATATGGAACCGATACAGGAGCATATTCATAAAGCAAGTCCTTAGAGACTTACAAAGAGACTTAGACTCCCATACAATAATAATGGGAGACTTTAACACCCCACTGTCAACACTCCCATACAATAATAATGGGAGACTTTAACACCCCACTGTCAATATTAGACATATCAACGAGACAGAAAGTTAACAAGGATATCCAGGAATTGAACTCAACTCTGCACCAAGTGCACCTAATAGACATCTACAGAACTCTCTGCCCCAAAGCAACAGAATATACATTCTTCTCAGCACCACTTATTTGGAATTGCACTTATTCCAAAATTGACCACATAGTTGGAAGTAAAGCTATCCTTAGCAAATGTAAAAGAACAGAAATTATAACAAACTGTCTCTCAGACCACATGCAATCAAACTAGAACTCAGGACTAAGAAACTCAATCAAAACCGCTCAACTACATGGAAACTGAACAACCTGCTCCTGAATGACTACTGGGTACAGAATGAAATGAAGGCAGAAATAAAGATGTTCTTTGAAACCAATGAGAACAAAGATACAACATACCAGAATCTCTGTGACACATTTAAAGCAGTGTGTAGAAGGAAATTTATAGCACTAAATGCCCACAAGAGAAAGAAGGAAAGATCTAAAATTGACACCCTAATGTCACAATTAAATGAACTAGAGAAGCAATAGCAAACACATTCAAAAGCTAGCAGAAGGCAAGAAATAACTAAGATCAGAGCAGAACTGAAGGAGATAGAGACACAAAAAACCCTCCAAAAAATCAATGATCCAGGAGTTGGTTTTTTGAAAAGATCAACAAAATTGATAGACCGCTAGCAAGATTAATAAAGAAGAAAAGAGAGAAGAATCAAATAGATGCAATTAAAAAAAGATAAAGAGGATATCACCACCAACCCCACAGAAATACAAACTAGCATCAGAGAATACTATAAACACCTTCACGCAAATAAACTAGAAAACCTAGAAGAAATGGATAAATTCCTGGACACATACACTCTCCCAAGACTAAACCAGGAAGTTGAATCCCTGAATAGACCAATGGTAGGCTCTGAAATTGAGGCAATAATTAATAGCCTACCAACCAGAAAAAGTCCAGGACCAGATGGATTCACAGCTGAATTCTACCAGAGGTACAAGGAGGAGCTGGTACCAGTCCTTCTGAAACTATTCCAATCAATAGAAAAAGAGGAAATCTTCCCTAACTTATTTTATGAGGCCAACATCATCCTGATACCAAAGCCTGACAGAGACCCAGCAAAAAAAGAGAATTTTAGACCAATATCCCTGATGAACATCGATGCAAAAATCCTCAATAAAATACTGGCAAA
>NW_012115154.1:18559284-18581834 GCF_000951035.1 Colobus angolensis palliatus | reverse complement strand
CCAAATGTCCATCAGTGACAGACTGGATTAAGAAAATGTGGCACGTATACACCATGGAATACTATGCAGCCATAAAAAAGGATGAGTTCGTGTCCTTTGTAGCAACGTGGATGCAGCTGGGAACCATCATTCTCAGCAAACTATCGCAAGAACAGAAAACCAAACACCGCATGTTCTCATGCATAGGTGGGAACTGAACAATGAGATCACTTGGACACAGGAAGGGGAACATCACACATCAGGGCCTATTGTGGGGAGGGCAGAGTGGGGAACAATAGCATTAGGAGATATACCTAATGTAAATGACGAGTTAATGGGTGCAGCACACCAACATGGCACATGTACATGTACCCTAGAACTTAAAGTATGATAAAAATAAATAAATAAAACAAATGAAAATAACTCTAAAAATTTAAAAAAAAAAAGTCAGGAAACAACAGATGCTGGAGAGGATGTGGAGAAATAGGAACGCTTTTACACTGTTGGTGGGATTGTAAATTAGTTCATCCATTGTGGAAGACAGTGTGGCGGTTCCCCAAGGATCTAGAACTAGAAGTACCATTTGACCCAGCAATCCCATTACTGGGTATATACCCTAAGGATTATAAATTATCATACTATAAAGACATATGCACACCTATATTTATCTTGGCATTGTTCACAATAGCAAAGACTTGGAACCAACCGAAATGCCCATCGATGATAGACTGGATAAACAAAATGTGGCACATATACACCATGGAATACTATGCAGCCATGAAAAAGGATGAGCTCATGTCCTTTGCTGGGACATGGATAATTCTGGAAACCATCATTCTCAGCAAATTAACACAAGAACAGATAACCCAACACTGCATTTTCTCACTCATAAGTGGGAGTTGAACAATGAGAACACATGGAACGGGGAAGGGAACATCACATACCAGGGCCTGCTGTGGGGTGGGGGACTGGAGGAGGGATAGCATTAGGAGCAATACCTAATGTACATGACGGGTTGGTGGGTGCAGCAAACCACCACAGCAAGTGTATACCTTTGTAACAAACCTGTACCCTTGCACATGTACCCCAGAACTTAAAGTATAATAATAAAAAAGAAACAAGATCGTGACAGAGATTGTGAATTACATGCTTTGTAAATATGTTATGTTTAAGACATTAGGATACAGAGGACCTCCGTCAACAAAACAACAGAATACATTATTTGGCTTGCAGGAAGTGAGGGATAACACCATGTGGGAAAAATTTTTTTAAAATAACCAAATAAATAAATAAATAAATAAAACTTAAACTGAAATGGCAGTAGAGCCATAAACTCAAAGGGAAGATTGGTTGCCCCAAGAAGCTCTCAGCCATACTCTCTGGAGCCTAAATTTGGAATCAGTTGTAAAGTGAGTTGTAGATTGAGGAATTTCTGGATTAAGCCAGAAACCTGAAAATGGGGTTGAAGTGGTCTCGATTTAGTGCCAGCACCCCCTTGTCAGTTCCTGATAAATATATACACAAATCCTCTTTGGAGTAAAGCCACCTTGATTTCAATCCCAAGGATTTCCGTACTTAAGTTCACAATCAAAGACTGTGAATGTAATTCCAGAAAAGAAATCACCAAAACTGAGAGTCAGCAAAAAAGAAAAACAAAAAATAAAAAACAACCCAAAAGAACCAACATCAGATTCATATGCTGCATCAATCAGGTTAGGCCAGATTACCTTGCAGTAACAAACACTTCCCAAGTCTCCTGGCTGACTGAACACTGAGCTGAATGATCCCTGGCTTGCTCAGTCAACTGCAGGTCTGGACAACTCTCCAGGGTCAGCTTGCAGAAGATGGAAATGATTAAAATTCAAAATAGATCGTTAATTTCAATTATGGGTGGAGTAATAACATTCTAAATACTTTCTAAATACTTAGGCAATGGAATGGTAAAGATCAACACGTGACTTTTAAGAATTAATCATGTTAGGCCAGGCGTGGTGGCTCATGCCCATAATCCCAACACTTTGGGAGGCCAAGGTGGGCAGATCACTTGAGGTCAGGAGTTCGAGACCAGCCTGGCCAACGTGGTAACACCCCCATCTGTACTAAAAATACAAAATATTAGCCGGGCATGCGGACACCTCTAATTCCAGCTACTCGGGAGGCTGGGGCATGAGAATCACTTGAACCTGGGAGGATGAGGTTGCAGTGAACTGAGATCACACCACTGCACTCCAACCTGGGTGACAGAATGAGACTCTGTCTCAAAAAAAAAATTAATTATGTCAGGGTATTTACAGAATAATTTAAGTAGAACATTAGAAGATATATATATATATTATATATACACACACACACACACATACTATGTAACAATTTTAGTAAATACACCATGACTATCAACCAGAACAGAACAAAAGAAAATTAGAACTATTATGGTAGATTGAGTGGATTTTTTTAGGAAATCTTAACATTTTAAAATCATGTGGTAACAATATCATCACCTATGCTCCTATGTTCTCAATTTCTTCCTTCAATGGCTTCCCTTTAGCCACAGTGATCAGACCTGTCAGTAAAGTCCTAGAAAACATGTTTTTGAGGATGCTGAGGTTTTTTCTCCCTTAGCCTCTGATCAAAATATTGTTTTCTCCCATAACAAGTGCTCTCTTTAACCCTACATTTTAGACATTGTTTTGTATTTTCCCTCTTCTTATAGTACAGATCTTCTAGAAGCTGTAACAATTGTAATTGCCAATGATTCATGCCTTACAGGAAATGAGTATCAGACCTTGTCCTGCGAGAAACTATTAAAGGAAGGAGAGGCTGGGGAAGAAAGGAGACAATGACCATTTGCTCCAATACTGAGGCATAGAAGTTCCCTGGGGAGGGGGTGGGGTTTAGAAAAGAGAGATCAGGAGAAAGTCACTCTTCCTGACACAAATCTTTCTGAGGCATCTGCTTTTATTTTAAGCTCTGAATTCTAGTTATCCTGGCTCAGGATAAAAACAATCCCACCACTAGTATCCTCCCTTTTTCTACTTCCGAGGCTGCAAAGTGCAACAGCAGGCTCCCTGACTCAGGAGGGCGGGTGTTCCTGCCCACTTCCTGTTCCTCCATCTCCAGTGGACGCTGCTGTTTCAAGGCAGGTCTCCAGCCCAGCTCTCCAATCACATTTTGCTGAAAATAAAAGCAAACATCGGCCTTGTCCTCCATGTTGTTCATACACCATGGAAGCTTTCCTCTGCCTCCTCCGTGAGAGTGCGTGGCTGAGAGACAAGAAACGTGGCCCTCTCTCTTGCCTGTTAGCTGGTGCAGAGGTAAGTCTGAGTATTTGTGTGTGTCATATTTGGATGTGTATGTGTGGGTGTTTGTGTTGTATATGTGTGTTTACGTGTTTGTATGTGTTAACATGAATGTGAGTGGTATTTGTATGTGTGATGTGTGTGTTGTATGTGTATGTGAGTGTTGTTTGCGTATGTGTGTGTTGTGTATGTATATTTGTGTTTGTGTGTGTATGTGTTTGTGTGTTCATCTGCATGTGTGTGAGTGGTACATGTGTTTTGTGGAAGTGTGTGTGTTGTGTATTTTTGTGTGCTGTGGTGTGTGCGGGTTTGTGATGTGATAAAAAGAGCTGTGACCAACAAGTCTGGAGAACTTTTTGCCCTGTGACAAAGTCACTGTTTAATATTTGGCAAGATGCTTCTCTGAGTTTTGCTTTCTTCCAGAGCAACATGACAAGGATGGTACTATCTGTTCCATCTTCTGTGTTGGAGACAACACACACTGTGGCCAATGTGGGAGGCGCCATTCCGGGCAGGGTCCAGGAGGAGGCAGGGAGGCACCTTGGGTGCAGACCCGTTCCCCCAAAACCCTGCGAGGGCACAGTGCGGGTTCCTGCACGCCACAGCCTAGGCCCGCCCGGCTGTTGTTTCCTGTTAAGCTGCCTGCCTGTTCTCTCTAAAGGAGGAATGAGATTACATTGGTAAAGTGCTGCCTCAGTTTCCACCAGGGATGTAAAGAAGCCAGGGACAAAGAGATTGAGAGACCACCAGTTAGGAAAAACTGAACTCCCTTTGGTAGGTGAAATATTGGACTCTTTCCAGAATCTGGCTGTTCGGGTTTGAGTAAGGCTGTCTGCCTGGTCTGCTCTTTCTCTCTTCCTAGAAAGTCACCAGACCTTCCTGGACTCCCTCCATCCCCAGCCCAGCACTGCAAAATTGATATCTACCAATCATAAAGCAATATCCACATATACACTCCTGGGATCTGGGGAGGACTGGAGTGTTTGCCAGGTGAGCAGAGTAGAACAAACACACAACAATGCGGCAATGAGAAAAACCTGTCTATCAGGTTCCCCTGGACTTAGGTTTCCCCACATCCCAGACCCTTCATCTGGATCTGTTTCATCTGGTTATGAATGTCCTACATGATCTGGAAAAACAGCCATGGACCATGCAACTTCCTCCTCAGTCGCACAGAGAAAATCCAGCAGAGAGAACCTTATGGGATCTTGACATACAGAACTGTGTTAGTCCATGAAGCCAGGACACATTGCTGTCATGAGAAGGGGGACAGGAGTTCCTGGTTAGGAATGATGTGGCCCTAATTTGCAAAGAGGACTAAGAATTGCTCTAAAAAATGTTATGAAGTATGTTGGGACCTTAATAGGGGAAGAGACATTCACAGGCATCTAGTTCAGGCCCAACATTCATACTGATGGGATGCTGAGGCCCAGGCAGACCTAACTGGTGGTTGCATCTCCCCTGAGGTCTCTGGCTTCCTTCCCAGCTCAGCCCCTGCAATCCCAGTTCTCTGCAATCCTCACTGCACAGACTTCTCCAAAGTCTGGCCCCAAGACCCTTCCAACAACATCCTACTCATTCATGTCCTCCAGGCACACTAGACTTCCTACTGCTCCCAGGGCACACAGGATCAGAATCACACCTGCCTCTGTGCTTCCCTTCCTCCTCCTCCTCCTCCTTTCCTTCCCCCACCTTCTCCCCACTGCCTCCCCCTCCACCTCCCCCCACCTCCCAGAACAGTTCCAGACCCTGTGTCTATCCAAATATCATCCATTCCTCAGGTCCCAGACCAGTTGCACCTTTATCTGTAAAATCTCTTAAACTTATGATGGAGACCACAGTGGAGGGGGCGGGGGATAGGGTCCCTAAAGACAGCAGAGGGTGTCTTAGACCCCTTCATCTATTGCCTCACTCAGTCCCACCCCAACCCTAAACTAATGCAAAAAACTTTCCTCTGGCAAGAGAAAGGCGAAAGGCAGGTAGCTGTTGAAAAACTCATTTGGAAAGTCAGTAGAACATGTGATTTTTTTTAATGTAGATGGAGGAAGACGAATGTGAACCAATTCCCCAGGAGAATCCCCGAGAAGAGCTGTCCCAGGATCCTGTGCTGGAGCTGTCAGGAGGTAGAGCGAATGAGGAGAGAGGAGCGGGCGGGAAACATTTGGGCTGCAGGTGGGACACAGCTCCACCACCGTGGTGTGCTTGGAGAGGCCGCTGATGTCCCCTGGTCGCAGAAATTTACCCACCTCAGTCACCATCAGAGGTCTTTGAGGTAGGGCCCTTCTTATCACTAGCCAAAATAAGAAAAAAGACCCCCGGATAGGTATGGTAGATAAAAGGAGGCAAAAAGTAGCACCAATGACTAACTCACCATGCCAGTCCCAAAGGAAAGGCTTTCCCATGGTGGATGTTCTTCCTCAGGAAGGATGTGCTGACAGTGGGTGTGACAAAAATAAGTGGCCTTGGACCGAGACCCTCTGTGGGTGTTTGACTGACTCCAGAGTGGAGCTGTCACGGTTGTAAGGTTGAAAGCACCTTGTGAACAAGCAGAATGTACTTGGCTGCTGCCTCACATCTGGGCTCTGCCTTATCGAGGGCGTCCCTTTCCCTAAAGCCATTGCACAGGGTCAGGCGCTTAACTTTCAGGCAGGATTTAGAAAGGCTGGAAACCCAGCCCTTTCCTGGCCAGAAGAAATTATTTGTGATTCATTATGTATTTTAATATGAATGACCTTTTACTTTATGAACTTAAATGACCTGAGCCACCTGGAAAAAGCCATGTTAACCTACTACAATAGGTTACCAATTACCAATACCTGTGCTAACACCGGTTTGACCTTTTGTTACAGCAATCAAGGTTAGCTATTCCCTTAAGAATCCTCTCCAGATCTCAAGTGATGCATTTGGCTTTAGTAAAGTCCAGTGGTGTGTGCTAGCTCCAGGCTTCTCAGATGGGGGTTCCTGTCTCCTCTGGCTCTGCACTGGGCTAGGTGGGTGGGGAAGAACATCTACTGCCCAGACTCCTGCCCATTCACTCAAATTCCTTTCCAACCACCTTGGGGAAGCTGGAGGGGGGCCCGTGTCACTCAGTTAGAATTGGTGTGTGGGTCAGAGCCAAGGGTGGCTGGCAGGCCACAGCAAGGCCTGTTGGTGCCCAGGAGGTGACTGCCCCCATGCTGCCACATGCCAGCTTCATGCTCTGTCATCTGAGATACATCAATGTCTTCAGTGGAGACAAGACTGGGAAACCGGCTATTACTTGTCACTTCTTTATGTGCTTTCGGTCTTGGGACCTGCAAGGCCAGGAGAAGGGAATTTCCTTCCTGCCTTCTTCCCCAGTCATATCTAAAAACCCTGGTATTGGGTGTCTTGGTGTTCTATTGGCCAAGTCTTGCTTTTCTCTCTAGGCTCCACTCTTCCACTGGGAGAGAATGTTCAGCCCCACTTTCAAGGATGTGGACCTAGAATGGTGGCCCAGCACTGGTTTCAGGGCAGATGTTGGTCTTTGACAATCTGCCCCTGCAGTCTGGGGGTACACCCAGGGGCCTCTGGTGAGAACAAGATGGGGTACATGGGCCCTAACCCCAGTTCCCTCTGCTTTCTTTGGATACTTCTAGGTCTAAGGGAGAAAGAACAGAAGACCCCAAGGAGACTGAGGCTCATTCTTGTGGGGAAAACAGGAAGTGGGAAAAGTGCAACAGGAAACAGCATCCTTGGCAGGGACGTCTTTGAGTCTAAACTCAGCACCAGACCCGTGACCAAGACCTCCCAGAAAGGGAGCCGAGAGTGGGATGGGAAGGAGCTTGAGGTGATTGACACACCTGACATTTTGTCCTCTCAGGTCCTGCCGGAGGCGGCAGCCGCTATCCACCAAGCCATCATCTTATCCTCCCCAGGGCCCCACGCTGTGCTCCTGGTGACACAGCTGGGCCGGTTCACAGATGAGGATCAGCAGGTGGTCAGACGCCTGCAGGAGGTCTTTGGAGTGGGGGTTCTGGGTCACACCATCCTGGTGTTCACCCGGAAGGAAGACCTGGCTGGCGGCTCCCTGGAAGACTATGTGCGAGAGACCGACAACCAGGCCCTCGCCCAGCTGGATGTGACCGTTGCACGGCGCCATTGCAGCTTCAACAACAGGGCACAGGGGGAGGAGCAGGAGGCCCAACTGCAAGAGCTTATGGAGAATGTCAAAGTCATCTTGTGGGAAAACGAAGGCCACTATTACAGCAACAAGGCTTACCAATATACCCAGCAAAACTTTTTGCTCAAAGAACTACAGGAAAGGAAAGTAACACAGGATCAGGGCTCTGAGGAGGTGCCTGGTGAGGAGTCATGGCTGGAAGGACTGTCCCAGATCCAGAAGGAATCTGAGGAAGCCCACAGACGCCTGCTGGCAAGGGCTGACCTTTGAGCCTGTGCTGGACTTGAGCCAAGGACACCATCAGCCCTTGCACCCCTGTGTCCAGTCCTCTGTTTCTCTTTCCATCCCATGGAGTGCTTCCCAGTCTCCAGGTCATGATGTCTGGTGTAGGAAGAGAGGCATGGGGCTAGAGGATAAGGTCCAGTGTGCCCAGATCACATCCCAGTTTCTTCATTCCTTCTTCCAGAACATCTGGGTCCTCCCTCCTCTGTGCGCCAACAGCATGCTGGCTTCCTATTGGACCTTCTGTCTCATTGGCATTGCCTTTCATGGGTTACTTGCCTATACTCTGATAGAACCAACTTGAGGGCAGGCCTGTATCTTTTACTTCTGTGTAACTTCCACAGGTTTTGACTGCACTGGAGTCGTGCAGTCACACTTGGTGCAGCAGCTCTGTGCGAGCTGTTGACCAGATGACTTCTCATCTCTCCCCACGCCATGATGATTTAAGGTGCCTGTTGTGTCTGGTGGCTGGAACATGGCAGTGGTGCTGAGACATGGGGAGGGTTGGAGACTGGGCTGAGAGGAGAGCAAGGAGGAACAGGGATGGAGGCAGGAGGAGCAGCCCTTTTGTTCACTCTCGAACTGTAACAAACAAGCCCCGCTGGAACTTCCTAGTGGGAATGATGGGAGAAGTCGGGGGCAGGGTATCCAAGAAGCTAGGCTGTGGTCAAGAAGGTGGTTCCTTGTCCTGGCTACAGAACATGGAAACCCCTAGAGATGCAGGTGGACTTGGGCAGAGGAGGTCACACCACCCCATCAAGGTAGACTTATATTAGAGACGACTTGCATCTGTTACTTCCCCTTTTCCCCTGGGTTTCATGGCCACTCATGATATTTGCCTTCTCCTCCTAGAAGGCACAGACTACTTTCAACCTGACTCACCCTTCACTGCCACCCCTGCCTTCTCCCTTGATAACAGGAGCATGTGGATGGGGTGAGTGTCTGCATGTGCAAACGGGTTCCCTAGCAAGGTATTTGTGGGGGTCGAATGCAAGGAGGCAGGCAAGAAAGGGGACCTGCAAAGGAAGCAGTGGAGTGACTTAAACATCTTGCAAGGCAGCCTGCCTGGTCTGTCGAGAACTCTGAAGTCCATGATGTTTTCCTGGAAGGCTGTTGCTACAGATGGGGCTTGTAAGAAGTGATACTGGACAGGGTGAGAAGGGAGTGGGATATCAGCCTGACTCAGGCCTCAGGCAGGAAGCTGCCTCCCTGGAAGAGGAGACTGATGTGCCTCGGGTGCATCCCAGCTTCTTTGAGGTCCAAGATGCTCCTGGGGAGTTGACCAACATTTGGGAAGATAATAGGAGGCAATGGGGAAATTGCTCCCCAATATATTCCTCTTTTCCTTTCTTCAAGCTGCGTGACAGGGGGTCTTTAGCTACTTTCTCCTGAGAGAGGTGGGAAGTACAGCTTGTGGGGACAGTGCTGGGAGATGATCAGAAATCACAGGGCACAGCCTTAGGTCTACCTGGACACTTGTCCGCTGTTGGAGATTCTCAACAGCCAGACACCCAACCTGTGGCCTCCTGCTCTGAAGCCATCCCCCAGCTCCCCTAGAACACAGCAGACATCTGAGAAAGCTTCAGCAGTTCTCTTGCTAACAGATTCAGAAAAGTGTCTCAAAGCAGAGCACAGAGTTATTTGGTGTATGCTGAAGATAGCCTTTGTGCCACAATCATTTATTAAATAAGTAATCAATTTCCCATTGAACTGAAAATGCAACGTTTATCATACATTCAATTCTCATTCACACTCCTTAAGATTTGTGTCAGAATCTTTATTTATGTTCATGCGTTCTACTTTTCTACTCCTGTATGAATAAAATATTGATTTGATTACAGTTGCTTTGACTATAATGTGGGAGCCAATTTTTGCCTCAGTCTTCATTTTCATATTTACCTTGTGATTCTCAGGCATTTTTTTCTTCTGTGTGAAAGTTAAAATCATTGTGTAATTTCCCCCCCCAAAAAAATCTTATTGGTATTCTAGTTGGCAATGTCTTACATTTATGTTAAGTTTGAGGGAACTGGTAAATAGCTCAAGTATAAGTTAGTCAAGACTATTTTCTTTGTAAGTGAACAGACTTAAAACTCCAGAGCTACTGAAGTAAAAGTTAGAATCGTTTGCATTTTCATTCAGATAGGAGGTAATTCTGTAAATTTTGACACTATTATTTTAACTAAATTAACTTAAGTAATGTCATAGGAGAAAACACAAGCATTTGACCAAATGAGATCCGTTTAGCAACTAATTGGCAAGGCACTCAAAACATGTCATTCATTAAAGGTTGTTTATGGTGTTTTCTCTCCTTTATTACTAAGCACCAGGAAAGATATCTCCCATGACATTTCAGGAATAGGGACAGATGTCTCTGCATAGCTCTCACTCTTTCAGCTTCAGAGAATGGGGAAGGCATGTGTGGGTATGTTCTAGAAACTCTAGTCTATCAACCAGTAAGAAATTAGTGGTGGTGGTGGGGGGGTGATGGTGATGAGGGAGGGTTGTCTTGGCCAAAGCTG
Organism: Colobus angolensis palliatus; assembly: GCF_000951035.1. NCBI lineage: Eukaryota > Metazoa > Chordata > Mammalia > Primates > Cercopithecidae > Colobus > Colobus angolensis. The sequence continues at coordinate 18,571,617 of NW_012115154.1, read as the reverse complement.
TGATAATAGCAGCTTATAGAGTTTGTTAAAAATATCTCTACACTAAAGTGAAGGATGAAAAAACAGGGATTTGGAGAATTTGAGCTCAGTCATTATAGGGATTTTCTTCCTTGGTGGATCAAAGCAGGTGTGGAGTGTCACAGAAAGGTTTCAGCCTCTAACCTTTTTGTGATAACATTTATAAAGTGTATAGAAAATTCAAAATTATAATACTAAGAAAATAACTTGGAAGGCATGGGGAATGGCCAAATGCAGTTAGACATTGTTGCAGAGAACATGACCGCTAAGATGAGGGGGGCACACTGGTCTCATCTTGCTGTGATTTTTCACATTAAGGCAGTGTTCAGTCTGGATGCAGAAACAGCACACACCAGATGTTCACAGTGGCCTGGAGGGTGGAAGGATGGAGCCTGGGACAACCAGAGCAGGTAAAAATTTACATGGGAGCTCCCCAAAATAAAAGAGCTGCAGAGCAGGGAGATGGAGTGGTGGGGATTTGCGGGGTGGGCACCAAAAGCTCTGCATTTCTCCCCTCAAATTCTTGGCTGACCCTGAACTGTACAAGCACAGGGCACTCTCTAGAGGCTCCCAGGAAAACTTCTGTGGAGGTTGAAAGAGCTGATCAGAGATGTCAGCAGTTGCCCACAGTAGCAAAGAAAATTGCAAGTTCCAGTCCATCAAGTCAGAAGACCTTGGAAAACTTGTATATTTTCACTGAAATACCAAAAGGGTCATATTTTAGGATTAAGTACTGCATCTCAGAACTAAGAGACTTGCCCTAGAAGGAAGAGCAAAATTAAAGCAAACCCTTCTAATGATGTCTAAGATCAAGCCTTCCCAAAGCAAAAGCAATCTGCCAGTAATTTAAGTGCCTGTTGGAGCAAACTCAATATTCCCCAGAAGATATAATATCCAAAGCCTCTATAACATATTACCTACAATATCCTTTACCTTACTAAAAAATTCTTCTTTTCAAACATATAACAATAAAGCTATAAAGTGTCCTTCTGTGCATGTTTATCTATATCTCACACATTTTTACCTTTTTTTTTTTTTTTTTTTGAGACAGGATCTTGCTCTGTTGCCCAGGCTGGTGTGCAGTGGCATGATCATGGCTCACTTAAACCTCAACCTCCTGGGCTCAAGCAATTCCCCCACCTCAGCTTCCTGTGTACCTTGGACCACAGGCATACATCACCACACCCAGCTGAATTTTTTAGTTTTTGTAGAGATGGGGTCTCACTTTGTTGCCCAGGCTGGTCTCAAACTCCTGAGCTCAAGCAGTCCTCCTGCTTCAGCCTACCAAAGTGGCGAGATTACAGGCATGAGCCACCATGCCTGGCCCACATTTTAAAATATTCTATTTTCACTATCATTCTTTTAAAATACTTTCTATATTTCTTGTGATGTCTTTTTTCACTCATGGATTATGTAGAAGTGTGTGTTAAAATTCCACATTTGAGTATTTTCTAGAAATGACAGTATCCAATAGGGTAGCTATTATCCACATGTGGCTACTGAGCACTTAATATATAGGGGTACACCTGAGAAAATAAATTTTAAATTTTATTCAGTTGTCATTACTTTTAAATTTTGAAACCATGTAAAATATTTTACCATGAAACACAACTTTACTATTTTGGTGGAAATACCTCTAACTGTTGCATCACTTAAGATATTACAGATCATCCCTGACTTATGATGGTTTGACTTAAGATTTCTTGGCTTGGTGGTGATATGAAAGTTCTGTGCATGCAGTAGAAAGCCATGTGATACCCTCTCATGAAGCTCAGCTGTGGCAATGAGCTGCAACTCCCAGTCAGCACACGATTACTCTGGTAAACAACTGATACCCCGCAGTGTACTGTGTTGCCAAGCTATAATGACCAGTAGGTTAGGTTTATTGAGTGCATTTTAGACTTTCAATATTTCACCTTACAATGGATTTATCAGGATGTAACTCTGTTGTAAGTTGGGAAACGTCTGAGCCAGGCATGGTGGCTCACGCTTGTAATTCCAGCACTTTGGGAGGCTAACATTGGAGGATAATTGGCCCCGGATTTCAAGATTAGCCTGGGCAACATGGTGGAACCCCATCTCTAAAAAAAAAAAAAAAAAAAAAAAAAAGAAGAAGAAGAAAAAATTTGAAAATACAAAATAGAGATGCATCTGTATTGGACTGCAAATATGTTGCCACATGGATTATTTTCAGCACCACATATAGATACATCACTGATCTAGTCAGTGTCAATGGATTGATTCAGCTTGAGTAATTTTTTAATCAGGATATAATATCTTTATTTCAGTATTTTATGTAGACAGTATGAGTTATAGTTACACCTATCTAGATTGTAAATGATAATTAAAATTAAATGCTAAGTATTATTTTACTTATAACACAAATTACTTTTTAGCTTAAAATAAGTATAGACAAGTTTTTAATTTTGAAGTGAAGGCACAATGCTGATGCAGAATTGAATGGAGATGATTAAGCTAGTGCTACAATTAGAACAGGAAAGAGAACTATAGATGAGCAGGAGATATGTCACAAATTTCATGATTAATAGTAATAGTAATATGCCACAGCACAGCAAAAGAAAACACACAGCTTGTTTGTTGTGTTAAAAAAAAATGGAAAGATAATGGAGTGTACTATTATGATGAGACATTTTCAGCAGTTACATAGGGTGCATAATAAAAAGCTTTCTCTCAACAATCAAAAGCAGAATTGACAAAGTTAGTCACCTGGAGCCAGAATTAAACATTTACCAATGAAAAACTAAACAATGTTTAACAGGATCTGAGCTTATGACCAACAGCAATAAAACTTGAATTATTGCACACACACAAAACAACATTTTTAGTTGGAGAGAAGGTAAAACAAGTTATTACTTCAGTTATAGAAAATTTTGTTGGAAAACAAGGTGGAAAAAAATTTAAAAATTAAATGTATAGGAAACATGAAATATCTTCCATTAAGGCACCAAAAAATGCCCATAGAGGCAAGACTTTTTAAATAGTAACAAAGACTAATTGACCTAAAATTGGAAAATTCACAAGTATTTTTCTTGAGCACTAGATGAGAAGTGTGATGTAAGACACTGTCTTACAAAGACTTTGGAAATGTTTTGCCTCAAAATATTTCAAAATTTATGAGGGATGTAAATTCAAGACAAAAACATAAATTAGTGATATAGATTATCTTAAAATCTTTTACACTTGTCAAATAAGAATTTTAGCTAGATATTTGGCACAAATCCCTTGTGATGTAAGTAGTCTCATTTTCATATTTTATAACCCAGGACTACTGGGGTCTGCTATTTCTGAAAATTATTTTGCCTCCATTGTTTCCAAAGAGCATTTCATGTTCCTCAGCTGATGCAGAGGAGTCAGTTAGGAAAACTGAAGCACATTTAGGTATTAAAAGTAGGATGTACTTTCCATCCAGGGAATTAGAGACTGTCACATGCTTTGGAGAGCTGGGAATGCACAGGCCTGGGGAAACTCACTGCTGCACGGAGCTGGTGGCTTTCAGGTGCTCGTCTGCTGTAATATGAATCTGTGGATCACCCATTGTCTCTTTGCTGTTACCACCAGAGAATGATTCTCCTTCTTTCTCATCCACCTCCCAAATCTCACCTGAGTGCCTCCTGTTGGTGGACTCTCATGTGGTCCATATGGGAAAAGGGATGACAAGAAGTGTCATCCCAGGCTCTTTCTTTGTGACTCAGAGAACTTAAGAGAATTAGTGGTACTGCATTTATGACAGACACTTTGGCACAGCTAAATAATTCAACACCAACATTCATCCTGTTAAAATTAAAGTGGAGAGTGGGTTCTGAGCAAACAAAACTAATTAGGCATTAAAAACAGCTTTAACGATGCTTAAATTGAAAACATAAGCAAAACTTAATTTGGGTTATTTCTGGTAAATTAATTTAACTTGAGTCGTTTCTGTCGTTCCTAGACAGAAACAAAACTTAATCTCAGTCATTCATAAGCAGCCAATCAACATATGATTATGTGACTGAACTTTCCAGCAAGGTAAAGAGAAAAGGCAAATTCGTAACAGCAACCAATCAAATAATTTTTAAATTTTGCTTCTGCATTCATCCTATAAATACTTGCCTCTGATGCTTTGTCATCAGAGTACTGAACCTCTTTTGGTTTGTGTTTTTCCCAATTCATGAATTGCTTGTTACTCAAATAAACTTGAAAATTTTGTTGTGCTTTGGTTTTTACCAGTTTGGTGTCAGAAATGGGATCTGAAGGATCCTCTTGTAATCCCAGAAGCAGTAAGCAACCAGGCATAGGTACTTGCTGAGCCCATTGTGTTAATTTCTTGCTGCATCTAGAGGTTATGGGTAAGTGCCTCTCAGATTTTGCATTTTGCATCCAGCATTTGCATCCTGAGCTCTCTGCATTTTGCATCCTGAGCTCTATAAGTTTATCTGAGAAGTTTTATTTCTGAAAGGATCCAGAGGTTGAGCTGAGTGATTGACAGAAACTAGACCAGGTCCAGCATAGTGTACACTGGCTTCCAGACTAGGTCTAACCAAAATCTGGTTTGGATTTCAAAGGTTGAACTGGGTGTTTGACAAGAACTGGACTGAGTCCAGTTAACGGCCTCTGATGTAGAATTTTAGAACAGAGAATTATGTGTTTATCAAAATCTAAGGAGTCTGGGACTCCTCTGTCTGTAACTCCAGTGCATTTTAGGTTTAAAAATTACAGATCTAGAACCTGTGCATTTCTAGAGAAATGGGTGCATCTCAGGAAGATAACTTAGAGTTATAGTGGCCATAACGGGGAAGTTTTATTGTAGATGAAATTTTTTATCTATGGGTACATTAGGAATAAAAGAGGGGGGGAATCCCAAATGTTTCAAATACAATGAAATACATTTTTTTGATTTGTGTACAAAGGATTCCAAAACACAGAATGACTCAGAAAATAGCCCTTTAAGGAAATCTTTGCAGTGTGCTAATAGAAAACTATTCTGAACCTATTAACCTCTTTGGTCTCTTGTCTTTTCCATCTGAACCTCATCAATACCAACTTCCTTAAAAAATTAGATCTTCAAAGGAGTCAGGGGTATCTGGAACAACTAAATTTAACTTTTGGTCTTATACGCACTCCCAAGTTATTGTAGAAGCATCCACCTAAGAATAAAAAGAAGAAAGACTAAAATACACTGGATGTCTCCTCAGTCACTCACCTAAAATGTAAGCTGCAGTCTCAATAAGATTGATTTCTGGTAATAGGCAAACATGTCCCAAAACTCCTTCTGGAGAAAACATAACATCCTTTCTCTGTGCCTTTGAGATGTCTAAATCTTCTAAATGCAAGCGTCAGAGAAAAGACTCATAAGTAGGGAGAAAAAGAGGAATCTTTTAGAAATAAACAGACAAATAGAAAACTTTTTATGCCCTTTACACTAATATTAATTAAAGTCTTGAGCCATCTGAACAGGCAAGAACATAGTTTGAACCCAACTAATGAGTTTTACATTATTATGCCTGATACATGGCTAAACTTTTAAAAGAGATGCCATGACTCTATTTGCATCTGTTTATATGTTTATATATGTCTACATATGTGTATGTTATTTATATGTAATTTTCTTCCACCTATGGATAGTATTATTAGAAATAATATTAAAATAACTACATTTAATTGGCCTAGAGAAAAATAAGTGCTCATATAAACTGAGTATAGTCATGCACTACATCATGCCATTTTGATAAATTAAGGGCTGCATATACTACAGTGGCTTCATAAGGTTATCATGGAACTAAGAAATTCACCTAGTGACACTGTACCTATTGAATGTCATAGTGCAACACATTATTCACATGTTTGTGGTGAAGTTGGTGTGAACAGCTGCCAGTCATGTAGAACATACAATTATTTATAGTACATAACACTTTATCATAATAATAAATGACTATGTTACTGGTTTATGTACTTACTATATTTGAAATCATTGTTTTAGAGTACACTCCTTCTACTTATAAAAAGGTTAATTGTAAATAGCCTGTCAGGCAGGTTCCTCAGGAGCTATTCCAGAATAAGTCATTGTTATCACAGACAATGGTAGTTCAATGTGTGCCATTGCCCTTGAAGACCTTCCAGTGGGAAAAGGTGTGGAGGTGGAAGACAATGAAATTCATGATTCTGACCTGTGTAGGCCTAAGCTAATGTGTGTGTTTGTGTCCTAGTTTTTAACAAAAAGTTTGAAAACTAAAAAAAGACAAAAGCTTATAGAATAAGAATATTTTAAAATTTTTTGTACAGTTGTTCAATGTATTTGTGTTTTAAATTGTTATTGCAAGAGTTAAAAAGTTAAATAAAAAGTTTAGAAAATGAAAAGGTTACAGTAATCTAAGTTTAATTTAATTGAAAATGGACCCCTTCCTTACATCTTATACAAAAACTCAGGATGAATTAAAGACTTAAACAGAAGACCTAAAACCATAAAAACCCTAGAAGAAAACCTAGGCTAATCATACCATTCAGGACATAGGCATGGGCAAAGACTTCATGACTAAAACACCAACAGCAATGGCAACAAAAGCCAAAATTGACAAATGGGATCTAATTAAACTAAAGAGCTTCTGCACAGCAAAAGAAACTTTCATCAGAGTGAACAGGCAACCTACAGAATGGAAGAAAACTTTTGCAATCTATCCATCTGATAAAGGGCTAATATCCAGAATCTACAAGAAACTTAAACAAATTTACAAGAAACAACCCCATCAAAAAGTGGGTGAAGGATATGAACAGACACTTCTCAAAACAAGACATTTATGCAGCCAACAAACATATGAAAAAAATCTCATCACTGGTCATTAGAGAAATGCAAATCAAAACCTCAATGAGATACCATCTCACACCAGTTAGAATGGAAATAATTAAAAAGTCAGGAAACAACATATTCTGGTGAGGATGTGAAGAAATAGGAATGCTTTTACACTGTTAGTGGGAGCATAAATTAGTTCAACCATTGTGGAAGACAGTGTGGTGATTCCTCAAGGATCTAGAACCAGAAATACCATTTGACCCAGCAATCCCATTACTGGTTATATACCCAAAGGATTGTAAATCATTCTACTATAAAGACACATGCACACGTATGTTTATTGCAGCAATATTTACAATAGCAAAGACTTGGGACCAACCCAAATGCCCATCAGTGATAGACTGGATAAAGAAAATGTGACCCATATACACCATGGAATACTGTGCAGCCATAAAAAAACACGAGTTCCTGTCATTCTCAGCAAACTAATGCAAGAACAGAACACCAAACACCGCATATTCTCACTCATAAGTGGGAGTTGAGCAATGAGAACACATTTACACAGGGAGGGGAACATCACACACCAGGGCCTGTCAGGGGGTGCAGGGCAAGGGGAAGGATAGCATTAGGAGAAATACCTAACGCACACAGGGCTTAAAATCTTAAATGTAAATGGGCTAATGCCGCAATTAAAAGACACAGACTGGCAAACTGAATAAAGAGTCAAGACTTATCAATGTGCTGTATTCAGGAGATCCATCTTAAGTGCAAAGACACACATAAAGGCTCAAAATAAAGGGATGGAGGAATATTTGTCAAGCAAATTAAAAGCAAAAAGAAAAAAGAAAAAGAAAAAAGCAAGGGTTGTGATTCTAGTCTCTGATGAAACAGACTTTAAACCAACAAAGATCAAAAAAGACAAAGAAGGGCATTACATAATGGTAAAGAGATCAATGCAACAAGAAGAGCTAACTATCCTAAATATATATGCACCCAATATAGGAGCACCCAGATTCGTAAAACAAGTTCTTAGACACCTACAGAGACACTTACACTCCCATACAATAAAGGGGGAGACTTTAACACCCCACTGTCAGTATTAGACAGATCAACAAGACAGAAAATTAACAAGAATAACCAGGACTTGAACTCAGCTCTGGACAAGTGGGCCTCATAGACGTCTACAGCACTTTCCACCCCAAAGCCACAGATTATACATTCTTCTCAGTACCATATAGCACTTATTCTAAAATTGACCACATAATTGGAAGTAAAACACTCCTCAGCAAATGCAAAAGAAGGGAGATAGTAACAAACATTTTCTCAGACCACAGTGCAATCAAATTAGAACTCAGGATTAAGACACTCATTCAAAACTGCACAACAGCATGGAAACTGAACAACCTGCTCCTGAATGACTACTGGGTAAATAACAAGATGAAGGTAGAAGTAAAGAAGTTCTTTGAAACCAATGAGAATAAAGAGACAATGTACCAGAATCTCTGGGAAACAGCTAAAGCAATGTTAAGAGAGAAATTTATAGCACAATGAATATTATTAAAACGTAGATGACGGGTTGATAGGTACTCCATGGCACATGTATACCTCTGTAACAAACCTGTACATTCTGCACATGTATCCCAGACCTTAAACTATAATAAAAAATAAAATAAAATAAATTGAAAAAAGAAAATATCCTTTATAAATTTAACATAGTCTACATTTACAGTGTTTATAAAGTCTACAGTAGGGTACACTAACATCCTAGGCCCTCACGTTCACTCACTTTTCACTCACTGACTCATCCAGAGGAACTTTCAGGCCTTCAAGCACCATTTGTGGTAAGTGTCCTATACAGGTATACCATTTTTTATCTTTTATACCATATTTTTTACTGTACCTTTTCTGGGTTTATGTGTGTTTAGATATACAAATACTTACCACTGTGTTACAATTGTCTGCAGTATTCAGTACAGTAACATTCTGTACAGATTTGCAGCCTAGGAGCAATAGGCTATACCCAACAGTAGACTATGTAGCCTCGGTGTGTAGTAGGCTGTACCATCTACATTTGTGTATGTATGCTTTATGATTTCACACAACAATGAAATCACTTAATAATGCATTTCTCTGCAAATCAAAACCACAATGAGATACCACCTCATACCAGTTAGAATGGCAATCATTAAAAAGTCAGGAAACAACAGGTGCTGGAGAGGATGTGGAGAAATACGAACACTTTTACACTGGTGGTGGGACCGTAAAGTAGTTCAACCATTGTGGAAGACAGTGTGGCGATTCCTCAAGGATCTAGAACTAGAAATACCTTTTGACCCAGCCATCCCATTACTGGGGATATACCCAAAGGATTATAAATCATGCTGCTATAAAGACATATGCACACATATGTTTACTGCGTCACTATTCACAATAGCAAAGACTTGGAATAAACCCAAATGTCCATCAGTGACAGACTGGATTAAGAAAATGTGGCACATATACACCATGGAATACTATGCAGCCATAAAAAAGGATGAGTTCGTGTCCTTTGTAGGGATGTGGATGCAGCTGGAAACCATCATTCTCAGCAAACTATCGCAAGAACAGAAAACCAAACACCGCATGTTCTCACTCATAGTTGGGAACTGAACAATGAGATCACTTGGACACAGGAAGGGGAACATCACACATCGGGGCCTATTGTGGGGAGGGGGGAGGGGGAGGGATAGCATTAGGAGATATACCTAACATAAACGACGAGTTAATGGGTGCAGCATACCAACATGGCACATGTATACATATGTAACAAACCTGCACGTTGTGCACATGTACCCTAGAACTTAAAGTATAATAATAAAAAAAAATGCATTTCTCAGAAGGTATCCCTGTTGCTAAGGGATACATGGCTGTATTTTCACTGTCAGAGGAAAACTGCCTACTCAAGCCTCAGTAATGGCGGGCACCCCTCCCCCAACCAAGCTCCACCATCCCAGGTCAACTTTAGACTGCTGTGCTGGCAGTGAGAATTTCAAGCCAGTGGCTTTTAGCCTGCTGGTCTCCATGGGATTGGGACCTGCTGAATGAGACCACTTCGCTCCCTGGCTTCAGCCTCCTCTCCAAGGGAGTGAACAGTTCTGTCTCACTTTGGTTCCAGGTGCCACTGAGGTACAAAAAAACACTCCTGCAGCTAGCTCTCTGTCTGCCCAAAGAGCAGCCCAGTTTTGTGCTTGAAACCCATGACCCTGGTGGTGTAGAGACACGAGGGAATCTCCTGGTCCATGGATTGCAAAAACCGTGGGAAAAGCGTAGTTCTATCTGGGCCAAATAACACAGTCCCTCACAACTTCCCTTGGCTGGGGGAGGGGGGCCCCTGGCTGCTTGGATGTCCTGGGTGAGGTGATGTGCCACTGCTTCTGCTCACCCTCCATGGTGTTGGGAAAAGCTGAGAGTTGGGAGAAGCTGAGGCAGGGCTTTCTTGTCTGACATAATGTATGTCTTGGAAACTGTCCGGGGTCCAGGGTCTAAAACTTCTGGTGATCTTTGGAACATCAAGCTCTGTGCTAAAGGGTGGAAGGCTACCCTGATGCACCATAATCTAAGCCCAGGGCATGAAACCCCTTGTGGCTTGGATAGAATCCAGAGCTCAGGGCATAAAACCCCTCATGGCCTCTGGAATGTGTCTAGACTTGCTGGCTCCTTCCTTCTTGCTCTCCCAGGATGGATTGCATTTTGAGTTAAAATAACTTGCTCTCCATTATCTCAAGTAGCAGAGCATGTGCTAAACCACTACAGCTGTCAACCATGTGCTTAATGCAACACTCCCTTTCAACCCCGCAGTCTCACCACCTGTTTCTTTGTTTGATCACCAATAAATAGTCTGGGCTTCCAGAGCTTGGGGCCTTCACAGCCTCCATTACTCACGCTGGCCCCCTGGGCCCACTTTCTCTCTCTCTCTTTTCTCATTCCTTTGACTCTGCCAGACTTTGTCACCCCACGACCAGGTGTTGGGTCCAATCACCCCAATATTCCTGGTGCCCAACTTGTGGTGACAAAGACCCCAGTGAAGGAACGCTAGAGCATGTGAAAGTGAAGGATGCATCGTCAAAGGACACCCGAGGACCACTGAAAGAAGGTCATCGGGAAAGCTGAGTGCTCGGAAGAACAGGGGAAAAATGGGACAAAGTGAAAGCAAACATTCTGCTTACTTGAATTTCTTAAGGCATTTATTATGAAGAGGGTGAGGCATGGGGTAAGACCCAGTGGAATCTGAGGCTTGTTTGTTCAGAGGGCCCCATTTAGAGAAAAAGAAGAAAAATGAGGACTTAGAAGGAGCCTGGGCAAGGAAAGTCATCTTGAAGCTTCAGTTTCATGGTTAACCTGCCTCTGCTAGAGAAAAACAGATTTAATGAGCACAGAGGCATGATATGGGCTGAATGTAAAGAAATTTGAACTCAAGGCCCTGAGGAATATTTGTTTGAGTTGCAGAATATGCTTGATTTTGTTATGTTAGCAATTTTTGCAGCATTGTTCATTGCAAGATTCAGGGCATTCTGGCATGCTTCCAAAGCCCAGAGCATCATTGATGCAAATACTTTGAAGGATTTGACAAATTAACACTGGGAGATAATATGAAATACTACAATTTGGCCAGGAGGGAGTGGGACCCCTCTGATCCTTGGATGGTGTCTGAAGGTCTCTGTGCAGTTGCTGTGGTTTTGAGTTTCTTTGGGATAGCTTGTATTTTGCCAGCAAATGAAAGCTTTGGACCTCTGCATATGTCACTTGGAGGAGCAGTCAAAGACATCTTCAGGTTTATGGTCATATTCATTATGCTGTTTGTGGCCCTTATGATTGGAATGTTCAACCTCTACTCCTACTACATTGGTGCAAAACAAAATGAAGCCTTCACAATAGTTGAAGAGAGTTTTAAGACATTGTTCTGGGCTATATTTGGACTTTCTGAAGTGAAATCAGTGATCATCAACTATAACCACAAATTCATTGAAAACATTGGTTATGTTTTTTATGGAGTCTATAATGCTACAATGGTCATTGTTTTACTAAATATGTTAATTGCCACGATCAACAATTCATTCCAGGAAATTGAGATGACGCTGATGTGGAGTGGAAATTTGCAAGGGCCAAACTCTGGTTTTCCTGCTTTAGGGAGGGGAGAGTACTTCCTGTTCCCTTCAATTTGGTGCCGGGTCCAGGGTCCCTGTTTTGTCTCTTGCTGAAGCTTAAAGGGTGGATTTCTGAGCTCTACCCAGGGTCATAAAAAATGTTTCCAGGAAGATGTAAAGATAGAGATAAATAGAGATAGAGATAAATAGAGATAGAGATAGACATAACTAGAGATAGAGATAGAAGTAAATAGAGATAGAGACTAGTAAGTAGAGATAGAAATAAGTAAAGATAGGTGGGAAAAGACAGGGACTTGCAGGAACTCACAGGAACTAATAGGTACCATAAGGACAGACAGGGACAGATAGTGATAGATGAAGACTAGCAATATAAGATCAGTGCCTTAA
>NW_012115154.1:18466246-18558931 GCF_000951035.1 Colobus angolensis palliatus | reverse complement strand
AAAAAAAAAAGAGATACTGGTCAATGCCCTAAAGAGGTATTGGTCAGTGAGGTAAAAAAGCAAAGACTAGCAATATAAGGGCAGTACCCTAAAGAGGTACTGGTCAGTGCCCTAAAGAGGTACTGGTCAGTGAGGTACAAAAGCAAAGACTAGCAATATAAGCTCAGTGCCCTAAAGAGGTACAAAGGTAGAGACTAGCAAAGACAAGCAGAGATTTGCAGGGATAGACAGGAACATTCTGAATCATGCAAATTAGCTATGGCTCAAAGTCCAATCAAAATCTGAGAGGGTAAATATAAAAGGAATAGAGGGGAAGGAGGTAAGGATAAAAATGCTCTTTCTTCTTTCTCCAACAGGACCTTTTGGATTCAAAGTTATGCTAGCAATAGGAAATGTTACTCTTGATATAAATACACGCTTTATTACATGTCCCGAATGTTGCTTGTTTACCTGCATTAATTCAATCTTTGATAAAAATCAAACTATCTGGATAATTAAAGCCAGGGAAGGAGTTTGGATCCCTGTGTCCCTAAATAGACCATGGGAGACATCCCCATGTATTTATATTGTAACTGAGATCCTTAAAAAATTCTTATCCCATTCCAAAAGATTTATAGTTGAAGGCCATTGGAGGCTCTGCATCTGTGGATTTTGTTCTGGTGGTTGTGTGCTTGTGCCATCTCCTTTTAGTCTGCAGATGCGGAAGCCGCCTCTGAAGAGGAAGCCGCCTCTGAAGAGAAAGCCACCATCAAGAACAAGCGATGATAGCTGTGGTGGTTTTATGAAAAAGAAAAGGGGGACATGTTGGGAAAAGCTGAGTGTTGGGAGAAACTGAGGCAGGGCTTGCATGTCTGACATAATGTAAAAGAGTTTGGGAACATGTCCAAGGTCACGGGTCTAAAACCCCTCGTGGCCTTTGGAACACCACGCTCTGTGCTTAAGGGTGGAAGGTTACCCTGATGCACCATAATCTAAGCCCAGGGCATGAAACCCCTTGTGGCTTGGATAGAATCCAGAGCTCAGGGCATAAAACCCCTCATGGCCTCTGGAATGTGTCTAGACTTGCTGGCTCCTTCCTTCTTGCTCTCCCAGGATGGATTGTATCTTGAGTTAAAAGAACCTGCTCTCCATTATCTCAAGTAGCAGAGCATGTGCTAAACCATCACAGCTGTCAACCATGTGCTTAATGCAACACTCCCTTTCAACCCCACATTCTCATCACTTGTTTCCTTGTTTGATCACCAATAAATAGTCTGGGCTTCCAGAGCTAGGGACCTTCACAGCCTTCATACTCACATTGGCCCCCTGGGCCCACTTTCTCTCTCAAACTGTCTGTTTTCATTCCTTTGACTCTGCCAGACTTCATCACCCCCACGACCTGGTGTTGAGCCCAGTTACCCCAACACATGAGCTACACCCACTGCCTAACCAGTCTTAATTAGATGAATAGGATACCTCAGTTGGAAATGCAGGAATTACTGGTCTTCTGCACTGGTCTTGCTGGGAGCTGCAGACCAGAGCTGTTCCTATTCAGCCATCTTGCCAGATCTCCCTGGAGGTCTTTATCTTAACTGAAATAAGTCAAGTACAAAAAGAAAAATATCACATGTGGGAACTGAAATATCATATGTGGGAGTTGAAAGATTTGATCACGTGGAAGTAGAAAAGAGTGAAAAGATAGCAGAAACTGGGAAAGTAGTGGGTGGATGAAGAGAATTGGGTTAAAGGGTACCAACATAGAGTTAGATAGAAGTAATAAGTTCAGTGTTTGATGGCAGAGTAGGGTGACTACAGTTAAACAAAAATATACTGTATTTGACAGACACCCTAAATACCCTTCACTGTGCATTATGTACACGTAACAAAAGTTCACATGTTCCCTATAAATTTATACAAATAAAAAAATGGAAGAAGAAGATTCTGCTTATAGTGATAAAAATGTTTCTATGTTAACAAATTAGAAATTGTTGCCTCCAATTTAAAGGATCTTAAGAAACAAATATTAATCTTTCATCAGACAAGTCCTGCCTTCTCCACTGATTTCTTTAGTTGATTAAATTTGACTCCCGGGAATCTTTTCTCAGAGGAATTTTTCAATCCTTGGCTATTATTCTCCTTATAGTTATTGTGTTTACCCCCTGGTGCATTACATCCTCTCAAGGGTTTTTATTCTTTCCAGTGGCCACTCACATGTCAAAAGACTGCCCTTATGATCAGCCAACTCAAGGAAACCAACACTGGCCACGTAATTGTTCACAGTAGCCTTGTAACTCTGAACCCCAGCATAACGATTAATGATGACAACATCTTCCTGACTTTTCTTTCCAAGGACTACATCAACATTGGTAACTAAGAGTAATGGTATGCCATTTGGTCACACTGCCAACTTGCTGAGGAAATAATTTAAAAGGGAAAATTGTTAAAGCACAGTTAAAATGGAGACTGGGCCTAAACATTGCTGAGCAAATGAAACCAACAAAAAATTAAAAATAGCCTTAACATTGCTTAAACTGCAAACATAAGCAAAACTTTAACTTGGGTCATTTCTGGTAAATGCTTATGTTGAACAGAAATGAAACTTAATCTCAGCCAATCATAAGCAGCCAGCTAATACATGATCATGAGACTAGGGATTGCCAACAACATAAACCAAAAAAGACGATACAGCTGCAAATAATCAAATATTGTGTTTATTTTGCTTTCACATTCATCCTATAAATCTTTGCCTTTGATTCTTTGTCATTGAAACACTAAGCCTCTTTTGGTTTTGTGTTTCCCCGTTCATGAATTGCTTGTTACTCAAATAAACACTATATATCTGATTGTGCCTCAGTTTACCATTTTAAATAACCTTCTATCTGATCTTCTTGTGGAAATATTTCCTTCTCAAAAAAGACACCTAATCAATTCCATGTGTACCCAGGACAAAGTAGTTTTGATCTTATATTTTAACTACTTGCTGTCTGTCTCCTGCAGTTGTGGCTGATGAAGAACACTTCCTTGTTCACCGTTGGATTCCAATGTCCTGGAGTGTGTAAAGCACTCACTAAATGTTTCTCACCCATTTAGTAGATGCACGGTCCCCTTGCCCTTGGAGATTGGTAAAATTTGGCTCAAGTCGCATTTCCACAGCACACAGAGTCCAAACTCCCTCCTGCAGGGAACTTTCTTTCTCACTTCCTCATCCTTCCCCTACTTCCTCCTGCATGTGCCACTGTCCTCTGTCTTACCCCATTTCATGCACTTGAAGTTCATCCACTTGAAGTTCAGTTTTCTGCCTAGTTTCCACCATCATAACAGTGATCAGCATTGTATAAGCTTCAGCAGCCTTCCTAGAGATTTAGAGTTACAGGGGAAGGTAACAAAGGCAGCACTGGGCATTTCTATACCAAGCTCACTCTCCTCCCTCTGGCTTGGAAAGAGAAACTGTTATCCCTCTACACCCAGAGGAAGCAACTCTGGAGTTGCTTAATAAATTGTCTCAGGCATCAATGAAGGTCTCCTTCCAGCAGCTCCGCCTGGGTCAAATTCTGTTGGTTTTCTCTCCTGGGGCTGTCACTCTGTGGTTGTCAGGTGGCCCAGGATCCGGAATAGCTCCCTTCCATTCCAGTAGGAGGATTAAGACACTCACTTTGGGCTCTGGTCCCTGCTCTGGTCTCTACTCCATCGTTATTAGAAAGTCTTATCCTTCTGGTGAAAAGATGGTATTTTGCCTGATTTGACTGAGTTCTTTGTGTGTTCTATTTCCTTCAGAATCCTGCAGGGGAGAAGGGTCTTTGGCACCATGTCATTTACTAGTAACACTGGATATGGGGGAAGTGCCTTGAACATTAGGTGTTAGGAATGCAAATTCCCAGGTTCCACCCCACACCTTACTCAGAGACTTTGCGTTTTAACAAGCCCTCCAGGTGGCTTTGATGCTTGCTAATTCTTGAGGGTTTTTTTGAAAATGCAATATTTGTTTCACAGGCATACAGAGAAAAACCTGCAGAAATAATCAGCATCCAACATTCAAAAATATTAATATAATTTTGTCAGCCTTGTTAGCCTGAGGACTTTCTTCAGAATGGATTGTCTGCTTTTTATCATTTCTCCAATTGTCATGACAAGGCCCAGGTTTCCTGGTTACTAGACGATAACATTTTATACAGAAATCTAAATAGTAAGATATGGGACCCTCACCCCTACCCCCGCCTCTTCTAGGGGAAGGAGCTAGAGAGGAAAGCAGAAAAATAAAGCAGTCAAATGTGTGTTCTGAGTTTTGTCTCTCCAGATGGTGGCTCGGGAAACAAGAGGTTTGTTAGGTACTTGAGTTCTACTCATCCCTTTAGCCTTGGTCTGAGGAGTGTCAAAGTCTTTCAAATATGGATGTGGCCAAATGTAGTTCCTTGTTTTGAGGATCTAAACTCCTTCACTTTCTGTCTGGTTGAACTGTTTTCTATCGCTTTCCAATATTTCATCCTTAAGAGTTTTTCTGAAGCTTATGTCTAGGACATTTAGCTTATTACAAAACTGTTATTTTGGAACTAGACTCAAGCTCCGAGGTTTGATTTTCTTGACCTATTCGTGGTTCACATGTACAATGAACAAGACTTTAGTTTGGCTGTGAGGTTGTCAAAAGACGTCAACTTAGAAAGTGAGATTTAGGTAGTTCTAGAGTGAGGTGTAGAGCAAATTCACCCAAGCTGTGCATGACCCAAGAAGGTTACACGGCTCCAGTTATCAAGCCCATGCTGTCGCCACTAGGAAAACGGGCACACAAGGGCGTATCTGCTTTCTATCCATTTACCCCTTCTCCTTACTAACAAACTAGGATTTTGATTTTGACATGAGATAAGCCAAATGCTGAGGATAGTAGAGGAACATGTATAATGTTTTACAATGACTGCACTTTTAGCTAATTTTGTCATGGATTCCATCTTGCTATTTGATCTTTAAGTAAATAAATTTGAAGAAATTCTTTTCTATGCCCAGTTGACAGAGAGTTTTTATTATGAATGAGTGTGGAATGTTGTCGAATTCTCTTTTTCTGCATATAACCTCAAGAACATATGATTTTTTTTTTTTTTTGCTATATTCTGTTAATGTGGTGAATTATACTACTTCAATTTTGAGGGCTGACTGAACTCTGCAGTCCTGGTAAACCATTTGGTTAGGACGTATTATTGGATTACCCTTTTCACATATTGTTGGATTTGATTTGCTATTGTTTTGTTAAGTATTTTTATATCTATTTGTGGCGATATGCAGTTTTCTTTCTTATAAACAATTCAGTCCATAACACAATTCCATCCATAACAAGGCCACTTAAATTTAATGTAGTTATTACTACATTGTAGTTATTAGTACAATGTAGTTTTACTACATTGTAATAGCCTAAGTGTACTATCTTTCTATTTGCTATTTGTTCCATCTATTCTTTTTCCTAGTTTCTCTGACTTATTTTCAGATTGATGCTCTTTTAGTATTCTATTACGTTTCCACAAATGGCTTTTATCTCTGTCTCTTTGCATATTCTTTAATGATTGCTCTAGTGTTTACCATATGCCACTTTTCATCATATTCTATCTTCAAATATTATAGCACTTAATATATGTAACATAAGATAGTTTCCTGAGTCCTTCCAGTCATGCTTCCTGTTAAGCCTATGGAACAATGAGTCAATTAAATCTCTTTTCTATATAAATTACCCAGTCTCAGGTAGTTCTCTATAACAATGCGAGAATGGACTAATACAGTAACTATTACATCAAGAGGAAATTTAAAATAGAAACATAAGATGTTACATATATTAATTATTTATATTCTATTAACCACATTAATGTTAAACATGTATAATTCTACTTACAACATCTCCCATTCTTAGGGCAATTTCTATCTTAAGATATAGATTTTATGAATAAATTTTATATTTTAAAGATTTTAGGAATAAATATCTTAAATTTCTCAATACACTGTTACTATTTTTTGGTTTAAGTAGTCAACTAAGTTTTGAAAACTTTAAGAAGAAACAGACTTTTTGTTCTTCATGTTTTTAAGTCTCATTTTATTTTAACAAAAATTTAATGTAAGACCATTGTGCCATGATTGGAAACGGGGTGGGGTAGATGGACATGGCATGGATATCAAAGAGCTTCCACCCTCCAAAGCAGTAGTTCCCTGCACACACCCACGCAGCTCCTGGAAAGAGCCTGTCCTCCCAGACAGGACCCTAGACAGTGAGCCCTGGCCTGAGGTGCAGTCCAGACAGGAGCACTGCAGGTGATCAAAAGCTCGGGGTGACCTGAGCACTTGGGGAGGTGTCACAGGGGGACAGCCCTCATGGTGAGGAACAAGCTGGCTAACTGGTAAATGAGGTCATTCTGGGCCCTGGGAGCCAAGATGAGGTGAACATCTTGGCTGTGGACAGCCAAGGAGAGCTTGGGGTCTGTGGAGCTGCTTTCCTGTTTTGGGCGAGTCACAGGTAGGTGGCTTTCCCATGATGAATGGCACCAAAGGCAGGGCTCTGGCCTCTTCTTCACCCACCCAGCAGAGCTGCCCTCCAGGAACACCTAACCTGTGACACACCACCTGCTCTGCCTCTCACCCAGGAGGGTGTGCCCTTTAGGACATGGCCAGTGTCTGCCAGAGCCTGTTGCAGTCCTTCAAGTTAGTGTTCCTTTCAGGGTCAAAGAGTGCTACCCTCATTGGAAGCTCCGGCACCACAGCCCTCTCTGAAGCACATTCTATTGTGTGTTTGGCACCATAGACCTCCCTGCAGCACGTTGTGATGTGTGTGTTTGGCTCCTCTGAGGGAAGAAGGCTACTGTTAAAAAGAATAAAGTCCGAATTTTTCATATTGTTGATGTGGGGTTCCATGTTTATTCACATATGTTGAGCCATCCTTTCATCCGTGGTATAAATCCTACTTGATCATGGTGTATTATCTTTTTGATTTGCTATAGTTTTTGGTGTGCTAGTATTCTGTTGAGGATTTTTGTATCTATGTTCATCAGGTATATTGGTCTGTAGTTTGCATATGTGTTCCTCAGGGATATTGGTCTGGGAATAATTATACATAATTTCAGACCACTCAGCCATTTGCGGATCTGCCAGTGACATTCAGGGCCCCAAAAACCTGTCTCCACTAAAGGAGATCCCACCACACAGACTGCCTCTTGCTCACTGAGTCCCTCTAAAGTCAGTTTATGAGTTCCTCACATTAAAAGAAACAAGGTAAAATAGCAGTCACGTATACAGAACAATACCAGTCTTTGGCTCCTCTGAGGGAAGAAGGCTACTGTTAAAAAGAATAAAGTCAGAAGTCAAGGAAAGGGCAATTAGAAAGTTCAGGTGCAGGGAGCCTGGATCCCAGTGCTGAGGACATAACCACAGTTTGAGATCAGCCTGGGCAATACGGCAAAACCTCCTCTCTCCAAACAAAGAAAAAAATTAGCTGGGTGTGGTGGTGGGCACCTGTAGTCCCAGCTACTCGGGAGGCTGAGGTGGGATAATGACTTGAGCCTGGGTGGCAGAGGTTGCAGTCAGCCATGTGCCATGCAGCCCATGGAGGATGAGCAGAAGCAGGGTGAGGCGTTGCCTCACCCGGGAAACACAAGGGGTCAAGGAATTCCCTCCCCTAGCCAAGGGAAGCAGTGAGAGACTCTGCCATGAGGGACGGTGCATTCCAGCCCAGATACTATCCTTTTCCCACCACCTTCACAACCCACAGACCAGGAGATTTCCTTGGGTGCCTACATCACCAGGGCCCTGGGTTTCAATCACAGAACTGGGCAGCCATTTGGGCAGACACCAAGCTAGCTGCAGAAGATTTTTTTTCATACCCTAGTGGTGCCTGAAACACCAGCAAGACAGAACTGTCCCCTCCGCTAAAAAGGGGGCTGAAGCCAGGGAGCAAAGTGGTCTAGCTCAGCAGATCCCACTCCCATGGAGTCCAGCAAGCTAAGATCCGCTAGCTTGAAATTCTTGCTGCCAGCACAGCAGTTTGAAGTCGACCTGAGACGCTTGAGCTTGTGGCGGGGGTGTGGGGTGGCCTCCGGCATTATTGAGGGGTGAGGAGGTGGTTTTCTCCTCACAGTGTAAACAAAGCCCCCAGGTTCGAACTGAGCAGAGCCCACTGCAGGTCAGCAAAGCCCCTGTATCCAGACTGCCTCTCTAGATTCCTCCTTTCTGGGCAGGGCATCTCTGAAAGAAAGGCAGCAGCTGCAGTCAGGGGCTTATAGATAAAACTCCCATCTCCCTGGAGCAGAGCACCTGGGAAAAGGGGCAGCAGTGGGCACAGCTTCAGCAGACTTAAACTTTCCTGCCTGCTGGCTTTGAAGAGAGCAGTGGATCTCCCATTACAGCACTTGAGCTCTGCTAAGGGACAGACTGCCTCCTCAAGTGGGTCCCTGATCCCTGCGCCACCTGACTGGAAGAAAACTCCCAGCAAGGGTTGACAAACACCTCATACAGGAAAGTTCCAGCTGGCACATGGCGGGTGCCCCTCTAGGACGAAGCTTCCAGAATAAGGAACAGGCAGCAATCTTTGCTGTTCTGCAGCCTCGGCTGGTGATACCCAGGCAAACAGGGTCTGGGGTGGATCTCCAAAAACTCCAGCAGACCTGCAGCAGAGGGACCTGACTGTTAGAAAGAAAACTAACAAACAGAAAATAATAGCATCAACATCAACAAAAAGGAAGTTCACACAGAAACCCCATTCAAAGGTCACCAACATGAAAGACTGAAGGTAGATAAACCAACGATGAGGAAAAGCCAGTGCAAAAAGCCTGAAAGGTCCAAAAACCAGAATGCTGCATCTCCTCCAAAGGATCACAACTCCTCACCAGCAAGGGAAGAAAACTGGACACAGAATGAGTTTGGCAAATTGACAGAGGTAGGCTTCAGAAGGTGGGTAATAATAAACTCCTCTGAGCTAAAAAAGCATGTTCTAACCCAATGCAAAAAAGCTAAGAACTTGAAAAAGGTTCGAGAAATTGCTAACTAATCAGTTTAGAGAAGAACGTAAACGACCTAATGAAGCTGAAAAACACCGTACGAGAACTTCGTGAAGCACACACAAGTATCAATAGCCAAATGGATCAAGTCGAACAAAGGATATCACAGATTGAAGATCAACTTAATGAAATAAAGCATGAAGACAAGATTAGAGAAAAAAGTACGACAAGAAAGGAACAAACCTCCAAGAAATATGGAACTATGTGAAAAGACATTTGATTGGAGTACCTGCAAGTGATAGGGAGAATGGAACCAAGTTGAAAAACACTTTTCAGGATATTATCTAGGAGAACTTCCCCAACCTAGCAAGACAGGCCCACATTCAAATTCAAGAAATACAGAAAACACCACAAAGATACTCCTCGAGAAGAGCAATCCCAAGACATATAATTGTCAGATTCAACAAGGTTGATGAAGGAAAAAATGTGAGAGGCAGCCAGAGAGAAAGGTCAGGTTACCCACAAAGGAAAGCTCATCAGACTAACAGTGTATATCTCTGAAGAAACCAAACGAGGCAGAAGAGAGTGGTGGTGGTGGGGTTTCAATATTCAACATTCTGAAATAAAAGAAATTTCAACCCGGAATTTTATACTGAGCCAAACGAAGCTTCATAAGTGAAGGAGAAATAAAATCCTTTACAGACAAGCAAATGCTGAGAGATTTTGTCACCACCAGGCCTGCCTTACAAGATACCCTGAAGGAAGCACTGAACATGGAAAGGAACAACCAGTACCAGCCGCTGCAAAAACATACCAAATTGTAAAGACCATTGACACTATGAAGAAACTGCATCAACTAATGGGCAAAATAACCAGCTGGCATCATAATGACAGGATCAACTTTACATAACAACATTAACCTTAAATGTAAATGGGCTAAATGCCCCCAATTAAAAGACACAGACTGGCAAATTGGATGTAGAGTCAAGACCCGACAGTGTCTCATGCCTTTAATCCCAGCACTTTGGGAGGCCGAGGTGGGCGGATCACGAGGTCAGGAGATGGAGACCATCCTGGCTAACACAGTGAAACCCCGTCTCTACTAAAAATACAAAAAATTAGCCGGGCGTGGTGGCGGGTGCCTGCAGTCCCAGCTACTTGGGAGGCTGAGGCAGGAGAATGACATGAACCCGGGAGGCGGAGCTTGCAGTGAGCCGAGATCGTGCCACTGCACTCCAGCCTGGGCGACTGAGTGAGACTCTGTTTCAAAAAAAAAGACCCAACAGTGTGCTGCTGTATTCAGGAGACCCATCTTATGTGCAAGGACAGACATAGGCTCAAAATAAATGGATGGAGGAATATTTGCCAAGCAAATAGAGAGAAAAAACATCAGGGGTTGTAATCCTAGTCTCTGATAAAACAGACTTTAAACCAACAAAGATTAAAAAAAAAAGGAAAAGAAGAGCATTATATAAAGGTAAAGAGATCAATGCAACAAGAAGAGCTAACTCTCCTAAATATATATGCACCCAATACAGGAGCACCCAAATTCTTAAAGTTCTTAGAGACCTATGAAGAGGCTTAGACTGCCACACAATAGTAGTGGTAGACATTAACACCTCACTGTCAATATTAGACAGATCAACATGAAAGATAATTAACAACAATACTGAGGACTTGAACTTAGCTCTGGACAAAGCAGACCCAGTAGACATCTAAAGAACTCTCCATCCAAATCAACAGAATCTACATTCTTCTCAGTACCACATTGCACTTATTCTAAAATTGACCACATAATTGGAAGTAAAACACTCCTCAGCAAATGCACAAGAAGGGAAGTAGTAACAAACATTTTCTCAGACCACAGTGCAATCAAATTAGAAATTAGGATTCAGAAACTCACTCAAAATTGCACAAGTACATGGAAAGTGAACAACTTGCTCCTAAATGATTACTGGGTAAGTAACAAAATTAAGGCAGAAATAACGAAGTTCTTTGAAACCAATGAGAACAAAGACACAATGTATCAGAATCTCTGAGACACAGCTAAAGCAGTGTTTAGAGGAAAACTTACCACACTAAATGCCCACAGGAGCAAAAGGGAAATATCTAAAATCGACACCATGATATCACAATTAAAAGGACTAAAGAAGCAAGAGCAAGCAAATTCAAAAGCTAGCACAAGACAACAAATAAGATCAGACCAGATCTGAAAAAGGTAGAGACATGAAAAAATCCTTCAAAAAATCAATGAATCCAGGAGCTGGGTTTTTTTTTTTTAAAAAGATTAACAAAATAGATTTACCACTAGCCAAATTAATAAAGGAGAAAAGAGAGAAGAATGAAATAGACACAATAAAAAATGATAAAGGGGATATTACCACTCTGATTCCACAGAAATACAAACTACCATCAGAGAATGCTATAAACACCTCTATGCAAATAAACTAGAAAATCTAGAAGAAAAGGATAAATTCCTGGAGACATACACCCTCCAAGACTAAACCAGGACGAAGCTGAATCCCCGAATAGACCAATAACAAGTTCTGAAATTGAGGCAGTAATCAATAGCGTACCAACCAAAAATAGGCCAGGACCAGAAAGATTCACAACCAAATTCTACCAGAGCTACAAAGAGGAGCTGGTACCATTACTTCTCAAATTATTCCAAACAATAGAAAAAGAGGGACTCCTTCCTAACTCATTTTATAAGGCCAGCTTCATCCTAATACCAAAACCTGGCAGGGACACAACAACAACAAAAAGAAACTTTCAGGCCAATATCCCTGATGAACATCGATGTGAAAATCCTCAGTAAAATACTGGCAAACCGAATCCAGCACCACATCAAAAAGCTTATCCACTGCCATCAAGTCGACTTTATCCCTGGGATGCAGGGCTGGTTCCACATGTGCAAATCAATAAACATAATCCATCACATATACAGAACCAATGACAAAAAACACATGATTATCTCAATAGATGCAGAAAAGGCCTTAGATAAAATTCCACACCCCTTCATGCTAAAAACTCTCAATAAACTGGGTACTAATTGAATATATCTCAAAATAATAAGAGCTACTTATGACAAACCCACTGCCAATATCATAGTGAATAGGCAGAAGCTGGAAGCATTCCCTTTGAAAACCAGCACAAGACAAACATGCCCTCTCTTACCACTCCTATTCAACATAGTATTGGAAGTTCTGGCCAGGGCAATCAGGCAAGAGAAAGAAAAAACGAGTATTCAAAAATAGGAAGAGAGGAAGTCAAATTGTCTCTGTTTGCAGATGACATGATTGTGTATTTAGAAAACCCCATTCTTGGCCCACAATCTCCTTAAACTGATAAGCAACTTCAGCAAAGTCTCAGGTTACAAAATCAATGTGCAAAAATAACAAGTATTCCTATACACCAATAATAGACAAACAGAGAGCCAAATCATGAGTGAACTCCCATTCACAATTGCTACAGAGAGAAAAAATACCTAAGAGTACAACTTACAAGGGATATGAAGGACCTCTTCAAGGAGAACTACAAACCACTACTCAAGGAAATAAGAGAGAACACAAACAAATGGAAAAACTTTCCACACTCATGGATAGAAAGAATCAATATTATGAAAATGGCCATACTGCCTAAAGTATTTTATAGATTCAATGCTATCCCCATAAAGTTACTATTGACTTTCTTCACAGAATTAGAAAAAACTACTTTAAATTTCATATGGAATCAAAAAAGAGCCGATATAGCCAAGACAATCCTAAGCAAAAAGAACAAAGCTGGAGCATCATGCTACCTGACTTCAAACTATACTACAAGTTTACAGTAACTAAAACACCATGATACTGATACCAAAACAGATATATAGATCAATGGAATAGAACAGAGGCCTCAGAGATAATGCCACACAACTACAACCATCTGATCTTTGACAAACCTGACAAAATCAAGCAATGGGAAAATGATTCCCTATTTAATAAATGGTGCTGGGAAAACTGACTAGCCATATGCAGAAAACAGAAACTGGATGCCTTCCTTACACCTTAGACAAAAATTAACTCAACATGGATTAAAGACTTAAACATAAAGCCTAAAACCATAAAAACCCTAGAAGAAAACCTAGGCAATATCATTCAGGACATAGGCATGGGCAAAGGCTTCATGACTAAAACACCAAAGGCAATGGCAACAAAAGCCAAAATTGACAAATGGGATATAATTAAACTAAAGAGCTTTTGCACAGCAAAAGAAACTATCATCAGAGTGAACAGACAACCTACAGAATGGGAGAAAATTTTTGCAATCTATCCATCTGACAAAGGGCTAATATCCAGAATCTACAAGGAACTTAAACAAATTTATGAGAAAAAAACCAGACAACCCCATCAAAAAGTGGGCAGACAATATCCACAGACATTTATCAAAAGAAGACATTTATGCAGCCAAAAAACATATTAAAAAAGCTCATCATCACTGCTCAGTAGAGAAATGCAAATGAAATCCACAATGAGACACCATCTCATACTAGTTAGAATGGCCATCACTAAATTTAAAGTCAGCAAACAATAGATGCTGGAGAGGATGTGGAAAAATAGGAACACTTTTTAAATACATATATTTTTTATAAGTATACTTTAAGTTCTAGGGTACATGTGCACAACATACAGGTTTGATACACAGGTATACATGTGCCATGCTGCTTTGCTGCACCCCTCAACTCATCATTTACATTAGGTATTTCTCCTAATGCTATCCCTCCCCCAGCTCCCCAGCCCCAACGGGCCCCGGTGTGTGATGTTCCCCTTCCTGTGTCCAAGTGATCTCATTGTTGAATTCCCATCTGTGAGTAAGAACATGCGGTGTTTGGTTTTCTATCCTTGTGACAGTTTGCTGAGAATGATGGTTTCCAGCTTCATCCATGTCCCTGCAAAGGGCATGAACTCATCCTATTTTATGGCTGCATATTATTCCATGGTGTATATGGGCCACATTTTCTTAATCCAGTCTATCATTGATGGACATTTGGGTTGGTTCCAAGTCTTTGCTATTGTGATAGTGCTGCAATAAACATACACATGCATGTGTATTTATAGTAGAATAATTTATAATCCTTTGGGTATATACACAGTAATGGGATCGCTGGGTCAAGTGGTAATTCTAGTTCTAGATCCTTGAGGAATCACCACACTGTCTTCCACAATGGTTGAACTAATTTATACCCATCAATGATAGACTAGATAAAGAAAATGTGGCACATACATAACATGGAATACTATGCAGCCATAAAAAAGGATGAGCTCATGTCCTTTGCAGGGACAAGGAAGAAGCTGGAAACCATCATTCTCAGCAAACTAACACAGGAACAGAAAACCAGACACTGCATGTTCTCACTCACAAGTGAGAGTTGAACAATGAGAACACGTGGACACAGGGAGGGGAACATCACACACCGGGCCCTGTCAGGGGGTAGGGGTCTAGGGGAGGGCAGCATTAGGAGAAATACCTCATGTAGATGATGGGTTGATGGGTGTAGCAAACCACCATGGCACATGTATACCTATGTAACAAACCTGTATGTTCTGCACATGTGTCCCAGAACTTAAAGTACAATTTTTAAAAAAGAATAAAATATTGGAAAGCAACATAGAGTGACAAAAAAACAGACAAAAAGTAAAGGTGTTTAGATCCTCAAAATGAGGAACTACATGTGGCCACAGCCACATTAGAAAGACTGTTACTCTGAAAGCACTCCCCAGACCAAGGCTTAAGGGATGAGTAGAACTCTGGTATGTAATAAATCTATTACCTGAGCCAACATCTGGAGAGACAAAACACAGGAAACACATTTGACTGCTTTATTTTACTACATTCCTCTCTCTGGCTCTTTTCCCCTAGAAGAGGATGTGGGTTTCCATATCTTATTATCTAGACTTCTGTATAAAATGTTATTGTCTAGTAACCTGGAAACCTGGGCCTTGACATGGAAACTGGAGACATGATAAAATGCAGACAATCCATTCTGAAGAAAGTACTCAGGCTAACATGGATGAAAAAAATTCTATTAATATTTTTGAATGTTGGAAGCTGATTGTTTCTGCAGGTTTTTCTCTGTATGCCTACGAAGCGAATATTGCATTCTCGAAAAACCTCAAGCATTCGCATGCATTTAAGCTTGTTAAAATACGAAATTTCTGAGGAAGTAGGTGTAGAGTGGAACCTGGGAATTGGCATTCCTAACACCTAATGTTCAAGGCATTTCCCCTATTTCCAACATTATTAGTAAATGACAAGGTGCCAAAGGCCCTTCTCCCCTGCAGGATTCTGAAGAACATAGAACACACAAGGAACTCAATCAAATCAGGCAAAATACCAACTTTTTACCAGAAGGATACGACTTTCTAATAAAGATGGAGTAAAGACCCGAGCTGGGACCAGAGCTCAAAGTGAGTGTCTTAATCCTCCTACTGGGACAGAAGGGAGCTATTCCCCATCCTGGGCCACCTGACAACCACAGAGTGACAGCCCCAGGAGAGAAAACCAACAGAATCAGACCCAGGCAGAGCTGCCAGAAGGAGACCTTCACTGGTGCCTGTAGAGTGGAAAGAGAAAGCAAAAGTGAAGGTCATGTCTGGTCACCACAGGACAAAGGGGAAAGAACAGTCTGCTTCCTGTTTTTGGAAAGTTAAAACAATAGTAGGAAATGGTCCAGTAGGAGCTAGGCTCTCTAACATCCTGGAATTGATCAGTCATCTGCATTTCTGAGAAGATGACAATTTATTAAGCAACTTCAAAGTTGCTTCCTCCTGGGTGTAGAGGGATAAACAGTTTCTCTTTCCAAGCCAGAGAGGAGAGTGAGCTTGGTATAGAAATGCCCAGTGCTGCCTTTGGTACCTTCCCCTGTAACTCTAAATCTCTAGGAAAGCTGCTGAAGCTTATACAGTGCTGATCACTGTTATGATGGTGGAAACCAGGCAGAAAACTGAACTTCAAGTGAATGAACTTCAAGTGCGTGGAATGGAGTAAGACAGAGGACAGTGGCACATGCAGGAAGAAGTAGGGGAAGGATGAGGAAGTGAGTGCAGAAAGCTCCCTGGAGGAGGGAGTTTGGATTCTGTGTGCTGTGGAAATGCAGCTTGAGCCGAGTTTTACCAGTCTCCAAAGGCAAGGGTGATGTGCAGCTGCCAAATGGGTGAAAAATATTTAATGAGTGCTTCATGCACTCCAGGACTTCGGAATCCAATGGTGAATCAGGAAGTGTTCATCAGCCATAACTGTAGGAGACAGACAGCATGTAGTCAAAATACAAGATCAAAACTACTTTGTCCTGGGTATACCCAGCATCAATGAGCATAAGTATCTTGAATGGGCTAGGAAACATTTCCCACAAAAAGGTCAGATAGATGATGAATGCTGCTATATGAATGCTTCAGCTGTGCCAAATCATCCTGTGGCTGACTGCCATGGTTACTACTTGAGACTGTCACTATGACAGTTACTACTGTTACTACTCAAGACCGTCCTACAAGACTGAATGGAGGGACGAACATAGAAATGAAAACTTAAGACAAAAGAATCTGTTTTAAAGGAAGGGGAACTGGGGAAGAAGAAAAGGGCTCCCTGCTACTAGTGAGCAAAGGCAGCCCCTGAGTTTCTACCACCCTTCATATTTATTGGGTAGAATGACCAGGGAGCAGAAGGTAACAGTTGGTCAGCTGCTTAATTGTTCACAAGTTCACATTATTACTAACAGGCTTCAGATGTACCTAATCACAAGCAACACTGCACTTGGGCGTCACTGCCCTCAGTATACCTTCTGGGTGGAAGATGCAGTTTGTCGGTCTGCCAACATTCTGCATTTGAGAAACAGTTTGCTGCCTACTCATATAGCCTCTAGTGGTATACTGAATTGACCATGACCCTCAATCTTTTGGCCTCCAACATTTCTCCCTTTTTGTTTTTGAATTAATTGAATAAGGTAATTGCAAAATGTGCAGCCTTCAATTGCCGGTTGGTGGTTCATTCCATCTTCACATTCAGATTCAACTGGCTCATGACTCGCACTGGGGGAACCAGGCCTGTGGCTGGGATCCATGGGTCCCTCCACTCTCCTGTTCCATGGTCGTACACACCTTGAGTGCATCCACATGGTTTGTTCATTTTCTGTGAAAACACAAGCATACCCTCGTCCCCACGTTGGTCAATCTAGCAAAACAGAAGCAAAAAAGCTTTTGTGGCTATAGCTGGGAGACATGCCACTGCTGAAGCGTCTGCGCCACAAGCTGTAATCAACTTCTGCCTCCTTAATTAATTACCAAGGGGTAAAACTTTCCATTGATAATGAGAGGCAGGCTCTTTCTGATTAACAGAAGGCACAGAGAAAGCAAATCGAGGTTTATCCTTATCCAGTCTCTCGTTCCATCACCACCCAAAGACAGCAGCCCAGGGAGCTGCGTACGGGGGTGAACATGAGAAACATGAAAAGGAGCAGCATGAGAGTGAACAGCTTGTTGAAGTCCCAGAAACAAGTTAAACGGCCCTGGTTCAAACGCCTCTGACATATCTCCCCCTTTCCAAGAGGACTCTTAATCCTAAGGGTTGCAGAGGAATGAAGATCTGTCTTCAGGCTGTAACTTCTTCAGGCTGAATAGGGGTGATGATATTCCTGCCGAACTATTAGTTTCTGCTTCAGAAGACAGTAGAGGTGTTTCTACTACTGCAAGCGGTGGTACAGGCCAATTCTCATCCTCCCTCTCCTGCCCTCCACCCCCAATGGGTTCAGGGGGAAGGACAAAAGACTTCTTTAAACCTTGAGACACAAAACAAGACTGCCCATCCGGTCTGAGACAGGAGAGAATCTCAGCACTCTGTTGAACACTTTGAGCTGTTCCTACTCCCAACTAGGGATGTAGAAGATAGTTTTAGGGGCCAAGATAGGGGCCAACTATTTTTAGATATTACTGACACACTGACACATCAGCTCCTGTATCCATAAGCCCCTAAAACTTCTTTCTTTTGATTTGCACTTTACAGGTGGGTCTATTAGATGCCATGGGTGGTGATAGATAAGTCTCTCTCCTAGTTGCACTTCCAAATCCCTGACCTCACTTCTTCTTATGTAGAGAGGGGTACAATTTACAGGAAATAAGCAACAGTTGAGCAATATATCCTCCCAGTTCAAAAACCCAAAGATCCTGTGACATTACCACTGCTTGAATTTCTCCTTCACAATCCGAATCAACAACTCCTGGGCCTGTAAGTTAAGACAGCTTTTGCCCAAAATTAATCCCATGTTTCCTGTTGGCAAAGGTCCCCAAATGCCAATGGGAATCTTAGTGAGTCTGTTTCTTCCAATTAACGTAAGCTGTTCTCTAACTGGGAGATCTAATCCTGAGCTTCCCGGTATTCCTGGGGAGAGGGAATCAATGTGCCTCTGGGAACCCATCCCTGAAACGGAGCTGTGGCCTGGACAGGGAATGCCTTCATTTTTTGAAGTGCCTGGGTCCAGGCCCCTTTCTCGCTTCCCGACAGGGGGCTGCCATTTTGATGAAACTTTGAGTGGCATTGATTAGCTCAGTGATTCCCTTTATTGCAACGAGGGCCACGTCCTGACATTTTTTCTCTTAAGAGGGGAACTGTGTTACAAGATCCCTTTTGCCCAGAGGTCTGGCAGTGTTCTTTTTTGAAACATCCAATTTTTCTACACTTATAACACTTTCCCATGTTAGGACTTGACCCTTGGCTTCTTTTAGATCTGTCAGCTACCAAATTAGCCAATGCCTGAGTCAATACTGCAAAGCAATGAAGCTCAGTTCCCACATCCCGACAAGCTCCAAGAAAACCTCCTAAGTCCTCTGCACATCTCACAGGTGCCAATGCGGGTTTACAATCCAAGAAAACCAAAGCTAAAGTTAGCCTTTCTGTAGTCACAAAAGAAGATGGTATGAGCCAATTTTCATTCTCCCTCTCCTGTTCACTACTTTCGATAGGTGCTGTAGGTGGGGCATAAACTTCTCTCAAAGCCTGAAATAACAGAAAGATAGTACATACCAAGCTCCAAACAAAGGAGAAAAGAAATAGCCAAATTCTTCCCCACGTTATCCTGATTCAAAAACGTACCATTTTTTGTACCTCTAAGGCTCCGACAAGTACCTTTTTAGAGCCCTGACCTTGTGTTGCTGCGGGCAGACTTGTAACAGGGTTTCTCGTTCGTCTGGTTTTTATTTTTTCTGGGCTTTAGTTTTTTTCTGTTCCAGCAG
Organism: Colobus angolensis palliatus; assembly: GCF_000951035.1. NCBI lineage: Eukaryota > Metazoa > Chordata > Mammalia > Primates > Cercopithecidae > Colobus > Colobus angolensis. The sequence goes on along the minus strand of NW_012115154.1, from coordinate 18,539,736 downwards.
ACCTTCCTCATTCAAGTTCCTTTAGGACCCTATCTGTCCCAGCAACTTTTGCTAGTCTTTGCTAGTTTTTATCCCTATCTGTCCCTGTCAGTCCCTATAGTCCCTGTTAGTTCCTGTGAGTTCTTGCAAGTCCCTGTCTTTCCCTACCTATCTCTATTTGTCTCTAGTTGTCCCTATTTGTCTCTGTTTCTATTTATCTCTATCCCTACTTATCTCTATTTGTCCCTGCAGGCCTCTTCAGGTCCCTTCAGGTCTATTTTTGTCACTGTTTGTCCCTATTCGGGTGCCACTTGTAGCTGACTGCCATGGTTATTACTTGAGACTGTCACTGTGACAGTCACTACTATTACTATTTGAGACCATCATTACAAGACTGAATGAAGGGACAAATGTAGAAATGAAAAAGACAAAAAGAAACTGTTTTAAATGAAGGGGAACTGGAGAAAAAGAATAGCACTCCCTCCTTCTAGTGAGCAAAAGCAGCCCCTGAGCTTCTACTGCCCTTCATATTTATTGGGTAGAATGACCAGGGAGCAGGAGGTAATGACTGGTCAGCTGCTTAATTGATCACAGGTTCATATGATTACTAACAAGCTTCAGATGTACCTAATCACAAGAAATATTGCACTTGGGGCGTGACTGCCCTCAATATCCTTTCTGGGTGGAATATGCAGTTTGTCAGTCTGCCAACATTCTGCGTTTATGAGAAACAGTTTGCTGCCTACTCATATAGCCCAAGTGGTATACGCAATTGATCATGACCCTCAATCTTTCGGCCTCCAACATTATCTGTTGTTTCTGAATCATGGAGGAGCCTAGAATGATATTTCTCATCACCTCTTACACTGTGTGGTCCAAGTGAGAGTCAATCAAGGTGATACATTCACATGAGATTTAGATGGTGGACAAGGAAGAGGGACCACTCTCTGGCAGCAACAGCAGGGAGACAATGAACAGACCTAGCTGTATGTCACAGCAAATGAGCACCTGGAAACCACCCAGCTCTGTGCATTAGTGAGCTTCCAAGAACTCTGCATTCCCAGCCCTCCAAGGGGTGGGCCAGCCTCTAATTTCCTGGATTTGAAAATATATCCCACCTATACCTACATATGCTTCAGTTTTCCTGATCAAATGTTCTGTATAAGTGGAGGAAGATGAAATCCTTTTTGGGAGCAATCAGGGCAAAATCATGTTGGGTTCCAAAAGTGGAACAGAGCATGGTCCAGTAATCCTGGGTCATGAAACATGAAAATGAGATTGCTTACAAGGGATTTGTGTCAAATATCTAGCTAGAATTCTTACTTGACAAGTGTAGATGATTTTCAAACATCTATACCATGAATTCATATTTTGTCCTGAATTTACAACACCTCTCATAAATTTGGAAATATTTTAAGACAAAACATTCCCCAGGGTATATAAGTACTAAAAACTCTTAACCTTTCACAATGTGGTTGTGTTGTTGAAGGTGTGCTCACAATCCATCTCTTCAGAGACCTTACAGTGAGGCAGCCAGAAAGGACCCATGCAGGGGAATTCTTTGCTGGTCTCTTTTGCCTTGTCCTCTCAGTGGCTGGGGACAAGGCAAGTAGCTACCAGCTGAGTTGATAGTGAACTCAAAGTGTTTCATTCAAAATGATGCCTCAGTGGAAAATCTTTCATGTTGTGCAAACATTTAAATATCCAGTCTTTTCCCCAATTTTCGCACAAAAGCTTTCATAACTGAAATAGTATTTTCTCTTACCACCTCTCCAAATAAAAATGTGGACAAACATAAACGGAGAGAAATTTTATAGCTTTACAGACTTACGTTAGTAAAAAAAAGAGTCCTAAAATCAAATATCTGAGCTTTCCATCTTAAGAAGAGGAAAAGCAGAGCAATGATACTACTGTAACCCAGAACCTTACTTGTTTAATTGGGAAACACTGGAGGCATTGCCAAGAATAAGGCAAGTATGTTTGTTATCTCCACTACTGCTCAACATTATAATGGAGTTATTGGCCAATGCAATCAAACAAAAGAAACCAATCAGGTGCACAAGAATAAGTAAAGAAAGGCAAAATATGGAACATCCATATGATAAAAATATTACTCAGAAAAAAAAGAACAGGCAACTCAGATGATTCTCGAAAGCATTATGCTGCGAAGAATGAACCCAATCTCAAAAGGGACTTCTTTTTATCATCTCTAGATTCTCGTGTCTGCTCTAGAACCAACCATGAGATATAAGGAGTCAATGAGTGTTAATGAGTGCATGAGTAGGTATGAACTCTCAAAACTCTTGAGAGAAGGAAACATGTCTCACTCTCCTCTTGTATTAATCACAATGCATAGTATTTGCCAAGGACCTCTGTCTGCCTTCTCTCCTGGGAGGCAAACAGGCAACACTCTTCTTACAGTTTTTCACTGGGGCTTCTCATCTGCTCACTGTTTCTTAAGTCAAAACCTTTTTCTTTGCCTCATCTGCAGCATTAACCTGAATGCAAGGGTAAGGATAATTGAGTGTGTATTACACTGAAAATAACCACTGCAGTTAAATATTTTTTCCTGTTAAACCTGAATGTACTTTCTCTTGGGAGGTATGTGTGACTTTTTGTTCAAATATTTGCTTACAGACGGTTGTAATACAATAAGTGAGACAGAAGCTGTCTTACTCTGAGTGATTATTTCTAAAGGAATCACACATTTCATTGTGTAGTGCTTCTCTTATCTTTGAGCCTTTGCTAACTTTTGTTAAATGTACAGTCTAAACTTATTTGTGCTTTGAGGAAATAAGGAAGAAATGTATATCTATTTTGGACAAAATGATTTAGGGCATGGAGAAGCCAATTTCAAGATGGAGGAATATGGAAAGTTGGCATAAGTCACATGTGACCTCTAGGACATACTGGTAGAACATGAAAACATGCCTTTGGAATTTCTAGAAATTATTAGGTGAGGAGAGCCCAGTAGAAAAATAGAAAAGGAAAAGGAACTTCAACTATCGCTACCTCTATATTAAAGGGAATTTTTGCACCGACAAAACTACACAGGACTCAGAAACCTTGGTTACACACAATTTCCATCAGCACACAATGAAAATCCAAGGAAGTTGTAGTCTTTGGCTGATAAATGGGTTGAGATTGTGGCTCAAATCTTCTAAGCAAAGGGGGAAGGGGAGATGTCATCAGGGTAGACAAAGTCTAGCTCCAAAAGCATCTTGAACTTTTACCATAAAGCAAAATTCATCCCTGTATTATTAGAAGTAACGGCAGTATTTTCCAAGACAAAACAGGTTCCAATTCTGCACAAATATGAGATAATTGAAAAGTTTTATTATAAACACAATAAGCAAAAAATTCAATGCAGTGGGGACAGAAGTGTGTGGATAACCTGCCAAACAATTAGTATTCAAAGTGTTGAGTGAGGGAGGTGAGGTTCAACTATCTTTCTCAAGAAAAGGAGAGAACCGGGTATTCATCAAATTGGTTAAATTGAGGTTGGTCAAAGAGTTTCTACAGATACACCTGAATATACTAAACATTGCTGTATTACCTGTTGAATTGCTGTCTTTCACTCTTTCAGCATTGAGGATCATTATTTAGTTGAATTTGTAGAAATCAATTTTCCAGACACGTCTCTGTTCTTTAACAAGCAAATGATAGGAAACAATTTGACTCCTTATATGACAATGGAATTAAATAAATTGACACTCATCTAGAAATAATTCTACAATCATCTCCATCTCTAAGATTACCTACTGCAAACAAATCATTGATCTTTCTTTCTAACAAACCACATGGGTAACATGATCACTGTGACTCTGAACGCAAGAGTGAGTGAGTGGAAGCTACAAAGGGAGATTATCTGCTAATACAGAAAAAGTCTGGAAAAAAATATTTTATTAGAGGTAACATGATATAGCTTGAAGCCATCTTCTTTGGTCTCTTGCATACATTTTCTCTGTGTGACTAAGGAAGAATTCACAAGGCAGTAAGCACCAATACTTTCTGCTTTGGAGTTTCACAAACTGAAAATTTGTCCCTCTCTTGTTAAGTCAATCAAATATCTACTAATGGCCAATGGTGGTCCTAAGTTATGAGTGCCTGAGAGACAGAAACCAGAGCACTCTGACTATGCTAAATGAGTAAGTATGGGGCAAGGTTGCCAGAGAATATACAGAAAATACAACAGATTTTCATTAAGTTTAGTCTTCCGCGAACAGCCGTAAGAAAATAGAGGAAGCAATCTCTAATGCTTTCATGATAAATTCAAGTATCCTATCCTGACTCTCCACTTCCATTCTTGCCCCTTGCTGCCTTACAGCACAGAGAGCCTCCTGTTCTGCTAGTTTTTGCTCCATTTGCGCCTTTCTCTTTTCTTGCTCCAGTTTATCTTCCAGCTTTCTGATTTTCTCTTCATACTCCTCTCTTATCCGTGCCTTCCCTCTCTCCAGCTCCACTCTGTAGAGTTCTTGTATTGCTTGTGTTTGCTTCTGGATCTCCTCCTCGGCCCTTTGGTACATCCTATTAGTGTAGCAGCCTCCCTTGTTCTCCCTCACCACGCGCTGGATCAGAGCCAGCAACTGTGCCCTCTGGGCCTCCTGCTCAGCGCCTGTTGCCCTGTTGTTGAATGCACAGTAGCGGTCACCAAAAATATCCATCAACTCTTGAATGTCTCTTGGAGCTTCCCCTAAGTAGTCATGCAAATTGGTGCCATCTAAGTCATCTTTGCGGGTGAATACGAGAATCATGAATCTTCTAGCCCTCTCTCCAAACATTTTCAGGATCTTCTCTGTGGCCTTGTGCTCTTCCTTAGTGTAACGGCCCAATGGGACCACCAGAAGCAGAGCGTGAGGCCCTGGGGAGGTCAGGAGAATGCAGCGAGCAATCTCCTTGGATGTGTCAGCATTGTGCACCTCAGTGTCGAAAATGCCTGGTGTGTCAACCACGACAAGTTCTGTTTCCTTCCATGAGCTGCTGCGTTTCTCACACTTCTTGGTAATGGATTTTGCTGCAATGCCAGAATGAAACACTTTCTGGTCAAGGATGCTGTTTCCTGTTGCACTTTTTCCTGCTCCAGTTTTACCCACTAACACAATTCTCAATTGGGAATCTCTGGGTTCTTGCCTTCCAGGCCCTGGGAGATCAAGAAAAAAAAAAAAAAAAAAAAAAAAAAGCCATGCTGTTAGAATCTACCTCTAATAGATTCCCCTGCAGAGTCCTCACCCCCAGTGCCCTTCTCTGTTACTGGCTGTGGGGGCTTCTTCTGATGTTACTGCTGCACTCAGAGAGTCCTGTGGGCCTGATGCTCATCTTGCAGTACTTGGGCAACTGGCCCTTCCCTTAATCTCTTATCTTCAATCTTGCTTTTCAGGATTCCCTTGAGCTTCTTAGTCTGATCTTTTGTAGCTATGTAGCCCACAGAGGAAGAAATAAAATGGTTTCAGAAGAGAACTATGAGCTGCCAATAATAGCTGTTTTGTTTCTTTATTTTTTCTTTTTTTTCTTTTTGAGACAGAGTTTCACTCTTGTTGCCTAGGCTGAAGTGCAGTGGCCTGATCTTAGCTCACTGCAACCTCTGTCTCCTGGGTTCAAGTGATTCTCCTGCCTCAGCCTCCCAAGTAGCTGTGATTACAGGCATGCACTACCACACCCAGATAATTTTTGTATTTTTAGTAGAGATGGGGTTTTGCCATGTTGCTCAGGCTGGTCTCAAACTGCTGACCTCAGGTGACCCACCCGCTTCAGCCTCCCAAAGTGCTGGGATTATAGGCGTGAGCCACTGTGCCTGGCCAGCTATTTGTTTCTAATGAGGCAGTGCAGGGAGTAACCCAAGATTTGACTTTAGGGTATCTGTAGTGGAGATTTATTTTCCCAATTTATATTCAAAATGAAGCATTTCCTCTTCCCCTTAAGAAGCCAGGGAAGTGGGTTATACAACCCATCATTATTCTTAAAACACAGTTTCCCACATTTGATAACCAGAATCCCGGGATGAAAGAAGCATATTTCCGAAAGTGATACGACTGAGAACATGGGATACAGGAAGGCCAAGATTATCTAAGGAAACATGTGGGCTGGTGTTCACATTTTTATTTAGTTAGCATCACAGTGGAAGGCTTTGTCCTAAGGATATCCTGAGAGCATTGGTTGGCCATAGGGAAGGATGTAGGAGAATCATGGGAGGCAAAATGACAAAGCACCACAGGCCAGCTCCAACACTGCAACAGTTAGTCAGTGTTGACAGCATATGGGTGACAATCCATGGAGGAGATTGTAAATGTAGCCACAATCTATTCCCATCCCTGGATGCATGCCTCTGGGGTGCAGATTTGCAGTTCCTCCCATGAAGATGCTATCTATCTCTTCAACTGTTGAATCTGGGTGGCCCTTATGACTTGCTCTGGACAGTAGGACAGTAGAAAGCCTGGTGCAAGCAGAGACTTCAAAAGTGCTTATGCACTGTGGCTTGCCTTTTCTTTTTTTCTCTTCCTGCAACTGCCTTATAAGGAAGCCTGGACTAGCCTTCTTGATGATGACAACAAAGCCAAGTTATCCCTATTATCCTTGCTCTCTGAGAGCCTGCTAACTACCAGACATGTCCACAAGGCTATCCAAGATCATTCAGGCACTAGCTCACCCCAGATGCATGAGCAACAGCCATGCTGGCGCAGACCCAAGAATGGCACTGTGAACCCACAGAATTAAGAACCAACTAAATGGCTGATGTTTTAAGCTATGAAACTTTGGGATAGTTTATTAAACCAGCAAAATTTCAACTGATACAGTCAATTTCTATGGATAAGGGAGAAAATGGAGGGTCATGTGATACACCGAATGAGCCAGCCAGTTTAATTTGTTGGTGATAGTGAGACCACCAAGAGCTGGGAAATTAGGGACCAGGGTGAGGGATCAATTACTCCCGCATTCCTCATTTCCAATCCTCCTCCAGGCTGAAGAAAGGGGCGTAAAACAATCAGAGAGGCTACAACCAGCTATTCTGGTATGTCCATGATGTAGGAAGCAAGAGGTAAGAAACTGTACCAAGCCCTGGCTCAATCAGAGGATATTTAATCTCTCTTCTGCTTAGCTGCTACAGCCACACCATGGGCAGAAAGTGCAGAGGGTCAAGAGAGATGAAAGAGCAGGTCAAATGAAGAGAAAATGAGAAAGGAGGTTGGAAATATTTTTCTCCTGCTCAAATGGGGACTGGGTGGCAAGGCAGGAGAAACCCCACCCCTATTCTCCCCCACATCCCTCACCCCCGCTGGGGAGCACTGAATGCCCTCTCACCATAACTGGCCCCTGGTGTGCTGGGGTTGAAGCTCACACTGCCGAATTGGGCTGTCATTGTCGCTTGAACTCCTGTAAATCAAGAAACATAACCAGGTCATTTTAGGGAAATGGAAGCAACTAGAATCCCTGACTGCCTGTAGTCAACAACTTTCTTTTTGCCATGAGCTTGCCACATTGATTTCTCCTGCTCCATTTCCCAGAAGTCTCCTCAACCCTCCCTTTTTAAGTTTCATTTTCAGATTGTTCCTTTTTCTTTACACAAACATAAATGCTTCCAGTGCTTCCTCAGCACTGGTTCTGGCCCCTTCTGCCCTCTATCTAGAGATTCATGGCTTGGATGCCTTTATATGAGGTCTGTAGCCTACAACCTCCTCAGAATTCCAAACTTTTATATCTCACTCAGCTTATAAAAGTTTCAAATTTTGCATCTCACTCCATTTGGCTATTTCATGGGCATCTCAAACAGAACCTGGCCCAAATTAAGCCCTGACCTCCACATCCTCTCTGCCTCCCTGGCTCTCCCCTCAGCAGATGGCACCACCATCTAGCCCCATGGCTCCTGCAGAACCTTGGGGTCATCCACAACTCTTTTATCCTCTCTCTCTCTCATTAGCCCATCACCAAATTCTATTGATTTTACTTCCAAAAAACTCGAAATCTCCCATTTCTCTCCATCTTTGTGCTAATACAACCCACTGTCAATTGTATGCAACTTAACAGGCTTTTAATTGATTATCTTCCCGTAAATCCCTTTTCTACTCTACAACCAGATGTTATTTTAAAACTAAAATTTGACATTTTTTCTTGTTTAAATTTCCTAGTGGCTTCCTATTGGTTTCAAAAATAACTTAAGTCCTCAAAAATAACTTAAGCCCTGTGTAATCAGCTGTCTCCTCTCTCCTATGTGTGAGCCACACTACCCTCAACGTCCTGGAAATCTTCTAGGTTCCTTCCACCTTCAAGGCCTTTGCACTATCATTCTCTCTCTCTGGAGCACTCACCCTCCAACCTAGTGCTCAGCTTGTTCCTGCTCAACCCGCAGGCCTTGGCTCTCTAGAGAGTCTTTCCCAACACCACTGTCTACCAGCAACACCCTCTGGTATGATCCACGGCACCCCAGGGGGTTCTCACAGAATATGTATTACTTTAGGAAGTTCATTATTTGATTTTTTTTTTACTGTCTTCTCTTATACTATAAGCTTTGTGATGGGAAGACCACATATGTGTTGTATTTCTCATTATTCCCTGGGGACAAGCACAATAATGGGCAAAGAATGGTTCTCAATCATTATTTGTTAAATAAATAAATGGATAATCTCCCTGCTTCTTGCCTCTGATTGATCACTATGTCCAGCCCACATCTATCTGTGAAAATGACAATCCTTTCCTTTATTAATTAATATGTAGTGTTATAGAAACATGGCATTAATTTTAAATGTTTCATTTCATTGCTACCCGCAAACATTTTGCAATGGAGAAAGATATTTGAAGAACTCTTATTGGAGCAGATTTTGACCTAAACAGGCAGAAAATGGTAGTTGTTAAAGACAGAGTCACCTCATGGGAAGTCAATGAATATGAAACACAGTGAAAAGCCAGACATTTCTTTTGAAAGAATGACTATTTCTTTATCCTTCAAGAACGGGGTATAGGAAAGAGCTTCTTGTAAACAAAGAATCAAAGAATTTTTAAAAATCGACTATGGTGGCTGGTTTTAGGAGAGAGGATAGGACACCAGCAACAAGAAAACAATACCGTGACATTCTGGGTTTTTGTGACATTCTCTGGGTGTTTCTTCAAATCATCCTTCTAGTACGTGGGCTCTTTAATGTGCTCTGCTGTTCTTAACTCAGAGGCAAAGCCAGGAGACTGTGCTTCTGTAGATGCGGACCTCAGGTGGCTGAGTTCTCTCTCTGCCTAAGGAACAAGCACCCATCAGAACCCAACTTCTCCTGAACTGCAGAGAGTCACACCAGGTGGCATCTCCCTCCTCCTATCGCTAAAGGGGAGCTCAATGCCCAGTAAACCCAGGACTGTCCCTGAGGAGGCAGTTTCCCTAACGGGCATCTCCAAGCAGACAGTTAAGCCTGTAACAAGACTTCAGCCTATAGAGCCTCCAATCCTGACCTGGGTGCAGTCATTGTGGGGCCACATACGGAGCTGTGCCCCTTACACATCCCAACGTTTTTCTTCCCACCAGCTCCCCCAGAGCTAATTCTGTTCGCTCACCCAACTTTATCCCTGTAAGAATCAAAGTTTCTATATACATTCCACAACCAGTGAAAGGAAACATTTATTTGTACAACAAGTATCCTCCAAGCAGCAACCCCTGAAAGAGGCATTAATTTGTAGGGCTCAGCCTTCAAAACAGATTACAACCTAAAATTAGCAAAGACAGGAAACAGGAACCAACGAGAACATAGTCTGAAACGTGTTTACCAGACGATTTAAGATACAGGTCCCTCCTCACCAAAATCGCACATTTGTCCCGACCCCCACCACACACACCCCTGTTCCCTTACCTGGAAAATCAGGGTCCTGCACCCCTCTCTGATTTTGCACACAATACTAAGCCAGGATGTTGAGAAAGAGGAAAAGAGAGGAAGTGAGGGGAGGAGCTGTCCAGATTTACTTGTGCAAGGGACCTGCCCACCTGATCATCCAGCAGCACTAATAGAACTTTCTGCAGGGAGGGGGTTGTTCTGTGCTGTCCACGGTGGTGACCCTTAGCCACATGTGACTACTGAGCACTTGAAATGTGATGAGTGTGATTGAGGTTCTGAATTTTAAATTTTAGTTTGTTTCAATTTATTTAAAGTTAAACAGCTACTCCATTGTCAGAATTCTAAAAGGCAAAGTCAGGCAGAACAACTTGCAACAGGCATTTTCCCCAGAAGGAAAGAAGGAATATTCAGTTTGGTATGCCTGGTGGCTACCATACTGAACCTTGCAAAGGCTCTGAAGTGAGACAAAAAACATGAGTCATGCTGTGACATTCTGGAAGAAACTGCTGGGCCAAAACCAGAAAGTCACCAGTTATTCTGAAAGACCCCTGAGCCCCTGAACCCCTGCTCAGCACAACGGGCCTCCCAGCTGAGTCCCCATACCTCTTTCTCCCAGTGCTTCAGGTGTATCCTCTCAGTCCACAGTGTGTCCTATATTTCCAGGGTATGTCCATGAGTCATCTGCTAGAAGCAAAAGAGAGTAAATGACCTTCATTGGACTGACTAGGATGGGCCCAATTTTGCCTCCTGAGATGGTCCTGGAACCATTGAAATAGTCTAAACACTGACGTCTGACACTACTTACCACTAAAATGGAAACTTTGAGAATATTGTAATGGGGTCCCAGCTCACCATTATAACCAATTATTTTTCCATTATAAAAGAGGTCTCAATTTACCATTATACCCCACAGCTGAGACCTTATTTAGAATTGCATAGCACTTCAGTAATCATAAAATTGCTAATAATTCTAAAAAGAACTGTAAGAGACAAGACATACATTTCTTTGAGGATAGAATGTGGTTGACCTTGGGTATACAAGCACAGGATGGCTACCCTAAAAAGCAGGACAAGGCAATGGAATATATTTTGCACCAACAGTAAGGATAATTTACATTCCAGAACAGCATGACTTAAATAACAAAGACCACTTGATCCTTTGGTTTGACAGGCAAACAAAGTCCAAAAGAACAGGCAGCCTGAGAAAGCATCTCCATGATTCTGAACTGGGATACCTAAAAAGACCAGGATTATATTTTGTTTCTGAAGCCTAAACCTGGCTAGAAGGTATATATTATTCTATTTAATTACAGAAATTGGTATAAAATATGGTATTTATTTTAAGTACTATTAAAGCACTGGATATCTTAGGGAATCTTAGGGAATCTTTATCCGGGTTACAGGGATCACTGCAGTAGGAAAGTTCTCTGTTAGGGACTACATTTGCAGTGCGCACCACGTTTCATCTAAATGCTACACAATAAAACAATGTGTAGACAAAAATTTCTACATTAAACATCCAGAAATGAAAACAATCATTTGTGATACCACATTAAAAATTTAGAAAAGGAACAGCAAATTGAACCTAAAGTAAGGAGGATGAAGGAAATACTAAAGGGAAAAAAATCTTGAAACAGAAAAAAAAAAATAGAGAAAACCATTAAAATCAAACGTGAATTCTTTGGAAATGATTAATAAAATTGATAAGCCTCTATCTACATAAATCAAGAAAAGGGGCAAAACACACAGTATACAAGTTACTAATATCAGGAATGGGAATGAGATCACGCAGGTATTAAAGGGGTTGGGCCTGATCAATCACCTCAACATCTAGCTCCACTATCAAAAAGGGGGAGAATCAGGAGGTTATATATGCTAACCGTCAAAAACTTATGAAAGAGACAGTTCAACCTACCGCACCCTCTGGGGAAGCTCCAGAATGGCCACCGCTGCCTAAGCCTTGTGAACTGCAGGCATGGGAGCCTGAGACGCGGTTTGCAGCTCCCCTTGTTTCACAAACTGCTGTTAACTACAGTAAAATTCAGGCTCAGCCACCAGTTAATTGGGGTAAAATTCAGGCTTGCCCACCTGTTAATTATTGCAAAGGGATGCTTCAGGCTCGTCCCAACATCAAATATGGGACAATTCAGGCTTCCATTCCTCAGGCACGAGAAAGTGGGGTCTTGGATGCTTGGCAGTTTCCAGTGACTGTCATACCAGATGAGCAGCCTGGACATGCTCAGGCACACTGGGAGCCATTCCCTTTTAAAATATTAAAAGACTTAAAGCAAGCAATTGGACAATATGGGCCAAATTCTCCTTATGTTCATTCCCTATTACAATCTGTGGCTTACAACCACTATTAATGATTGAGGAAAAAATACAGCGAGCTCAGGTTAGTAGGATTGATTCAAGTTTACCATTACAGTTCATTGTGTTCCCTACTCTCCATTTGCCTACAGGGGTTATTGTTCAGAGTGAGGACTTAGTTGAATGGTCTTTTCTGCCTCACAATACTGTAAAAACACAGTGTACTTAGATCAAATGGCAACTTTGATTGGACAGGCTTGCCTTAGAATTGTTAAACTCTGTGGCTTAGATCAAGACAAAATTACAGTTCCGATGAACAAAAACCAGATTTGACAGGCTTTTATTAACTCAGTTAATTGGCAAGTAAATTTATTGGCAAGTTAATTGGCAAGCTGAATTCATAGGAAACCTTAACAATCATTATCCAAAAAATAGGATTTTTCAGTTTTCAAAATTAACTACATGGGTTCTGCCAAAAATTTTACCCATAATGCTCCCTTAGAAGGAGCAGCGACTGTATTTACAGACGGCTCTAGTTCTGGAAAGGCAGCCTGTGTAGGACCTAAAAATAGAATTATTAATACTAATTTCCATTCGGCTCAGAGGGCTGAATTACAGGCAGTTATAACTGTGTTGAAGGATTTTAATCAGCCTGTAAATATTGTCTCTGATTCGGCTTCCATTGTTCAAGCCACTCTAAACATAAAAACTGCATTAATTAAGTACATTGTTGATGAACAACTTTACCAACTGTTTTCTTCCTTACAGAAGGTGGTGCATCATCAAGGTTTTCCTTTTTATGTTACATGTATCCGAACACATACTAATCTCCCTGGGCCCCTTGTAAAGGCTAATAATCAAACTGATTTATTAGTTTCTCCTGTACTCACAGATGCCCATGACTTTCACTCCTTAACACATGTTAATGCAGCAGGACTTAAATGAAATATCAAATCACCTGGAGACAAGCAAAGAACATTGTTCAACACTGTCCTCAGTGCCAAGTATTACAATGACCACATCAAGGAACTGGTGTTACCCCTAGAGGGTTGGCACCTAACAAAATCTGACAAACTGATGTTACCCACATTCCTACATTTGGTAAATTTTCTTATGTTCAAGTGTTGATACATATTCAAAATTCATATGGGCTACCAGCCAAACTGGTGAAGCTACAGCACATATAAAAAGACATTTGCTTTCTTGTTTGCTGTTATGGGCATTCCACAGAAACTTAAAACAGACAATGGGCCAGGCTACTGCAGTAAATCTTTCCAAACGTTCTTACAACAATGGGGTGCTCGACATAGTACTGATATACTCTATAATTCTCAAGGACAGGCCATTGTTGAACTTGCAAATAGAACTTTAAAAACTCAACTACAGAAACAAAAGGCAAAGAGGGGGAATACTCCACTCCCCATATGCAGCTACAACTAGCTGTTATTACTTTAAATTTTTTGAACTTGTCCATAGATCAGGTTACAACTGCAGCAGAGCAGCATCTAACAGGGCAAAAAATAAATCCCCATGAAAGAAAACTCATGTGGTGGAAAGATGTCAGAACAAAGACCTGGGAAGAGGAGAGAATCATCACATGGGGTAGAGGGTTTGCTTGTATTTCACCAGGAGAGAATCAGCTTCCTGTGTGGATGCCTACAAGACATCTTAAACTGTGCCGTGAGTCAGAATCCAAGGAAGAGAAGACCTCAGAACTTCTCTGCACCCCCAATTCGCCTGATGGCTCAAACGAAGATATCTGCGGAGCAGAAGGTGACCAGCAAGACTCGCCAGGCAACTCCGCTGACCTGGCGGCAGATCAAGAAATTGACCCAGCTTGCAGAAGAAGACCTGAAGTCTCAGGACAAGCCGCAGACCTCCTGCAATCTGCTAGTAGCTATGATGGCGGTAATTACCCTGGTGGTGAGTCTCCCCGTAGCTGAGGCTGATCAAAATTATACTTACTGGGCTTGCATTCCATTCCCTCCACTGATTAGACCTGTTACTTGACTGGACTCCCCACTTGAGGTTTATGTTAATGATCATGTTTGGATGCCTGGAATAACTGATAACCAAGGCCCTACTCATCCAGAGGAGGAAGGTATGTTAATAAATGTGTCCACTGGTTATTGCTTTCCTCCTATATGTCTGGGGCCTGCAGCAGGATGTTTAGATTATGACAAACAAAGCTGGAGGGTTTATGTCCCTGCACGTAATGGATCAGAGACCTCTGTTCATATAGTTAGTGGAAGGAGCTTTCGATCTAAAACACAAGTCTTATCCTCAGGAAATTCCTATCATACAGCTAATAGTCTTACTAATCAATTTAGGCCAAGAAAGAAAAATTACCCAGAACAATTGACAGTATGATCTAAGGAAGCTGAGGTGCTAACTTGGGAAGACTGCATTGCAAATAGTGCTGTGGTACTGCAAAATAACTCCTATGGAATCATTATAGACTGGACCCCTAAGGAGCAATTTGCAGTAAATTGTGCTGGACAGCACAAGGGATGTCAAGGGCGCAGCTTGCCAATTGAGTATTCTGAAAAAGCACCTACCCAAAAGTATAGAATAGAAGCCGACTTTCCTATCTTCTGGGAAGGCAGTGATATGGCTCCTCCACTCCCTAAAATGATTGATCCAAAAGTAGGCTCAGAACAACCAGAACTGTAGAAATTAATGATGGTTCAAACCACAACATGGATTCAAAAAGGAGAATATAAAACAGAAGCCCATAGTAAAAAACTTCAATTTGTTGTAGCTTTGACCTCTAATCAGATGCCCCATTACAGGGTTGTGTTAAACCTCTTATGTTGGCAGTAGGACAAATCAATATTTTCCCTGATTTTCAAACTATATCATGTCTTGGCTGTCGTTTTTTTCACTTGCATTGATTCTACATTTGATAAGAATAATAGTATCTTGCTTGTCAGAGTCCGAGAGGGAGTTTGGATACCTGTTTCCCTTAATAGACCTTAAGAAACTTCCCCTTCCATTTGTATTGTCACTGAAATACTAAGGAGAATGCTTAATTGAACAAAAAGATTTATTTTCACTCATATTGCAGTCATTATGGGTATTATAGCTGTAATAGCCACTGCAACATCCACAGGTGTTGCTTTACATTCTTCTGTTCAAACTGCTGATTATGTTAACCAGTGGCAAACCAATTTTTCTAAGCTTTGGAATACCCAGAAACAAATTGATCAAAAATTAGCTAATCAGATTAACAATCTCCATCAAGCAGTACCGTGAATAGGGGATTGAATTATGAACTTAGAACATAGAATACAAATACAGTGTGATTGGAATACTTCTGATTTTTGTATTACTCCTCAATCTTATCACGCCTCTGTGCATCATTGGGAAAAGGTTAAACGCCATCTAGAAGGAAGAGAGGAAAATCTAACACTGGATATAATAAAATTAAAGGAACAAGTTTTTGAGGCATCTCAAGTCCACTTAACTCTCTTATCTGGTGCTGATGCCCTTAATGGAGCTGTTGATGGGCTCTCTGACCTGAATCCTCTGAAATGGATTAAAACCATTGGAGAATCAACTGCTACAAACTTTGCTTTAATTTGTGTCTGTCTATGCTGTTTATTTTTAGTCTACAGGTGCAAAAGATGCCTCGGGAGAGAAGCCAGACACCACAAGCAAGCCATGATAGCAATGGCAGTTATTAATTAAAAAAAAGGGGGGTAGCAAGTGCTGGTGGAAGCATTTATGAGGTGCCAGTTTAGCCAGTCACCCCTGTGTAGGACACCTATGGAACACCATAGGGGGCCCCTGAGGAGAAACACCTCCTTAGTGCCATTGTGTCCCCAGGCCAGTGAGCATGGCTGAAAAACTCCCTTGAAGCAGTGCAATGTGACCAGACATCCTGGCTCTTTGTAAAACCAACTCCCACCAGCTGCAGCCCAATAAGTTAAAGATTATCTCAGTAGTTAGACATATGCTTCTAGCTTAAAGAAAATTCACATAACTGCCACTGCTATAGATCTTTCACTACTGAATGACACACATCCCCCTCCTTCACCATTTCACCCCGTACCATCCCCTTCTTAGATCAAAAGATTGTACTCAATACATTGTCAGGCAGCCAGAGCCCTGGGCCTTTTGCAGCCTTCACTCCAGCAACTGGCCCCCTAGACTTGCTTTAAATCTTAGCTTGTCTTTTCTCATTCCTTTGTAGCCATCAGACTTTGGGTACCCACAGGTAGTGTTGAGGCTGGACCCCAACAAAAGAGATGATAACAGACTGTGATAATGCAGTTTTGAGGACAGAGATGCAGACAGACATCTCTGAAGAGCATGGAGTGTACAGATATGTGTACCTCATATTAACACTCATTAAAGGTAATTCAGAAAAGAAGGATATTAATTAATATACCCAATTCTGTGCATGTCAGTCAGCCTCTTCTCCCAGCCACACCTGTCCTTGCTTAATAGGCTCATCACATGGTGGTAGGGATGGGGGCTATGCATGAATGCAGGAATTTTGACACCCAGTCTCTGAGGCCAAGCAGGCTACAGCCACTGTTAAGTGACCAAACTAATAAGAGCTAAGACCAACACTGAGCCTTTGATCCAACACCATATCTGAGGGAGATCAGTTAGCCAAATGGTGGTGTCTCCCACGTCAATGATAGAAAGCACAGAACCAAGGTGTGATATCAGAGTGGATCTTCCCACTATTGATCCTAATGAGCCATGTGAAATGGTGGCTTCCCTTTGGGTTCTGTTGGCCTCAGTTCCCAAGGAAAGAATGCTTCTCTCATGAACACAATGTTTCCCTAACTGTTGGGGGAACCCGCCCCCAATATTTCAACGTAGCTTCTTTCTATTTTCCTTAAGTGTCAGTCAGCTAAGAAATAAAGAGAGACAGTACAAAGACAGGAATTTTATAGCTGGGCTGATGTGGGTGACATCACATATTGGTAGGACCGTGGTGACCCCCTGAGCCTCAAACCAGCAAGTTTTTATTAAGGGTTTTAAAAAGGGGAGAGGGTGTAAGAACAGGGAATAGGTACAAAGATCACATGCTTCAAAGGGCAAAAAGCAGAACTACTAATAAGGGTCTAACAAAGATCACATGCTCTGAGGGAACAGGACAAATGGCAAAAGCAGAACTACTGATACGGGTCCAACAAAGATCACAGGGCAAAGGGCAAAAGCAGAACTACTAATAAGGGTCTATGTTCAGTGGTGCATGTATTGTCTTGATAAACATCTTAAACAACAGAAAACAGGGTTCGAGAGCAGAGAACTGGTCTGACTACAAATTTACCAGGGCAGAGTTTTTCCCACCCTAATAAGCCTGAGGGTACTGCAGGAAACCAGGGCATATCTTAGTCCTTATCTCAACTGCATAAGACAGACATTCCCAGAGCGGTTGTTTATAGACCTCCCCCCAGGAATGCATTCCTTTCTCAGGGTATTAATATTAATATTCCTTGCTAGGAAAATAATTTAGCAATATGTCTCCTACTTGCACGTCCATTTATAGGCTCTCTGCAAGAAGAAAAATATGGCTCTTTTTGCCTGACCCTGCAGGCAGTCAGACCTTATGGTTGTCTTCCCTTGTTCCTTAAAAATTGCTGTTATTCTGTTCTTTTGCAAGGTGCACTGATTTCATACTGTCCAAACACACATGTTTTACAATCAATTTGTACAGTTAACACAATTATCACAGTAGTCCTGAGATGACATATATCCTCAGCTTATGAAGATAACAGGATTAAGAGATTAAAGTAAAGACAGGCATAAGAAATTATAAAGGTATTATTTGGGAACTGATAAATGTCCATATTAAAATGAAATCTTCACAATTTATGTTCCTCTGCCGCAGCTCCAACCAGTCCCTCTGTTCGAGGTCCCTGACTTCCCACAACACCTAACAATATAGGAATGTTCAGATTATGTATTTCTTCTTAAGTGAACTTTGGTAGTTTCAAGAAACTTCTCTATTTCATCAAAGTTGTTGAATTTGTTAGCGTAAAGTTTTCCATGATATTCCCTTATTATCATCTTAATTTATATAGAATCTGTAGTGATGCAATAATTGATATTTTATACTTTCTCCATATTTTTTCTTATACACCTGGATAGAGGTTTACCAGTTTTACCGATCTTTTTAACAAAACAGTTTTGGGTTTTATTCATTTTTAAATATATTTTTCTGTGATTTTTAAAATGATTTTCATATTGATCTTTATTTCTTGTGCTTACTTTGAGTTTAATTTGCTCTTTTTTCTTATTTCTTAATGTGGAAATGGATGTCATTGATATAATGTTTTTCTTTTTTTTCTATTACATGCATTTAGGGCTATAAATCTCCCTCTAATATTGCATTAGCTGAATCCCACAAATTTTCATATGCTGTGTTTTTCACTCATTTAAAATGCTTTCTAATTTTCCTTTTAACATAGTTTTTTGCCCACAGATTATTTAGAAAATGTAACTTAGTTTCCAAATATTTGGGGATTTTCCAGTTATATTCCTGTTATTGATTTCTAATTTAATTTTGTTATTGTCTGGGATAGGCTTTGTATTATTTTGATGCTTCTACATTCATTGAGACTTTTTTGTTGCCTGGAACATGTTCTATCTTAGTAAATATCTCATGTGCACTTAAAAATAATGGGTATTCTGCAATTGTTGAGTGGAATACCCTATCAATATCAATCAGATTAATTTGGTTGATAGTGTGATCAAGTCTCCTATAAAATAATTTTCTGTCTACTTGTTTGAGAGAGGAGTGTTGAAATCTCTATTATTTTGGATTTGTTTATTTCTTCCTACAGGTCTATCAAATTTGCTACATGTATTTTGAACCTCTGTTATTAGAGGCATAATATTCGAGTATTGATATGTCCTTTTGACTAACTCCTTTCTCATTATGAAATTATGTTCTTCATTCTTAGTAATATTTACCCTGAAATCAACTTTGTCTGGCAGTAGTATAGTCACTTTGGCTGTTTTTATTAGTGTTACGATGATGTTTCTATTTCCATTCCTTTACTTTTAACTTATTTGTGTTTTTATATTAAGAGTGGGTTTCTTTTAGGCAAGATACAGTTGGTGTCTTGGTTTTTTAATCCAACCTGACAATCTGCTTCTAATGGGAATATTTAGATCCTTTGCATGCCATGTGATTATTGACATAGTTGGGTTTAAATCTATCATCTTGCTATCTGTTTTGCCCCATCTGTTGTTTCCTTTTTCCTATATTTCTGCCTTCTTTTGGGATTGAATATGTTTATGATTTCATTGTTATCTTTGTTGTCAGCTTAGTGGCTACAACTCTGTTTTGTTCATATTTTAGTGATTGCTTTCGGATTTATAGGATATCTCTTTAACTTATCGTAGTCCCCATTTGAGTCCTAGTAAGCCACTCCATTTTCAGCAAAAGAACCTTGTGGTAATGTGTTCCCCTCTAGAACTTTATGTTACATGTCATACATTTGACATTTGCATGTTTTATAATGATCAGGCCAGGATCAGGATCACAGTGATCAGGCCAGGAAGTGACACTGACAGACAAGCATGGAGAGCTTGGTTTTAGGAATCCCGGCATAGGGAGCAATACAAGTACAAGCCTATATCTTGAGTGATTTTGACTCCAGGTTCATCAGTAAAATGTTAAATTAGTGACATTTAAGGGTAAATTTGGCACCCTTATTCATCACAGAATAACCAAGCAACCAGATGACACCATGAGGCACAGGCACTGCGAGATCTAGCAAACCAGGCAGCCCCTTCATAGTGGGTCTCCCAAATCCTTCCTTCACTTTGCCACACATTAAAGGAACTCACGGGTTTCTAGCCATTCAACGATTAGAATGGTGGGAACAACATCTTCCAAGTACTGCCAGAACCTGGACAGATTATTAAAGAAATTACTGTTCAGTAACACCATACAACCCTCAAAAGCTTTGCAGTTTAGTTTTTGCCAGTTTCTGTTCTTTTATACATTTATTCCTTCTATTTTACAATTTGACATCTTTTTTTCAACCCTTGTACTCCTTCACATGCGTATACAAATATCTGTACCACTTTATTACAACTTATACGGTAAAGAGACCAGAGGATGACTTTTCAGAGCACATCCCCAGGAAGTCTGTGGTATATAAGTGATGCTGGCCCATTTCCCAGAACCATCTTATATTATGAGAATGAGATTGTTGATTATAAATTTACCTATGTACAACAGAACTATCTCTCTGCCTCATCCAAAACCATTTCCTTCCCCACTTCCTCCACCTTTTGACTTACCCATCACAAATAATTGTGGTCACTTCACAGGATAGAAAGGTTAGAATGCAGGGTCCATATCTGCTATACTATACAATGATTGGTGCTCAGAATGGACTGAAGGTAGAGGTTGAGAAAAGAAGGAATATCCCAGGAAGATCTCAGGATCCTGAACTGTGCTCAGCAGGATATTCCTTGGGCATCTCTCCAAAGTGGTGTTGGACCGAGGGTAAAGGAGACTTACAGAATATTCCTATAAGCCTCCAACCTGGAGAGGAGGCTACCCAGTTAAGGGTAGCCACAGCTCTATCTTGAGCTGGGTATAATGCCTGATGCGAGTGTTCTGCCTGACTTTGCCTTTCAGAATCCTGACAATGGATTTTTAAAATCCTACACTAATTATTAAAAACTTAGCAGATTCCTTCCTTCTCAAAATTATCAAAATAATTTTTGATTATTGCTTATTTGAACCAATCACAACTTGAAGTTTGCATTAGAATTTCTCTATTTCCAAGTAGTGAATGACTACAAATGGTTCTGTATAAACACAAATATGTAAAAGTATATTTCACATTTTCTCTTATTATATTTTATTTCCATTTAGTAAGAGATCAGAGATTTCACAGTCAAGATAGCAAATTGGCCATAAGCTAAGCATTCTGTAAAACAAACTAACGTATATAACGTACATTCTGTAAAACAGACTAACACATTCTGTAAAATAGACTAACCACAGACATCCTCACTTTTTGCAAACCCTGTTAAAGTGAGAATAATGAAGTTTAAAAGGTTATAAAGCCACAATGTCATAGAGAAATTGGGAGTATGAGCATCAGTGATAAGAGATTTAACCGTATTTCTGTAAGGCAGAGAGAAAAGAGGATGCAGTGGGGCAGCACATTAAAATTGAGCATGAGCCCAGAGAGGCTGAAGCTGAGGTGGCCAGAGAGGTTGTCTGGAGTGTCTTGGGAAGGTTTAGGCTTAGAAATGCCAGCTGCAGTAGAGCTATAGGGCTGAAAATGGGGATTGGTTGATGATCTGAACATGAAATAGTTGACCCCACAACACCCTTCCCTTCCCCTGGAACCCCACATTTCAAAGTATTTCACCCCAGGTACATGATTAGAAGATTCTTCTCTAATGTCCCAGAGAAAATCCTCTGCATTCTGACATTTATGGTTCCCTCAGCATAACGGCTTGCAGCTGCTCTATCACCTCAGGTGAAGCCTGCTGTCCACATCCTCACCTGTTACAGACCTCTGGTCAGCTTTCCTAATAATTTATTCTTAAGCATGAAAAGGTAACCATGCAGAGCTGCTGTTTGAGGAAAGCCTACAACATGAAAGAGAGAAGAGAGGACGTTAAAGGGAACAACAGCCCTGAAGGGAACTGTTAATTTAGGAAACCAAAACAAGGAAACCCAAACAAGAAAAATTCAACTTCCTAATTTAAAAGTTTAATTTTGCCGCTCTCTCTTCCACCGGAGGCTTACACGCCTCCGCTTGTGCTGCCGCCATGTCTCTAGTGATCCCTGAAAAGTTCCAGCATATTTTGCGAGTACTCAACACCAACATCGATGGGCGGCAGAAAATAGCCTTTGCCATCACTGCCATTAAGGGTGTGGGCCGAAGATATGCTCATGTGGTGTTGAGGAAAGCAGACATTGACCTCACCAAGAGGGCGGGAGAACTCACTGAGGATGAGGTGGAACGTGTGATCACCATTATGCAGAATCCACGCCAGTACAAGATCCCAGACTGGTTCTTGAACAGACAGAAGGATGTAAAGGATGGAAAATATAGCCAGGTCCTAGCCAATGGTCTGGACAACAAGCTCCGTGAAGACCTGGAGCGACTGAAGAAGATTCGGGCCCATAGAGGGCTGCGCCACTTCTGGGGCCTTCGTGTCCGAGGCCAGCACACCAAGACCACTGGCCGCCGTGGCCGCACCGTGGGTGTGTCCAAGAAGAAATAAGTCTGTTAATAAATAGTTTATATACCAAAAAAAAAAAAAAAGTTTAATTTTAATTAATTTAAAAATTTTTTAAAATAATATCTAAAAATTAAAGTTTAATTTAATTAAAGATTGTTATCCTTCATGCTGAAATCAACTAAAGGCAATGGAAAAGACTACATACATATTCTTAAAAGCAGAAAAGAAAATAAACCTTCTCAGACATGGAGCTAAGGGAAGGTGAAAACTCAGTGTGGCAAGGGGTGGATAGCAGCTGGCTGTCACTCTCAGGATGTTTTCACCAAACCTGGAGAACTTCAGCTTTGCTTTTCAAAGACTTACTGACATGAAAATGAGAGACACAGAGAAAAGCTCATTCAAGGGAGAGTCTGACAGGGGTATTTCTACCATAAAACCCAAAGAACTACACCTTCAATGTGGGGTGATCCAGAAGTCAGTGACTTAACAGTTACTGAACCAGATGATAGATCTAAAAAAAAGTCCAGAATGCAGTCTAAAGAGACAAAAGATGGCTGACAGAAAGAAAACAAGAAAATAGGGTAGAGGAAATCTTAAGTGGTAATGGTTGCATTTTTCCTGAATTGATGAAATTCACCAATCAACAAATTCTAGAAATCTAACCCCAAAGAAGAAAATTAAGGAATCATCTTAACACATGTCAGTGAAGCTGTAAAACATCAAAACAAAGAATATCTTAAAAGACACCAGAAAGGACAGGTGACCTTTGAAAGAGAGATGATTACAACTATGCTGATGTCTTAATAGTAACTAAGAAAGTCAGAAAACAGTGGAAACATATTTTCATATCCTGAGAGGAAATAACCATGAACCTAAAATTCTATATTCAGGGAAAATTGCGTTAAAATATAAGGACAAGATAAGCACATGTCAGACAACAAAGATTGAGAGTGCTTGGTACTAGCACAACCTCATTAAAGGAATTTCTAACAAATATGCTTGAGGCAAGAGAAAAGTAAGTCTGGGTAGTAAATAAGAGGTGGAAAAAAAGACTGAGTCTAGACAAACATACACTGTACAAAATAATAGTAATACCTTCTAGGGTTTAAAAAGGAAAAAAGATAATTAAAATACACAACAACAATATATAGCTGAGGTGGACAGTGAGAATGGAATTAAAATATTCTAACATAACTTACAAAAAAGAGGTTAAAAATATACATTACCTTTAGACTTTGATAAATTAAGAATGTGTATACCTTTTTCTTTTCTTTCTTTCTTTCTTTCTTTTTTCTAATGGAGTCTCACTCTGTCATCAGTTCACTGCAACCTCCACCTCTTGGGTTCAAGTGATTCTCCTGCTGGGATGACAGGTGCCCACCATCATGCCCAGCTAGTTTTTGTATTTTTAGTAGAGATAGGGTTGCACCATGTTGGCCAGGTTGGTCTCAAACTCCTGGCCTCAAATGATCCACCCACCTCGGCCACCCAAAGTGCTGGAATTACAGCTGTGAACCACCATGCCCAGCCCAGAATGTGTGTTCTAATCATTGAGTAACCACTAGATAATAAGAAAGAGTGTGCATAACTTCCAACCTAGTAGACAAAAAAGAACATACAAAAGTTCAAGTAACCCCAGTATAAGACCAGACAGAAAGGGAGAAAAGGAATATGGAATAATAGGCTGGACAAAGAAAGAACAAAAACATAAGATTTTACATGTGCATCAAATAGATCAGAATTATAATTACTACAAATGTACCAAATCTTTCAGTTAAAAAATAAATATTTTTGGAGTGCATAAAAAATCCAAAACTAATTTAAGTTTAGAGAAAAGTTTCAAAGCAGGAGTAGAAGGCAAATATAGCAACTGAAGTAAACACATGAAAAAATCAAGCTAACTAGACTTTTCATTCAATATTTACTGAGTCTACTATGTGCCAACCACTGTTCTAGGCAACTGACTATGTCAGCGAATAATAACAGATAAGATGACTTTTGCTCTTCTGGGTCATTCAGTATTTGGTGGGGAGACAGAAAATAAACAAAAAAGGAATAACTTTATAAATTATAAAATATATTAGATGTTTACTTATGTAGTAAAGAAATAACCAAGATAATAATGAAGATCAAGAGTTGGAAAGACAAGTTAAACTTTTAAATAATGTGATCAGAGAATAGGTAGAAAGACCTCTTCATTAAGGTAAAAAAATGATTTCATATTTTCAGGTGCCTTATAAAATTTATAGAGGGAGTAATTGAATTACAAAAGAATATAGCTCTAAATAAATCTACATTTATGATGCGAGGTTTTAACATGTATTTCTCAGTCATTGCTAGAGAAGACAGACAAAAAAATCAAAATATTGAAGATGTAAGCAACATAATAAATTTGTCCTAATGAACATATATAGAATATTTCATAAAATTTCAGTCACTGGTTTTCAAGTACACAGAGAACATTTATAAATGTTGGTCTTTTGTTTGTCCATAAAGAAATGCTGTAAAAATTTCATAGGATTGACATAGCATAGGTCATATTTTCTGACCACAATGTAATTAAAAGATATATAAACAAAATATCATAAGCTTGAGAATTGGAGAACATAGTTTTAAGAACTTGTGGATTAAATAAGGTATGACAGTAGAAATTGGTAACTGTCTAGAACTAACATAATT
The DNA here is from genome assembly GCF_000951035.1 of Colobus angolensis palliatus. Lineage (NCBI taxonomy): Eukaryota > Metazoa > Chordata > Mammalia > Primates > Cercopithecidae > Colobus > Colobus angolensis. Next base: position 18,514,777 of record NW_012115154.1, on the reverse strand, counting down.
AAACTTCTGTACATCAAAGCTTATGAGATACAGGAAAAGAAATATAGATTAATTTTTGCTAAGTTTTATATATTGGAAAAGATAAAGAGCAAGAAAGTTAATCAACAAAAGATACATCTTAAGATAAACATGATGAAGATGGCCGAATAGGAACAGTTCCAGTCTGCAGCCCCCAGCGTGAATGATGCAGAAGACAGGTGATTTCTGCATTTCCAACTGAGGTACCAAGTTCATCTCATTGGGACTGGTTGGACAGTGGGTGCAACCCACAGAGGGCAAACCGAAGCAGGGCAGGACATCGCCTCACCCGAGAAGCACAAGGGGTTGGGGGATTTCCCTTTCCTAGTCAAGGGAAGCTGTGACCGACTGTACCTGGAAAAGTGGGACACTTCCGCCCAAATACTGTGCTTTTCCCATGGTCTTAGCAGCTGGCAGACCAGGAGATTCTCTCCTGTGCCTGATTCAGCAGGTTCCACGACTACAGAGCCTTGCTCACTGCTAGTGCAGCAGTCTGAGATCGACCTGTGAGGCTGCAGCCATGTGGGATGAGGGATGTCCGCCATTGCTGAGGCTTGAGTAGGTAAACAAAGTAGCCCAGAAGCTCAAACTGGGAGGAGCCCACCACAGCTCAGCAAGGCATACTTCCTCTATAGACTCCACCTCTGTGGGAAGGGCATAGCTGAACAAAAGACAACAGAAATTTCTGCAGACTCAAACGTCCCTGTCTGACTGCTCTGAAGAGAGCAGTTGTTCTCTCAGCATGGTGTTAGAGTTCTGAGTATAGACAGACTACCTCCTCAAGTGGGTCCCTGACCCCCATGTAGCCTAACTGGGAGACACTTCCCAGTAGGGGCCAACAGATGCCTCATACAGATGGCTACCCCTCTGGGATGAAGCTTCCAGAGGAAAGATCAGGCAACAATATTTGCTGTTCTGCAGCCTTGGCTAGTGATACCCAGGCAAACAGGGTCTGGAGTGTACCTCCAACAAAATCCAACAGATCTGCAGCTGAGGGACCTGACTGTTAGAAGGAAAACTAACAAACAGAAAGGAATAGCCTCAACATCAACAAAAAGGACATCTACACCAGAACCCCATCTGTAGGTCACCAACGTCAAAGACCAAAGGTAGATAAAACCACAAAGATGGAGAGATACCAGAGCAGAAAAGCTGAAAATTCTAAAAATTAGAGCGCCTCTACTCCTCCAAAGGATCGCAACTCATCACCAGCAATGGAACAAGGCTGGATGGAGACTGAATTTGACGAGTTGACAGAAGTAGGCTTCAGAAGGTCAGTAATAACAACCTTCTGTGAGCTAAAGGAGCATGTTCTAACCCACTGAAGGAAGCTAAAAACCATGAAAAAAGGTAAGACAAATGGCTAACTGGAATAAACAGTGTAAAGAAGACCTTAAATGGCCTGATGGAGATGAAAACCGTGTCAGGAGAACTTCATGATGCATGCACAAGCTTCAATAGCGAATTCAATCAAGTGGAAGAAAGGGTATCAGTGATTGAAGATCGAATTACTGAAATAAAGTGAGAAGACAAGTTTAGAGAAAAAAGAGTAAAAAGAAATGAACAAAGTCTCCAAGAAATATGGGGCTATGTGAAAAGACCAGATCGTTTGATTGGTGTACCTGAAAGTGACGGGGAGAATGGAATCAAGTTGGAAAACACTCTACAGGATATTATCCAGGAGAACTTCCCCAGCCTAGCAAGACAGGCCAACATTCAAATTCAGGAAATAAGAGAACACCACAAAGATACTCCTTGAGAAGAGCAACTCCAAGACACATAATTGTCAGATTCACTAAGGTTGAAATGAAGGAAAACATGTTAAGGGCAGTCAGACAGAGAGGTCTGGTTACCACAAAGGGAAGCGCATCAGACTAACAGGAGATCTCTTGGCAGAAACCCTACAAGCCATAAGAGAGTGGGGACCAATACTCAACATTCTGAAAGAAAAGAATTTTCAACCCAGAATTTATATCCAGTCAAACTAAGCTTCATAAGTGAAGGAGAAATAAAATCCTTTATAGAGAAGCAAAGGTTGAGGGATTTTGTCACCACCAAGCCTGCCTTACAAGAGCTCCTGAAGGAAGCACTAAACATGGAAAGGAACAACCGGTACCAGACACTGCAAAAACATGCCAAATTGTAAAGACTATCAATGATGCTAGCAAGAAACTGCATCAACTAATGAGCAAAATAACCAGCTAACATCATAATGACAGGATCAAATTCACACATAACAATATTAACCTTAAATGTAAATGTGCTAAATGTCCCTGTTAAAAGACACAGACTGGCAAATTTGTACAGTGTCAAGACCCATCGGCGTGCTGTATTCAGGATACCCATCTCATGTTTAGACACACACATAAGCTCAAAATAAAGGGATGGAGGAAAATCTACTAAGCAATAGGAAAGCAAACAACAACAACAACAAAAATGCAGGGGTTGCAATCCTAGTCTCTGATAAAACAGAATTTAAGCCACCAAAGATCAAAAGAGACAAAGAAGGCCATTACATAATGGTAAAGGGATCAAAGCAACAAGAAGAGCTAACTATTCTAAATATATATGTACCCAAAATGGGAGCACCCAGATTCATAAAGCAAGTCTGTAGAGACCTACAAAGAGACTTAGACTCCCACACAATAATAGTGGCAGACTTTAAAACCCCACCGTCAATATTACATAGATCAATGAGACAGAATGTTAACCGGGATGTCCAAGACTTGAACTCAGCTCTGCACCAAGTGGACCTAATAGACATTTACAGAATTCTCCACCCCAAATCAACAGAATATACATTCTTCTCAGCACCACATCACACTTATTCTAAAATTGACCACATAATTGGAAGTAAACAACTCCTCACCAAATGTAAAAGAATAGAAATCACAACAAATGTCTCTCAGACCACAGTACAATCAAATTGGAACTCAGCATTAAGAAACTCACTCAAAACCACACAACTACGTGGAAACTGAACAACCTGCTCCTGAATGACTACTGGGTAAATAACAAAATGAAGGCAGAAGTAAAGATGCTCATTGAAACCAGTGAGAACAAAGACACAACGTACCAGAATCTCTGGGACGCATTTAAAGCAGTGTGTAGAGGGAAATTTATAGCACTAACTGCCCACAAGAGAAAGCAGGAAAGATCTAAAATTGACACTCTAACATCACAATTTAAAGAACTAGAGCAGCAACAGCAAACACATTCAAAAGCTAGCAGAAGGCAAGAAATAACTAAGATCACTGCAGAACTGAAGGAGATAGAGTCACAAAACACCCTTCAAAAAATCAACAAATCCAGGAGTTGGTCTTTTGAAAAGATCAACAAAATTGATAAACCGCTAGCAAGACTAATAAAGAAGAAAAGAGAGAAGAATCAAATAGATGCAATAAAAAAAGACACAGAGGATATCACCACCGATCCCACAGAAATACAAACTACCATCAGAGAATACTATAAACACCTCCATGCAAATAAACTAGAAAATCTAGAAAAAAGGGATAAACTCCTGGACACATACACCCTCCCAACACTAAACCAGGAAAAAGTTGAATTGCTGAATAGGCCAATAACAGGCTCTGAAATTGAGGCAATAATTAATAGCCTACCAACCAAAAGAAGTAGAGGACCAGATGGATTCCCAGCTGAATTCTACCAGAGGTACAAAGAGCATCTTTACTTCTGCCTTCATTTCGTTATTTACCCAGTAGTCATTCAGGAGCAGGTTGTTCAGTTTCCACGTAGTTGTGTGGTTTTGAGTGAGTTTCTTAATGCTGAGTTCTAATTTGATTGTACTGTGGTCTGAGAGACATTTGTTGTGATTTCTATTCTTTTACATTTGGTGAGGAGTTGTTTACTTCCAATTATGTGGTCAATTTTAGAATAAGTGTGATGTGGTGCTGAGCTGGTACCATTCCTTCTGAAACTATTCCAATCAACAGAAAAAGAGAGAATCCTCCCTAACTCACTTTATGAGGCCAGCATCATCCTGATACCAAAGCCTGGCAGAGACACACACAAAAAAAGAGAATTTTAGACCAATATCCCTGATAAACATCAATGTGAAAATCCTCAATAAAATACTGGCACAACTGAATCCAGCAACACATCAAAAAGCTTACCCACCACGATAAAGTAGGCTTCATCCCTGAGATGCAAGGCTGGCTCAACACACACAAATCAATAAACATAATCCGTCACATAAACAGAACCAACGACAAAACCCACATGATTATCTCAATAGATGCAGAAAAGGACTTTGACAAATTTCAGCAGCCCTTCATGCTAAAACTTCTCAATAAACTAGGTATTGATGGAACATATCTCAAAATAATAAGAGCTAATTATGACAAACCCACTGCCAATATCACACTGAATGGGCAAAAACTGGAAACATTCCCTTTGAAAACCAGCACAGTTCAAGAATGTCCTCTCTCACCACTCCTATTCAACATAGTGTTGGAAGTTCTGATCAGGGCAATCAGGCAAGAGAAAGAAATAAAGCGTATTCATTTAGGAAAAGAGGAAGTCAAATTGTCACTGTTTTCAGATGACATGATTGTATGTTTAGAAAATCCCATCATCTCAGCTCAAAATCCACTTAAGATCATAAGCAACTTCAGCAAAGTCTCAGGACACAAAATCGATAAGCAAAAATCACAAGCATTCCTATACACCAATCACAGAAAAACTGAGAGCCAAATCATGAGTGAACTCTCATTCACAATTGCTACAAAGAGAAGGAAATACTTAGGAATCCAACTTACAAGGGATGTGAAGGACCTCTTCAGGGTGGACTACTAACCACTGCTCATCAAAATAAAGGAGAACACAAACAAATGGAAGAACATTCCATGTTCATGGATAGGAAGAATCAATATCATGAAAATGGCCATACTGCCCAAGGTAATTTATAGATTCAATGCCAAACCCATCAAGTTGCCAATGACTTTCTTCACAGAATTGAAAAAAACTCCTTTAAAGTTCACATGGAACCAAAAAAGAGCCTGCATTACCAAGACAATCCAATGCAAAAAGAACAAAGCTGGAGGCATCACGCTATCTCACTTCAAACTATACTACAAAGCTACAGTAACCAAAACAGCATGGTACTGGTAACAAAACAGAGATATGGACCACTGGAACAGAACAGAGCCCTCAGAAATAATGCCACACATCTACAATCATCTGGTCTTTGACAAACCTGACACAAGCAAGAAATGGGGAAAGGATTCCCTAGTTAATAAATGGTGCTGGGAAAACTGGCTAGCCATGTGTAGAAAGCTGAAACTGGATCCCTTCCTTACACCTTACACAAAAATTAATTCAAGATGGATTAAAGACTTAAATGTTAGACCCAAAACCATAAAAACCGTAGAAGAATACCTGGGCAATATCATTCAGGACATATGCATGGATAAATACTTCATGATTAAAACACTAAAAGCAATGGCAACAAGAGCCAAAATAGAGAAATGGGATCTAATTAAACTAAAGAGCTTCTGCAAGGGAAAAGTAACTACCATGAGACTGAACAGGCAACATACCGAATGGGAGAAAATTTTTGCAACCTACCCATCTGACAAAGGACTAATATCCAGAATCTACAAAGAACTTAAAGAAATTTACAAGAAAAAAAAACAACCCCATCAAAAAGTGGGCAAAAGATATGAACAGACACTTCTCAAAAGAAGACTTTTATGCAGCCAACAGACAAAAGAAAAAATGCTCATCATCAATGGTCATCAGAGAAATGCAAATCAAAACCACAATGAGATACCATCTCACGCCAGTTAGAATGGTGATCATTAAAAAGTCAGGAAACAACAGATGCTGGAGAGGATGTGGAGAAACAGAAACACTTTTACAATGTTGGTGGGAGTGTAAATTACTTCAACCATTGTGGAAAACAGTGTGGCCATTCCTCAAGGATCTAGAACTAGAAATACCATTGGCCCAGCAATCCTATTACTGGATATATACCCAAGTGATTATAAATCATGCTATTATAAAGACACACGTACATGTATGTTTATTGTGATACTACTCACAATAGCAGACTTGGAACCAACCCAAATGTCCATCAATGATAGATTGGATTAAGAAAATGTGGCACGTATACACCATGGAATACTATGCATCCAGAAAAAAGGATGAGTTCATGTCCTTTGCAGGGACATGGATGAAACTGGAAACCATCATTCTCAGCAAACTATCAAAAGGACAGAAAACCAAACACCGCATGTTCTCACTCATAGGTGGTAGTTGAACAATGACACTTGGACACAGAGTGGGGAACATCACACACTGGGGCCTGTCATGGGGTGGGGGACTGGGGATAGTGATAGCATTAGGAGAAATACCTCATGTAAATGACAAGTGGATGGGTGCAGCAAACCAACATGGCACATGTATACCTATGTAACAAACCTGCAGTTGTGCACATGTGCCCTAGAACCTAAAGTATAATTTTAAAATGACAAAAAAAGATAAGCATTAAGGAAATAATAAAAATAAGAGCCTGATACAAACTGGGTAAAAATGTCTGTGAGTTATATATTTGATAAAGAAATTACATATCTATTTCATAGAGAATAGAATACATAAAGAATTCTTACAACTCATTAATAAAAAGACAAGTAACTCAATATAAATAAGCATTTTTGACATACAATGAGCTGTGCATAAGTAAAATGTACAACTGGATAAATTTTGACATATGTATACACCAGTGAAACCATCACCACAATCAAGATAATGAACATATCCATCAGCCCACAAAATTTAATCAGACTCTTTGTAATCCAACCGTATCACCTAACCCTAGCCACAGGCAACCACTAATATGCTATACACTGATAATCATAGTAATATTTGAGTGATTGACACCCAGATCCAAATCTCAGATCTCATATCCTTTACAAAGTAGGAGATGATGATTTCCTTTACAATCATCACTACCTTCTGAAACATGGCAATTTATTTATTCCAAATACAAATAATGCAATTCAATTTAGAATGAATTTTAGATTCTTTTAGAAAGAATTTTAAATGATTTTTAACAAGAAAAAAATATAATCTTTTGGGCTGAGGACACTATTGAATCTCTTGGAATTTGGGGCTGGAGTGAAGAGAACTCTGTCCTCCTGGCCTATGGGTCAGGATCAGCCCTTGGCAGAATTATCTAGAGTGTGAGGTTGGTCATCTCAATTCTCTGCTGTTCATGTCTCACTGACCTCAGAGCCTCAACTTCCCATGTCATTCCACTCTGTCTCATCCATTCCACAGCCTCTACTTAGGCACCCCATGTGTTTGCCAAAGAAGTTCTCCATCTAGTTGGAAGGATAAAACTTACCAATATAAGGGAGTTCAAGGATAACATAGCCAGTAATGTAATGAAAGGCCTGTGCATGATAGAATGTTTAGCAGTGTCCTTGGAGTACCACCACCCCCAGTTTTGTGCTATCAGGATATGTTGTCAGATATTGCCAAATGTTCCCTGAGGGCCAGCCTTTTCCCCACTTAAGAACCACTGCCTTAGATATTCCATTTTTGTTTAGAAACACAGCCTTACAGCAATGAGATTGTTGTTTTGAAAAGTAAACTAGAAATCATGCCATGATGCATCTACATTCAACAAATGACTACGCAGACAAGCTTTTGGTTGTTGTTCATGGACTATGTGCACAGTATTTTGGCAAATGATTGCTGACTTTTATTGCATCAAAGGAAGCAAACATACCTCCTTTGACCTCAGGAGCCAATACTCACAATATCTTTGGAACTTCTCTGGCAGAATCATCTGTGGAGTTAACAGGCACAATGGAAAGCAGGTTTCTAATGTATAGCTTCATTTTGTTTTCAACCATAAGCATGCTTTCAAGCTTGGTTATACACTATTTGCCAGACTGTGACTCTGTCTAAAAGTGAAATCCTTTCTCAAAAGGTCAAGTTGTGATCTCTAAGAATGAGCAAAAGTTTACCCACAAGCACACCCTAAGCCTGGCATAAACGTATCCCACACACATGTAAAGATCACAGCTCCTTTTTTAAATTTAGGAATTATTTATCCAGATGTAATCTTTTTTATTATACTTTAAGTTCAGGGATACATGTACAGAAAGTGCAGGTTTGTTACATAGGTATACATGTGCCATGGTGGTTTGCTGCACCCATCAACCTGTCATCTGCATTAGGTATTTCTCATAATGCTATACCTCCCCTAGTCCCCCACCTCCTGACAGTCCCTGGTGTGTGATGTTCCCCTCCCTGTGTCCAAGTGTTCTCATTGTTCAACTCCCACTTATGAGTGAGAATACGCAGTGTTTGGTTTTCTGTTCTTGTGTTACTTTGCTGAGAATGATGGTTTCCAGCTTCATCCATGTCCCTGCAAAGGACAAAACTCATCCTTTTTTATGACTGCATAGTATTCCATGGTGTGTATGTGCCACAATTCCTTTATCCAGTCTATCATTGATGGACATTTGGGTTGGTTCCAAGTCTTTGCTATCGTGAGCATTGCTGCAATGAACGTACACATGCAAATGTCTTTATAGTAGAATAATTTATAATCCTTTGGGTATATACCCAGTAATGGGATTGCTGGGTCACATGGTAGTTCTGGCTCTAGATTCTTGAGGAATCGCCACACTGTCTTCCATAATGGTTGAACTAATTTACACTCCCACCAACATTGTAGAAGTGTTCCTATTTCTCCACATCCTCTCCAGCATCTGTTGTTTCCTGACTTTTTAAAGATCACCATTCTAACTGTTGTGAGATAGTATCTTATTGTGGTTTTGATTTTCATTTCTCTAATGACCAGTGATGATGAGCTTGTTTTCATATGTTTGTTGCCTGCATAAAAGTCTTCTTTTGAGAGGTGTCTGTTCATATCTTTCACCCATTTTTTTATGGGGTCATTTGTTTTTTTTCTCATAAATTTAAGTTCCTTGTAGATTCTGGACATTAGCCCTTTGTCAGATGGAGAGATTGCAAAAATTTTCTTCCATTCTCTATGTTGCCTGTTCACTCTGATGATAGTTTCTTTTGCTGAGCAGAAGCTCTTTAGTTTAATTAGATCCCATTTGTCAATTTTGGGCTTTTGTTGCCATTGCTTTTGGTGTTTTAGTCATGAAGTCTTTGCCCATGCCTGTGTCCTGAATGATATTGCCTAGGTTTTCTTCTAGGGTTTTTATGGTCTTAGGTCTTACATTTAAGTCCTTAATCCATCTTGAGTTAATTTTTGCATAAGGTGTGAGGAAGGAGTCCAGTTTCAGTTTTCTGCATACAGCTAGCCAGTTTTCCCAACACCATTTGTTAAATAGGGATCCTTTCCCCATTGCATGTTTTTGTCAGGTTTGTCCAAGATCAAATGGTTGTAGATGTATGGCATTATTTCTGAGGCCTCTGTTCTGTTCCATTGGTCTATATATCAGTTTTGGTACCAGTACCATGCTGTTTTGGTTACTGTAAACTTGTAGTATAGTTTGAAGTCAGGTAGTGTGATGCCTCCAGCTTTGTTCTATTTACTTAGGACTGTCTTGGCTGTATGAGCTCTCTTTTGGTTCCATATGAAATTTAAAGTAGTTCTTTCTAATTCTGTGAAGAAAGTCAATGGTAGCTTCATGGGAAAAACATTGAATCTATAAATTACTTTGGGCAGTATGGCCACTTATAAGATATTGATTCTTCCCATCCATGAGCATGGGATGTTTTTCCATTTGTTTGTGTCCTCTCTTATTTCCTTGAGAAGTGGTTTGTAGTTCTTGAAAAGGTCCTTCACATCTCTGTAAGTTATATTCCTAGGGATTTTATTCTCTTTGTAACAATTGTGAATGGGAGTTCACTCATGATTTGGCTGTCTGTTATTGATGTGTAGGAATTCTTGTAATTTTTGCACATTGATTTTGTATCCTGAGACCTTGCCAAAGTTGCTTATCAGCTTTAAAAGCTTTGGGGCTGAGATGATGGGGTTTTCTAACTAAACAATCATGTCATATGTAAACAGAGGTAATTTGACTTCCTCTCTTCCTATTTGAATATCTTTCTCTTGCCTGATTGCCCTGGCCAGAACTTTCAATACTATGTTGAATAGGAGTTGTGAGAGAGGGCATCCTTGTCTTGTGCCCATTTTCAAAGGGAATGCTTCCAGCTTTTGCCCATTCAGTATGATTTTGGCTATGGGTTATCATATATCGCTCTTCTTATTTTGACATATATTCCATCAATATGTAGTTTATTGAGAGTTTTTAGCATGAAGTGGTGTTGAATTTTGTACAAGGCCTTTTCTGCATCTATTGAGATAATCATGTGATTTTTGTCATTGGTTCTGTTTATGTGATGGATTATGTTTATTGATTTGCATATGTTGAATCAGCCTTGCATTCCAGGAATGAAGCCGACTTGATCATGGTGGATAAGCTTTTAGATGTGCTGCTGGGTTCGATTTGCCAGTATTTTATTGAGGATTTTTGCATTGATGTTCATCACTGATATCGGCCTGAAATTTTCTTTTTTTGTTGTGTCTCTACCAGGTTTTGGAATCAGGATAATGTTGGCTTCATAAAATGAGTTAGGGAAGAGTTCCTCCTTTTCTATTGTATGCAATACTTTCAGAAAGAATGGGAACAACTTATCTTTGTACCTCTGGTATAATTCTGCTGTGATTTCATCTGGTCCTGGACTTTTTCTTGTTCGTATGCTATTAATTACTGCCTCAACTTCAGAACTTGTTATTGGCCTACTCAAGGATTCAACTTCTTCCTGATTTAGTCTTGGGAGGGTGTATGTGTGCAGGAACTTACCCATTTCTTCTAGATTTTCTAGTTTATTTGCATAGAGGTGTTTATAGTATTCTCTGATGGTAGTTTGTATTTCTGTGGGATCAGTGGTGATATCCCCTTTATCATTTTTCATTGTATCTATTTGACTTCTCTCTTTTCTTCCGTATTAGTATGGCTAGTTTTCTATTTATTATTAATCTTTTAAAAAAATCAACTCCTGGATTCATTGATTTTTTGAAGGGTTTTTCATATATCTATCTATTTCAGTTCTGCTCTGATCATAGTTATTTCTTGTCTACTGCTAACTTTTGAATTTGCTTGCTCTTGTTTCTCTAGTTCTTTTACTTGCAATGCTAGAGTGTCAATTTTAAATCTTTCCCACTTTCTCCTGTGGGCATTTAATGCTATAAATTTTCCTCTAAACACTGCTTTAGCTGTGTCCCAGAGATTCTAGTATGTTGTGTCTTTGTTCTCATTGGTTTCAAAGAACTTCGTTATTTCTCCCTTAATTTCATTATTTACCCAGTAGTCATTCAGTAGCAGGTTTTTCAGTTGCCATGTGGTTGTGTGGTCTTGAGAGAGTTCATAATCCTGAGTTGTAATATGATTCCACTGTGGTCTGAGAGATTATTTTTTATGACTTCTGTTCTTTTGCATTTGCTGAGGAGTATTTTACTTTCAATTATGTGGTCAATTTTAGAATAAGTGCTATGTGGTGCTGAGAAGAATGTATATTCTGCAGATTTGGGGTGGAGAGTTCTGTAGATGTCTATTGGGTCTGCTTGTTCCAGAGCTGAGTTCAAGTCCTGAATATCCTTGTTAATTTTCTGTCTTGTTGATCTGTCTAATATTTACAGTGGGGTGTTAGTCTCCCACTATTATTGTGTGGATGTCTCTTTGTAGGTCTCTAAAAACTTGTTTTATGAATCTGGGTGCTCCTGTATTGGGTGCATATATATTTAGGATAGTTTTTCTTGTTGCATCAATCCCTTTACCATTATGTAGTGCCATTCTTTGTCTTTTTTGATCTGTGTTGGTTTAAAGTCTGTTTTATCAGAGACTAGAAAGGCGACCCCTGCTTTTTTTGATTTCCAGTTGCTTGGTAAATCTTCCTTCATTCCTTTATTTTGAGCCTATGTGTGTCTTTGCACATGAGATGGGTTTCTTGGAGACAGCATGCTGATAGATCTTGACTATTTATCCAACTTACCAGTCTGTATCTTTTGATTAAGGTATTTAGCATATTTACATTTAAGGTTAATATTGTTATGTGTGAATTTGATCCTGTCATCATGATACTAGGTGGTTATTTTGCACATTAGTTGGTGCAGTTTTCTCATAGTGTAGTTCATCTTTATATTTTGGTGTGTTTTTGCAGTGGCTGTTACCAGTTTTTCCTTTCCAGATTTAGTACTCCCTTCAGGAACTCTTGTAAGACAGGCCTGATGGTGACAAAATCCCCCAGCATTTGCTTACCTGTAAAGGATTTTATTTCTCCTTTGCTTATGAAGCTTAGTCTGACTGGATATGAAATTCTGGGTTGAGGCCGGGCGCGGTGGCTCAAGCCTGTAATCCCAGCACTTTGGGAGGCCGAGATGGGCGGATCACGAGGTCAGGAGTTCGAGACCATCCTGGCTAACACAGTGAAACCCCGTCTCTACTAAAAAATACAAAAACCTAGCCGGGCAAGATGGCTGGCACCTGTAGTCCCAGCTACTCGGGAGGCTGAGGCAGGAGAATGGCATAAACCCGGCAGGCGGAGCTTGCAGTGAGCTGAGATCCGGCCACTGCACTCCAGCCCGGGCGACAGAGCGAGACTCCGTCTCAAAAAAAAAAAAAAAAAAAAGAAATTCTGGGTTGAAAATTCTTTTCTTTCAGAATGTTGAGTATTGGCCCCCACTCTCTTCTGGTTTGTAGGGTTTCTGCAGAGAGATCCACTGTTACTTTGATAGGTAGCCTGACCTTTCTTTCTGGCTGCCCTTAACATTTTTTCCTTCTTTTCAACCGTGAATAATCTGATGATTATGTGTCTTGGGGTTGCTGTTCTCGAGGAGTATCTTAGTGATGATCTTTGTATTTCCTGAATTTGAATGTTGCCCCATCTTGCTAGATTGGGGAAGCTCTCCTGGATGATATCCTGAAGTGTGTTTTCCCACTTGATTCCATTCTCCTTGTCACTTTCAGGGACCCCAATCAATTATAGGTTTGATCTTTTCACATAGTCCCACATTCCTTGGAGGCTTTATTCATTCCTTTTCATTATTTTTTCTCTAATCTTGTCTTCATGCCTTATTTCAGTAAGTTGATCTTCAATCTGATATCCCTTTTTCTGCTTGATTAATTCAGCTACTGTTACTTGTGTATGCTTCACAAAGTTCTTGTGCTGTGTTTCTCAGCTCTATCAGGTCCCTTATGTTCTTCTCTAAACTGGTTATTCTAGTTAGCTGTTCCTGTAACCTGCAAGTTAGCTTCCTTGCATTGGGTTAGAACATGCTCCTTTAGTTCAGAGGAGTTTATTATTTCCCACTTTCTGAAGCCTAATTCTGTCAATTCACCCAACACATTCTCCATCCAGTTTTGTTCCCTTGCTGGAGAGGAGTTGTAATCAGAGGCATTCTGGTTTTTGGAATTTTCGGCATTTTTGCACTTCTTTTTCCTCATCTTGGATTTACTTTAGATGGGGTTTTCGTGTGGGCCTTTGTTATTGTTGTTGTTGATGATGATGATGGTGATGATGACATTTATTTTATTGCATTCTGTTTGCTAGTTTTTCTTCTGACAGTCAGGCCTCTCTTCTGTAGATCTGCTGCAGTTTGCTGGAGGTCCACTCCAGATTCTATTTGCCTGGGTATCACCAGCAGAGTCTGCAGAACAGCAAAGGATTGCTGCATGCTCCTTGTTCTGTATGCTTCATCCCAGAGAGGTACTGGCCTGATGCCAGCTGGAGCTGTCCTGTATGAGGTATCTGTTGACCCTGTTGGGAAGTCTCTCCCAGTTAGGAGACATGGGAGTCAGGGACCCACTTGAGGAGGCAGTCTGTCTTTTAGCAGAGTTCAAGCACTATGCTGAGAGAGCCCTCCTTGTCAGGATCTCTCAGAGCCAGCAGGCAGGAACATTTAAGTCCAATGAAGCTGTGCCCACAGACACCCCTCTGTCCTAGGGAGATGGGAGTTTTATCTATAAGCCCTTGACTGGGGCTGTTGCCTTTCCTTCAGAGATGTCCTGCCTGGTGAAGAGGAATCTAGAGAGGCAGTCTGGCTACAGCTGCTTTGCCACACTGAGTTGAGTTCCACCCAGTCCGAACTTCTGGGCCTCCTTAGTACTGTTAGGGGAAAACCACCTAGTCAAGCCTCAGCGTCCTGCTAGATGGATAAGGAAAGTCCAGTTTCATAACTATGTGATTAAATAAAAGGGTCTCCACTTAAAATTTTAAAAAGAACAGACCATAAATAAATTAAATAGAGACTATTAATAAATAATAGAAAGGGTCAACAAAACTAAGAGTTAAAAAAAAAAAAGAAATTTGTCCTCCTGCCCCTTCACATCCACTCCATAGGACCAGCACTTCCTTGCCTCTAAAGAAAACCTTGGATGGGTTCTACTCCAATCACTGTTAGTCACTTTGTATAATTAAAACACAGTCATATTCTTAAGGGTATAGCTTAAATTGGGGATTCCTACAGGCTTGTCCCTGCTTCAGCTGAAGGACTTGTCATGTGCAAGAAACTTTCTTCATTTTGCTGTTTTGCTTCTCCTTCAGTCACTAGCCTTCTTTTCTGACTCCTCATGGGTTGGAGAAGAGGAAGAAACATTGAAGATGAGTTAGATATTATCTGGCCTTTTGGGGAACACAAGCACACTTAGTAGGTCTTTTTCTCATGAGGCCCCATTGATGACTCTCCAGAAATTTCCCCTGGAAATCTGCAACTACGATTCCAATTGATGGCCAATATCTTCCTGTGGCTGGTTACTTCAGCTCCAGTTCCTGGCATCTGGACATTTGGGCGTCTGGTTCAAATAACACTCTTGGGGTCCTATCACTCCTCTTGGTGTCCTCCTGGGCAAAGTTTCTTTGAAGTGGGCTCCTGGCTGGCTCCCATTGGCCTGCACTTGATTTATGGAAAACACACATTTTTCCTCCACAGTCAAAGTTGTGGTTGCTTTCACCACACCCTACTTTTTTTTGCCTGTGTTACCTGAGCAGGACTCAGTTGGGATAGCTTATGTTTGCTCTTTTCAGCTTCATCTGAAGTGGCTTAACTGGTAGCTGGAAAATTCATTTTCATGTTGCCTCACAGGCATGGCTAGCAAGCTGGTGCTGGCTGACAGATGGGAGCTCAGCCAGGGCAGTGGGCGAGGGCTTCCGGTCCTGTGATAGAATAAGAAATATATTTGGTCTTTGTCCATTGTTCCTGGCACAGCAATCTAAAAACACTTGCAATTTCCTGAGTAATAGGCATGTCTTTTGTTATTCATCATAAGCCCCTTTTGATCTTACTTGAAGCCTCAGATAGCCTTAGGATGGGGCTGGTCACCATAGAGATCAAACAATAAGAGAGTGGCAACTTTCAGTCCCACTTATCAACCTCTGGGAAAGGGGATAGAGCTGGAGATTAAATTCTATAAAGACCCTTGAACAAGATTTGATGAAGTTCTGGGTTGATGAACACTTCTGGATCATGGGAAGGTGGTGCACCCAGAGAAGGCATGGAAGCTTGACATTCTCCACCCCTATACCTCTCCCTGTGCGTCTCTTTCATCTGGATGCTCCTGACTTGTATACTTTATTATAAACCAAAAATTATAGGTAAAGTATTTCCCTGAGATTTATGAGCCATTATAGCAAATTACTGAACTTAAGGAGGGGGTTGTAGAAATCCCTAATTTATATTCAGTCAGTTAGAAGTCCATCAGGCCTGGACTTGAGATTGGCATCTAAAGTGGGAGTAGGCCAGGTGTGGTGGTCCATGCCTGTAATCCCAGCACTTAGGAGGCCGAGGCAGGTGGATCACCTGAGGTCAGGAGTTTGAGACTAGCCTGGCCAATGTGGCAAAACCCCATCTCTACTAAAAATACAAAAATTAGCCTGTTGTGTTGATGTGTGCCTGCAGTTCCAGCTACTTGGGAGGTTGAGGAAGGAGAATCGCTTGAACCCAGGAGGCAGAGGTTGCAGTGAGCAAAGATTGCATCACTGCATTCCAGCCTGGGAAACAAAGTGAGACTCCATCTCAAAAAATTTTTTTAAAAATGTGGGAGTAAAGTGTCTTCTGGGACAGAGGCCTTTAACATATGGGCTCTGATGAATTGTGGGACATTCAGATGTTGGAGAATTGGTCAATGTGGGGAAAATCCCCCCACGCTTTTTGTTGGAAGTTTCCTGTGTGAATGTGTATGGAAACATTGTTTTTCTAGGTTTTCTTTACACTGGTCTTTTTGTGGCAACTTGGGCTTCTTCACAACATGGTGGCCAAGTTCCAAAGGCAAGTATCCCAACAGATCAAGGAGATAATGCCTGGTATTTTTCTAATTTAACCTTTGGAGTCACATGATATTTTTTCAACCATTCTCTATTTGTCAAGAGAGTTACAAAAATCCATTTAATTTCAAAGGTTGAGATACAAACCCCATAATTCTGGAAGGAGGGACTAGGACAAACTGTAAGGATACATAGGATATAAGATATTATTGTAGTTAGTCTAGATGAAGGTTTGTCAAATTTGTTTCCTTTTTAAAAAGCAACTCTTAGTTTTGTTCACCTTTTCTATTATTTTCCTAGTCTCTATTTAATTTATTTATGCTCTGATCTTTTCAAATTTTCTTCCTTCTGCTAACTTTGGGATTAGATTGTTCTATTTCTTTTTTTTTTTTTTTTTTTTTTTTTTTTTTTTTTTTTTTTGAGGTGGAGTCTCGCTCTGTCGCCCGGTCTGGAGTGCAGTGGCCAGATCTCAGCTCACTTCAAGCTCCTCCTCCCGGGTTTACACCATTCTCCTGCCTCAGCCTCCCGAGGAGCTGGGACTACAGGCGCCCGCCACCTCGCCTGGCTAGTTTTTGTATTTTTTTTTAGTAGAGACAGGGTTTCACCGTGTTGGCCAGGATGGTCTCGATCTCCTGACCTCGTGATCTGCCCATCTCGGCCTCCCAAAGTGCTGGGATATATTGTTCTATTTCTAGTTCCTTGAGGTGTAAAGTTTGGTTGCTTATTTGAGATTTTTATTTTTTCTTAATGTAGGCATTTATTGCTACAAACTTTCCTCTTAGAACTGTTTTTGCTCCATCTCATACATTCTGGTATATTGTGTTTTCATTTTCATTTGTTTCAAAATACATTTAGATTTTCTTTTTGACTTCTTTGACCCAATGGTTTTTGAGGAGTATGTTGTTTAATTTCCAATATTTGTTAATTTTCTAATTTTCCTTCTGTTGTTGATTTCTAGTTTTATACCATTGTGATCAGAAAAAATACTTGATAAATTCTCAGTCTTCTTAAATTTGTTAAGACTTGTTTTGTCACCTATCAGATATATATATAGTCTATCCTGGAGACTGTTCCATATACACTTGAAAAGAATTGTATTCTGCTGTTGTTGGATGGAATATTCTGTGTATCTCTGTTAGGTCTACTTGGTCTACAGTGTTATTTAAGTTCATGGTTGCCTTGTTGATTTTCTATCTGGATTATCTATTCATTGTTGAAAGCCAGATGTGGAAGTCTCCAACGATTATTGTACTGCTATCTATTTCTCTCTTCAGTTCTGTTAGTCTTTGCCTTGTATATTTAGTTGTTCCAATGTTGGGTGTGTATATATTTACAATTGTCACATCCTGTTGATGAACTAACATCTTTATCTTTATAAAATGACCTTCTTTGTCTCTTGTGACAGTTTTTTACTTAAAGTTCATTTTATCTGATATAGGTATATATATTCCTACTCTCTTTTGGTTACCATTTGCATGGAATACCTTTTTTTCATCCCCTAACTATCAGCCTGTATGGATCCTTAAAGTTAAAGTGAGTCCTTTGTAGGCAGAATATGGTTTGATCTTTTTTTATTCAGCCATTTAATCAGAGAATTTAATCCATCTGCATTCAAGATATTTATTAATGGGTAAGAACCTACCATTGATAGTTTGCTAATTGTTTTCTGATGATTTTATAGTACTTTGGTTTTTTTCTTCCTCTTTTCTGTCTTCCTTTGTGTTTTGATTTTTTTGTAGCAGTATGCTTTGGTTCATTTCTCTTTATCTTTTATGTATCTACTAGAATTTCTTTTTCTTTGTGATTACCACAAGGCTTATGTATTCATCTGGTTTCATACTGCTATAAAGAACTACCTGAGACTGGGTAATTTATGAAGAAAAGAGGTTTAACTGACTCACAGTTCTGCATGGCTGGGGAGGGCTCAGGAAACTTACAATCATGGCAGAAGGTAAAGGGGAAACAAGCCATGCCTTCCCACAGTGGCAGGAGAGAGAGAGAGAGAGAAAAGGGAGAAGTGCCAGACACTTATCAAACAACCAGATTTCATGAGAACTCTATCACGAGAACAGCAAGGGGGGTGTTTGCCCCCACAACTCAATTACCTCCTACAAGGCCACTCCCCAAACATGTGGGAACTATAATTCGACATGAGATTTTAGTGGGGGCACAGAATTAAACCATAACATTCCACCCCTGCCCTTCCCAAATATCATATCCTTCTCACATTTCAAGACCAATCATGCCCTTCCAACTGTCCCACAAAGTCTTAACTCATTCCACCATTAACTGAAAAGTCCAAGTCCAAAGTCTCATATGAGACAAGACAAGTCTCTTCTGCCTATGAGCCTGTAAAACCAAAAACAAGTTAGTTACTTCCAAGACATAATGGGGGTACAGGCATTGGGAAAATGCTCCCATTCTAAATGGAAGAAGTTGGCCAAAACAAGAGGCTGTAGGCCCAATGCAATTCCAAAACCCAGCAGGGAGCCATTAAATCTTAAGGCTTCAAAATCTCCTTTGACTCCATGGCTCATGTCCAAACTCCAGATGCAAAAGGTGGTCTCCCAAGGCCTTGGGCAGCTCTTCCCCCATGACTTTGCAGGGTACAGCCCCCACGGCTGCTTTCACAGGCTAGCATTGAGTGCCTGCAATTTTTTTCAACCACACGGTGCAAATCGTTAGTGGATCTACCATTCTGAGGGGTGGAGGACTGTAGCCCTCTTCTCACAGATCCACTAGGTGGTGCCCCAATGAGGACTCTGTGTGGGAACTCCAACCCCACATTTCCCCTCTGCACTGCCCTAGTAAAAGTTCTCCATGAACTGTTACCCCTGTAGCAGACCTCTGTCTGGACATCCAGGCATTCCCACACATCTTCTAAAATCTAGGCAGAGGTTCCCAAATCTCAGTTCTTGTCTTTGGCATACCCGCAGGCCCAACACCACATGGAAGCTGCCAAGGCTTGGGGCTTGCACCCTCTGAAGCTATGGTCCAAGCTATACCTTGGCCCTTTCTAACCATGGCTGAAGCTGGACCAGCTGGGATACAGGGCACCATGTCCTGAGGCTGCACAGAGCCATAGGTCCCTGGGCCTAGCCCACAAAACCATTTTTCCCTCCTAGGCCTCCCTGGCCTGTGATTGGAGGGGCTGCTGTGAAGATCTCTGAAATGCACTGGAAATATTTTCCCCATTGTTTTGACTATTAACATTTGGCTCCTTGTTACTTTTGCAAATTTCTGCAGCTGGCTCGGGCTTGAATTCCTCCCCAGAAAATGGGTTTTTCTTTTCTACCACATGGCCAGCCTGCAAATTTTCCAAACTTGTATGTTCTGCTTCTCTCTTAAACATAAGTTCAAATTTCAGACCATATCTCTGTGAACACATATGACTGTATAATTTTAGCAACAGCCAGGTAACCTCTTGAATGTTTTGCTGCTTAGAAATTTCTTCTGCCAGATGCCCTAAGTCTTCTCTCTCAAGGCCTAAGTTCCACAGAACCCTAGAGAAGGGACAAAATGCCTCCAGTCTCTTTGTTAAAGCACAGCAAGAGTGACCTTTACTCCAGTTCCCAATAAGTTCCTCATGTCCATATGAGACCACCTCAGCCTGGACTTCACTGTCCTCATCACTGTCAGCATTTTGGTCAAAACCATTCAACAAGTATCTAGGAAGTTTCAAACTTTCCCTCATCTTTCTGTCTTCTTCCAAACTCTCCAAATTGTTCCAACCTCTGCCTGTTACTCAGTTCAAAAGTCAGTTCCACATTTTCAGGTGTCTTTACAGCAGTGCCCCCACTCTCTTGCCACCAATTTTCTGTATTGATTTGTTTTCACACTGCTATAAAGAATTTCCTGAAACTGGGTAATTTATGAAGAAAAGAGGTTTAATTGACCCACATTTCTGCATGGCTGTGGAGGCCTCAGGAAACTTACAATTATGGCAGAAGGAGAAGGGGAAGCAAGGCATGTCTTCCCACAGCAGTAGGAATAAAAGAGAGAAATGGGAAGCACCAGACACTTATCAAACAACCTGATCTCATGAGAACTCTATCGCGAGAACAGCAAGAGAAGCCCACCTCCACTACTCAATCACCTCCCACAAGGCCACTTCCCCAACACGTGGGGATTATAATTCGACATGATATTTGGGTGAGGACACAGAGCCAAACTATATCAGCTTACATAAAACCTTTTATAACAGTCTATTTGGGGATGATAACTTAACATCAAGCACATACAAAAACTCTACACTTTACCTTCCCCTACCCCTACATCATATGTTATTGATGTCATAATTTACATTCTTTATATTTTGTGTTCGTTTAAAATTATTATGGCTATAGTTGTTTTTAATATTAAATTTTATAATGGAGCTAAAAGTACTTTATGTGCCACCATTAAGTATTAGTGTATTCTGAATTTGACTATATTCTTACTTTTACATTGAGTTTTATATTTGTGTAACCAGGACCAGCAAACTGAATAACCATTGATTAAGTTGTTACAGGTGGGGCAGAGCTAAAATTGCAAGTCATGTATCTCAGTCACGCACAATAGTAAAAAGCTTTAACCTCCTAATTGTTAACACCACCATCCTGGAGGACTGGCTGCATTGACATCACCTGGGAACAGTGAGCAATGCCATAAAATCTTAACCTACCCCTGGATGGGGGAAGACAGATTTGAGCATTGCGCCTATCTGCTTGACAGTTGACTCACAATGAAGCCTTTTGTTTTCTCAAAAGCCAGTGTCATAATATTGGCTTGTATGCACATTGGGCAGCAAGTCCATTGCTTGATAACAATTTCTGATGACTGTTAAGGAACAAGCCTACCTGACGGACTGTCTCCCGTCAGGGGAGTGCAGAACCTCGTTACCAACCCTGAGTGGTCACTTAAACTGGTTTGTCCAGAGGTCACCTGTGCAATCCTTGCTTCTTCATCGTGGTGTTCCAGGCACCTAAGTGTTACCTTCTCTTTTGAGAAAAGAAACATCTCTTGGGTTAGATGTCTGTTGGGTCTCATTATAGTTAACTTACACCTAAAATTGTCTTTGGTGTCATGTTAAGGATTCTAATCTAGAGTCCCCCCTTTTTGGTCTAGGATTGTGGGTCAGAGGCCCTCTCTAGGGAAGTCAAGTTAGAGTCCCGGCTTTGGGTTGGAGTCCCAATGAATAAGGACAATACTAAAAGTTGTAACCACTGAGATACGCAATTTGATTTGGTCTTGGTCTTTATTTGTCTCTGTGTCTGTATTTTCGGTGTGAGATGATGCAGTTTTGGAGGTTGCTGACAAAAGTTGTTTATGGTAAATGTTCCTGCAAGGGGATGCCTGTTTCTTTGCACATCTGAATAGGAAGGGTGTAGTCTGATCACTTAGAGGCATGTCTTTATAACAGGAAGCATATAGAGACATTGCATGGCCTGGTCCTATGGCATTTCTCTCTTTTTGAGGACCTGAGATTCAGTGTAGAAGTAAAGTTCTTGCTTTTAAAAGTGTGGGTGTTCTGCTTTTCAACTGTGTAAATTGTTAGGCTTTACAAATTGAAAGCAATTTTTTGGCCCTGTTCCTTGATGGGCTCCACCCTGGGCTCAGCAGTCAAGTTGAAGAAACAGACCACATTAAAAGTTACCTATCTTAAATGAAGTTGATCTCCTTGTGAAATCCTATGGTGAATTCCTGTAATTTTGCATTGCTTTGGCATCCTTTTTCGATCTTTTTCTACCACACACAAATTCCTTCTTAAAGGACCGTGGACTGTCTCTCTCTCCCCTGAGCCTTTTGAGATGTGGATTGCTATCCTGTTTCCTCTGGGGCTAGGTGAGGGCTTGAGTTGTCAGGGACAAGTGGGGATTGACTTATTCAATTTGCAAGGACATAAGTTGAATCCAGATGTCCTTTAGGAGGAGTGAGTTCTGCCAGTTTCACGGCTAGAGTTTTAAAATCAAGGATGGGTATCTTTGCTTCTTTCTGTATTTTTATGTGCACATAAATGTTTTATATATTTACTGTGATATCAAATTGGCTTATAAACAAAGGAGTACTCATAAATGAAATAAATAAGCCCACTTTTTTTCAAGTTCATGTGATTTTAGCAGTCTTTGATAAATATAGTTTTTAAATTGTTGTTACAATGGAAATGTCTTCAAAATTTGATTTAGACACATTTATCTTGGTCAGGAAGGTTTATACTGTTTCTACTGGATATTTTAAGGTCATAAAACTTGCTGCTGTACTACTTCTGATACTCTGTGCCTTTATTAGCTTTTATGATTGTTTAGGAAACTGAGTCTCCTCTCTATCAAAGAATAAAGGTTTTTGCTTTTTGAAATATTTTGGTTATCACTTTGGCTAAATAAATGGCTATTATATCACAGTGACCTATGATATTAAAACAACTCTATCCTCATAAGGATTCCAGATCAGACATTTTGAATGCAAGTCACCACATGATTCAGCATTACCATGCTGTGTCTGGAATAGTTTACTATATTTTAAAGTGGAATATTTATTGATTTGAGGGGCTTGATGGAGGATGGAGAATGAAGATGGGGAAGAAAGAGTAGGATCCTATTTTTAGTAAGTGGGTTTTAAAAACACTCTTATTTTAGGTTAAGGCATACATGTGCAGGTCTGTTATATAAGTAAATTCGTGTTACGAGGGTTTGTTGTACAGACTATTTCATCACCCAGGTATTAGGCTTAGTACCCATTGGTTATCTTTTGTGCTCCTTTCCCTCCTCCCATCCTCTACCCTAAGGTAGGCCCCAATGTCTACAGTTTCCCTCTGTTCATGTGTTCTCATCATATAACTCCCACTTACAAGTGAGAACATGTATTTGGCTTACTGTTCCTGCATTTATTTGCTAAGGATAGTAGCCTCCAATTCCATCAACGTTATTGCAAAGGACATGATCTCATTCTTTTTTATGGCTGCATAGTATTTCATGATGTATATGTAACACATTTTATTCAATCTTATTTCTTTCTCTTGCCTGATCTCTGGCTAGGACTTCCAGTACTATATCAAATAAGATTGGTGAAAGATGGCTTCTTTGTCTTGTGTAAGATTGGTGAAAGATGGCTTCTTTGTCTTGTATACCACAGAAATAGCCAGACTTTCTTGTCAATTGAGACTTTTACCATGGCTATTCTAAGACTTTTGTCATTCACATGCAATTATTGTTTTACTTTGATTCTTCTCACAAAGTGGTTTATAATTGTTTTAGTCCAAAATTTGCTTCCTTAAGAATATTCATGGAAAGGACTCTGACAAGTACTCTTGAACACAAGTTTCAGATAACTTTGGAAATCATATCATTGGACTAGGTAAAAACTTTCAGGACTCCAATTAAAAGCTAATGCATTTATGAGGATTGCTAACCCAACATCAGGCAGAACAAGAATTACATGAAACTGAACCAATAGCAGACTGAAATAATTTTATGACTTCCTTGGTTGTAACATTGCTAATTCTTTTTGTGTTCTGTTTTCCAGAGTCAAGAAAACTGTTTTTTTTGAGACATTCATAGCTTACAACAAATTGAGTAAAGTATAGTATTATAAGGAAAAATGTGAAGGATTTGTCTTTCTCTCTACCTGATTTCTTCAGAATTTAGAAACTATTTGTGAACATTCTTAATTTATGGTAATATAATTATTTATATAAGTTTAATAATAATCTGTTTTCTTTTATGACAGGAATCAGTTGGAGACTTGTTATTTTACTAAGGCTGCGAGAGACAAGGCATATTTTCAAATATGCCCAGATTGCTTTGAGGAATTAAGGTTGACTCTATAGACCCGAAAAGAAGCCCTTTGGAAAGACTGGCCTGGCACTTTGTGGGCTCTACCCAGTCCAAACTTCCCAGCAGCTTTGTTCACATTGTGAGGGGAAAACCGCCCTCTCAAGCCTCAGTAATGGTGGACCCATAATTTTCTTCATGATGTTTTTATTTTGCTTCCTAATTTAATAAGATTTATTTTTCATTCTGTCAGAGACATTTTCTTTTGATTGTACTACTCAAATTAACAATGTTATTCATCTCTCATTGTTATACTTTTTCTAAGAAAACCAAAACAATGGTATCCTGAAAACTAAAAATAACTCGACAAAGCCTGCAAATCTCCTTCCTTTAAAATCCCATTGGGCCAAAGCACTGTTCTGTTAACAATATACCCTTCCTCTAGGCCCAGCGACTACCAGGGAAGAGGTGGATGCATGAGATTGTAAGGGCCAGTTTTAAGGGGTTCAGATCCCCAAAGTCAAAGGCAGGTACCTATACACAGATGCCTATACATGGGGCAAATTGATGAGCTTTGCCTCCTGAGCCCTTATATGCCCCCTTTCCATCCTTCTCGATCATGAAAAAAAAATTCTGCTTTAACATAAGAGCCCAAACCCAAAGCCTTGGCCACATTCTGGGACCCATGTATATTTGCAATTAAATGTAAAACAGTTTTATTCCTCAAACCTAGACCAATTCCCCTTGTCAGCAAAAAGTAGCTAGAGTGGCCATTGCACCATTTCCCTCAAGACTGAGGAATGCACAACAGAAAGGGAGTTGATACAGTTTGAATATGTGTTGCTGCCAAATTTCATGCTGAATTGTAATCTCCAATGTTGGAGGTGGGGTCTTGGGGGAGGTGTTTGGGTCATAAGGGCAAACCTCATGTCATAGTGAGTTCATTTGAGATCTGGTTGTCTAAATGTGTGGAACCTTCCCCACCCATTCTCTCTCTTGTTCCTGCTCTGCCATGTGATGTGTCTGTTCCTGCTTCTATACACAGAGACTTTTGCTTGAATTCTCTATGTTTTTAAATTCAAGAATGAAGGAGAGCTCTTTGTGTAAAATAATGAAATAAAACAGGGGATTTCAAGTAGCATCTTTACCAAAGATTTGGGCAGAATCTTCCACTGGCTTGGACCTAAAGGGTCTAACAGTGGCATTGTAAATGTCAATATTCCAATGAGTGGAGCTGAGATTGCAGATGCATTTAGAGGAGAAAAGCACACTTGCAGTGGCAGGGAGTCTGGTGATGATGCCTGGAAATAGTACATGAGAAGGTTTACTTGTACCATCAACTATGGTAAGGACCTTCCTCTGGCAAAAGGAATCAAGTTTTGGTAAACGTTTTTCAGATGAACATTACTTAATTTTAGGTGTTACTGCAGCTGTTTCTGAAGAAGACAAAAAAAATTAAAATTTTCCCTGAATACATGCATCATTATGATTATGACAGTGACTAATGTTGTTACCAGGGAGTCCTCCCTCCCAGAGCTCCCAAGATGGTGGCAGAATGCTTCCAAAATGGTGGCAGGCCACTTCCAAGATGGCAGCAAGCCTCGTGTTCTCTGACCTGGGGTTCTTAGCCTCACGGATTCCAAGGAATGGAATCTTGGGCCATGTGGTGAGTGTTATAGCTCTATCAGAAGCTGTAGGTCACAGACGAGAATGGTGGAACCCAGTGACTAGTGTTCAGCTCGATTAGGATGAACCCCGGCACTTAGCCATGCAGGAACAATGGCAAGCCTTTAGCCCAATCAGGAGTGGCAATGGGCATCTTGCTGGATCAGGTACACAGTGGACACTCTGCTGGATCCAGAGGGATGGAAGTCAGTGGTGGGTCTGTGATGGCAGCAAACAGCAGTGGTGGATGGTGAGCGAAAGCTCAGCTCCAGCTGTAACAAACACGGACCAGAAGAGTGCAGTTGCATGATTTAATAGAGTGAAATAGAGTGAAAACAGAGATCCCATACAAAGGGAGGGGACCCAAAGGGGTTGCTGCTGCCAGCTCAAATGCCTGGGTTTATATCCCGATCCTTGTCCCTCTGGCTGTGCTCAGGTGATAGATGATTGGCTATGTCTTTAACTCCTGTTTTTGCCTAATTTAGCATTTTAGTGAGCTCTCTGATTGGTCAGGTGTGAGCTAAGTTGCAAACCCCATGTTTAAAGGTGGAAGTGGTCACCTTCCCAGCTAGGCTTAGGAATTCTTAGTCGGCCTCGGAAATTCAGCTAGTCCTGTCTCTCAATGTCCTATGACCCCAAAGCCCTGATTAAATCAAGACACTCATTTTTTTAAAAAATCAAAACAAAATTGTCACATTAAAAAATGGTATTGATGAATAGAGCACTGCTATAAAAATACCTGAAAATGTGGAAGCAGCTTTGGAACTGGGTAACAGGCAGAGTTTGGAAGAGTTTGTGGAGGCCTCCATGTGGTGTTAAGCCTGCAGGCATACAGAATGCAAGGGTGAAGGAAGCTTGGCAGCCTCCACCAAGATTTCAGAGGATGTGTAAGAAAGCCTGGGTGCCCAGAAAGAAGCCTGTTGCAGGGGCAGAGCCCTCACAGAGAACCTCTAATAGCAGGGTTTTGAGGGCAAATATGGAGTTAGAAGCCCCACACAGAATCCCTACTGAGGCAATGCCTAGTGGAGTTAAAGCTCCCTGAGGCCTTCCTAGAAGCTGAGCTGATGCCAGCACTATGCTTGTACAGCCTGCAGAACCATGAGCTGATTAAACCTATTTTCTTTACAAATTACCCAGTCTCAGGTATTTCTTTATCACAATGTAAGAACTGCTTAATATAGAAAATTGGTACTGAGGAATGGGGCGTTGTTATAAAGATACTTGAAAATGTGGAAGCAGCTTTGGAACTGGGTAGCAGCGGTTAGAAAACTTTGTAGAGATCAGAAGAAGATGGGAAGATGAGGGAAAGTTTGAAATTTATTAGGGACTGGTTAAATTATTTTAATCAAAATGCTGATAGTGATATTGTAGCAGGACGAGAGGCAAACAAAACTCCTCAGACACCGAGTTAAAGAAGGAAGGAGTTTATTCGGCAAGGGGCATTGGCAAGACTTCTCTCTCAAGAGCCAAGCTCCCGGAGTGAGCAATTCCTGTCCCTTTTAAGGGCTCACAGCTCTAAGGGGGTGCATGTGAGAGGGTCGTGATTGATTGAGCAAGCAGGGGGTAAGTGACTGGAGGCTGCATGCACCGGTAATTAGATAGGAAAAAAACAAGACATGATAGGGATTTTCACAGTGCGTTTCTAAACAATGTCTGTAGTCTATAGAAAACAGAACCAATTAGGTCAAGGATTGATCTTTAACTACCAGACCCAGGGTGCAGCACCAGGCTGTCTGGCTGTGGATTTCATTTCTGCCTTTTAGTTTTTACTTCTTCTTTCTTTGGAGGCAGAAATTGGGCATAAGATGATACGAAGGGTGGTCTCCTCCCTTAATAAGGACAGTTAAGTCCAGGTTGCCAAGATATCAGATGGCAATGAGAAACTTACTGAGAACTGGAGCAAAGGTCACTCTTGTTATGCCTTAGCAAAGAATTTGGCTGCATTGCATTTGTGCCATAAGAGTTGGTGAAGTTTCAACTAAAGAGTGATTTAGGATATCTGGCCACCTCCTACAGGTGTGTTCAGGCTAGCAACAGGCCTGCACCTCCCTGGAATGAAGCTCCCAGAGGGGAGGGGCAGGTTGCCATATTTGCTATTTAACAGCCTTCACTGGTGGTACCTCCAGGCACTGGAAAATCTGAGGTGACTAGGGACTGGAATGGGCCCCTATCATACTGCAGAAGCCCTATGGAGAAGTGGCCAGACAGTTATGTGGGTGCCCATTCCCATATATCCTTACCAGACAGGTCCTCCAGGCTTGGCCTCCAGACATGCACCACCAGAGCTATCAAGCCAATAGCAACTCAGCAACTCCCTGGACAGAGCCTTCCAGGGCAACTGAAAACCTCTCTGCCACTGCCTCTGCAGTGGAACTACCTTTGCCACCCTTGGACTAACATAGGAGCAAAGACCCTAACTGCCTTATACACACCTCCCAAGAAGTACATTTGACCCAAGAAGAGGAAGCCAGTCAATTTTCCATGGGTCTCCCACACCCCCCATTGCTCATCACCAGACAGGGAATCCCCGGCTTGGGCCCTCCAGCACAGACCCTCCATCTTGGGCTAATTGCACTGAGCAGCTGCTGACCTGCATCTTTCTGGGGTGGGGCCCCTGGGAGACAAGCAAAAGACCCTTGTCCACAACCACTACTAAGGTCCTTCCTTTGCTGCCTCCAATTTGTGGAAGGAACATAAACACTGAGTTCACCCCAGAGCTGCAGTGGGCAGCCCAGGAGCACCAAGCCACGATCTACAGCCAGCACTCAAAAGGAGAGAGAAACCAATACTTTCAGAGCACTGAGAGGGAACATGGCCACAACTGTGAGGAAACACAGGGGAGCCACACAACCAAGCAAGAGTCTACAAACTGACCAACAACACAAGTGCCACCTGCTGGATCACACCCCAAACCTTCAACACCAAAAATATCTCACTAACATACTCTCCTCTGAAACCAGAGACAAGAAGTCAGTTTCAAACAAAGACCCTGCACAAAGACTTGGCCCTGCGAAAACATCCAGAAAAAGAAGTCTTGGAATCAACCCAAATGTCCATCTGTGACAGACTGGATTAAGAAAATGTGGCACATATACACCATGGAATACTATGCAGCCATAAAAAAGGATGAGTTTGCGTCCTTTGTAGGGACATGGATGCAGCTGGAAACCATCATTCTCAGCAAACTATCACAAGAAGAGAAAACCAAACACCGCATGTTCTCACTCATAGGTGGGAACTGAACAATGAGATCACTTGGACTCGGGAAGGGGAACATCACACACTGGGCTTATCATGGGGAGGGGGGAGGGGGGAGGGATTGCATTGGGGAGTTATACCTGATATAAATGATGAATTGATGGGTGCTGACGAGTTGATGGGTGCAGCACACCAACATTGCACAAGTATACATATGTAACAAACCTGCATGCTATGCACATGTACCCTAGAACTTAAAGTATAATAAAAAAAAAAAAAAAGGCAGAAACAATAAAAAAAAAAAAAAGAAGTCTATTGATGTATTCAATCTACACTGCAGTTAAAGGAACACCAACACGCAGAGATGAGAAAGAACCAACGCAAGAACTCCAGTAACTCAAGTGGCCAGATTGTCATATGTCCTCCAAATGGCACACCAGTTATCCAACAAGAGTTGTTAACCAGGCTGAAATGGCTGGAATGACAGAAATAGAGTACAAAATATGGATAGAAACAAAAATCTTCAAGATTCAGAAGGATGGCAAAACCCAATGCAAGGAAAATAAGAATCACAATAAAGCAATACAGGAGCTGAAGGACAAAATAACCAGTATAAAAAGGAACCTAATGCATCTGACAGAGCTGAATAACATAATACAATAATATCACAAGTATTAACCACAGAATAAATCAAGCTGAGGAAAGAATCTCAGAACTTGAAGACTGGAAATAGGAACACTTTTTACACTGTTGGTGGGACTGTAAACTAGTTTAACTATTGCGGAAAACAGTGTGGTGATTCCTCAAGGATCTAGAACTAGAAATACCATTTGACCCAGCCATCCCATTACTGGGGATACACCCAAAGGATTATAAGTCATGCTGCTCTAAAGACACATGCACACGTATGTTTATTGTGGCACTATTCACAATAGCAAAGACTTGGAATCAACCCAAATGTCCATCACTGACAGACTGGATGAAGAAAATGTGGCACATATACACCATGAACTACTATGCAGCCATAAAAAAGGATGAGTTTGTGTCCTTTGTAGGGACATGGATGCAGCTGGAAACCATCATTCTCAGCAAACTATTGCAAGAACAGAAAACCAAATACCACATGTTCTCACTCATAGGTGGGAATTGAACAATGAGATCACTTGGACACAGGAAAGGGAGCATCACACACCGGGTCCTATTGTGGGGAGGGGGTAGGGGGCAGGGATAGCATTAGGAGATATACCTAATCTAAATGATGAGTTAATGGGTGCAGCACACCAACATGGCACATGTATATATATGTAACAAACCTGCACGTTGTGCACATGTACCCTAGAACTTAAAGTATAATAATAATAATAATAAATTCTATTGTCCGCGAAAAAAAAAAGCTATTCCACCGTGGTCAATTAGGCTTTATTCCTGGGTTGTAAGGTTGGTTCCATATACACAAATCAATAAATGTGATTCATCACATGAGCAGAACTAAAGACAAAAACCACATGATTAATAGACACAGAAAGTGCTTTTGACAAAATGCAACATTCTTTCATGTTAAAAATTCTCGATCAACTAGGTATTGAAGGAACACACATTAAAATAGTAAGAGCCATCTATGACAAACCCACAGCTAACACTGCTGAATTGGCAAAAGTTGGAAGCAAATCCTCTGGAAAACAAGCACAAGACAAGGACGCCCTCTCTTGCCACTTCTATTCAACATAGGATGAAGTACTGGCCAGAGCAATAAGACAAGAGAAAGAAATAAAGAACATCTAAATAGGAAGAGAGGAAGTCAAATTATGTCTGTTTGCAGACAACATGATTCTATATCTAGAAAACCCTATAGTCATGGGCCAAAATCTCTTTGAGCTGATAAACAACTTCAGCAAAGCTACAGGATACAAAAATCAATGTACAAAAATCACTAGCATTCCTGTACACCAACAAGATCCAAACCGAGAGTCAAGTCAGAAAGGTAATCCCATTCACAATTGCCATAAAAAGAATAAAATACCTAGGAATACAGCTAACCAGGGAGGTAAAAGAGCTCTACACTGAGAATTACAAAACACTTCTCAAAGAAAACAGAAAAGACACAAACAAATGGAAAAACATTCCATGCTCATGAAGATGAAGAATTAATATTGTTTAAATGGCCATACTGCCCAAAGCAATATACATATTAAATTCTATTGCTGTCAGACTACCAACAACATTCTCCATAGAACTAGAAAAAAGGCAATTTTAAAATTGATATAGAGCCAAAAAAAAGAGCGCAAATAGCAAAAACAATCTTAAGCAAAAAGAACAAAGCTGGAGGCATCACATTACTCACTTCAAACTATACTACAGAGATACAATATCCAAAGCAGCATAGTACTGGTAAAAAAACAAACAAACAAACAAAAAAACAGGTACATAGATAAATGGAACAGATTAGAGAGACCAGAAATAAGGTCACACATCTACGACCATCTGATCTTCAACAAAGCTGACAAAAACAAGAAATGGAGAAAAGACTCCCTATTTAATAAGTGGTGCTGGAATAACTGGCTAGCCATGTATGGAAGATTGAAACTGTTGAAACTGGACCCCTTCCTTACACAATATATAAAAATCAACTCAAGATGGATTAAAGACTTAAATGGAAAACTCAGAAGTATGAACACCCTGGAAGACAACTAGGCAATACCATTCTCGACATAGGAATGGGCAAACATTTCATGACCAAGACACCAAAAGCGATCACAACAAAAGCAAAAATTGACAAACGGTTATCTAAATAAGAGTCTCTGCACAGCAAAAGAAATATCGACAGAGTCACAGACAACCTACAGAATCAGACACATTTTTGCAAACTATGCATCCGACAAAGGTTTAATATCCAGCATGTATAAAGAACTTAAACAAATGTACAAGAAATAAAAAACTACCCCATTAAAAAGTGGGCAAAGGACATGAATAGACACTTTTCAAAAGAAGGCATATATGCAGCCAACAAGCATATGAAAAAAAGCTCAACATCACTGATCATTGGAAAAATGCAAATCAAAACCACAAAGAGATATTATCTCATACTGGTCAAGATGGCTATTATTAAAAAGCCAGAAAAATAGCATGCTGGTGAGGTTGCAGAGAAAAGGGAATGCTTATATGCTGTTGGTGGGAGTGTAAATTAGTTCAATCACTGTGGAAAGCAGTATGGCAATTTCTCAAAGAGCTAAAAGCAGAGCTACCATTCAACCCAGCAATCTCATTACTTGGTATATACCCAGAGGCATATAAATCATTCTACCATAAAGACACATGCACATGAATGTTCACTGCAGCTCTATTTACAATAGCAAAGACATGGAATCGACCTAAATGCCCA
Organism: Colobus angolensis palliatus; assembly: GCF_000951035.1. Classification (NCBI taxonomy): domain Eukaryota; kingdom Metazoa; phylum Chordata; class Mammalia; order Primates; family Cercopithecidae; genus Colobus; species Colobus angolensis. Next base: position 18,482,497 of record NW_012115154.1, on the reverse strand, counting down.
TCAATGACAGATTTGATAAAGAAAATATGGTACATATACACTATGGAATACTATGCAGCCACTAAAAGAATAAGGTTTTGCCTTTTCTGGGAACATGGATGGAGCTGGAGGCTGTTAATCCTTGGCAAACTAATGCAAGAACAGAAAACCAAAAACCGCATGTTCTCATTTATAAGGGGAAGCTAAATGATAAGAACTTATAAATGTAAAGAAGGAAAGAACAGACACTGGGATCTACTTTAGGGTGAATAGTGGGAGTAGGGAGAGGTGCAGAAAAGATCACTATTGGGTACTGGGCTTAATACCTGGGTGATGAAGTAATCTAGTTTAATTTACCTAGAAATGGTGGTTTACCTATGTAACAAACTTTCACATGTATCCCTGAACCTAAAATAAAAGTTGAAAGAAGAAAGAAAGAATGTACCTCAACACAATAAAGGCCTTATATGACAAGCCCACAGGTAACACCATACTCAATGTTGAAAAGCTGAAAGCATTTCCTGTACGATCAGGAACAAGACAAGAATGCTCACTCTTGCCACTTCTAACACAGTGGGAAGTTCTAGCCAGGGCAATTAGGCAAGAAATAGAGATAAAAGATATCCAAATTGGAAGGAAAGACATAAAATAACCTCTGTTTACAGATGACATGATGTTATACATAGAAAACCAAAGACTCCACTTGAAAAAAAAATACAGAAATCAGTTGTGTTTCTACCTACTAACAATTCACTATACAAAAAAGAAATTAAAGAAACAATCTCATTTACAATAGCTACCCCCAAAATACTCAGGAATAAATTTAACCAAGGAGGCAAAAGACCTATCCACTGAAAACTATAAAACGTTGATAAAAGAAATTGAAGATGACACAAATAAATACAAATATATATATATATATATAGTGTGTGTGTGTGTGTGTGTAATGTTTATGGATTAAAGTAATATTGTTAAAATATCTTTACTACCCAAAGCAATCTATACAGTCAATGAAATTCTGTCAAAATTCTAATGCCATTTTTCACAAGAGTTTAAAAAAATCTAAAATCTATATGGAACCACAAAAGACCCTAAGTAGCCAAAGCAATCTTCAACAAAAAGAACAAAGCCGGGGCCCTCACACTACTTAATTTCAAAATATAGTAATCAAAACAAAGCTGTGGCAATCAAAACATACTATTATAATTAAAACAAAGCTATACTAATAAAGCAATATGCTACTAGCATAAAAATGGACATAAAGACCAATGAACAGAATAATAAACCCAGAAATAAGGCTAGACATTTATAGTCAGTTGAATATAGAATATACAAAGAGAAAAGGATAGTTTCTTCAATAACGGTGTTGGGAAAACTGGATATCCACATGCAGAAGAATGAAATTGGGCCCTTATCTTTAAAAAAATATCAACTCAAAATGGATTAAATAGTTGCATGTTAGGCCTAAAACTGTAAACTACTAGAAGAAACACAGGGAAAATCTTGATCTGGGTGATGATTTTTTATGACGCCAAAAGCATAGGCCACAAAAGCAAAAATAGACAAACATGGTTACCTCAAACAAAACATATCCTGCATAGCAAAAGATGCAATCAATAGTGAGAAGAGACAACCTATGACGCAGGAGAAAATACTTGTAAATCATACATCTCACAAGGGGTTAATATCCAAAATACACAAGGAACTTGAACAACTCAAGAGCAATTAAACAAATAACCCGATTAAAAAATAGGCAAAGGACCTGAACAGACATTTCTCAAAATAAGACATACAGGTTTCTTTATGACAAGAATATGAAAAAATGCCCAACATCAGTAATTGTCAATGAAAGGCAAATCAAAACCACAACAGGATATTATCTCATACCTGTATGTTATCAAAAAGACAAAAGATATCAAGTGTTGGCAAGAATGTGGAGAAAAAGTAACTCTTGCACACTGTTGGTGGGAATGTAAATTGGTACAGCCATTATGGAAAACAGGATGGAAGTTCTCCCCAAAAGTTAAAAATAAGAACTATCATACAATCCATCAAGTTTCTGGGTATATATCTGTTATATTCTGATTGTTTATGTTCCCACAAAATTGATGTGTTTAATGTGATGATAAATCTTCATGCTTAATGTGATGATAACAGGAGGTGGGGCTCTCGGAATGTGACTAGGTCATGGGGGTAGTGACCTCATAAATGTGATTAGTGCCCTTATAAAAGAGGCTCAATAGGAAGTTTAAAAACAAAAATAAAAGAGACGCAAGAGAAAACCCTTGTCCCTTTCACCATGTGAGGTTAGAGTGAAAAGATAGATGTCTATGAGGAAGTGGGCCTTCACTAGACACTGAATCTGCCAGTGCTTTGGACTTCTCAACCTCCAGAACCGTAAGAAATAAATTTCTGTTGCTTACAAGTCATGCAACTTACAGTATTTTGTAATAGCGGTCCAAACTAAAAGAGAAAATTGGTACCAAGAACTGAAGGTGCTGCTGTAATAAATACCTAAAATATGCAAGCAGTTTTGGAACTGGGTGGTAAGTATAGGCTGGAAGTGAGAGGTTTGTGCTAGAAAAAGCCTGCATTGCTATGAATGGACCATTAAGGATGATTCTGCTGAAGTTCAGAAAGCCTCAGTTTCCTTAGTGAATACCTAAGTAGATATACCAATAACTTAGGTTATTGGTAGAAATATGGCTGGTAAAGACCATTCTGATGAGGTCTCACCAGAGATAAACGAAGAATGTGTTGTTTGGACAATGGAAGAACAGAAATCCTTATCATAAAGTGGCAAATAACTTGGCTGTGTTGTGTTCTTGTTCCAGTATTTTGTGGAAGGTAGAATTTGTGAGTAATGAAATTGGGTATCCGGCTGAGGAAATTTATAAGCAAAGTGTTGAAGGTACAGTGTGGCTTCTCTTCACTGCCTATAGTAAAATGTGAGAAGAGAGAAATGAAAATGGATTTGTTAGTTAAAGGGAAGTAGAACTGAAACCTTTAGAAAATTCTTAGTCTGTCCATATTGGAAAAAGATAAGAAAGCTTTATGAGAAGAGAAAATGATGTGGCCTATTGATCATTTCATAAAGAAAATTAGTATGGATCAGCCATCTCAATAGAAGTCATGTGCTATTGATCAAGGCAGTGAGCCATCTAAACCCAAGCGAGGACCTATTGTCCAGGACAATGGAAAAATGACCCCAAAGGCATTTCAGAAATCAGTAGGGCTGACTGCCGTCACAGAACGCTAAGGCCCGTGGGATCAGAATAATTTCAAAGGAGGGGCCACTGCTGCCTAGAGTTACATCACATTGTGGACTCCGCTCCCCACACTCTGTTGCCATGCTGCTCGGCTCCCCTAGGTGCTGCTCTGGCAGGCTCTGGTGGGGTGTGTGCTGAGCTCAGCAAAGCTGTGGGAACAGGCAAAGCTTTGGAAGCTGGACTACCACCAAAAAGGGTCCAAAAGGCAGGACCTCCCTATCAGTGGGCCTTGAGAGCATCAAGCCAAAAAAGATTATTCTTGAGCCATAGGGTTTTGGACTTGCCTGGTAACTGTCACACCTTCATTCATTTTTATTTTTCCCTTTCAGAATGAGAATGTCTATCTTATGCCTGTCCCACCATCATATGTTTGAGGCTCATAATTTACTTGATTTCACTGATTCACAACTGGAAAGCAATTTGCCTCAGAATGAATTATACCTTAAGTCTCACCCATATCTGATTTAGATGATAATTAGATGAGACTTTGGAGTTACATGTGAAAATTGATCCTGAAACAAGATTGTTGAGGCTACTGGGATGAAAGTAATGTATTTTGCATGTGATAAGGGCATACATTTTGGGGAGCCAGGAACAGAATGTTATGGTCTAAATGATTACATCCGCCCAAAATTCATATGTTGAAATCCTCACTCCCAATGTGATGATATAAGGAGGTAGGCCCTAGGGAAGCGATTAGGTCATGGGGTCAGAGCTTCCAGAAATGAAATTAATGCCCTCATAAAAGAGGCCAAAGAGCGACCCCTGAATATATATTCCACTGAATATATATATTCCAGCGGATAAAGATATATTTCATTTCCTTTCGGTATTAGTCCATTCGGACTGCTATAAAAATACCATTAACTAGGTGGCTTATAAACAACTATATATATAATATATATATATGTATATTATATATATATTCCACTGAAATGTATCTTTATCCATTGTGAATAATCCTGCAATGAGCATTATTATAGAAATATCTGCACTCCCAGGCTCACTGCAACATTATTCACAATAGCCAAGATATGGAAATAACCCAAGTGCGTCCATGGACAGATGAATGGATAAAGAAAATGTGGTGAACTATTAACATTCCATTAACAATGGAACATTATTCAACCTTGAAAAAGAAGTAAATCGTGTCATTTGCAACAATATCAATTAACCCAGAGGACAGTATGCTAAGTAAAGTAAGCTAAGCACAGAAATACAGGCACTGCTTGATCTCACTTCCATGTGGAAATTGATAAAGTAGAATGCACAGAAGCAAAGAATAGAATGTTGGTTGCCAGGGGCTGGGTGTTAGGGGAAATGGGGAAATGTTCGTCAAAGGGTACAAAACTTTAGTTATGCAGGATGAATAACCTCTGGAGATCTAACATACAGCATGAAAACTATACTTAATAATACTGTATTGCATTTTTGCAATCTGCTAAGAGAATAGACCTTAAATGTTCTCACCATACCAAAGAAAATAGTAACTGAGAGGTGCTAGAAGTGTTAATTACCTTGATTTAATTATTTCACAATGTATATGTGTATATATACACATACATATTAAAAATCACATTATACACATTAAACATATTTAATTTTTATTTATCAGTGATACCTTAATAAAGCTAAAGGGAGGTAGGTATTTCTGTAACTATCTTAAAAATATAATTCATCACATTAACAAATCATAGTAAATTAAGAAGAATAAAACTTACATTACTACCAAAAGAAATGCCATATTTTTGAAAGCATCTGCAAAATCCTATTTAAAACTTCTGCAAATATATTTTCTTCAGCTTCTTCCCTTATATTTTTTATTTTTTCATCACATTTTATTTTTAATAATTTTATGTTTTCCTCCTTTTGTGCCTCTGATTTATGCTCATCCTCTTTTACTAGTTTAATTTCTTCACTTAATTGATCAGTGTAGATTTTCCTCAAAATCTCTTCCCGTTGTTTCAGCCTTTCCTCTGTGTCCTTGTATATGGCGTCAGAAAAGTAGGCCCCTTTGTTGCACTGCACCATTTTCTCTATCAGCTCCACCAGCTCCTGCACTTGACCTTCCTTCTCTGCCTCACTGGTTTGGTTGCTGTTGCTAAAGGCACAGCAGCGGTTCCCGCACTCCTGGACGATGCTTTTTAGGCTCACATCCGCATCTGCTATGAAGTCACTCAAGCTCTGGCCCTCCAACTCTTCTTTGCGAGTGAACAAAATAACCATGTGCTTCATGGCTGGCTTCCCAAAGACAGCCTTGATCAATCCAACAGTTTTCTGCTCTTCCTCTGTGTAGCGGCCCAGCTGCAGAACCAGGACAATAGCATGGGGCCCTGGGCAGGAGGAGATGACGCAGCGGCTGATTTCCCTGCAGGTGGTTTCCAGCCTCTCCTTGTTGTCAAAGAGCCCTGGGGTGTCAACAACAAGAAGGTCTCTCCCCTGCCATTCCCGGGATGCTTTTTGACAGGTCTTGGTAACAGCTTGGGCAGCAATTCTAGACTCAAAGATTTTCTTTCCAAGGATGGTGTTCGCTGTTCCACTTTTCCCACTTCCAGTTTTCCCTACCAGAACGATCCTCAGAGAGCGGTCCTCACTCTCAGCCATGCTCACGTCAGGAGGCTCTGGAACTTAGGCACGTACAAGACCTTAAAGAGGGGAAGATAGGAAAAAAAGCCAGTTTGGGTAAGTGGGATCCATTCCCAAACTTCTTTTCTGCTTTCTCTTTCTTCTGAAAATTTGTAACATCCTATTATCCATATTAATCCCAGTAAAGACAGAAGGATGAAATAGTCCGATTAATATGGAAGAAATAATAGAGAAAGCAGTTAAAGAGTTTCCCACAAAGCAGTACCAGGTATAGATGGTTTCACAGGGGGATTCTATTGAACCTTTTAAGATCTGAGCATCTCAAAGCTACCTAAAACTGCTCCTGGCCATATAAAAAGAAGGAAAAAGTTACATTTTTTTCTATGAAGCAAGTATATTGATTCTAAAGGCTGACAAATATTTCATCAATAAAGAAAACTACAGATGTGTCTCATTTGTGAATATGAATATAAAAATCCTAAATAAATTATTAGACACTAATAAATAATAGACTGTGATTAAGTGTGATTTATTTCAGAAATACTACGGTGGGTCAAATATGAGAATGCTGATTGTTACAACACATCCCATTAATAGGTTAAGAAGAAAATTAGCTAGATGCAGGAAAGATATTTGGCCAAATTTAACACGGATTCGTGTTTAGTTTGTAGGACAGAAAAAATATATATTTCTTTAACATGATTTTATATAAATATAATTTTTTAATTTTGTCATCTTTATTTTTTTCTGTAACTAGAATATCCTTTGTTTTTGCAAATTTGATCTTGAGACCATTTCAATAGTTTACATAATTGTACAATAAAAATTATATTTTAAAACACCAGTAAAAGTTAAAAGAAATGGAATAAACCTAATTGTATTTTGTGTCAAGGATGAACCACACAAAGATTTGTCCTGAGAGGCTTGAAAATGTAGTATTAATAATTTCACTCTGTGTGTGTGTGTGTGTGTGTGTGTGTGTACTGTTTTGAAGTCCATCTAAAAGGCATAAACCATGGTCAGCCAAGTAGCAATGAGTGCACTTAACACCCAGATTGTGATCTTCAAATGGCATTTCCCACAAAAGAAATTAGGACTACTAGGAAAAAGTACTGATTCCAGGTCTGGGCCAGCAAACATACAAGTTTAGCCTACAACATCTTTCATACTAGAAAGCAGGGATGTTGTCAAAAATTACTTAGTTTTATCAGAAGAACTTGGAAGCTATCTTAAAGAGGTTCCAACTGGACAAAGATGGAACAATTTGAGCATCATTAATAAAGATTGTTCCAATGGATTAAAATACACCAAATATATTGAAATCCAGTAGTTTATAACAACACCATGTTCCTGAAAGAAGTTAATTGCTCCCTTGGAAGTATGCTAGGAGAGTGACTCATCATTCTGAACATTGACAACTAAAGCGAAAGAAGCATTTATTTTGTCTTTCCTACATCTCATCTTTTAACTATATCTCACAAAAGTGAAAGAATCGCTGAATGAAAGTTCCTTTGCATAGGACTATTCCATCTAATAAATGAATAAAGAATGATAGAATATCATCTTTTGGTAACTTTTAATGAAACAAATTCATTCTAGACAATCATTAACATCTGCTAACATCACAAAAAGAGAGGCACCCAAATATTATGTGCCTTCTAATGGAAGTTTAGGATAGCATCTATGAAGTATTCCCACTAAAAAAACAAAGTCAAACTTTAATCTGGTCCAACCTCCCCATTAATATAAATTCACACAAAACACTGGAGCTAGAAGTGAATGTTAAATGACATCGTTAGGATGCATTCAGCAGTATGAATACTGTCCAGTTCTGTTGGACAAAAGACCTTCCCTTCCTTAAACAAAGAAATTTAACACAACATTAAGTGAAACTTAAGAGATGTCAAACAATTGTAATATATGAATTTTACTTAGATCCTACCTCAAACAATTTTAAAAATTATGAGATCTTCAGGGAACTCTGAATACAACTGGTAGTATTAAAATTTATAATTGTCTTTTGAAGCCTGTTTATGAAATTGTGGAAATGCTTTCAAATGGTCTTTATCTTTCAGAGACACATATGCAAACATTTACTGATAAAATGATATAAGGTCTGACATTTGCTTCAAAATAATCTGTGATAGAGTTGAGAATAGGAGCAGATAGTTGAACAAGACTGGCATAAATTGATAACTGTTAGATTGTAGTATAGGTACAAGAAGTTCCTTATATTATTTTTTACCTTTGAATAAGTATAAATTTTCCACAGATAAAAAAATGAACCCATGTATAGTGTAACCACTATCGAGTATATACTGCATATCAGAACACCCTGATAAAACATGTTTTGTACATCTCGTTTACTCTTCAAAAATACTCTACAGTGAAACTAATTTTATTATTCTAATTTTTTAAATGAGGAAGCTGGTGTGGCTCAAAACTTCTAGGAAACATGCCTCTGGTCACTGTGCTAATAGGTATTGGGCAGAGAAGACATTCGATTCAAAGTCTGTCTGACTCTACCAGGCTCACTCTTAACCATGCACTCTACCACCTGTTCTTGGTTACTCTCAGGCCATGATTCTAAATTTTCATTGACATGGCATCAGAGATAGATCAGTGGAGGGCAAAGGAGATGATCCACACTTTCTGCAAAAAAGTGAGCTGGGAGCCAGCCTGTGATAAGGGAACCGTGAGGAGGGCTCTGCATTTTTCATGGACTTTTCCATCTCTCCCATATTGAGAAGCCAAACGTGAGAGAGACAGTCAGAAAAATCACTTTAAAACTTTCTCAAGTGGTTCTTGGAAGATCCAGAGGACCTCCAGCTAAGAGAAAGGCTGAGAAGTGACAAAAGCATTTACAACAGAGGTGGACAGTTCTAAACTGTGGCCAGACCCACCAGTTCTAGAAAATTTCGTAAGCTCCTTGAGATTTAGTTCCCTCCGCCATAAAAAGGGAAAATAAAACCAATCTTGCAGGGTTGTCCTTAGGCTTTCATAGAGTGATTTCTATAAAGGTCTTTTATAACAACTCTTTTTGTATTGAATGGCGGAGCAGCCCCACAAGTTACACTGTTAGGGACACTGCTTGTCTCTGCTTAATGCTGGAAAAAGTCAGCAGACTGAATTCTAGTGTTCCTCTACCATGAGTGATCTGGGTACCCCTTAGATTTGGGAATCTGGGGTAGGATTCTGGGTACCCCTTGAATTGGGATTCTGATTCTTTTTCAGTAAGAAGAGGGACTTAGACAGGTGGACCCTAAATTGCCTGTCACCTCTACAAATCTGCCTTAGGAGCTCTTAATTTCTTATGCAGGTTATCAGGCAACACTCTATGTCTATCAAAACAGCCAGTGAGTGGAGGGTGCACTATGCAGCCATGCGTGTCCCGTTACATATGAGATGCATAGACTCCGCAAACACATCTCCTCACTGCCCTTCCTTCTCACCCCTCCCACAGCACCTTCTATGCAGTGCTGCTAGCACAGTGCCCTGTCCCTCCTCAGGGCAGAGTCCACTCCACCCACACACCCTGTCCTCACTGCCCTTCACAGCCCAATAGCACCAACCCCTCTTCTCAGCCAGGCTCATCTTCTCTTGAACAAGTTGAGTTTTTAAGTGCAAATAAATCTCCTCACTCCCCTTCCTACTCACCCCTCCCACAGTACCTTTCTGCAGTGCTGCTGGTACAGTGCCTTGTCCCTCCTAAGGGCAGAGTCCACTCGACCCACACCCTGTCCTCACTTCCCTTCACAGCCTGATAGCCCCAGGCCCTCTTCTCAGCCAGGCTCACCTTCTCTTGAACAAGTTGAATTTTCAGATTTTCTCCAAGGAGGCTGCTTGAGCTGTTGCTTTTGCTTTGACTGTGAGACAGAAGTGTCTGCACCCCCACCAAAACCTCTAAGTCAGGAAGCTCAGACTGGGTGGAGTCACACACAAAAAAAGTTTGTCTTTAAAGAAACAGAAATACTGCTCCATAATCTGGTGATTGCTTCAATTTTGCCAGTTGAAACCTTTTGCCCATGGGCCTGCTATAAACACCATTTCCAAAGCTACATTTTTTGCTTCAGGTTATAGTGATGGGTGCAAAAGAGCCTTATTAAACGACCCAAATATTGCCTAGAAAACAAGGCACAGGATCTGATTGTCTTCCCTGGGTGGAGTGGGAGGCTGAAGGGTGATTTGGGGAAGAAGGGAGACAGGCATATACCTTGCTGTTTCCAAGCGTAGAGCTGGGGGTTCTTACTGATTGTGTAATATGGGTTTTTAATTGTAGTCTTTCAGGAAGGCCTCAAGTTACTCATTCAAAAGTTAACAGCACTGAGGCTCAAAGGCAGAGTCCAAATCATTAGGAACCAAGGAAAAAAAGGAAGGTGAGGCCTGGAAAAATAATCTGCCCTTGACCACATAGTTTCTCTAGTTGCTTTTCATATAATTCTTCCAAGTTTGAAAATATGCATGACCTAACAAGTAAAGATGCACCCGTGGAATAGATCCTACACCCCTTCCCCGCCTTACCCCACATCCTCCTACTCCAGTCTCAGGCAGAGATAGATTTTCTAGAATTTACCCAGTGGATGGTTCCAATCTGCTCTGGAGGTTTCTTGAGGCGAGAGGCATGTTCCCAAAGCTCTCACAGTTGACCAGATATTCCAGTTGGCTCCATAAGAATACTATGTTTAGAGTTCCAAGCCCATAGCCCCTGTCGCGGCCTTACCACCCTCCAGCACCCCATGCCAGGAGCGGGCCTAGAGCACTTGCCTTGCCCCTCCACGATCCGGGCTCGGGCACCCACCCAGGTCCGCACCACTGGCAGCCTGAAGGGAGTCGCTGGCTGTGGTTGCCGCTAGGTGTGATGTATCTGCATCTTGAAAGGAAGATGAAACAAAAGCCTTCTTTGGAATATTTGGATTTTTGTCACTTTCTGTGAACTAAAGCGATTTGGTGTCTCCTTTGCATTGTTTCTACACTTCAAGAACACAAGTTGAATCACTCAGACCCAAAAAACAAGTCTGAAACCAGCATCCATCAATATTTGGTCGATGAGCCAACCCTTTCCTGGTCACGCCCATCCACTAGAGCCAGTGAAGTAGTATGTTCCATCAACGTTTCTCACTATGAGCTCCAAGTAGAAATAGGAAGAGGATTTGACAACTTGACTTCTGTCCATCTTGCACGGCATACTCCTGCAGGAACACTGGTAACTATAAAAGTTACAAATCTGGAAAACTGCAATGAAGAACGTCTGAAAGTTTTACAGAAAGCCATGATTCTATCCCACTTTTTCTGGCATCCCAATATTACAACTTATTGGACAGTTTTCAGTGTTGACAGCTGGCTTTTGAGTTATATCTCCATTTATGGCCTATGGTTCAGCAAGTCAACTCTTGAGGGCCTATTTTCCTGAAGGAATGGGTAAAACTTTAATAAGAAACATTCTTTTTGGAGCAGTGAGACGACTAAACTATCTGCACCAATATGGCTGTATTCATAGGAGTAGTAAAGCCAGCCATATCCTCATTTCTGATGATGGCCTAGTGACCCTCTCTGGCCTGTCTCAGCTGCATAGTTTGGTTAAGCACGGACAGAGGCATAGGGCTGTGTATGATTTCCCACAGTTCAGCACATCAGTGCAACCATGGCTGAGTCCAGAACTACTGAGACAGGATTTACATGGGTATAATGTGAAGTCAGATATTTACAGTGTCGGGATTGCAACATGTGAATTAGCCAGTAGGCAGGTGTCTTTCCAGGATATGAAGAGAACTCAGATGCTGTTACAGAAACTGAGAGTTCCCCCTTACAGCCCAGTGGATATCAGTATTTTCTCTCAATCAGAATCCAAAATGAAAGATTCCCGGTCAGGTGTAGACTCTGGGATTGGAGCAAGTGTGCTTATCTCCAGTGGAACTCACACAGTAAATAGTGACTGATTACACACACCATCCTCAAAAACCTTCTCTCCTGCCTTCTTTAGCTTTTTACTGCTGTGTTTGCAACAAGATCCAGAGAAAAGGCCATCAGCAAGCAGTTTATTGTCCCGTGTTTTCTTCAAACAGATGAAAGAAGATAGCCAGGATTCAATACTTTCACTGTTGCCTCCTGCTTATAACAAGCCATCAGTATCATTGCCTCCAGTGTTACCCTGGACTGAGCCAGATTGTGATTTTCCTGATGAAAAAGACTCATATTGGGAATTCTAGGGCTACCAAATCATTTTATGTCCTATATACTTGACACTTTCTCCTTGCTGCTTTCTCCTTGCTGCTTTCTCCTTGCTTTCTCCTTGCTGCTTTCTCCTTGCTGCCGTCACCTGAGCAGTGTACACTGTGCCCAGTGTGTAGTCTTTTATTCCTCACCCCCTCCCACCCTTTCCCGAAGTCCCTCAAGTCCATTGTATCATTCTTATGCCTTTTCATTCTCATAGTGTAGTTTCCATCTCAAGAAATCAGTTTATTTGCTCATCCGTAAGAAGCAACTCCTCATCCATTCAAGTTTTATCATGAGATTGCAGCAATTCAGGCACATCTCCAGCCTACATTCTTTTTTGTTGTTAGAGACAGGGTCTCACTCTGTCACCCAGGCTTGAGTACAGTCATGTGATCATGGCTCACTGCAGCCTTGAACTCCTGGGTTCAAGTGATGCTCACACCTCAGCCTTCCAAGCAGCTGGTACTATAGGCACACACTATCATGCCTGATTAATTATTTTTTGTCAAGACAGGATCTCACTGTGTTGTCCAGTGTGGTTTCAAACTCCTAGTTTCAAGTGATCCTCCCACCTTGGCCTCCCAAAGTGCTGGCCAACACACCTGGCCTCCACTTCTAATTCTACTTCTCTTGCTACCTCCACCATATCTGTAGTGATTCCCTCCAATGAAGTCTTGAACCCCTCCAAGTCATCTACAAAGGTTGGAATCAACTTCTTCCAAACTCGTTAATATTAATATTTTTATCTCCTCTCATAAATCATGAATGTAGTTAATGGCATCTAGAATGGTGAATCCTTCCCAGAAAGTTTTCAATTTACTTTGCCCGGGTCCATCAGATGAACTATTTATGGCAACTATAGCCTCACAAAATGTATTTCTTAAATAATAAGGCTCAAAAGTCAAAATTATCCTTGATCCATGGGCTGCAGAAGGGATGTTGTATTAGCAGGCATGAAATCTCCTTGTACATCTCCATAAGAGATTTGGGTGAACAAATGCATTGTCAATGAGCAGTAATATCTTGAAAGGAATCTTTTTTTCTAAATAGTAGATATCAACGGTAGGCTTAAAATATTCCGTAAGCCATACTGTAAACAGATGTGCTGTCATCAGGCTTTGTTGTTCCATTTATAGAGCACAGGAAGAATAGATTTAACATAATTCTTAAAAGCTCTGGGGTTTTTTGGAATGGTAAGTGAGCACTGACTTCAAGTTAGTCAGCAGCTGCATCAGCCCCTAATGAGAGAGTTGGCCTGCCCATTGAAGCTTTGGAGCCAGGCATTCACCTCTCCACTCAAGCAATGAAAGTCCTGGATGTATAATCTTCCTACAAAAGTCTGTTTTGTCTCCATCGAAAATCTGTTGTTTATTGTAGCCACCTTCATCAGTGATCTTAACTAGATCCTCTAGATGACGTGCTGCAGCTTCTCCATAAGCACTTGCTGCTTCACCTTCCACTTTTATGTAATGGGGACAGATCATTTCCTTAAACCTCATGAACCGACATCTGCTAGCTTCAAACTTATTTCTTGCAGCTTCCTCATATCTGTCAGCCTATATAAAATTGTGGGGTCTTTGCTCTGAATTAGACTGTGGCTTAAGGGAAAGTTGTGGCTGGCTTAATCTTCTATCCAGACCCATAAAGCTTTCCTCATGTCAGCAGTAAGACTGTTTAGCTATCTTATCATTCATGTAATCACCAGAGTAGCACTTTTAATTTCCTTCAATTGCTTTATCTTGGCATTCAAATTTGGCCAATTGTTTGGTGCAAGAGGTCTAGCTTTCAGTCTATCTCAGCTTTTCACATCCTTCCCCACTAAACTTAATCGTGTATAGCTTTTGGTGTAAGGTGAGAAGTGTGTGACTCTGCCATTCATTGGAACACTTAGAGGCCACTGTAAGGTTATTAACTGACTTGATTTCAATATTGTTGTGTCAGGGAATAGGGAAGCCTGAGGCAAGGTTGAGAGACAAGGGAACAGCTGCATGGTGGAGCAGTCAGAACACACAATGATCAATTAAGTTCATCATCTTGTAAGGTACAGTTTGTGGCACCACAAAACAATTACAATAGGGACATCATAGATCACTGATCCCAAATCATCAGGACAGATAATAATGAAAATGTTTGAAATACTGTGAGAATTGTCAAAAAGTGACACAGACACAAAAAGTGAACAAGTGCTGTTGGGAAAATGGCACCAACAGACTTGCTTGATGCAGGGTTGCCACAAATCTTCAATTTGTAGAAAGCGCGTCATCCACAAAGTGCAATGAAGTGAGGTACAATAAAATGAAGTACACCTGTACATCCTTCCTCATTCCTCATCCACATATCTGGCCCAGATGGGACATGAAACTCTCGCTGATGAGAGAAGTAGCTGTGGCTTTCTCCGAAGGTCATTTTAGACATTACCTGAGACTGTTCCTCGGGTACTTTTCATTTGCCAGGTCTCCCTGACTCTGCAGCTGCCTTCAACCCACTCCCTTTTACTTTACCCTTTCCAAACTCAGATCCTTTGGCAGAAGTATTTAACTTTTGTCATCAATTCATAAACACCAAGACAAAATAAAAATGTTACCTTTAAGGACAGTCGGCCGGGCGCGGTGGCTCAAGCCTGTAATCCCAGCACTTTGGGAGGCCGAGACGGGTGGATCACGAGGTCAGGAGATCGAGACCATCCTGGCTAACCCGGTGAAACCCCGTCTTTACTAAAAAATACAAAAAACTAGCCAGGCGAGGTGGCAGGTGCCTGTAGTCCCAGCTACTCGGGAGGCTGAGGCAGGAGAATGGCATAAACCTGGGAGGCGGAGGTTGCAGTGAGCTGAGATCCAGCCACTGCACTCCAGCCTGGGCGACAGAGCGAGACTCCGTCTCAAAAAAAAAAAAAAAAAAGGACAGTCATATGAAATTAAGGTGTGCGAACAGGCCTTTGAATCCTATGAGGAGCAGACAGACAATTGAAACAGGAAGAGCTGAGCAGGTTATAAGGCCACCTCTGCCTAAAAGCATGTCCCAGTCTCACCAGCAGGAGCCGATTGCCTACTCTTACAGAATTCCCAATTTATATCAAAACAACACTTTGATCACTAAAGAGGATGGTGTTATCCCTTAAAATGAAACCAAACAAGCTTTAATGCATTTAAATATACAGGGGATTTCTCCCTGGGGGACACTGTCAGCACAAGATTACTAATTTTATCTGAGTTGTTTAAGAGTAAACAGTATCTTTCTGTTAGCCCAATGATGCCTGCTTTGTTCCATGAGCTTCAGTAGTAGATTCTCAGGTTAGCATATCAGCACTGGATGTCTCCCATTACTATACAAAATGCAGTGTCAGTGGAAAAGTGTATGAGTCTGATTCTGCCACTAGTAATATCTATGGCTTTAAAGGGGAAAAATGTTACTAAGCACCAGTATCTTTAGGCCTTACCCAATGAGTACAAATCCCCAGACTCTCTCAAATCATGAGCCCTGGCCTACCTACCCACAGTACTTCTCAGACGTTGGTCAGAACACAGTTACAAACCTACAGGGTGGTATGTTGGTCAGAACGTAGTTATAAACCTACAAAGTGGTGCAGAGAACAATGATCCTCAAAGAGAGACCACAAAAGACAGAACAGTCCTGGGACTTCTCTTGAGGAGTCTGACATGAGGGAGCAATATTAGTACAAGCCCTCTTCTCCCAGTGCTATTGAGTCCCTATGGTCATATGAGTAATGTGCAGACAGTTACAGATACCAGCTTTATTTATTACTTGGCACAGAACAGCCAACAAAGCATGAAGCAAAGAAGCAGGCATTTTTCTTCCATAGGTTTCTGCTACTCTCACCACACCTCAGATTCCTTCCATACTTGCCTACACAGTCTTTTTAGCCCTACCCCTCTAAAACCCAGGATTTGCTTATACACTCCTGAATTCTTAGCCATTCCATAATACTAATAGTGGAAGCAAAATACGCTGAGGAGAACAGAAACTGGGGAAATAATTAAGAGGTTGCCGAAGGGGCAGAGCAAGATGGCCGAATAGGAACAGCTCCAGTCTCCAACTCCCAGCGTGAGCGACACAGAAGACTGGTAATTTCTGCATTTTCAACTGAGGTGCTGGGGTCATCTCACTAGGGAGTGCCGGACAATCGGTGCTGGTCAGCTGCTGCAGCCTGACTAGCGAGAGCTGAAGCAGGGTGAGGCATCGCCTC
>NW_012115154.1:18437088-18456281 GCF_000951035.1 Colobus angolensis palliatus | reverse complement strand
AAAAAATAAAAAATAAAAAGAACAGCAATGTTTTTTATCCACTCATAGTAACTGGAGGGACTTCAGCTTTCTTTTCAGAGATAGCAGAGAGACTACTATTATTTTCTAACAGAGGAGGAAACGGAGGCCCAGAAAGCTTAGATGCATAAACAAAGCCACCCACTGTGCGAGATCTGGAACCCTAAACTAAAACGGTTCATTCTCCTTCTGTCCCTTCATGCATCTCTTCAGATCTCAACCCATCTACTTAGTAATAAGATTATGGGAAATCAGGAAATGATACCTCAAGTCAAAGATTGGTGTGCAGGAATCTGAATTATGAAACACAGTTTCTCTTTGGTCATCTGTGCTCAATCTTAGGGGAAAAAGGGCCCTTATAGATGTTTGGAAATAGTATACATTATTAAGAAAGTTATGGTGAAATCTCCAACTATAATTGTGAATTTGTCTGTTTCTCCATTTCTGTCAATTTTCACTTCTTGAATTTTGAAGTTCCGTTATTTTTTGAAGCTGTTAGTTATTAGTTAGGTGGATGCACAGCCAGTATTATTGTCTTGTTGATGAATTAATTTATTATTATTATACTACTTATTATTATGAAGTATTCTTCTTTATCCCTGGTGAAGAGATAGCACTGTTCTAAAGCCCACTTTGATAACTAATATAGCCATTGCCGTTTTTGTATGTCCAATGTATGCATCATATATATCTTTTTCAGTTCATCTACATTTAACCCATTTGTGCTTTTATATTTAAAGTGACTTTCCTTTAGATAGCATACAGTGAAGTCTTGCTTTTTTATCCAGTCTGACAATGTGTCTTATAATTGGAGCATTTAGAAATTTACATCTAATATGATTATCAATATGGTTGTGTTTAAATCCATCATTTTGCTATTTGTTTTTATTTGTTCCAACTATTCTTTTTGATGCCAACTTTTTTGTTTATTTTAAAATGGTGTCACCCACGCTGGAGTGCAGTGGCGCGATCTCGGCTCACTGCAACCTTCGCCTCCTGGGTTCAAGAGATTCTCCTGCCTCAGCCTCCCAAGTAGCTAAGACTACAGGAGCATGTCACCATACCAGGTTAATTTTTGTTTTCTTGTTTGTTTGTTTGTTTTTGTTTTCTGTAGTAGAGATAGGGTTTCACCTTGTTGACCAAACTGGTCTCAAACTCCTGACCACAGGTGATCAGCCTGCCTTAGCCTCCCAAAGTGCTGGGATTACAGGTGTGAGCCACTGCACCCAGCCTTTTAGGGCAACTTTTTAAAATTTCTTTTTATTCCCACTATTGCTTTATTAGCTGCACCTTATTTTATTCTGTGTAACACCACATTCTATCATCAGTAAATATTATGTCACTTCATCTGTAAGATCTTTATAATATTATACTTTCACTCCCTTCCTTCCATCTTCCGCATTATTGTTATCAAACATTTTACATTTACATAAAAGGTAAATACAATGAAAATGCTTTCAAGAGTCTATCAGTTATCTTCTAAAGAAATTTTAAATGATAAAAATAATATTTTATATTTATCCAAGTATTTACTATTTTTGATCTCTTATTCTTTTGTGGAAATCTCAGTTGACATCTATTTTCATTTTCCACCCACTTGACCTATCTCATGGATCAGTCCTGAGCAGCCTGTTGTCCAATGTCTGGAAACAATTCCTTTATATATTTTACCGTTTTTCTGGTTGTTTATGGAAGGAGGGTAAGTAACAATTCCCATTACTCTATCATGGCCCAAAACAAAAGATTCTTCCCCCATTTCTTTTCTTGCAATGTATTCATTTAAAAATACCATATAGTTTGTACTATTGATTTTTCTCCATTCTGAATTTTTCTGTTTAATATCACTTGCCATGTTCCTCAGTCTCATACATTTTTATAAATTGGAATTTAGTTGTGGTTGATTTGATCAAAGAGGTCACAATCAAGTTCAATTTTTTGTCAATATTACTCATAGATGGTGTTGTATATTTCCATCAGGGGGCACTTGATGCTTTGCTTTTTCTCTTTTTATGTTAGCAGTTATTCACGAGTGTTGTGTAGATCCATTACCTTACTGGATATTGCAAAATGGTGATATCATATTCTAACATGTCCTTTCTGTTAAGTAGCTAGAATATTTTTTATTAAGATATTCTCTTCATCTTCAATTGTTTAGTAGCTAGAAGAACAGTTTATGCAGGCAAGGGAGAAGAATTGCCTGATAAACATCAGGATGAATAACAAATGAATAAAACATTTAAATACTAGAAAAAAATTTCTTAAGTCCTAGAAAGAAACGAAACAATTCGATTAAAATCTATACATGTGGAAGGTATGACTCAAAAACCAGAAATACAGATAATTTGATTAATTTGCCTGCATAATAGTGATACACTTCTACATAACAAAAACAAAGTAAAATATGACAACCTGAGAAATAATATTTGTAACTCATAGAATAGACAAGTGACTAAGCTCTTCTTGTGTAGAGTGTCAGGCTGTGTTTACTGCTTATTACAAATGTATCACTGTGGTGCTGGATGTCAATAGCTGGGGATGCTGGGCATGTGTGAGGATAGGGAGTGTATGGGAACTCTGTGCTTTCCACTCAATTTTGCTGTGAATCTAAAACTGCTCTAAAAAATTAAGTTTGCTGATTGTAAAGATGCAAAAGTCCAACAATTCATTGTAAAAATGGACAAAATATGTGAAAAAATTTTAACAGAAAAACAAACTGATATTAAACATATAGAAAAGATGCTTAATCTCACTCACATGGAGAGAAATGCAAATTCATCAGATTTTCAAAACCCATGATATGAGAACAAACACGCACCTTCACACTTCATTAGTGAAAATACAGAGTGGCACAACCTATGTGGAGCGAAATGTAGCAAACAATACAGTACTGTTTTAAACTGCAAAGTTTTAGAAATATCCTAAATGAAACAGTTTAACACAAATGCAGGTATTGATACACAAAGGACTACTGTGCAGTTGTATAAAACAAATAAGGAGACTCTGTAGATATTGAGATGGAGCAATCCTCGTGATATGTTGTTAAGTGAAAAGAACAAGACATAGAGCCATATAAACAGTATACTACCTTTTATGATTAAAAAAAAAAAAGGAGAGAGAAGAAATTAAGAACCTATGGCCAGGCACATGGGCTCACCTATAATCCCAACACTTTGGGAGGCTGAGGTGGGAGGATTGCTTGAAGCCAGGAGCTCAAGACCAGCTTGGGCAGTATAGTGAGACCCTCCCTGCCCTAGTCTCTGCAAAAAAAAAAAATGTAACTAGCTGGGCATGATGATACTTGCTGGTAGTCTTAGCTACTTGGAGGCTGAGGCAAGAGGACCATGAGCTCAGGAGTTCAAGGCTGCAGTGAGCTATGAACATGCCACAGCACTCCAGCCTGGGTGACAAAAGGGTCTCTGTATCTGAAAAAAGAAAGAAAGAAATTAAGAAGGTGTGCTGTGATTTGTTTATATTTTTAGAAAGAAACAATGTAAGTATACCCAAGAAACAATGATTATTTTTAAAAAACTGTGGGAGAACCAGGCAGACAAGGTAGAATCAATATATCTTAATATTTGCCTTTTCATATTCTTTTGTTGTTTGAATCAGGTAAATATATTATTTATTCAAACATGAGATGTGAAAAGAGTCCCCAGTCTTCCTTATCACAAAGTCATAATATATTCTTTACACTTAAATTTATTTTTTCCAAAGGAAGTTGAATGTAACATCTGTGCTGTGTTGCAGCTGCCCCAACAACCAAAGATTGCTGTTGTATCCTTATTTGTACAGAATATAATTCTCTAGCTGAACCTTGTCTGATGTTTACAGTCTGTTTTATTTTGCCTCACAAGTATAAGGGGAGAAGTGGATTTTCAGAAACAGTCATCCATTAATGAATAAAACTTAAAACAAATATCAGAAGCCCCAGAAATTGTCTTAAAAAATTGTGTACTAAGAGTTAGTAGTAGCTAGAGGTAATTCATTCATTAATTAAAAGGGGAAATAGTTTGTAATGTTAAGCTAATATCAGAGTACTTTTGGGGAAGATAAATGTGATTAAAATATTTTGGTATGCTCTTGGAGTGAAATAGAAAAACCGATTGTCTACCCCACCAGGCACGACCGTTGATTTACTTAGACAGAACCTTGGCTTGCAATGTTGTTGGATTTATGCAAAGCCATTTTCTTGAAGTATTTGAATCGAATATTACCTTTATTTTTCTCTTGGCATCTCTTTTGTAACCAAACATATCTTAATTTCACCTGAGGACAGATGGGTGCCTCCAACAGAATTTAGGATGTTCATGTGCTTAGAAATACCGAAAAGTAAGCATGTTAATACTTTTCGAACCACTATTCACATTCCAGGTGTTACTGTTTAGATTCAGAGTGCCGATGAGCCCTATTCTTTCCTCGATAGCTCTGAATAATAGCATATATGCATAAAGAATGAAGTCAGTTGGGCAAATGATAACCTTTTCATCCAAAACACAGAAGCCCCTAAGATGTTGGAGTGAAGAACACAGCAAGAATCAAAGTTCAAAATGAGGCTTCCCAAATCTTCTTTCTAAATGGAGTAACATGAGCCCACAGTACAACTCAGCTAACATCCATACCACATGAGACTGAGAAAAGTAAACCTGAAGAGGAAAGGTTAGCCTGAATCTGCCCGAAATAGACCTACTCCAGTCAGCTTATAACATGGAAACAGGAAGCGCCAGGCAGGCTAACTACACATGGGTGCAGGGAAATCTAGGAATCCAAGAGAAGGAACATGGCATCCTGGTTTGAGGCAAAGTAACATTAGAAGTGAGATCTAAAATACAATCTAAAAGTTACCGGTGAGCTGCTACTAGGTAGTATAGCTGTCAACAAAAAAAATAATTTCCAAACCAGGAACAAAACAATACTTTCCAAAACAGGTTCCAAACCAGGAAACTGTTTCCTGGTTTGAGGCAAACCAACATTAGTAGTGAGAACTAAAATACAATCTAAAAGCTACCAGTAAGTTGGTAATAGTGCACATGTCGACAAAACCATAGTTTCCTACTGTCGATAACAAACATGTTTCTATATTGCAACAAATAAAATGCTATAATGTAAATACTGAAGAGTGGATCCCATTTTTAATGAGTTGGGCCTTCTAGGCAAACTCTTGTCAAAGCAGCAATTCTCTACTTGCTGTGTGATTGTAAACTTGACTTTGGAACTGGCTCTTGTAATACAGTCTACTACAGCCTTCATACATATTGCCACTGTATTCACACATATTACTACTGTAGGGGTTTGGAAATCAAGGGGACAAATTGTGGGGTGTTAAAAACCACAAACTTTTTTCCAAACCCACAGCTTCAAATTTTACATACTTTGCTTGGTGCCAAGATAAAGGGCAGTACAATGTTTATTCTGCATCCAATGAGATGATTATGCAATTTTTGTCCTTCATTCTATTAATATGGTGTAATACATGACAGATACTTGTATACTGAACCTGTCTTGCAACAATTACTACATGTGCCCCCAGGTTATGTGTTAATAATAGGTGCGAGATTTTGCATTATACTAGCTCTATCCTGCACAAGAATAGCATGCCATCAAGTGCAGAAATCCTTAGCAAAAAATTCTGGACATAGTATTTCCAATAAAATCAGTAACTTATCAAGCAGTTCTAAGTACCCTGTGAGGAGCCAATGTTGCAATGACTTTTAGAACTCCAGTTAGAAGAAATGAACAAGTCATTGATCTTGAGCTGCATGAGGAGGGGCCACAGAGAATATGAAACTACAAGGGCAAACAATAAGCCATTTCCCAAAACATCCCCGAAGAACAAAGGAAGTATGAGGCCAATCGCTGCAAAACAGGAAACACACCCCAAAATATCTTCTCTCAGCCAACATTAAGAGATTTTAAGATAGTGGGGAAAACATGAGAACCTAAGAAACTGAAAACAATCAAACAACTGAAATAACAAGCAGCAACCCGCAAACAGCTAGGAAAAAAAGCAGCTGGAGAAAATTCAAAAAGAAACAGCCCTTCTCCAGGAGCTAGAAGGTTTAGAAATGAGTCTTTTAGATATTTAAGGAACATAAATTGAATGCCAGAAATCAGTATAAATATATCTTCTTGTTAAACCTGATGGGGTACTCTAAACATTCTTATGCCCATACTTGATAATCATTTATAACGTATCCAATATTCTGAATACATGGGGTTTTTTAATGTTTATTAAATTGACTTTTCCTACCTTTCAGTATAATGTGGAAGGGGGTAGGAATGAGTTTTCTTAACCAAAGCTTGACAGACTAAAAGAGAGATATTATTATCCACTAAAGAACAGTCTCTCAAAGACACAAATAAAAGCATCTTACACTTCTTTAAAAGAGAAAGGAGCAAAAGGAAGAGTGATCAAAATCAGGAAGGAAGGCTGCGTGCTGACTCTGCATGTTCTCTGCAGAATCTCCAGTAAAATTTCCTGAAACTAACACAACAGGAAAAAGAAAAAGTCAAATAGGAATAATTGTGCGTGTGAATACCAGGTTTGTTTGTTTTTTAAGTAACAGTAAAAACACCACATTTTAGGCTTTCGGAGTCTTGCACCAACAAAGAAACAGTGCATAATTCCATAGGACTGAGGATGTAGAGGAAAGGCTGAGGAAAAAGAGGACTCTTAGAAAGTGGAGAGGATTTCAGGATTTTTCTTTCTTTTAAATTAGTACTATATTTATTCTTTTTCATTACCTTGCTCCTTTTTTAATTTTTATTTTTATTTCAATAGTTTTTGGGGTACAGGTGTTTTTTTGGTTACATGAATAAGTTGTCTAGTGGTGATTTCTGAGATTTTAGTGCACCCGTAACCCAAGCAGAGTACACTGTATCCAATGTATAGTCTTTTATTCCTCATCCCCCTCCTAATTTCCCCCCTCCCAATTCCTCAGTCCATTATATCATTCTCATGCCTTTGCATCCTCATAGCTTAGCTCCCACTAAGAAGTGAGAAAATACACTATTTGGTTTTCCATTCCTGAGTTGCAAGTGGGATCTCCCAGGGCACTACTAGACAGGTCAAATAATGATGTTTTTCTAGAAATGGGACTTTTAAGGGGGTCTAACTCCATTCAGCCCCCTTCAGTGGCTTCCAGGCTGCTAGTTTTCACAGTGATTTTAGTTTTTTGGTTTTTGAGGTTACCACAGAGTTGGGGGTAATGAGAAAGGGGCAAGTTGAAACATGACAGAACTCACTATTCTTACTATTTTTCTTGAATGAACACTCTCAATATTGCTTCAAGCCTTAGATTGATACCCAGAGTTCTGGAAAAAAAAAAAAAAAGTTGATTCTGACTATTTTTGACAGTGTTCTCTATTTTTGTGGAGATTTTTGGAGGGCATTATTCTGCTATTCCCACTGACATCATCTCACAGTTATATTTGTCTTATAAATATACAGCATTATGGTTGCAGCGTGAAAGGTAATTTGAGAGAAGCAAGCCTCAAAACAGGTCCAATCCAAAGAAACAGTTGCAACAATCCAATCCAGAAATGAGGGTGACCATAACTCGAGTAGAGATAAGGAAAAAAAAATGTGGATGCTCCAGCGAGATATGAAGCCTTTATAATACACAACTCTTTGTTATTTATTGGAAGAAACAGTCAAGGCTTCTGGCTTGGACAACTTGACAGATTATGGCACCATTTGCAAAATAGGAAACCCAGGAAGGAAGGGATGAACAGCCAGTGGAGCCAAAAGTGGTGCCCATGAGAACCTCATTACCCAGTGAAAACATAAATAGAGGAAAGACCAAAGGTGTTTAGCGCATGCTCCAATACCCAGTAGACCTTGCAGTGTTGACTTGAAGCTATGGTGGCCAGCAGGACTGAAAGGCATGCTTTGTAGTTAACAGTGCCTAGTAAGCAGCACCCAGTGGAGAAGGATTTGGATCACGACAAAAGTAAAAGATAAATGCCACGTGACAAGTGACAGAAATTTTCGGAGCTAATGTAACTCATCCATTGGGAAACCTCAGAAATAAATTGAGAGGAAACAGGAACTTGCTGGCAGCCCATAGTGCTGCAAGAGCAGGTGGGTTGCAAGCTAGGTGGGTTGCAAACATTCATAATTATTGTCGACACGATGTCATTTTAAACTTCAAGTTACTGATGATTTTCGAAGGACAAGTTACAAATATATTCCCAGAGGGTCTTTTAGGCATGACACCTTGGCCCTGGCTTGGCCTCTTTTAATCAGCCTACACACTGCCCTATAATCTGTGGGTCAGGAAATGCAAGCCCACCACACCACCACCCACCAACATATATGAGGACGATGTGAAGTGAAGAGCAATAAACAGGAGCTGTTTGTAAATGAAGAGGAAAATACATCATGCTGATCAAACTGTTCACAACTAGATTTTACACCAGCCTATTGAGCACATCCTGTGTGTATTCACAGAAATACAGAGGTGCAAGAGTGAAGGCCACGGAGGTTTGTCACGAACATCAAGCTGCCTCTCATGGGAGAATGAGAGGTGAGGCCTGCTAATGCCTTCATCTGCTAGGGAGGATGATAGTGCGCTAGTGGTAGAGGCTGGACCAATGGGCCCATGGAACAAACTAATGTAATGATGGGCTAGGGAGGAGAGGGCTTTTACTGAAAAGGTAGATGCTTCATTTGAGGTAGGAGGAGAAGAGGCTCATAGCTAAGTGGCCTGGGGATTCTTCTAGGGAAGTGAGCTTGCTGGCAGGCTTCACAGATCATGTCAGCAACTTAGCTGACTCCCTTGCAGAAATTTAGCCAAATTTTATGGGATTTTCTGTCTTTATGGTATCATGAACCTTTTTTTTTTTTTACTCTTTATGTTAAGTTCATCATAAAAGCCTTGTCCTTCAGTACATCTTTCTCAGTGCAGGAAAAGAGAGAAATGAAGTGAAAAGGATTGCTATGAGGAAGGAGAGGAGGCTGGGGGTGCTGGAAGACACTGTGAAAAAAATAAGCATGTTCTTAGTGCATTAGCAAAACAGAGACACTGTAAATAGGCAAAAACCACTTCCTTAGAAGTTACCTCTCCCACTGTCTAGTGAAAAGAGGTTTGGACCATCTGTATGTCCTGCAATCTATCACATTGTTCCACTGTATCAGGGTCTCTCAGCCTCGGGACTATTGACATTTTGGTCCAGATAACTCTTTGTTGTAGGGGACTGTCCCATGCATCTTAGGATGTTCTATTTACCACATGCCAGTAGCACCCACTCCCTGTTGTGGCAACTAAAAATTTCTCCAGGAGGCTGGTCGCGGCGGCTCACGCCTGTAATCCCAGCACTTTGGGAGGTCGAGGTGGGCAGATCACGAGGTCAGGAGATCAAGATCATCCTGGCTAACACGGTGAAACCCCATCTCTACTAAAAATTAAAAAAATTAAAAATTAGCCAGGCGTGGTGGCGGGCGCCTATAGTCCCAGCTACTCGGCAGGCCAAGGCAGGAGAATAGCCTGAACCCGGGAGGCAGAGCTTGCAGTGAGCCGAGATCACACCACTGCGCTCCAGCCTGGGCGACAGAGCAAGACTCTGTCTCAAAAACAAAACAAAACAAAAAATTCTCCAGGAATTGCCAAATGTCTTCTACAGAGCAAAATTGTTTCCAGTTGAGAACTAGCACATTACCTCAATGACGTCACATTTAAGAGGCAGGACAAGCAATAGGTGCCCAGCATGATAGCGGCCTTGGTAAGGCACATATGTTTGAGAGAGCAGAATATCAATTCTGGACTTTCAGCTCAAGGAGGGTCTTCAGTGAGGCATGGAGGATGTCAGCCAGTTACGCCAGTGAGGAAGGGATGCCACTCTTGAAGGCTTTCACTTCAGAAAGAAACTTGCCCTTTAGCTCCAAGGAATGCAGCTAGCTGGCAGCCTCCAGCTGCAACACTGTCAGGCCCCACCTCAGCTTCTGAGCTGAAGCCATGCTTTCTCCAGCCAGTCCCTAGCCTAAAGCTGAGCACAGCAGAGCTCCTAGTGTCTGTCCAATGCAGAACTTGGCTATTGATCTGTCTTTGCCCCAGAATTCCTTACTGAGCTGGCCTGGGCTTTGCCAGGCTCTCCCTGCCCAACTCAGCTCCTCCCCACTTTCCTCTTGCAAGTGTCCAGTCTAAATGACAGTCTGAAGGCTTTCCCTGACCAATTCTGCTTCTTCCCTCTTTTGTCTTCCATGGGCATTCCCCACAAATAAACCTCTTGTGTTCCTAACTGTTTCTCAGCATGTACTTCTCAGAGAAACTGACACAGCAGTATTGTCGCCCCGCTCAGACTCGCACCTAAAGAAAAACAGCAAGGTACGTTAGAGCCAACCTGTGAGAGGATGCCACATTGCTTAGCCTGCACATCACCCGCCTTGTGCAGCTCCCAGTGTCACCTGCTCAGCCATAGGTAGCACACTGGGATTTGTTTCTGTCTTCAAGCAGACGGGAAACTCAGGGAAGAAGCACAAAATGCCTTTCAGACTTTATTCCTCCCATGTTTCTGGTTCTGATACTGGTTACATTTATTTGTCCTTGCTATAGTAAGATGTCCAGAGTGAAAGATAACTGAGCTGTCTGGGACCTGCCACCCAAATGGCTGTCACCCAGTCTAAATAAATGTCCTCAGGCACCAAAGATACAAAAACCTCACCTGAGTCAAGGCATCTAAACATCTCAATTGTTTCTTCATGAAGATATGCTCCTTCCCTAAATCAGAAAACTAGAAATCAGAAAGAGAATATGAATTCATAATCTGATTCACCTTTATTATTTCATTCAACTAAATATATTTACACACTTTTTTTTTACTTTCCAACTTTTATTTCAGGTTCAAGGGGTACATGCACAGGTTTGTTACATGGGTAAGTTGTATGTCACAGAGGTGTGGTGTACAGGTAATTTCGTCACCCAGGAAACCAGCATAACACCAAATAGGCAGCTTTTCAATCTTCCTCCTCTCACCCTCCACCCTCAGGTAAACCCTGGTGTCTATTTTTCTCTTCTTTGTGTTCATGGCACACACATTTTCTAGAAGTTATCATGTTAAGGGTTATATGGAATCCAAAAGTAGTAATGGCAACAGCCCGTGCTCTTTTAAATGGATTAATGTTGACAGTAACCTGATATTGTCTAGGGGAAGAAAATGGTTGACAAAGATTATGCCCTCAAACCATGTACAAAGTGCTCAACATTTAAAACATCTTACCCTGTATCTACCCAGAAGAAGGTTCCAGATTTCTCTTCACATATCACCCATCTCTCAAAATAATCTGCTCAGCCATGGAAAGAACACCACTGTCTTGAAACCAAGAAGCAAGCTCGAGTGTAGAAGCCACATCCCAGTGCAGGCGCGACAGAAAGATAGAACAAAACTAGATGTTGACACCCACAGACCCAGACTGCCTACTCCTTGGCTTCCTGACATGAGATACAGGAAGCCCCTGCTGTTTTTAAACCATTATGATTGGAGTTCTCTGAGTTTTAACCTGTTTCCTAACCTCAGCAGAAAGAGAGGGAGAAAAAGAAACGCAGTGGAGATTCCAATTAACCTTCTCTAGAGGAAATCTAGAACAACACTTAGAATTATAGAACTTTGCAAGATTCTCTGATCTTGGCAATCTTACTATGCTTCTAATTTCTGTTCTAGTCTATGTCACTGTGATAATTAGCAATAAAATCATTCAGAACCTCCATGACTCATGTCTGTTTCCTCAGGGACAGCCAGCAAGAGGAGACTATGTCCCACTTCACACCTAGGCGTGGAGTATGAAGAGCAGTAAGGAATAGCTACCATAGGAAGAAAGGAACACTCTAGCTCTGAGTCGCATCCCAAAGGAGACAGGAGAGCTCAGGGAGCCAACAGCCCTGGACAACAGAGAGGCCCTCTGGAGTCTACCTCCCACTTCTGCCATGCCCAGGAGTGTGCTGAACGCTGCCCTGGTCTCATGTATCTGGATCCCCTGGGTTGTTGCACGACTATCTATATTCCGATCCCAGGTGGCCTCAGCCTTGATCACAGTGTCTATCCTGATTCCAACCTACCAACACAGGTGAGGTGATTCTTGTGACTTGATTCTACCTCTTATTATCAGCCTAATGTCTGAAACCTTTTTCCAGATTTCCCCACCTTGTATCTTCTCTCTCTGTTATAATCCCCTACTATTCACCCCCGCCTGCCATTTATTTATCTACAAATAACTGATACATCACAAGGCGGGATGCATTTGCCTCTCAGGCCCTTAAAGCCATGAACCCTCTTCCCTTCCCACAAGTCATACCATGCCCCGCCCCTCCCCCCAACCTGAGGGTATCTCTAACTGAAGAGACCCCAGGCACTTCGGCTACCTATGGTAACTTATCTTTTAAATTTTTAAGGAGTTTTTTGGCTTGGGACATTTCCTGGACATTTTTGGTTAGTTTGCTGACGTTCTCCTGTGTATGGGGATACCCGGACCACCCACTTTTCTTTCTCAGGTTATTGACCATTGTTAAAAGAGCTTTCACCTGGGTTTCCTGGGCCTGGCCAGTTTCTTTGTTGTTAAAAGCACAATAACGCCGCTCACACTTTTTAATAATGTTCTTAAGGGCTTTGTTATCTGAGTTCCCGATGAAATCTTCCAACTTCCCTGTCCCTAGATCTTCCTTCCGGGTAAACAGCACAATCGTGTATTTCATAAAGTCTGCTCCAAAGATGGCCTCCAGTTGTGCCACCGCTGTTTTGTCCTCTTCGGTGAATCGTCCCAGCTGGAACACCAGGACAAAAAATGTGTCTCCTTTTTCACAGCAGGACAAACAGCGCTTGACCTCCTCTTCTAACTGGGATGGGTCCTTTTCGACATTCAGCATCTGGTTGAAGGAAGGAGTGTCCACAACCACCACCTCCTGTCCGTCCCAGGTCCTCCTGCCACTCTGGCTGGTCTTGGTGACCGGCTGGGCCCGGAGCTGAGAGGTAAAGACAAGGCTCCCGAGGATAGAGTTCCCGGTCGCACTCTTCCCAGTCCCACTTCTCCCCACGAGGACAATGCTCAGGGTTTCTGTCAAACGAAAGTTGGAAAGATTCGTGACCATGGGCTGATCTGAAATTGGATTTTAAAGTTATCCCACGAAGCAACATTATGTCACTAAAACAAACAGGATGTTCAAACAGCATCAAGGCCTCCTTCTCACCCAAGCAGAGGGATCTCCAAACACGGGAATGACTTGGACCAGTTTGCTTAGTCTGTGGACTCATGGCAGGACTTGGACTACAGTCTCCGTCCAGGGTTCATCCACCAGTGTGGCACTGTTCCTATCACTGAATTGGCTCTGCTCCCTTTTGGCAGCACCTTCCGGACTCCCTGGCACCTGTAAGTGCCCCCTGGCCTTCTTACTCTCTACTTCCCTCAGCCAGGTGCCGTCTACACATCTTATCCCTTTGTCTTCTGTTCCTGTTACAACTACATCTTCTCACTCCCAACTACTGCTAACTATAGCAACATCTCCTTACAGTATTTAAAGAATTATTCTGTAAAATTGACTTTCATGAAAAAGGAACTCTACATACTACTGATAGATTATCAGTTTCCTTAGTTATGTAAAAATTCATTTCTCATTGAAACCACATTGAACTTAATTGCCTTTCACTGATGAGTCAAAGAAACTGCATGGTTATAATAATGAATATCCACTAACACTGTTGGGTGTGTGGTGTCCATGATGGAGAAAGAGAATGAATTTCCCTATAAATGGAATTTACAGACGCATAGAGACCTTACAATATGTGTTCTTTGCAGATTGTCCTTATGCTTTTGCACTTGCACTGTGACAGTCCAGTGCTCATTCAAGTCTCTTCATAGTTCTCTTCCATTATGAATTTCATATCAAATAGCTAATATCTACTTCAAAGCAAAGGAGGAAAGCACATCTCATGCCCTTTCTTCAAGAGGAAATTATTAACCTGTTTATCCTGAACCTTCAACTACATAGTTATGCTCAGCAGATGAACAACAGCTTAATCTTCCAACACTCCCATATTTGTCATATATTTCAGTCCCTACTTCTGTACCTACAGAGGGTATGATTCTCATATACCTCTGAAATCTGACCTCACTCCCCATCCCATATTCTCTAATTCAATATTCTTAATGTTCAATGTCTTAATCTTCAAAGTTCTTGGAAGATTTCCTTTAGAGATGTGAACCCCCATCTCCACCAAGATTATTCTTTTTTGTCCCCTAACAAGTGTCATGCTTAGCCTGACATCTTTGCTTCAAATTGCTGGCGTACTCTCTGGAATATCTTCCAGCTTTCTGCTCAGCCATTTAATCCCTGCCCATTCTCTAAAACCTGTTTCAAATTGGGTTCTCTACACACAGCCTCTCCTGAATTTCCCACGTATCTGTACTTCTAAAGGAAGGTTCAATAAGAAGATATGCTCCTTTGGGTTTTATGCTCTTCCTGGATGACGGTGTTTGAAGCAGAAAAAAAACAGGATGAGTAAGAAAGGGAAGGACCTCAGCATAGGTAAACTGAACGTGTAGCACTAAGTGGGTGAGGAGTCCTTCTTAAGTAGTAAAAAGAGCGGTGTGCCAAGCTCTGGGCAACAGTATACTGTGGGGAAACAAAGGGTTGGAAAGCATCAGCTCCGTTCCTCAAGACCCACATCATCCAGTTGAAGAGAGAGTAGGGATCATGAAAAAATTAAAGATCAGTTCAAGATCAGTTCAAGAGAATGCGCATGGAAAGGCTCTAACTTTGGTACAATTTGAGAAGCAAAGAGAGAGAAAAGAGTTAGTGAATAGAACAGACCTGTCCTTCCTTTATTTTTCTGCCAGTTTCAATTTCTTTTCTTTTGTAATTCAACTTTTATTTTAGGTACAGGTACATATGCACCATAGAATAATAGGCAACCATAAAAAAAGAATGAAATCCTGTCCTTTGCAGTAACATAGATAGAGCTGGAGGCTGTCATCCTAAGCAAATTAACACAGAAATAGAAGACCTGTCCTTTTTATCTTCTCTATGCCTTTTAGAAAATAAAAAGTTATTGTATATTTTATACCTTTTTTAAATGATATATATAAAAATATATATTCTATTCACAGTTTTACCTTTTTCTCTGAAAACACAATGCTTGTTCCCATTCTGATGCACCATGCTCTCAATTTTTTCCAGGAGCTCGTCCACCTGCCTTTGCTTTTCTTCTCCTGTTGCCCGGTAGTTGAAGGCAATGTACCTGTTTTTACATTTCTGGATGAGACTATGGGGAGTTTCACTGCTCCTTCTTAAGACTGTATCTAGATCCTGATCCCCTAAATCTTCTTTCCTGGTAAAGAGTATGATCATGTACTCAAAGAATTTTTCTCCAAAACTGTTTTGGATGGTGTTCAGCACTGCCTCATCATTCTTAGTGTAAAAGCCCAGTGGTGTCACCAGCAGGAAGGCATGGGGGCCTGTACAGATGTGTTTTCTAACTTCTGAGTCAATGTTCTTTAAAGTTGAGATGTCCGGAGTATCAATGATCGAAACTTTCTTTTTTCTCCAGCTTCTGCTCTCAGACGAGAAGCTCTGGGTTACTGACCGCTCACTAAATCCGGTCTGAAAGGCCCGCCTCCCCAGAATGCTGTTTCCTGCTGCACTTTTTCCAGCACCGCGTTTCCCCACGAGGAGGACTGTCAGTTCTGATGTCCCCAGATTCTGCTTGGGTCCTGTGGACTGCAGCTGCCTCTCCCTTGGGCCTGTGGGACAAATGGACAGGTTCAGAGTCTCTTCCTGCAGCTGAATATGGATGTGGGCAGGTTTTATGATTTCTCATCCCTGCCAACTTGTATAGAGAATGGCAACAACACTGTAAACCAGTAGAACTCTACTCTTGGCCAGAGGCTCTCCATTGAGGTAAAAGCCACAAACAGGGGCAGGAGTGAACTAAGAGATAGTCATGGAGCTTAAGATTCCCCAGGAACACGAACATGCCAACTTTGGCCTTCACTGGTCTTGGTCCTCAGGGTTCCCCTCATTTTGTTATCAAATGTAAGTACTGGGGCCTACCAAAGGTAAGTACTTACCAAAGGTAAGTCCAGGGGCTAAGGCAGGAGCAGGGAGAATCTGATTTTCAAATGCCCCTTGGTGTTATAAAATCAAATACACTCAGCAATTTTTTTAAAAAAGTGAACTAGTGATATGCAATATAGATGGATCTCAAAAAACACGCTAAGTAAAAGAAGCAAGACACAAAAACTGCATACTATGTGATTCTACCATCTGAAGTTGAAGAACAGACCAAATTAATCTATGTTGATAGAAGTCTGGACAGTGTTTCTCTTTGGTGAGGGGCAGTAAGAATCTCTAAGATGATGGAAATGCTCTATAGCTTTATCTAGATGGGGACCCCATACGTATAGATACAGAAAAAGGTATCAAGCTGTTTACTTAAGACTTGTGTATTTTACTCTATGTAAATAGTACCTCAATAAATTGCTGTAAAAACCTGCAAACCTGCACCCTACAACTATCTCTCCACACATCCCCTGGCTGAGGCAGCATCAACAGCAGACCTATGTACTGAGCAAAAGGGAGAGTCAGCAACTGCAGGGAGCTTTCTCTGAGGCTGAGTCATCAACAGCCTTCATGGGAAGGGTCTGAGCAACAAGTTGGGAAGGTGGGATGGACACAGCATCAAAGGCCCTTGCTGTGTTGCCTTGGAAAACTTACTGCTTTGCGAATCTGTTGGTAGAATGGGAATCTAATACCCATGTTGAGGTTCAAAAGACTAAAGGAAACAGCACCTGTAAAGCCCTTAGGACCTGACTGTTACGGAAGTGTGCATGGAAGGCTTCACAGGTAAGGAGGAACTTGAGTCAGGTCTGGAAGCACCCCTCCCTCCCTCACACTCCCCACCCCCCCTTCCTTTATAGCCTTCAGGACTTTTGCCCATATGATAGTACTTTCTTTGCCTCCCGTCCTAACTCTTGCTGGCTAATTGGGTTCCTGTGCAAATATAACTTCTTCAAGAGACCTTCACCTAAATTACTCCCTGCAAAACCATACAAATTAGCTGCCATGTGTAATTCCTCTATTCTTACCAAAATAATAATTTTATATTTATTTCAAATATGGACTCTCTTCAATTTGGAGAGACCATACAGTGCAGTGGTTAAAAGTAGGAGTGAGAAGGGATAATAAGTAACCCTTGAGAGCCAGGAGCTGGTCTGGCCTCCACAGCAAGGCCATGGCACCCTCCTGTCTCTCATCCACAGTATTGCAGAAAGTCAGACACAAGTCTGTGGAAGACTCATGTCTTCCACAACCACTCTACAATCATGTCTGAGCACACAAAAACAACAGCATTGCCTGAACGTCCCCTGCCCTGGCTAAATAGATGACAGCTTCCTCCTTATAGCTTTAGCCTCACTCCACCCTTGTCACTTTGGACAGAAGAATTATTCAAACACTTCATTGTGGAACTACCCCCCACTTCCTAAGAGCATCCATCCCGGAGCAAATTCCTACTTCCTGGAACCTTCCTCAAAATCATCTAACACGAGCCCACATCCTATAAAAAGTCCTTCCCAGACCCCTGTTTCTGACATCCCTGTGACTTCCCATGGTGTGCTGGGCCCTCACAGCCACAGGTCAATAAACGCACTTTTGTTCAGTCACATGTATGTTCCTGGGGGTCTTGGCCAAAGGTCATTGCCAGAATTTTGAAACCCTTCTGCCTGAGTACATGTATTTCTGGCTGAGTGCACTCAGCTGTGAAATGAGGAATGAGGCTCACAACATCTTCTTTACAAGATTGTTATGAGAATTGAACTGTGTATTTTAAGAGGATTATATATGAATATGCTATGAAGATTGAATTACATGTATATAAAAGTTATTTCCCAGGACATAATGTCAGCTGCAATTTTTTTTTTGAGACAAGGTCTTGCTCTGTTGCCCAGACTGGAGTGCAGTGGCATGATCTTAGCTTACTGCAACCTTGCACTCCCAGATTCAAGTGATTCTCATGTCTCAGCCTCCCGAGCAGCTGAGACGACAGGCATGCACCACCATGCCTGGCTAATTTTTGTATTTTTAGTAGAGACAGAGTTTTGCCATGTTGGCCAAGCTGGTCTTGAACTCCTGGCATCAGGTGTTCCACCCACTCGGCCTCCCAAAGTGCTGGGATTACAGGCATGAGCCAATGCACCCGGCCTCAGCTGCAATTATTATCAATACTATTAAAATTATGATTTTATTATTTGGGAAATTTCCACAAGGAAAAGGATCTTATCTATCTTATTCACGACTGGATACTCAGAGCTCTCACAGGGCTGACCCAGAAATAACTTGCAAATCCATCAGTAAAGGCGTGGTTGCATTGGTTGTGTGTGTCCACATTGTGAAACAAACTGCATCTACTAAACAGAAAGAGGTGGATCTATACATATCGACTTATGCAGATGTGCAGGATCTATCATTACTGGCAATCGTCACATGAATACTGCACCCCATCAGCGAATTCTCCAAGTTGGTGTTGTCCATGAAGGAGTGATTTCTGCTTTCCTAAGAGGAGTCAAAACTTGGGCAGGGCTGGATCCACGGCCAAAAAGAAGAGTCTGAGTTAGGAAAGAAGACACAAGAGGCAAGCCCAGCTCTGTAACCCTTCAGAAAAGTCCAAGGACACCCTAGCTGGGTCCAGGAACTTTGCTGGTGCTATACCTACTCACAAGTGTTAGGAGTTTCCTGGGGGACAGGTTGTGGGAACCAACCTCAGCTAGGTCCCCAGGGTGAATTTTTGTTCTGGTTTATATGGATAATGTTTCCGCTTCACTTTGGCTGCAGAATGCATTCAAAAGAATACAAGCATGAGCTTAATGTTTCTTAAAGATCAACTTACCATGTGGCTTGTCTCCTTCTTGAGATGCAGCTTCATTTACACAATCCTAGAAAATAAAGGAACAGGGGCGGAGCAAGATGGCCGAATAGGAAGAGCTCCAGTCTCCAACTCCCAGCACAAGCGACACAGAAGACCGGTGATTTCCGCATTTTCAACTGAGGTACTGGGGTCATCTCACCAGGGAGTGCTGGACAATCGGTGCTGGTCAGCTGCTGCAGCTTGACCAGCGAGAGCTGAAGCAGGGTGAGGCATCGCCTCACCTGGGAAGCGCAAGGGGGAAGGGAATCCCTTTTCCTAGCCAGGGGAAA
>NW_012115154.1:18395395-18431834 GCF_000951035.1 Colobus angolensis palliatus | reverse complement strand
AAAAAAAAAAAAAAAAGGGAAATTGAAGTATTAATTCAGAGTGATCTGCTGAGTCAGATGTGGTCAAATCAAGGCCGTGGTCATGGTCTTTGTTGCTCTTTGTGGACCTGTCCACAATGGCATTGGATCCTTAGATCCCCTGAGACTGCTATGACTGGTTCTCGGAGAAGGTGATGTTTCCAATGTCTCCTTCCCTCACTACTCCCAGTATGGAAAGGAAGCTTCTTCTAACCCGAGGTTAATTGTCCAGTATAATTTGGAATCCTGTTCCCCACACCCCCAAGTCTGGCAAATGGAGACAACAGGATAGAGAACCAAACACAAAATTGACATCCCCTTCTCCTGCCTGGGGAATCCTTATACTTAGTTCCAAAATATTTATTGTTGTGGAATCAAGAAAGGAGGTGAAAAAACAGTATGCAATCTTGATGAACCTGCTAGTCTTAGAAGCTTCCTAGACTTCGTTTTAACCTTATCTTTGTTAAATCTTCATGCCAGCCAAGGAAACCTTTCCTCTGCTTTCTTGCCTGGCTTTGCCCAATATCACTGATACCCTCAACCATCCCTCTCCCTGCATCCTCTCCATTTAGCTGTCATTATCAGATTTCTTTAACCTTACATAGCACAGTTCAAATTCTTTAATGTTCTCTAAATGCAAAAGATCATTACAAGGTAAATGTCCATAATATAAAAATTAATGATCTTTGCATTCCAACTCCACCAGAAAAGTAATAGTTGTTAACTGGTATATATCCTTCTATCTTTTTCTATGTTCATACAAATACATACAAGCATACATGAACATATGAAGACTTATTAAGTTATTCCTTCTACAATCTGCTTAACAATGCATTCTGTACATCTGTAAAAGTCAATATAGATAGAACTACATCATTCTTTAAGTAGATAGAATTTATTCCATAGTACGGACATGCATAGCTGATTCAACCATCTTTTGATTGATCAATCTTCAGGTTATTTCTGATTTTACTGTTTCAAATGATGCTGTGCTAACTATTCTTGTACATCTATCTTTATGTATACTAATTTTTTTTTTATTTCCAGGGCATAGAGTCCTCAAACTACAGCTCTGACTCAGTCTCTGGGTTGTTAAAGTTCTTAATGATTCCTTAATTTATTTAATCTTCAGGCATTTTCATAATAATAATAATAACAGCATAATTACTGAACACCTACCAAGTTTCAAGCATTTGTTAACAACTTTGTAAGCATTTCATTTAATTCTCAGAGCAATTCCTGACATACATGTGATTATTATCTCTGCCTTACAGAAGACAAAACTAAGATGCTGTAGTCAACAAAACAGTTATGATTTCTTCTGCCCTCCCTCGTGGAGTTTGTAGGGAGACAACCAGTGAAATCACTTGATATGGTGGTGACATTGCCATGAGGAAAGGAAACTGTGGGGCTCATTCCAAGGCCTGAGAGCCAGGATGGTCAGGGAGGACTCCCTGAGGAAGTGACTTTTAGCTGATGCAGATGGAGAAATAAAAGCAAACCTGGTACAGGGTGGGAGTGGGGAGAGGAAGAGTTAGTGCAGAGAGAATCACAGGCTTGAGGCTCAGGAGTGGATGTGAGTGTAACTCAGGGGAAAAGAGGAAGGCCAGCAGGGCCAAGGCATAGACAGCAGAGCACAGGGCAAGGAGTCAAGCCAATTGAGGATTCTGAACTTTACCTTACGATCAGCAGGAAGTCACTGGAGCATGTTAAACAAGAGGGTTTCATTGTAGGAAACTTACTACATGCCCATTCTTCTCTCTACTGACATCCCTGTTCCATGCGGCCCTCAAGGAAGAGACAGATTGTCACAGAGGAGGGAGCACTCAGGCTAGGAGACAAGAGAGCAAGTGTCGTCAGCTCTCTTGAGCCTCAGTTTCCTCATGTGTAGAGCATCTGTCCACAGGGTTGTCACGAGGGCTTAATTAATTCATGTCTGTGTCTAGAATTTAATGGGCATTCAGTAAATGATTTCCCTCTTATTTCTATGCTGCTTGGGCTTATTACTCTTCCCTCTGAACAGTCTCTCTCTGACCTGAACGTCCCCCAGGCTCAGCATGTGCCCGCTGTACACTCTCTGGGGCTTCCCCTTGCCAAATCCTCTGTGCTAGCATCCCCCTCACACTCAGCCGGGAGCGCTTTGTTTCTTATGCATCAGCCACTCCAGTTGAAGTGTAAGCACCTCTAAGGCAAAAGACTGCATTTTTGTATCTTCCTTAGTTACAAATACATTTTCCTTTCACATCAAAACCTTAAATAAAATCTCACCCTGGTTGTAATGTGTGAGATGGATTGCGGGATAAAGCCCAAGAATACAAGAGGAGAAAATCATTACGTTAAAATAGTATAGGCAAGAAATGATGTAGGCTTGGACCAGGTGGTGGGAGTGGGATGGAGAGAAGCAGGTGGATTCTGGGTATATTGATCCCGCAAGACCCGATGATTTCTTGGCTCTCCAAGGAGAGCTACCAGAGTAGCAGAGCTGACATTGGGGTGTGTGAGTACAAAGCGCATGGTGAACATCACAGCCCTTTTCCGAAGTATGAAGGAGAAATCTTATAGATTTAAGAGAGAAAATCAAAAATGTGGACATGTTAAGTGTGAGAAAGTATAAGAGAGACAAGTGGAGATCCCCAGCAGCAATTGTGTAAAGGAGGAAGAACTCAGAGGACAGATTTGGACTACAGTTACTACTCATTTGAAAACTGTTAGTAGTAGATGAATCTCAATGCCATAAAAGTGTGGGATCATCTGAGAAGAGAGTACAAAGAATTGAGGGAGGCCAGAACCAAGCCCTGAGGATGCTCATTTTTAGAGGTCAGAGATAAGAGAAGGACTCAGCGATCTTTGGAATAGCCAGAAAAAGAGGGAAAAACAAACAAACAAACAAGGAGAGGGCAATTATATTGAAGTCAGGGGAAGAGAGAGTCTAACAAATCATTGTGTTGAATAATATGAGGGAACAAGTAAGATAAAGGCTTAAATTTGTCCATTAATTTGCTAATAAAGCCTAAAGTCCTCAGGCTGATACTTAAAGTACCCTACAATCTGATACCTCTTAATCCTACAAATTATGTATAAACACCTTATTCAACAAAACCCATGTTCCATCACACAATACAACATTTCATTTATTTGTAGCCATATTCATCCCACTAGCTTCAGCAACATAGGAATCTTTCAAGATATTAACAAAATTCTTACTTGAAACCTGCTGCCTTCAGTTTTGAAGTTCACATGATAGGGTCCTCCGTTCATATTCACCAAACACTCAACCTTACAAAGGAGATCCGACACCTGGGTGATCCGCTCATCCTTACTATCGGCCTTGTTGTTGAAAATGCAGTATCGGCCCTCGTAGTCTTGAACCAACTGCTTGAGAGATTTGTTGTTTTCAATGAAATCTCGCAGCAAGTCATCCCCCAAATCATCCTTCCGCGTGAAGACAATAATGATGTGCCTCCTGGCTTCAGCTCCAAACACTTGTTGGATGCCCGTGACTGTTTCCTCATCCTCCCTTGTGAAATGGCCGATGGCAATTACCAAGAGCAGAGCATGGAGGCTGGGGGCAGAGAGCTCCAAGCAGCGTTGGATGTTGCGTTGCTTGTCTTCAGCACAAGCTACTGAGGAGAAAAGGTCAGGGGTGTCAATGACCACAACCTTCCTTTCTCTCAGGACCTGACTCTCTCTCTGGCACATTTTGGTCACTATCTGATCACTGAACTTGGACTTGAACACATCTTTGCCCAGAATGGCATTTCCTGTGGCACTTTTTCCCGAGCGGCATTTCCCCAGGAGGAGGAGCCGCAATTCGGACATCTGGCATCTCTGCTCTGACATGCTTTCCTGACACAGGCTCCCACTGGTTCTGTTGGGACAGAAAGCAACACATTAATGTTCAACTACCACACAGAGTGGACAGGAGAACAGCAAGAAAAGACATTCTCTTTTTGACTCAAATTGCCACCAATGAATTTGAGCTACTGAAGTGCTAGACCCAGACTAGATTAGAACAAGGAACGCTTTCCCAGGATCTTCCTGTTCCATCTCTGAGACAAACCTAGAGACCTCTTTTAGTTCCTTGAATTTTTTTACCATTGGGAACCACAAGGAGTCAGATATGTTAGAAACCATAGTAAATAAGCATGTTTCAAAGTTGAAGGAAATCTCATAATTAATAGTAATGGTCAGTTGTTTAAAAAATACAGATCTCTGGGACCCAACCTAGACCTATTAAATCAGAATCTCAAAGGATGGAGCTTAGAAATCTGTATTCATCAAATGTCACAGTAATTCTAATGAGTAGCCAAGTTTTGGAAGCATTGCCCTATAAAATGCAATGAAGTAGAAATGTCTAGAGCATACAAGCAAATATAATGTATGGTATACATGGTACTCTGAAAGTAATATCACAGAAGACAAACTAGAAAACTTCGTTTGTGGGACTCGTGATGCACCCAGTGCCTGGTGAAGTTAACAGAGAAGCATGATGTGGTGGGTATGACCATGGTCTTGAACTCTGACCTGGTTCACCTTCTGCTCTGCACCCATTAGCTGATCTGTAGAGGCCACTTAACCATTCTGAGACTCAGTGTCCTAATCCATAAGATAGAAGTGATATCACCTACTTCAAGGATATTTTTATAAAACTCAAATGAGATGACACATGACAAAGTACCTTGCAAGTTTCTACATATTACCTAAATGCAAAGTGGTACTATTTCAGTATATAGATAGTGCTGCTTAGATTTAATTTTCTCCCTGCAAAGGCTTCCACCTGCCAGGCAAGTCAAGTCCAAAACCCTTGAGCTAATGTGCCAAGCTCTTTCCGTCTGTTTCCAGCCACAGATTCAGCTCTACTTGTAGCCACTCTCCTCAACGCACTGTATGCTCCAGTCAAGTGAACTATTCATCTGTATTTATTTATTCAGGCCCCACCTTGTTTGACATATGTTTTGAGCTGATTTGCTATAACTGTTCAATCATCCTGCCTTGCACAATTTCTTCTGGATTGCCCAAGAGCCACTGACCTGAAATCAAGTGAGGCCTGGAAATGCATGGCAAAACTGCTGCTGCGAGGAAACAACTCCCCTCTACCATAATCACAGGTTTTCCCTTTAGGGCACATCAGCAATTAGCTGTGATTCCCACACAAGGTTACACCTGGGATCCTGTGTTACTCTCCTTAAAAACTTAGTTTCCAAGACTGCAAACCTGGCCATGATGCCCTCCCTTGTGAGGGTTTACCTATGCAGATCTGCAAGAGAGTGACTCTCCCTATGAAACCTTCGTACAGCACCCTCCTGGATGGCCACCCCTCCAGGGTCCATGATGAAGTCAGAAAGTTCTTCATGTTATTTCACACCCTTGGGCAGTGTCTCTGCCCTTTGATGGGTTCCTTCCTCTTCCCACCAAGCCTGCTCCAGCATCCTTTTATCACTTGTATGAAAAGACTGAACAACAACAAATAAAACGCAGAGATGCAGCAAGCAGATAAGAAGAATGTGACACACATGAGGACAATGTTGTGGGAGCCCAGGGAGGAGTCAGTCACTGGGGACGGATTGGTACCACTCCATAAAAACTGCTCCAGCAGAGGGCAAAGATCCCTTAGCTGCCAATTCACAATGTGCTTATACTCATTATCTGATCGCTCTGCACCATAACCTCTTCATTCTTTGTATTTTTCTGATTATGAAGTTTGGTGTTTATGCTAAAGAATTTGGTATATTCTGAAAATTTTAAAGAAAAAAATCTGGCTCCATCTATGGCTCCATTATACATAAGTAGCGTTTGTTAAAATATGCATATAATTTCTTTTTTTTTTTTTTCTGTTTTAGAGACAAGGTCTCTCTGTGTTGCCCAGGCTGTTGTGCAGTGGTGGGATCACAGCTTACTGTATCCTCAACCTTCTGGGTTCAAGTCATCTCCTGCCTCAACCTTCAGATTATCTAGAACTACAGGCACACACCACCATGCCTAGTTACTTTTTTAAAACATTTTGTAGAGATGGGGTCTCCCTATGTTGCCCAGGTGGGTCTCAAACTCCTAACCTCAAGCAATCCTCCAGCTTTGGCCTCACAAAGTGTTGGGATTACAGACATGAGCCACCATGTTCAGCCCATAATTTCCTCATACACACATATATTTGCATCATCTAGCAATAACTTCTCTCATAAAATATATTTTCATTAAATAAGAATAACATGTTCCTTAAAATAAGTTGGAAAATAAACAAAATGATGATTGAAAAGTGATCTGCCATCTGCAAAGAATCATATCAATTTGTAGTGTTTTTATTACATGTAAATGAGATTTTAGGTTTTTTTCCGTTTTATCATACTTACACGTATGTGTCCATCTGAAGCTAATGTAAACTCTGTATGAGGAAAGTTTACCCTAGAAATTCTCCAAATATTGAAAATAACAAGTAGTAGTAAAATAATCTACTTTACCCTGCCTATCACTGCTGCCACCGACACCCATACACACTGCCCAGGGGCCCAGGTTCCAGTCAGCCCAGCCCACTACTGTCACAACTAGGGCCCATGCATGCCACTTGGGGGCCTAAGGGCTGGCCCACCACTGCTACTGGCACTGCCAGTGCCACATACATCATCCAGGGGCCCAAGGACTGACCCACCAAATCTGCTGCTGTGGCCAACACACACCACCTGAGAGTCCCAATACTGGCCTACGTGGGTCCTCCACCTGCCACCATCAGTGTTTGTATATGCCACCCAGAGGACTGAGTACTGACCCACACAGCCCATAGCCACCAATGCTGGTGCCCATATGCATCATCCAGGGTCCAAGGATGAGCCCACTTGGTATCTCTGTCCCCAGGAAAACCTTACCATGGCCTTCACTAACAACCACAGGCTAAACCACTGAGGAACTTGCAGACATCACTGACATTGATTACAGTCAGAGAAATCATATGAAGACTACACTCCTGCACCTACCCAAAATCAAAGCCAAAGCAACCTACCCAATCAACACTAGAGATACATGTACAGGAAAAAGTCTTTCCCTATGAAAGCCAATGCATAAAATTGAAAGAAGCAACTGTTACACCAGATGCACAGACTGCAAAAACTCAAGAAACATTAAAAAGCAAGGGAACATAATATCTCCAAAGGAACGCAGTAATTCTCTAGT
The DNA here is from genome assembly GCF_000951035.1 of Colobus angolensis palliatus. NCBI lineage: Eukaryota > Metazoa > Chordata > Mammalia > Primates > Cercopithecidae > Colobus > Colobus angolensis. The sequence continues at coordinate 18,424,655 of NW_012115154.1, read as the reverse complement.
AACAGATCTCAAAGAAAAGAAAATCTTGGAATGCTTGAAGAGGTATTCAAAATAATAAAAGAGAATATCAACAATATAAAAGGAATATCAACAATATAAAAGAGAACACAGACTGACAATACAAAGCAATCAGAAAAAAAAAATTCATGATCTGAATGAGAAATTCAATAAAGAGATAGATACTATTTTTTAAAAAAAGAGAAGAACCAAATGGAAATCCTAGACCTGAATAATTCAATGAACAAAATATATAACCAAGAGCTTCAAAAAGAGACTAGATCAAGCAGAAGAAAGAATTTCTGAACTTTAAGGCAGGTCTTTTAAAATAATTCAGTCTGAAAAAAAACTCTTTTAAGAATAAAGAAAGCCTATATGACACATGGGACACCATAAAGTAAACAAATACTTGAATTTTGAGAGTTCCAGAAAGAGACAAGTTGGGGAAAGTCATAGAAAATCTATGTAATAAATAATAGCTGGAAACTTCCAAAGTATTGTGAGAGATATAGACATTCAGATACAGGAAACTCAAGATTCTCAAATAGATTCAATCCAAAAACATCTTCTCTGAAGCATATTGTAGTCAAATTGTCAAAAGTCAAAGACAAAGAGAGAATTCTAAAAACAGCAAGAGAAAAGTGTCAAGTCACATTTAAGGGAATCTCCATCAGACTAACACCATGTTTTATTAGCAGAAACCTTGCAGGTCAGGAGAGAATGGGATGACACATTCAAAGTGCTGGAAAAAAATTTTTTTGGCCAAGAATACTATACCCAGCAACACTATCCTTCAGAAATGAGAGAGAAATAAAGCCTTTCCCATACAAGCCAAAACTAAGGTAATCTATTACCACTGGACCAACTCTATAAGAAATGCTTAATGGAGTCCTACTTCTGAAAGTGAAAGGACAGTATCTACCACCATGAAAATGCACAAAGTATAAAACTCATTGGTAGAGCAGATATACAAATGAGAACAAGAAAGGAATCAAATGTTATTACTATAGAAAACCACCAAATTTGAAGGATAAACAATAAGAGTAAAATAAAGGAACAATGTGTCAGGCCTCTGAGCCCAAACTAAGCCATCATATCCCCTGTGACCTGCACATATACATCCAGATGGCCTGAAGTAACTGAAGATCCACAAAAGAAGTGAAAATAGCCTTAACTGATGACATGCCATCATTGTGATTTGTTTCTGCTCCACCATAACTGATCAATGTACTTTGTAATCTCCCCCACCCTTAAGAAGGTTCCTTATAGTCTCACCCACCCTTAAGAAGGTTCTTTGTAATTCTCCCCACCCCTGAGAATGTACATTGTGAGATCCACCCCCGCCTGCAAAACATTGCTCCTAACTCCACTGCCTATCCCAAAACCTATAATAACTAATGATAATCCCACTACCCTTTGCTGACTCCTTTTTCGGACTCAGTCTGCCTGCACTCATGTGAAATAAACAGCCTTGTTGCTCACACAAAGCCTGTTGGTGGACTCTCTTCACATGGACGCGTGAGACATTTGGTGCTGAAGACCTGGATCACAAGGACTCCTTCAGGAGACCAGTCCCCTGTCCTCATCCTCACTCCGTGAAGAGATCCACCTACGACCTCAGGTCCTCAGACCAACCACCCAAGGAACATCTCACCAATTTCAAATCGGGTATGCGATCTTTTCACTCTCTTCTCCAGCCCCTCTCGCTACCCTTCAATCTCCCTGTCCTTCCAATTCCAGTTCCTTTTCCTCTCTAGTAGAGACAAAGGAGACACATTCTATCCGTGGACCCAAAACTCCGGCACCAATCATGGACTAGGGAAGACAGTCTTCCTTTGGTGTTTAATCACTGCGAGTACGCCTGCCTGATTATTCACCCACACTCCATGGGTGTCTGATCACCAAGGGGACACCTGCTTTGGTCATTCACCCACATTCCCTTGGTGGCAAGTCAATTGCGGGGATGCCTGCTTTGGCTCCTCACCCACACTGCAGCCCAGGGCTGCTCCCCACCCCCTTCTCCTTGTCTCTACTTTTCTCTTTAAACTTACCTCCTTCACTATGGGCAACCTCCGCTCTCCATTCCCCCTTCTTCTCCCTTAGCCTGTGTTCTCAAGAATTTAAAATCTCTTCAAGTCTCGCCTGATCTAAAATCTAAGCATCTCATTTTCTTCTGCAACACCGCTTGACTCCAATACAAACTTGACAATGGTTCTAAATGGCCAAAAATAGTACTTTGGTTTCTCCATCCTATAAGACCTAGATAATTTTTGTCAAAAAATGGGCAAATGGTCTGAGGTGCCTGACATCCAGGCATTCTTTTACACATTAGTCCCTCCCTAGTCTCTGCTCCCAATGTGACTCGTCCCAAGTCTTTCGTCTTTCTCTCCTGTCCGTTCCTTCAGTCTCCACTCCAAATTCTGAGTCCTTTGAATCCTTCTTTTCTATGGACTCATCTGACCTCTCCCCTTCTCCCCAGGCTGCTCCTTGCCAGGCTGAGCCAAGTCCCAATTCTTCCTCAGCCTCTGCTCCCCCACCCTATAATCCTTCTATCTCCTCCCCTCCTCACACCCAGTCTGGCTTACAGTTTCGTTCCGCGACTAGCCCTCCCCCACCTGCCCAACAATTTACTCTTAAAGAGGTGGCTGGAGCTAAAGGCATAGTCAAAGTTAATGCTCCTTTTTTCTTTATCCAACCTCTCCCAAATCAGTTAGCAAATAGGCTCTTTTTCATCAAATATAAAAACCCAGCCCAGTTCATTGCCCATTTGGCAACAACCCTTAGATATTTTACTGTCCTACACCCCAGAGGAAGGCTGTCTTATTCTCAATATGCATTTATTACCCAATCCACTCCTTACATTAGAAAAAGTTCCAAAAATTAGATTCCGGCCCTCAAACCCCACCACAGGACCTAATTAACCTTGCCTTCAAGGTGTATAATAATGGAGTAGAGGCAGCCAAGTAGCAATGTATTTCTGAGTTACAGCTACTTGCCTCCGCTGTGAGACAACCCACAACCACATCTCTAGCATACAAAAACTTGAAAACATCCAAGCCACAGCTCCCAGGGGCTCCTTCAAAACATTCTCATGGACCTTGCTTCACATGCCAAAAGCCTGGTCACTGGGCCTCAGAATACCCACAGCCTGGGATTCCTCCTAAGCCTTGCCTTGTCTGTGCAGGCCCCCACTGGAGGTCTGATTGTCCAACTCACATCGCCACTGCTCCTAAACCCCTGGAGCCCAAACCCAATGTCCCTTGGCTGACTCCTTCCCAAATCTCCTCGGCTTAGCAGCTGAAGACTCACTCTGCCTGATCACCTTGGAAGCCCCCTGGACCATCACAGACGCCAAGCTTCAGGTAACTCTTACAGTGGAGGGTAAGTTCACCCCCTTCTTAATCAATACGGGGGCTACCCACTCCACATTACCTCTTTTCAAAGGCCTGTTTCCCTTGCCTCCATAACTGTTGTGGGTGTTGATGGCCAGGCTCCTAAACCTCTTAAAACTCCCAACTCTGGTGCCAACTTGGACAATACTCTTTTAAGCACTCCTTTTTAGTTATCCTCACCTGCCCAGTTCCCTTATTAGGTTGAGGCATTTTAACTAAATTATCTGCTTCCCTGACTATTCCTAGGCTACAGCCACATCTCATTGCCACCCTTTTCCCCAGTTCAAAGCCTCCTTTGCATCTTCCTCTCTTATTCCCACACCTTAACCCACAAGTATAGGACACCTCTACTCCCTCCCTGGCAACTGATCACATGCCCATTACTATCTCAGTAAAACCTAATCACCCTTACCTGACTCAATGCCAATATCTCATCCCACAGCAGGCTTTAAAAGGATTAAAGCCTGTTATCACTCACCTGTTACAGCATGGCCTTTTAAAGCCTATAAACTCTTACAATTCCCCCATTTTACCTGTACAAAAAACAGACAAATCTTACACATTAGTTCAGGATCTGCACCTTATCAACCAAATTGTCTTGCCTATCCACCCCAAAGGGCCAAACCCATATACTTTCCTATCCTCGATACCTCCCTCCACAACCCCTCCACAACCCATTATTCTGTTCTGGATCTCAAACATACTTTCTTTACTATTCCTTTGCATCCTTCATCCCAGCCTCTCTTCTCTTTCACTTGGACTGACCCTGACACCCATCAGGCTCAGCAACTTACCTAGGCTGCACTGCAGCAAGGCTTTGTAGGTAGCCCCCATTACTTCAGTCAAGCCCAAATTTCTTCCTCTTCTGTTACCTATCTCAGCATAATTCTTCATGAAAACACATATGCTCTCCCTGCTGATCACGTCCAGCTAATCTCCCAAACCCCAAACCCTTCTACAAAATAATGACTCCTTTCCTTCCTAGGCATGGTTAGGTACTTCCGCCTTTGGATACCTAGTTTTACCATCCTGACTAAACCATTATGTAAACTCACAAAAGCAAACCTAGCTGACCCCATAAATCCTAAATCCTTTCCCCACCCCCCTTTCCATTCCTTAAAAAACAGCCCTAAAAGCTGCTCCCACACGAACTCTCCCTAACTCATCCCAACTCTTTCATTACACACAGCCAAAGTGCAGGGCTCTATGGTCAAAATTCTTACACAAGAGTCAGGACCACACCCTATAGCCTTTCTGTCCAAACAACTTGACCTTACTGTTTTAGGCTGGCCTCTGCCCCCATGACTGTATCTCTCTAATCCACCTGGCATTCACTTGATTTCACCATATTTCCTTCTTTCCTGTTCCTCACCCTGATCATACTTGGTTTATTGATGGCAGTTCCACCAGGCCTAATTGCCATTCACCAGCAAAGGCAGGCTATGCTATAGTATCTTGCACACCTATCATTGAGGCTACTGCTCTGCCCCCCACCCACTACCTCTCAGCAAGCCAAACTCATTGCCTTAACTCAAGCCCTCACTCTTGCAAAAGGACTACGCATCAATATTTATACTGACTGTAAATATGCCTTCCATATCCTGCACCACCATGCTGTTATATGGGCAGAAAGAGGTTTCCTCACTACACAAGGGTCCGCCATCATTAATGCCTCTTTAATAAAAACTCTTCTCAAGGCCACTTTACTTCCAAAGGAAGCTGTAGTCACTCACTGCAAGGGCCATCAAAAGGCATCAGATCCCATCACTCAGGGCAATGCTTATGCTGATAAGGTAGCTAAAGCAGCAGCTAGTGTTCCATCTTTTATATATAATTTATTGATTTGTAGAAATGATGTATATGTTCTAGTTACTAAACCTTTGTTGATTCTACACATTTCATAGATCTTTTCACAGTCTGTGGCCTATTTTTAGGTTTCTAAATATGTCTTTTGTCATACACACAAAAACACTAAATTTTAATCTACTCTTATCAAGCCTTTGTTTCATAATTTAAGCATTGTTGCTGGGAACAGGCCCCAAGCCTAGCCATAAATAGGCCATGAGAAACTGGCCACAAACAAGATCTATGCAGCACTGTGAGATGCTCATGATGGCTATGATGCACATGCTAGAGGTTGCTTGTTTACCAGAATGAGGGCAAGGAACACCTGGCCTACCCAGGGCAGAAAATCAAGGCATTCCTAAACCACAAACAATGGCATGAGCGATCTGTGCCTTAAGGACATGTTCCTGCTGCAGATAACAAGCCAGAGCCTGTCCCTTTGTTCTCCATAAAGAATACTTTTAGTTAATCTATAAACTGCAGAAACGACGGGCTTACTGTCAATAAATAGGTGGGTGAGCCTCACTGTTTGAGGCTCTCAGCTGTGAAGGCTGCCAGCCCCCGATACCACTCTGCACTCTATTTCTGTGTCTTTGTCTTCATTCCTCTCGCACCACTGTGCCCCACTGGTACCTCCTCCACATACCCAGCACCCACCACTGCCACCCTAAGAGCTGTCTGTGCCTCTGTGCCCCACTGACACCCCTGCCCCATACCCATCACCCACCACTGCCACCCTAAGAGCCGTCCACCCCTCTGTGCCCCACTGGTACCCTCCCCATACCCAGCACCCACTACTGCCACCATAAGAGTTGCGACTCCTCTGTGCCTCAGCTGCACCCCCACCCCGTACCCAGCACCCACTACCGCCACCCTTCACATCTGCATTTACTTGCTTAATGCTTTTTAGTCTCCCACCACTAGAGGTGAGTTCCGTGAGAATAAGAACTTGCTCTGTTTTTCTCACCACCATATCTACAACATAGAGAAAGTATCTGATAAATACTTGTTTCTGAGTTGATGGTTATTGACTTGAAAAACAAGCAAAATGCAGCAGATACACCAAAGACAGTGAAGAATGGGAAAGCCCTTTAGCCCTTTTTCTGTGCAGCGATTTGGTGGTTCATACCTTTTCAAAAAATGGGGTCTGTGGCACTCAGGGGAGAGGCGGCACTGCAGGGAATGACCCAGGGAGGTAGTGAAGGCAGTGGCACAGCTCACTTTCGAAAAGGGCAAGGCAAAGCCCATGAGGGCCTTGACAGAGGCCTCTCTCTGGAATCATCTGGATGGCTGCATGGCACAAGGCAGAGCCCACCACAGCCTCAAACGCCTCAGAACCACAGAACCGTCCACCAGGGGAAAAATACTTCTGGTGGGTTCAAACCTAATCAGCACCAGGGGTCTTCTAAGATCATCTTTCACCCAGATACACCCTATGGAGAGAAGCTTTCACGCTAATGCCCTATCTCCTGTCTCTCCTCAATTTTCTAAATAACATTGATTCTATCTGATATTATTTATTATTTTATAATTATTTATTAATTTTATTTTTAAATTTCTAAATTTTCTCTGTACTACCCTTGGTACAAAGCTCCATAACGGCATATGCCAAAACTCCAAACATGCCTGTTTTGCTCTGTGTCCCCAGGCCCTAACATTGTGCCTGGCATGTAGTATATGCTCAATACGTGGTGTTAAATGAATGAATGATCATAGGAGAGACAGAAATGTGAAGAAAAGAAGAAAAACAGTTTTTAGAACTGAGAGGGAGGCCGAGCACAGTGGCTCACTCCTGTAATCCCAATACTTTTGGAGGCCAAGGCGGGCAGATCCCTTGAGATCAGGAATTTGAGACCAGCCTAGTCAACATGATGAAACCCCATCTTTATTAAAAGTACAAAAATTAGCCAGGCATGGTGGTGGGTGCCTGTAGTTCCAGCTACTCGTGAGGCTGAAGCAGGAGAATTGCTTGAATTCTGGAAGGTGGAGGTTGCAGTGAGCCAAGATCATACCGCTGCACTCCACCCTGAGTGAGAGTGAGACTCCGTCTCAATGCAAAAAAAAAGAACTGAGAAGCAGATGAAAAAGATGTTACTTTGAATAGTAAAAAGGAAGTGACTTAAATTGTGTGTGTGTGTGTGTGTGTATATATATATATATGCAAGTGAAGTGAGATGTCTCTGCAAATTAATTTAAGAAAAAAACACACTAGTGAGTAAACAGCAAGCTGAAGGAAGCAGAGGCCTCCCACAGGCCTGAAGAAGAAAGAAATTTCTTTCCCAATTAGGCGACACAGCCTTGCATGGTTCCCCAGCAGAGTATGACCAAACCGATGAGTCTTTGCTGGACTCCTGCCTGCAGCTCCACATGAGGTCAGGACCCACACACCCACACACCCACACACACACACGCACACATGCACGCACACATGCACACTCCTACCACACATACAGCTTCCCAGCCGGTAGCACTTCACCCCAGCATGTAGAAAGTGCACTTAAGGACAAAAAGGAACCCAAACTCACCCTCCCTCGCGCTCTGCCAGCCCACGTTTCCCTCTGCTCAATCTCCCAGGCCACTCTGGAGGCCCCAGCTGAGCAACTGAGAGAAAAAGAGAGCGTTCTTCCTGTAATTCACTGAAGACTGTAAAGGCAGCCTCCGCCTCCTTCTCAGGAAACAGCCCAAGGCAAACGGGGACTCAGGCATCTGAGCACAGCGTCCAGCCATGCGAGGATTCATCCCACATCTAGTCGCAGTTCCCACTTATAGAGCAGGGTGGTCGGAGATGCCTCCAGAGCCCAGCATGGGGGCGACCTTAGGCCCAGCTCAGCAGGGCAACCATCAAGAGGAAGGGAAGGGGTTAACTGCTGAGGGCCAGGTTGGCTGAAATGTAGATGAAATCAGAAATACTGTTTTTGGTAAGGTATTGACCCCTCCAATGCCCAGTTCACAGAATCCCAACTGCAAGGGGCAGGAAATACCAGAAAAGCAGACATGGAAAAATCAGCATCCCCCCACCCCCTGCTTTAGGAGCTCCACTGGCTTCCTCCTGGGGGCTGCTCTGCAGCACCATCTAGCTTCATGGGGCTTCTGACAGGCTCCTTCCGCCTGCTTCTTCCTCCCTTCTGCCAGCCTCAGCCCTCCTCCTCTTCAGGGCTCACACCCACTCGCCAACATGACTTCTCTCAGGACAGCCACTCTCACAGATGTCTGGGAATGTGCCTCTGTCCCCATCCTGCCGAATCTGTTCCCCACCAGGCTAGGGAGACACACTTTGGACCAGGAGGAAAGCTTTCCAGGGTCCCTGCGATCCAACCCCACAAGCAGCCTCTTCTCCCATGGCTGAACAGGCGACCTTCCCGGTGCCAAGCCCATCCTCCCCCACAGCTATGCACCAGCGCACACACATCTACACACGTGTGCACACGTCACACATGCACTGCAGTCCTGTCCCATGGTGTCCCAGTCTCCAGGCTCTGCAATCCACCTGGCTCCATCCCTCCATCTCTCACCTGGGTGGAAGCAGCTGCTGGTCCCCCAGGGCACAGGATGTGAGGAGGGCGAGGAGGGTGAGGGGAGAACACCGGAGAGCGACCCTCTTCCCAGGCCCTGGTCCTCCTGGCAGGAGGGTTTCAGGTGTTTCTGCAAAGGAAGAGATTTCTAGAAACAGCCTTCACAATCACAGAGGCATAAATGCAGTTGGAGAGGAAGTCCCGTGTGCAGGCCACAGGCTCAGCACGTCGAGAGCCATCGGGGCTCAGGGAGGAGCCAGCATCGGGGACACACTCACCTTCCCTGGGTGCTGAGTGCCTTGTGGAGTCGCAACACAGCAGAAACTGAGGAGCCCGGCCTCTCCCGCAGCTGTAGACTGAGAGGAGGGAGGAGAAATGATAGCAGAGACTTGGCCAGGGGCTGGGGCGCCAGGGTGGGTGCCAGGCTGAGCTTCAGAAGGGCTGCAAAAACAGGGGCTTGGATAGGGCAGGAGAAGGATGTCAAGCCGGTTCCTGTTCCTGAGAGGACAGAGATTGTGGCTCCGCTACAGCCTCCGCGCAAAGCCAGCTCCCGGTCTCTGTGTGCTCTGAAGTGGCCTTTAGGACTTCCTCTAACAAGTCCTTCCTCGCTTCCCTTGCCTTTCCTAAAACCCACAACCCAGGGAACTCCGAGCCTGACAGACCAGCGCTGCTTCTCAGGAAATGACTGCTTTTCCCCAGCTTGCAAAACATGTGAAATGCTATGCTTCGGTGCTTTCAAATATTTCACAAAATGAAACCCCTTTTGTGAGAGAACATAGTGTCCCAAATCCCTGGTCTCTACTTCATAAGGAAGTCAAACACGGAGGAAGACTTCTTTAAAAACCTTTACTGGGGTAATGATGTCACATTAAATGTACCATCTTAACCATCTTAACCATGGTAGAAAGTACATTCACATTGTTGTGTGCCAGATCTGCAGGACTTTTCATCCTGCAGCACCCAGACTCTCCCCATTACACCCCAACTCCCCTCCCCAAACCCCAGCCCAGGTAACCACCATTCTACTTTCCATTTCTATGATTTTTTTTTTTTTTTTTTTTTGAGACAGTCTTGCTCTGTCCCCCACGCTGGAGAGCAATGGTGAGATCTTGGCTCACTACAACCTCCATCTCCCAAGTTCAAGCTATTCTCCTGCCTCAGCCTCCCGAGTAGCTGGGATTAGGCATCCGCCACCATACACGGCTAATATTTATATTTTTAGTAGAAATGGGGTTTTGCCATGTTGGCCAGGCTGGTCTTGAACTCCTAACCTCAAGTGATCCACCTGCCTCGGCCTCCCAAAGTGCTGGGATTACAGGTGTGAGCCACCGCGCCCGGCCTGTTTCTATGACTTTTGGCAACATCAGATACTCATGCGAGTGGAGTCCCACAATGTCTGCCCTTCTGAGACTGAGCAGAATGCCCTGGAGGGTCATCCAAGTGAGTGCGGAACCCTCTGCACTCTGCACAGCAGGGCTGTCTTCACGGAATGCAGAGGCTGGGGTCTCGAGGGACTGGAGCTCACTGCAGTTTTCCAAATGTCTGAGGTGGTGCTGAGCTTTCCAAAGGGACCCCACAGAAGGAGGAGCAGTGGGGGTGGCTGAAGTAGAGGGGCATGCTTCAAATATGAAGTCTCTACAGTAGTCAAAACCACAGGCTTTGGGGTGCTGCTGTCAGCCTATCACATCAAGAGGGATCCACACTCTCTGTGGACTGGTCTTCATGCGCCAGCCTTGAGGGCTGCTCTACCTTGTTATGAACCTGAAGGAAACCCTGGTTATGCCGGGATGGCCCAAGAAGAGGTTTGGGGACACACAGGACACATCTTGATGGGAAGAACTGACAAAGCCCCTCCTCCCATGTCCCACTCCACCTGCCTGCTCGTTAAAAGAACCCCCACCCTTCCTTTGCAGTAGGTCAATGCACATAAAACCAACTCATTAAAATGATAAGACAAAAACCCTAAGCCAGGTACTGCAGTTCATGCCCGCTGCGGTACTAACAGAGGCTCAGCAAGAAACTGTTTCCCTAAAATAGAGAAGAAAAGGCTCACTCATTCTTAAATGAAATATTAAGCATCCAGGGATTGCTCTGAGTAAAACTGAAGCTGCAAATAACTCCTCAAAGATTCAGGAAGTCGATTATTTGCTGAGTTGACCATTTTGCAAAATGATCTTTCAACAAATCAGCTCTTAAGAGAATTGATTTCCCTGCAGAAGGAAGGTTGCCGGGTTCTGGTTTGGCACCGATCTGAGGAAGGATGGGGGCTCCCTGCCCTCTAGTGGCTTTGTGGTTAATGACAAGTGCAGCTAAATGCTCCCCAGAGGGCTGAGAGCCCTGACTCAGCAGGCAAGTGAAACAGTGGGGAGAAGGACTGGACTTCCGGAAATCGAATAAGCCAGGAAGACACATGTTACGCAAGCAAGGAGAAATCTACCAGGACCACGCACCGTATTAGACACAGAGGGCACAAAGATTAGCAAGGCAAATTCCTGACTCGAGGGACCCTAACTCAGTCTGAGGATGGGGAAAAAGACTACGCTGTGGTCACGAAACGAGGTAATATGCTGTGACAGAGATGCGTCCAGGCTGCCATGCAAGTGGAGACGATGTAAACCCCACAAGATGGAAAAACAACCAACTGGGGAAATAAACTTACAAACAAATCAGTAAACCCGCCATTTCCTGTGGCAGGTATTGCCATGGAGAAGACTGCAAGGCACAGTAGAGGGAAGGCCGCACGGGAAAGGTAATGCCTAAGTCTTGAAGAGCTGTAAACATTTGCCTGTCAGATGACGGAGAGAGGACGCCTCAGGCAGAAGGAGAATGGCAAACGCCACCGCTATCGGGGCCCTAAGACAGCCCGGCAGGTGCGAGAAAAGGCAGTCAGGCTGGAGAGGGAAGGACCCGGAAGGACCAGTCGGAGGCTGCTGCAGCGCCCAAGCTGGAAATGAGGAGAACTAACACAGAGACAGCAGCAAGGGGAACAGATTTATTACACATTTAGAAAATAGAAACAATAAGGCCGGGCCTGGTGGCTCATGCCTGTAATCCCAGCACGTTGGGAGGCCAAGGTCGGCAGATCAACTGAGGTCAGGAATTCGAGACCACCCTGACCAACATGGTTAAACCCCGTCTCTACTAAAAATACAAAAAATTAGCTGGGTGTGGTGGCCCGTGCCTGTAATCCTAGCTACTTGGGAGGCTAAGGCATGAGAATTGCTTGAACCTGGGAGGCTGCAGTGAGCCAAGATCACGCCACTGCACTCCAGCCCGGGCAACACGAGTGAGACTGTCTCGGAACAAGAAAAAAGAAAAGAAAAGAACAGAAAAGAGGAGAGAAAAGAAGAGAAACAGTGAAAGAATTTTTTAAAAAGATGAATTCACAGTTGTTAACACGATTGGACCAGTTGCCACATCAAAGGGAGTGCTATTCACTGCACAGACATCTTTGTTGTTTTGGAAAACATTATTATACGTTGTTTCATTTCAAAGATGGAAAATGTGTGTGTTTCCTACAGCTTTGGCAGATGGTAGTAAAGTGTCTTGTGACTAAATTTGTATGTTTTGACAATGTTTTGATGGAATTAAGTATCTTGTTCAATTGGAGTCCATGTCTGTTATAGTAATTAAGAAATATTATACTTATTTTAAAACTTTTAACTTCTCCTGTAATCCCAGCACTTTGGGAGGTCGAATCAGGTGGATCACTTGAGATCAGGAGTTTGAGACCAGCCTGGCCAACATAGTGAACTCCGTCTCTAATAAAATACAAAAATTAGCCAGGCATGGTAGCATGCACCTGTAATCCCAACTGCTCAGGAGACACCTTTTTCTGATTCTCATAAAGGGCAGTGGTCACCCAGGCTGCCTGGATATGGAGCAGCCTGGCATCACAGTACTTTCTAGTGGCCTTTATGGAGAGAGGGTTGAGAGGCTGGTGTTTTACTAGAGATGAGCACATCGGCGTGGGGATGCTGGGCTTGAGGCTTCTAGAGACAGAGCAAGCAGGGGCGTCCAAAGGTCTTGATTGATTCCTGTTTCCCAAGGATTCTTCATGCCCATCCTCCCACTGAAAACAACTAAAAATGAAGAGGATAAAAACATTTTTAAATCTTGTCGACACCATCCAAGGGCCAATGAGATAATAAAGAATGACTTTCCTCCAGCCTGTACTCTTGCTGGGGCGCAGGCACCCTGTGCCCAGCTGCAGCTCTCAACCCCACTCTGTACTTACATTCAACACAGCTCCCCTGGGCTTTGCTTACAGGTTTCCTTTTTCTTTTCTTGTTTGTTTTTGGTTTGGTGGGGGTGGGGGTGCCGCTATTGCTGCTGGTGGTGGTGGTGGTGGTGGTTTATTGCCAAGTGAGACAAAGTGCCCTCTTTTTATTGCAACGGTGACTTTTCTTCACCTTCTTAGCTGGCAGCAAAGGCCTAAAAGAGTCAAGTTGCTTCTAGAAGATTCTAGAGAGATATAGGCAGGCACAAGAGGCCCACAGACAATAATCAGGAGTGTAAATAGAAAGTTCTTAAACTCTAAGTGATTGATAGTGGTAGCAAACAGCTTTGTGAAGGTAAAAACTATGAGTCAATGGTAGTTAAAAGCTGGTGAGAGACCTGATTTTGAAATGAAAAAATCCACCAAAAGAGAAAGATCACCCAAACAGAGAGGCAGGGGCAATTCCTGTAAAATTCCACGGCAGCTTCATATGCTCCCAGGGTTTTCCCAGCACCTCACTGCTGGTTCTTCTTCCTGGGATTTTCCCAAATTCTCCATATTTGTTCACCTATAAAAAGTGAGGGCCGGGTGCGGTGGCTCACCCCTGTAATCCTAGCACTTTGGAAAGCCAAGGCGGGTGGATCACTTGATGTCAGTAGTTCAAGACCAGCCTGGTCAACATGGTGAAACCCCGTCTCTACTAAAAGTACAAAATTAGCCGGGCGTAATGGAGCACTCCTGTAGTCCCAGGTACTCGGGTAGCTGAGGCAGGAGAATCGCTTGAACCCAGGAGATGGAGGTTGCAGTGAGCCAAGATCACACCACTGTACTCCAGCCTGGGCAACAGAGTGAGACTCTGTCTCAAAAAACAAAAAAAAAAAATAAGTGAGGTCAGCTGGATGTGTCGGCTCACACCTGTAATCCCAACACTTTTGGAGGCCAAGAAGGGAAGATCCTCTGAGGCCAGGATTTCAAGACCAGACTGGGAAACAAAAAGACACTCCATCTTTACAAAAAAATATTTTTTAATTAGCTGAGCTTGGTGGTGTGCACCTGTGGTCCCAGCTACCTGGGAGGCTGAGGTGGGAGGATCACTTGAACCCAGGAGGTACAGGCTGTAGTGAGCTATGATTGCACCACTGTACTCCAGCCTGGGTAAAAGAGCAAGACCTTGTCTCAAAAAATATATACAAAAATACAAAATAAAATAAAATTTTTAAAAAGTGAGAGTTTCTGGAATGATTTGAGCTCCACTCCAAATTGTTCCTCTGTAATATTTGATTGAGATGCGTTTCCACAGCATTGTACCAAACAAAAGCTTTCTGAAGGTGGGGGCTATGTTTGTCTTGCTTATGACTCTATTCCAGCACCAAAACGGGGCCTGGCGCACCAGAGATGGAAGAATGAGCGAGTGAGGAATGAGAAAAACCACCACTCCTTTATTCCAGGGAGTGTATGAAACAGGTATAGCCACAGCCCTCACCCCCACCCCTCCCCAGCCACTCAGGTCCAGAGGGAAGCCTCAATCCTCATGGCTTAAGTCCCTCTTCTGATGTGGATACCCACCCAGTCCTGAGCCAGCTCCTAACACTGAGGACACAGCGAGCAGAGGCAAAGTCCCCCAGTCTCTGACTTTGCCGTCCCCTGGGCCTGGCACTAGACCAGCCTGCAAGTGCTCCAGACCCAGGCTGGCCCCACCCCGGAGCTGCAGACACCCCAGGGACACAAACCCTCCCCCAGAGCCATAGCTTCCTGGGCTCTGGTCACATGCCCACAGTTCCACCCATGTGGCCTTCCCGTAGCTGTGCCAGGGCCCCTGACACCTTGCCGTGGCCGCTGGGCTCTCTGGGGACTCATTCTGCAGGCAGAGAAATGGACACCTGGCTTTCCACTTCAGCCCCTGGAGCTTACTGTTTCTCCTCGTAGGCCTTCTGGTCAGCCTGGTTCCCTGGTCCTATAGCAGCAAATGACACAAGGCCTGTGAGGCTGCAACTGACTGTGGCGGAGATTGTCACACAGAGGCTTCCAGGAACATTCCAGGTGGAGGTCAGAGACCCCGGCCAGCATGTCCTAACTGCAGGGAGTGGCACCTGTGCTCAGAAGGACTTGGTGACCCAGGTAAAGTTCTCGTTCAGCGTGTAGCCCTGGCCTCCTGCAGATCCTCAGGCATCTGGCCCCTAACCCAATAGAATGGAGGCTTCAGCCGGAACTTGGGACAGAGGAGGCTGTCACCCATAGTCCCCATTCATGCAGGGTAATTAATCAGCTGGCAGCAGCCGACAGGGACATTCAAGAGAGTTCCATAACCTCGAAAGGAGCATCAGGGCCAAGAAGTCTGGGGAGCAGCAGAGCCTGAGATAAGGCAGCATCCTACCTGCATCTGAATCCCAGCCCTGTCAATCACGCCCTGTGTGAACTTGCACAAGCTCCTGAGCTGTGCTGCCTCCCAGTTTTGTCATCTGTGTGATGGGGATACAATTGTTAGCTCATTGCATTGGAGGGGGACTGGAGGACCCAATGTCTGTCAAGCACTAAAGCACTGCCCAGGGTCCCCCATGTGGTGGTGGGTGCCACAGCGTCTGTCTCCCGGTAGGGGCCTGCCGGAAGCGGGACTGGGGAATGACAGCCGGTGCAGCCAGCTATGAGCAGGGAGACTGAAGGGCAGAGTCAAGGCTGACTCCACACATTGGGCTGTGCCCCGTGGGGTGAGTGCGGATCTGGAGGAAGAGGCCTAAGAGAGAAGAGGCCACCTGAACCGTGAGACCATGAGACCCCAAAGGGTGCCCCTTGCCTCTGGCCAGGGAAACAGAGCCCTTGGCTCCAGGCTTGGGGACAAAGGCCTGTTCCTTGGCTCACTCTCCCAGGCTCCTTCTCCTCTGAGAGCCTAACCAGGGTCCCTCTGGAATCTCAGGTTCCTGCTGCAACAGCCCAGATAGATTCTGCTCTGCCTCTGAATTCCATTGTCACTCCACACAAACCACACAGGAAATTCTAGCCCTTTCTCAGCTGAGGCCCCTTCAGGAGCTCTGCTTTCCCCATGACAGCCCTCACATTCGCTGGGCACAGGTGGTGGTGGTATTGTTGTTATCATTGTGACCCCCTGGTGTTTTCTCTTGAACATAATTTCTACAGGGACCAGAGAAGGGCAGAAGTCCTGAGACACTGAGAGTGGCCCTGGAGTTGCTACCAGTCTTCCTTTTAGCACCCTCCTAAAGATGTTGAAGGAGGCGGGTGGTGGGGTCACCTGACTCCTTCACGGGGAGCATCCTCACCTCCATCTCTTTCGCACATTGGGGTTTCGCAGGCGTGCTTATTTGCAAAACAAGACTCTGTTACAAAAATCACCAGATGAAAATCATCAATCTACAAACTCCTTTTTATGTGTTTTAATTATGTACCATGTAAAATTATAACCAATCCCTTAATTGAAAATTTAGGTTGTTTGGGGTTTTATAATTAAAATCACATGCTTATGGCATATATTTGTGTATACTGTTAATTATTTCCTTACAATAAATTATTAGAAGTGGACATATAATTTCTACAAGTGTAGGTATAAAATCCTGGCAGTAGAATTCCTAAAAATGGAAAGCACATGTACATTTAAAGGCTGCTAAATTGCCAAAATACCCTCCCCAACCTTATCAGTTACTCTTCCACCGGCAGTGATGCCGGGTAGAACCTCTGACTGTTTGGCAAATGAACGTTTGTATCTTGTGGTTTTAAATTACTGTTCTTTACTAATTAAATGAGACTATTTCTTCATATAGTTATTACCATTTGCATATCTTGTTTTGTGAATTTTTTTATGTGCTTTGAGCATTTTTTTTTGACTAGGATGTCATCTTTTTCTCATTGATTTATAATACCACTTATATATGCTTTATTAGAAAGAATGCTGGATTATAATTTGATGTATAAAGATGGTCTGACTGGCATTACAGATTAGTAGAAAGTAAAGGATGAAATATTCAATAAACAATGATAGGAAAATTAATTATTTATATGAAAAAATAAAATTACATATATAGTTTTTTAAATTATAAGTTTTATAATTATAAATTACAAAAAATAAGAACACTGTGTCGCTCAGGCTGGAGTGCAGTGGTGTGGTCTCGGCTCACTGCAACCTCCACCTCCCAGGTTCAAGTGATTCTCCTGGCTCAGCCTCTCGAGTAACTGGTAGGTACGCCCCTAGGGAATACATAGCTAGTGCCAAAATAGTGACATACAGCAAACAACCACAAAAATCGACATGGCACAGATACAGCAACAAACACATTTCTCAGTCATCTGTGGGTCCACTGGCTTCATCTTGTTGATCTCTAGGTCAGCTGGAGTGGCTTTGTCCCACGTGTCTTCATTTCAGGTACCAAGTAGAAGGAACCGAAGCCACCCAGGGAAAGCTCCCAGGCAAGGGCAGAAGCCCAGGAGGCTAGCAGAAGCCTGCAGGGTCTTAGAAGAGGTGGACTGAGACTGGGAACCCTCTCACTTTGCCCCATTCCAGTGGTCAAAGCAAGTCACAAGACCAAACCCAAATTCAATGGGCAGGGAAATACAGTCCACCCAAGATGAACAATGGCATAGGTATGAATGGAGGACAGGAAAGAATTGGAGTCAATCCTTCAACCCCTCACAGTACGGAGGGCAAGTCCTGGTGACAAGCAGCAAGGGGTACCCAGGAAGGCAGGGCCTGGTTGTCCCCACCAATACCCCAGATACCCACCTCGCCCAAAGAACAGCTCAGAGCCATGCTTTCTAGGCCATGAAAGGAGAGGGGCCCTTTCCCAGAGCAGACAGCAGAATAGAGACTGGGAGGAAGTGCCAGGAGGAACATGGGAAACCTCACAAGCCTCGTGCAGTTTAGTTTCTGATAACCACTTCTCTTTCTTGGTTTCATGTTCCCCTTCCTTCCTGAAGTTACTAGAAAGTCTAAATATTTCCTTACCTTTAATTTTTTCTTTAATTTTTCTTTACCTTTTTTTTAAGTTACCATCTAAACTACCCTTGAAATGCGCTATTCTGTGTCAGTTGTCCATTTCAAGATGGAGTCACTTGTGTCAAACCCAAGCAAAGTAGAGTCTGGAGCCTAAGAAGGGAGGGTCCTCATGCACCTGCGCCTACAATAAGAATGATTACAGCCAAACACAGTGGCTCACACCTGTGGTCCCAGCTACTTGCGAGGCTGAGGCGGGAGGATCACTTGAGCCCAGGAGTTGAGTCCAGGCTGCAGTAAACTATGATCACGTCGCTGCACTCCAGCCTGGGCGACAAGGCAAGACCCTATTTCTAAAAAGAAAAGAAAAGAAAAAAAAAATATTACAAAGACTCTCTGAAGGCTGTGATGTACATATGCCTGTAATAAGGACTTTTTCCAAGGGTTTTCCAAACTGCAACCTGCCACAGGAGTCATTGGACGGCCAGCCTGGTGTTGGAGCACTCTCGCCTCACTTGCCGTCTCCGCTAAGAAAGTGACCTCAACTCCTGTGCCCCAGTAACCAATGTTCTCTTTGTTCAAAAACAACTCAACAACTCCTGTGCACTCCTCCTTTTGCCTTTATTTTTTTGAGACCGAGTTTTGCTCTTGTTGACCAGGCTAGAATGCAATGGTGTGATCTGGGCTCACTGCAATCTCCGCCTCCCAAGTTCAAGCGACTCTCCTGCCTCAGCCTCCCAAGTAGCTGGGATTACAGGCATGCGCCGTCATGCCCGGATAATTTTGTATTTTCAGTAGAGTTGGGGTTTCACCATGTTTGTCAGCCTGGTCTCGAACTCCTGACCTCAAGTGATCCACCCGGCTCGGCCTCACAAAGTGCTGGGATTACAGGCCTGAGTCACTGCGCCCAGTCTTCCTTGTGCCCTTAAAAGCTTCCCCTTGCCTCAGCCTCCTGGATGCGCATGGCTGCCATGGCATGGGCACTCCGCATCACAATCACGCTGCTCATTTCCAAACAAACTCATCATCTTTGGAGAATCACTTCCGTTCATTATTTAGGTTGACAATTCTTCAAACAAACAAAAATCTATGACTTCAGTGACAAAGAGGGAAGCTAGGGGGTCAGGAGGAAGGTGTGTTAGAAAGAGTATGTCTGACTGTGGTTAGTTGGGGTGGGACCCTTCAGCCTCGTGAGTAGGAGCAGCAGACCTGGGGGCAGGGGAGTCTCCTTCCTAGGTCCTATTGCCTAGGCCCACATGATATCTACCTGAGGCATATGCATAAAGAAAAAGTCCTTAACATCTTATTTTTCTCCAGAACAACCTACAGTTCTAGGGACAGACACATCATCCTCCTAAGCTCTATCCCACCCTGGAAAATTGTAACAAAAAGGTGACTGTCTCCTTGGGGTACTGCCTGCAGCCTTAGCTAGGGGCCATCCTAGTTATCTCAGTTACTCATCCAATTTGTGATCAGCCCTAAGTTCTGGCTCACTCTAGCTTTCTCCTTCGACTTCCTCATCTCTCACATGGAAGTGACTACCCCGACCTACCAGGCTGGTGTGGGAACTGAACAATGTGGCAGACAGCCCAGCTCAGCATCCTACCGCTCCACGAGGGCCACTGAAAGACCACTCCTCTTCGGCCTGCAGTGAGAGAGATTTAAAGTGGAAACAGATCTAAGCTCACAGAGTCAGGAAGAAGGTAGAATGCTGAATACACGTCTTCCTCCAATCCCAAATGCTAGAACTGTGTTCCTATTGAAGTCTTGTAATGGACTTTTTAGAATCAGAAAAATGATTAAGAAACGAGCTGAGATATGCAGGTGCCTTGAGCAAATACGATTTTGTATAGCAGACACTTCCTGGTATCTCGTGTCCTGAGATCCCCAAAGTGAGAGATAAGAAAGCTGTGGCCACAGCAGAGACTTGAAACGGTAACCAGAGATCAACTCCTCCACAGGCAGGTGTCTGCACAGAAGACTCACAGGGGCAACTGATGAAGACCTGTCTACAGCCTGGTCCACAATAAACATCAGGGGTTGGATGGGGCTGAGGCACTCAACAGGGTGGCTGGAACCTCTCCCTGTAACTATCCAGAAACTTGTGGCCCAGGGTTGAGCACAAATAAGTGGGCACAGAAAGATGTTTCACAACACGAGCTACAGACAGGCAGCCACCTGGCCATCTTCTAGCCACCCGAGGTTTGCAGATGCCCTTGATGCCACTCCCCATCCCTCCCAAGCACTCTCCTCTACATGCACACAGACGCTTAACAAGAGCACCTATGACTCTCCACCAACCAGAGCACCAGGGACACAATGCCCCTGCGAGATGCTGCAACCAAGGCCACATGGAAAGAACACCCCTGTGTTCTTGCTCCGTGGTTGGCATCTGAGATGCACATGCCAGGGTTCCCCAGCAGGATCAAGCTCCAGTGGCCCAAAGTGGAAATGAGTTTCCAGTCATCCTCCAGCGGCCTCCTCTCTTTCTCACTTTCCCACTCCCCGACCAGGATTTCTCAGGATCCACTCTCAAATAAACTACTTGCCCTTGAATCCTTAATTCAGGGGGAATCAAAACAAGGACAACCAATCAGAGGCAAATATTAACCATAATGATGTCTATTACCCAAATAGAATTAAAATCAACTCAGAAGAGCAGGAACGTGTGAAATCTTCTCCCTTTCCCTTCTCTGCTGAGTAATTGACTCTCATGTCCTAGAGCCTTCTCTACCCCCTATGAGCGTGTGTATTCAAAACTGAATGTCCAAGTTCAAACCCAGCTCCCCACAACCCAACACTCCCAAGTCACCTAGGGAAATTTGCTTCGCCTCTTCAAGTCTCCATTTCTCCAATGTTAAGACAGGAGAGTCTCAGTTCACAGCAACCAACCCACTCCTACTAGGCCACCACCCACATCACATCTTATTGGGAGATTTCTCCCATTGAGTTCAAGTTCATAGCTGGAGAATATGGAAACTGTACACTCACCATGGAAGATATCACCAAGAAGTCTTTCTCTTTCCTGCCTTCTGCTGTCGTCATCTGCCCCTCCCACCAGACTATGTTTCTCTGTGACACCCTGTAGTTTGGCCACAGCCAAGCAGATCTGAAGACCGTTGCCTCCAGAAGTTGACATGAAGATTCTAAGTTCTCCAGGTGGGAGGAGGAGGGGGATTTACTTATGCTTTTTAAATATTCTAGGACTTGTGTGTCCTGTTGAACTTCAAGATCTTTGGAAAAGGGAGTCACAAGAAAGACAAAATTCTCATAGTCCAGCTTCACAGGCACAGAAGGGCCTCAGCACCACCATGGAGCAAGCACAGATACAGGGCTGAAGCGGGAGCCAGAGTCTCCCCAGCACCCAAGCAAAGCCTGTCTTCCCCACAGCACAAGGTTCCAACAGCCCCTCCCTCTCACTGCCTCTCCCCCTCCAAGTCTTCCAAGTATGCACTCCAGACTGGTGTTGCTATTGAGTGTGGGCCGATGAAGGGAGAGTGGGGTGACAGAGTTGGTCTGTCTCTTTTCGATAACTGCCAAGAGTACTGTTCCCTCTAGAACGTGAGGTACTTGACTGTCCTCGACTTTGAATAGAATACTCAAAGTGGGAATAGAAGCTTTCCCACTCAAAAGCTAATTACACCTAAGAAAGAAAATCAACAGTATTTTTTTATAAGCAGTATACAAAATAGTTGCCTACTTTTCTTCTTTTCCTGATAGACCTGTGAAACTGTTTTTGGAATGTATGTCATTTAAAAAAATATTCATGACCCGGCACAGTGGCTCACGCCTGTAATTCCAACTCTTTGGGAGGCCAAGGTGGGAAAATTGTTTGAACTCCGGAATTCCAGACCAGCATGGGCATAATACCAAGACCCCATCTCTACAAAAAATAAAAAACTAGCTGGGTATAGTGGTGCACACCTGTAGTCCCAGCTACTCGGGAGGCTGAGGTGGGAGGATCACTTGAGCTGAGGAGGTTGAGGTTGCAGTGAGCTGTGTTTGCACCACTGCACTCCAGTCTGGGCAACAGAGTAAGATCCCCATCTCAAAAAAAAATGTATCTCAAGACTTGTTCACTTCAAGAAAATTTTAGAGTAGCCCAATCCCCTGCGGAAATTGGAACCAAGGGACAAAGGGTCATATCTCCTTTTTGGCTTCTCTGCAGATATGGTTCTTATCTGAGAATCATATAAACTATTCCCAATGGGCAGAGCAATGGCACAGCCAGGAGTGTCTGGGGAAACTGCACCGTCCTGAGCTCCCTCCCAAGTCATCTGTGTCTGAGTGATTTTGCCCCGCAAATAACTCGTCCAAGTAGGACATTCGAACAACCACCCCAGACGCAGAATGTGATCGGCACCACAGCCCAGCGCATGACCTGGCTTTTTCTCTTCATCTTCATCCTTGTATGCCTAAAGAGAAACGTTTGGGTGGGAGGAAGTGACATTTGAGTTCATTAATTCAAAACACTGGTGGTGAGATGATTTATTCCAGGAACTTCATTCCGGATTTCATCAAATAAACTCAGGGGCTCAACAGAAGAAAGTGAGTTCACTGAGCTCTGTCTCCAGAACAGAACCCCAAGAAGTCGGATACAAGAGCAGCAAAGTGCAGGCTGCCCATTGCGCCTGCGCCAAGGGGAAGGCACGGTCTCTGCAGGCACCTGCCTCCTACCCCAGCAGCCGCACGTTGCTGCCAGCACCTGGGGACTGCTGCCTCAGATGGAGAAGCTGGAACTCAGATCCTAGACTTTTCCCCTGGGGGAATGCGATGATGGTTTCTAAACTTCACAGGCGCAGGCATGGTTCAAACCCCTGCTTTGCCCTTCCTAACTGCCTGAACTTGAGCAAGTGACCTCCTCCCCCAAGTGCTTCAGGTTTCTGATCTGTAGAAGGAAGACCATAACGATAACGATAATGGTCTTGTGGAGTAGGGTGAGGATATAATAAACAGTGGGGACTGTTTATTATATCATACCCCATGCACCCCCAGGGACAGAAAATGGGGTTAGGGGACAGGGCGTGGTGGTGCACACCTGTGGTCCCAGCTGCTCTGGAGACTGAGGCAGGAGGATCACTTGAGCCCAGGAGGTCGAGGCTGCAGTGAGCCGTGATTGCACCACTGCACTCCAGCCTGGGTGACCAAGGGAGACCCTGTCTCCAAAAAAATAATTCGGTTAGAGTTAGTATCTCCCCTTGCTCCCCACTACGGCTTTCAAGCCATACATCTTTTGAGAACTAGTCAGCCTCTTCGAGTGTTACCTGCTGGTCACTTCCCTTCGTGCTTCGGGGTATGGGCATCCAGCTCAGTCCCCTCCTCTGTCCCCGGGCTTTGCCCCAAGACACGCCGGGTGTATTTGTTCCCCATTGCTGCATAATAAACCGCCACAAACAGTGGCTTCAACAACACAGATTTACTCTCTTAGCGTTCTGGAAGTCTGGAGTCTGAAATGAACCTACAGGGCTAAAATCAAGGTGTCCACAGGGCAGGTTCCTTCTGGAGGCTGCAAGGGAGAATCTCACTGTTCCTTGTCTCCTTCAGCGTGAGACAGAGAGAGAAAGAGGGAGAGGAGGGGGATTGGTGAGGTACAAGGTGCCACACACTTTTAAATGACCAGATCTCGTATGAACTCAGAGTGAGACCTCACTCATCACCAAGAGGATGGCCCAAGCCATTCGTGAGGGGTCTGCCCCCGTAGCCCAAACACCTCCCACCAGGCACCTCCAACACTGCGGATTACATTTCATTCAACACGAGATTTGGGCAGGGACAAATATCCAAACTACATCAGATATTAAGGTCCCCAAACCTTCACTTTTAGACTCAGCTGCTTTCCTTCAGCTTCTAGGGCAGCCTGCAGAGGGCAAGTGCCTTTACTCTGAGAGCAGCTGGGTAAGAACGCTGCCTTCTCTGACTGCACTGACCACCAGCCCCCCATTCACCAGGCATCCCACCCTCTGCCTCCCAACAACTGCTTTATGTAGGCCCAGGGGCTGGGCCTGGCTGTTCTACACCACCCTTGGGAGTCCTTCCCACCTTTAAGGATTTTCTGAAAGGTCAAGCCTGGCTGCACTGGGGAAGGGAAGGCAGAAGCCACAGCCCCTCCTAGCCGGCAGCCTGGGCAGCAACTGGAGGAGGTGGAGCACTTTCCTCTCCCTGTGGAGCTGAGGAATGTGCAGAAAATGGGCCTGGGGGTCCTTTCCAGGTTGCTCAGGAAGGGGTCTAGGGATGTATCTGAGAGGACAAGGGTTTGAGTAGACACCCAGGCCAGGATGCCGAAGCCCCAGTGCCCTGGCCCTGAGAGCTTGCCTGCCAGTGATTTCTACCTTGGCTGGAATGTACTTTGCGTTCCCTCTGTAGACACTTCCCTGGGCAGGTGCGGCCATCTGGTCTACTCCACAGGAGGTGGGAGTGACGGCAGCAAATAAAGAAGACAGGAGGAAGGCAGCCAAGGGGTGCGTGAGTGAACACAAACAGCAGGAGGGCACTTTGCCTGGTGTGGCTTCTGAATCATGCCTCTGAAAGTCCCTGCGTGTGCACACAGCTGTGCGCAGTGCCTATGTTTCTGTGCATGTGTCTGCGGAGAGTGTGGTTGGGGGTCGGAGGGGGTACCTGTGAATTCCTTAGAGAATCCTGGAGGGTGGGACTCTATGGGACCTGCAAGCAAGTCCAGTGGGTTCCAAATGTTTTCTGCAGGTTCTGGTGGGTGCCCCCGGACACCTAAGGGGCAGGCCCAGGAGAGAAGGTTGCTGGGGAGAGGGAGACCCATCCCATGCTGCAGCTGAAACACTCCTGGGGTGATCCATGGGTCTTCCCAGTGACATTTTGAAAAAGTAAGATTTTACTTTCATTAACAAAAAAACTTTGGAAGTAGTCACTTCCCATCCAACCTCCTCATTCTTCAGTGAAGAAACTGTAGCCCCCAGGAAGGAAGTGACTTCTCCAAGTTCATGAAGGAACCAGCTGGGGGAGAGTCTCAGGCCTCCTGACTCCAAAGTGGGTGCCGTCCGCAGTTTATCTTTCATCTCTCGGCCTGCAGGGCTGTGGAGGTACAGGTGGCTGGAGGGTGCACTCTGCCCAGCCTCACCCTGGTGAGGACCAAGTGTCCTGGTTCTGAGGAACACAAGGCAAGGCCTCCCACTTCCAAAGTCTCTTCTTGTTTCCTGACCTGACACACTGGTCAGGCCTCTGGTGAAAGGCGTTCAAGGGCCCGTCAGCACCCTCATGTGACCTGGGAGCCCCAATATGCACGGAGCTGTTGACACCACTTACTACTGCTTGGCCTGGAGAAGTTCTCATTAGCCCTGCAGGGACATGGAACAGCGGGATACGTAAGTTGTCGTGGATGGAGGATGGAAGATCGGCCCCATAAGCATCAAGAGCGTGCAGCTGCAGCGTCAGGGCACCTGACAGGCAGCCAGGTGGGGAGAGCTGGGAGCCCTGCTGGGCACTGACACTGACGCAGCCCATGCTGCAGGGCTGAGAGCCCTTCCTGCCTCAGGTGTGGCCTCCCACTAGGAGGATTTGCCCAGCGAAGGGCAGAGTGGGCCCACACACCTGGCGGGAAGGGCAGAGAGACACCGTGGTTGGGAAAGGCAGAGGGTGCAGCCCCCAGGGAACAAATCAGCAACGTGAGGAGTCACCAAAGATGCCGAGTACTTTAGGCAGACACTGCAAAGTCAGGGATCGGTGTGAGCCATACACACACACACATTGCCACCATAACAGCTCCTCCCCCCACCGCCACCACTTTCTCCCTGACAGGGCAGGAGGAGAGGCCCCAGCGCACAACTATTTCAGAGACACGTGTGCCTGTGCTTAAGCCCCAGCTGCTTTAGAATGAGACACAGCGGATAATGACTGCATAATTCCCCACACACACACACACCCACACACACACAGAGCCCTTGAAATTGAGGAGGAGAAGTGTCTGTCCTTGGGGAGACAATCAAGTGGCATTCAACATGGCAAAGGGAACGTTCTATTGATAAAACTACCTTCTCCTCCCAGCAAGTGAAGGGGCTGAGCAATCACTGGGGGCAGATCCAGGATTTCTGGAGCTTGAAGCTTATAGAACTTGGGGGGGCCTCTTTTTCAAAAAACATGAAAATGAAAGTACTAAATTAGTGACCTTATATCTATTGATTTCTTTTTAACCAGTAAGGCTTCACGTCTGAAATTTTCCAAATTGAGTCCTCTTATTTTAATCACTTTGTTAATAATAATAATCTCTACACCTATTGAATTTCAAGTGCTACCAGCAGCGCTGATTTTCTTTTCTCTTTTATAAGATTGGGATTGACCATATATATCATAATATACAGAATACATGAAGAATAACTCCATATCAAAAAGTCCTACACATTTAGACATGCAAAATCATTTTACACATAAGGTATTCAAGGTTATACAAAACAGATAATATTGACTCCTCTCATAACATCTGTGCCTCTGGGTAAGATTGGCAATAACTGTGTTCTTGGCAAGATACTATAAGCTATATTTCTGGAAAACATTAAGCAGGTTTATTTTTCCCAAAAAAGAGGTTCCCTGCCTTCCCATTGAATAGGTGTGGCCAAAATTAATCACTTAACTTCAATTCATATTGCTACGAGGCCAGGCAAAGTGGCTCATGCCTGTAATCCCAGTACTTTGGGAGGCAAAAGTGGGCGGCCTAGGTCAGGAGTTCAAGACCAGCCTGGCCAACATGGTGAAATGGCATCTCTACTAAAAATACAAAAAAAAAAAATAGCTGGGCGTGATGGCGAGCACCTGTAGTCCCAGCTACTCAGGAGACTGAGGCAGGAGAATCACTTGAACCAGGGAGGTGAAGGCTGCAGTGAGTAGAGATCATGCCACTGCATTCCACATTCCAGCCTGGGTAACAGAGCCAGACTCCATCTCTCTCTCTCTCTCAATCTCTCTCTCTCTTTCTCTCTCCATATACATGTGTGTGTGTGTGTGTGTGTGTGTGTGTATACCTGAGACTGGGTAATTTATGAAGAACAGAAACTTACTGCTCACAGTTTTGAAGGCTGGGAAGTCCAAGATCAAGGTGCCAACAGATTCAGTGTCTGGTGAGGGCTGCCCTCTGCTTCCAAATGGCGCCTTCTTATTGCGTCCTCACATGGAAGAGCAAAAAGAAGCCTAGCAAGTTCCCTCCAGCCCTTTCATAAGGTTGCTAATCCCATTCATGAGGGCTTTGTCCTAGATAGATCTACCAGATGGGAAAAGCTCTCCGTGTTATTTAGCCTCATCTCTGCATCTATATGCTGGAGAATGTGGAAAAAACATTGGCTCATTGCATTTGAGAGAAATACTGCTTGACTTTCTATTTCATCCATTTTCAAATACCTCAAACTTAAATGCTATACAACTAACAACCGAAGAGCCATTACTCAATTCCAAAACCAAATTTTTGGAGGGGAGACCAAGGCAGGCAGATCACTTGAGTCCAGGAGTGCCAGACTAGCCTGGGCAACATGTTGAAACCCCATCTCTACAATAAAAAGAAGAAAGAAAGAAAAAAGAAAAGAAAGAGAAAGAGAGAAGAAAGAAAGAAAGAAAGAAAGAAAGAAAGAAAGAAAGAAAGAAAGAAAGAAAGAAAGAAAGAAAGAAAGAAAGAAAAAAGAAAGAGAGAGAGAAGAAAGAAGAGAGAGGCAGGGAGGGAGGAAGGAGGGAAGGAAGGAAGGAAGAAATTAGCTGGTCGTCGTGGTACATGCCTGTCATCTCAGCTATTCAGGAGGCTGAGGTGGGAGGATCACTTGAGCCCGGGTGGTGGACGTCGCAGTGAGCCGAGATTGCATCACTGCACTCCAGCCTGGGCAACAAGGACAAACCCCATCTCAAACACACACACAAACACACACACAAGTTTTTAACGTGTATGACTTTGTTAAATTCAAGGAATTTTAACCCTCTGGTTTGACCCATCCACAGCACTGACCATGTAGGCTACCACAGTGGCAGGAAACAAATCACAAAACTAATTGTATTCCAGCTGGAGATTGAGGAGTGTAATGATGGGTATACATCTAAAAGAACTCAAAGAAGGATATTGAGAGACATTTGTACACTCATATCCACAACGTCATTATTCACAATAGCCAAAACGTAGAGGCAACCCAAATGTCCATTGACAGATGAATGGATAAACAGAATATGGTATATACATGCAATGCAATATTGTGCAATATTGTGCAGACCTTAAAGGGAAGGAAATCCAGTCTCAACATGCTACAACATGGATGAACCTTGAGGACATCATGCTAAGTGAAATAAGCCAGTCACAAAACAAAAAATACCACCTGATTGTACTTATATAAGGTATCTAGAGTAGTCAAATTCATAGAAACAGAAAGTAGAATGATAGTTGCCAGGACCTGTGGGGAGGGGAAATGGGGAGTTGTTGTTTAATGGGTGTGGAATTTCAGTTTTGCAAAATGAAAATGTCCCGGAGATTGGTTGCACCACAATATGAATATATTTAACGCTACTGAACCGTCCCCTCAAACATGGTTACGATGATGTCTGAGTCTGCTTGCGCTGTGTAACAAAATACCTGAGACTGGGTAATTTATAAAGAACAGAAATGTATTTTCTCCCAATTCTGAAGGCTGGGAAGTCCAAGATCAAGGTGCCAACAGATTCAGTGTCTGGTGAGGGCTGCCCTCTGCTTCCAAATGGCACCTTCTTGTTGTGTCCTCACATGGAAGGGCAAAAAGAAGCCTGGCAAGTTCCCTCCAGCCCTTTCATAAGGTTGCTAATCCCATTCATGAGGGCTTTGCCCTCAGGACTTAATCACCTCCTAAATCCCCACCTCTTAATACTGTTGCATTGGGGATTAAGTTTCAACATGAATTTTGGAGGGCACGCAAGCATTCAAACCATAGCAGATGGTAAATGTTATGTTGTGTGTATTTTACCACAATCTCTAAAAAGAAAGAAAGAGGCCGGGCGCAGTGGTTCATGCCTGTAATCCCAGAACTTTGGGAGGCTGAGGTGGGCGGATCACGTGGTCAGAAGATCGAGACCATCCTGGCTAACATGGTGAAGCCCCATCTCTACTAAAAATAGAAAAAAAAAAAATTAGCGGGGCATGGTGGCGGGAGCCTGTAGTTCCAGCTACTCGGGAGGCTGAGGTAGGAGAATGGTGTGAACCTGGGAGGTGGAGCTTGCCGTGAGGTGAGATCACGCAGCTGCACTCCAGCCTGGGTGATGGAGTGAGACTCTGTCTGGATGGAAGGAAGGAAGGAAGGAGAAAGAAAGAAAGAAGAAAGAGAGAGAGAGAAAGAAAGAAAGAAAGAAAGAAAGAAAGAAAGAAAGAAAGAAAGAAAGAAAGAAAGAAAGAAAGAAA
>NW_012115154.1:18389161-18395345 GCF_000951035.1 Colobus angolensis palliatus | reverse complement strand
AAGGAAGGAAGGAAGGAAGGAAGGAAGGAAGGAAGGAAAAGAAAGAAAGAAAGAGAGAGAGAGAGAGGGAGGGAGGGAGGGGAAAGAAAGAAAGAGAGGCATAAGGAACCCCCAGTTACCTCTCATCCAGCTTCTGAATTGTCAAGGCATGGTCAATCTTGTCTCATCTGCCCCTCACCCACGCTTTTCCAGAAAGAAGACCCAGAGGATTCCACGCCTGCCTGGAAACCATGACCAGTCTCCATTGGAAGTTGACGTTAATGCTACATGTCTTCATACAACCTCTAGCCATTTCTAGTGTCCCTCAGAATTTTTCCAAATTCAGGCAAACACAGAAATTACTTTCAAAAATTCAGCAGAGCAGTCACTTAGCTTTAATCAGAGGATTCTGTTACAGATGGGCATCAGC
Source organism: Colobus angolensis palliatus (assembly GCF_000951035.1). NCBI lineage: Eukaryota > Metazoa > Chordata > Mammalia > Primates > Cercopithecidae > Colobus > Colobus angolensis. The sequence goes on along the minus strand of NW_012115154.1, from coordinate 18,394,936 downwards.
ATCTGAAATGCTGGCATGAGCTGGGCATTCCCCACCTGCACCGCCAATTTAGTATCCAAGCAACTGAGAGATCAGGTGAAGATAACAGTCATTTTAAAGAGCTGGAATTCTCAAAAAATATTTATATCATTTTTCCTTTTAAAAGCATTTAGTTCAAAACAACAGCAAAGACCATCAAAGCATCCCCATTTAGAACTGTCATTCTGGAGAGTCAAACGCTGGCACGTGTCAAACTGTGAAAAGACATGGGAGAATTTTAAATGCATATTATGAAGTGAAAGGAGCCAGTCCAAATAGGCTACATACCATATGACTCCAACTCTGGAACATTCTGGAAAAGGCAAAACCATGGAGACAGTAAAAACATCAGTGGTTCCCAGGGGTTTTGGTAGAGGGAGGGATAAATAGGTGGAACACCGAGGAGTTTTAGGGCAGTGGAAAGACTGTACAGTGGATACGTGTCATTATACATTTGTCCAAGCCCATAGAATACACAACACCGAGAGTGAGCCCTAATGGAAACTATGAACTTAGGGTGATAATGATGTGTCAATGCAGATTCATTGATTGTATGAAGTGTACCACTCTGATAGTGGGGGAAACGATGCTTGTGGGGATACAGAGTATATGAGAAATTGCTGTACTTTCTGCTCAAGTTTGCTGTGAGCCTAAAACAGCTCTAAAAAAAAAGTCTGTTTTTAAACAACAGTTGGTTCATACTCAACTATCCAATGGACAGCAAAGAGGTGTTTGATGCAATTCTATTTATTCAGTATTATTTGGAAAACCTTTCATGTTTTCTAGTGAATATAGAAAAGTAGGTTGTCCCCTGACTGGGGCAGTGAAGAAGAAAAGAAAAAAGAAGAATAAAAGAAAAGTGGATTCATCCTCCCATCAATTCAACCACAAAAAGTTATTTGGATCAATTATCTCATTAATTTGCTTTTCCCAATCTTTCTTTTTTGAAAAGAGGCAGGGTCTCACTCTGTTGCCCAAGCTGGAGTGCAGTAAAGTGATCATAGCTCACCACAGCCTCAAACTTCTGAACTCAAGCAATCCTCTCATCTCAGCCTCCCAAGTAGCTGGGACTACAAGCACGCACCACCACACCCAGCTAATGCCTTTCTCAATCTTGAAGGGACTATTTTGAAATCACCCCATATATAAATTAAGCAAGGATTGCTCTTCGCCCCTCCCCCTTCTCGGCCATCATGATCTCTTGGGCCAAAGGAAATAGCCTAAAACCAAAACTTCATTTCAACCAAAAACATTTCCTCTCCTCCCCGCAACACATTTGCTTTCTTAGGAGTATTAGGAGAGAAATTTTCAAAAGGAACAAAAAGATCGTATACAAACATATATTAACTTGTCATGGGAAAATTCTAGCACATGATGATGGTAGAGCAAAGTGTAACGAACTTTCCCTATCACCCCCCGTTGAAATTATCGCCACAGAGTCAGTGCTGTTTCACCTCTACCCCACCCTCACCCACACCCCAGATGATTCTGAAGCAAATCTCAGAGAGCATTTCATTCAGTACATATCTCTGGAGGATAAGGGTCCTCGTATTTACATAAGTACAACATAATTATAACTAAGAAAAATTAATAATCCTGGCCAGGCGCAGTGGCTCACACCTGTAATCCCCGCACTTTGGGAGGCCGAGGTGGGCGGATCACCTGACCTCAGGAGTTCAAGAACAGCCTGGCCAACACGGGGAAACCCCGTCTCCAATAAAAATACAAAAATTAGCCGAGCATGGTGGTGGACACCTGTAACAGCAACTACTCGGGAGGCTGAGGCAGGAGAATCGCTTGAACCCGGGAGGTGGAGGTTGCAGTGAGCAGAGATCAGGCCATTGCACTCCAGCCTGGGTGACAGAGTGAGTCCCTGTCTCAAAAAAATAAAAATAAAATTAAAAATTAACAATTCTGTAATATCAAACATCCCATTGGCGTTCAAATTTCCCCAATAAACATCTACATTTGAAACATGTACTTACAGATGAAAGCAACCAGGGCTTTTCAGCTAGCGTCTTTGGCTTCCCGCTGCCTCTCCACGGGGCCTCTCTCCTCCTGCAGTCGACTGGGAGTTGGTGCCTCACCTGACTGATGCATACCCTGTTCGGTATTGTAGGTCTTAGTGAGCAAGTTTCCATTGCTGGCGTTTGGGCTAATTCTCATTAGAAAGTTACCCTACGTTTTCTTCTTATTTCCTCTTTAAACCAGAAAAGAAACACATTTTTTTTTTTTTTTTTTTTTTTTTTTTTTTGAGAACGAGTCTTGCAGTGTTGCGCAAGCTGGAGTGCAGCGGCTTGATTTCGGTTTACTAAAACCTCCACCTCCTGGGTTCAAGCAATTCTCCTGCCTCAGCCTTCCGAGTAGCTGGGTAGCTGGGATTACAGGCGCCCGCCACCACGCCTGGCTCATTTCTTGTATTTTAATAGAGACGGGGTTTCTCCATTTTGGTCAGGCTGGTCTCGAACTCCCGATCTCAGGTAATGCGCCCGCTTCGGCCTCCCAAAATTCTGTGATCACAGGCGTGAGCCACCGCTCCCGCCCGAGAAACGCCATTTCTAACTGCATTCCTTCCACCTTCTTGTCTCCTCTACCTCAGCTGTCAACCTTCCTTTCATCTCTGACAGGACCATTTATTTTTATGACTCTGCTTTTCGGGCTCAGTTCTTTAGGGCAGTCCGAAAGGCTCATGGTTCTAGACATTAATTCATTCGACAAATATGAACTGGACGCCTACGTGATCCCTGACTTGCATTCTAACATCAATGCAGCCCCTGAGGGCACCGGAGAAACCGCCCTGGCGGCGGGTATCTCAACGTCAGATCTCAAAATGTGCACTAGAGGGCGCCGCTCTCCTCCCGGCGCCTGTGAAAGTGGTGCAGCCGCGCACCTCTGGTAACAGGAAGCCGTTAGGTCCTCTCTATCTACCCGGGCGGTCTAACAAATGAAGAATCTCACACAATCCGCACTTTTAAAATGAAATAAATCCCATCATTGGAAGCACAAACAAAGAGGGAGAGACAAAAATGGCATAATGGCCCCAAACAGGTCCATTTTCCATTAGAGATGACAAGCAAAGGGCCTAGTTTACGAGTTTGGTAAAATTATGAAAAGGTTAAAGGTTGTTTTCATCCCAAAATACCAAAAGGAAACTGCAAAATCAAAATCAATAAATCTGAAACTCGTGTCTACAAAGTGCAGCTTATCAACTTTGCTGTTAAATGTAGTCCCAAATATTTCAGTACATTTGAAAAATTAATTGGTTTGATTTGCTCACATTATAAAATTTCCTGAGAAGGCCCCATAATGGCCAAAGAAACAGAGCCAATTAATGGAGCAAACATTTCTTTGGCACCTGAAATGTGCCCGGTTTTGTTCTGGGCAGTGGAGAGACAGGGTCCCACTGTCCTGGACACTCGTGTTTGAAGCGGGAGATCCTGAATAAGCAAACATGTAAATGAACAAGGCAATGTTCGTCATCAATGTTCAGGGAGAAATAAAACTGGGCAACGTGCAATAGAGGGCTGGTTATTTAGAGATGGGTCTGACCAAGGCCCCAGAAGATGACAGCTGTGTTGATACCTAAGTGACAAGAGGGAGCCCTGGGAAGCTCTGAGAACAGAATATTCCATGCAGAGGAAACAAGGCAAAGGCACTACCCATGACAGCCTGTGAGTTTCTAAAGGAAAAAGAAGAGCAGGAAAGATACAGTATGACAAGGAAAGAGAGAAATGGACAGGAGCAGAGAACAGAGGTAATCATGGAAACCAGGGTGGTTTGCTTTTTGTTTTGTTTTCTTTGTTTTGGGTTCTGTTTTTTAATTAAATTTAATCGAATTATAGCTGTAGCAGGACGAGCCATGGACAAAACTCCTCAGACACTGGATTAAAGAAGGAAGAGGTTTTTTATTCGGCTGGGAGCGTAGGCAGATTCGTGTCTTAAGAGCAGAGTTCCCCCAAGAAAGAAATACTTGGCCTTTTTAAAGGCTTACAACTTTAAGGGGTCCACGTGAAAGGGTTGTGATAAATCGAGCAAGCATGGGAAACGTGACTGGGGGCTACATGCATCAGCTAACAGAATAGAACGTTTTACAATGCTTTTTTTCATACAGTGTCTGGAATTTACAGATAACACAAGTAGTTTAGGCCAGAGGTTGATGTTGTTATTATTACTTTGTTTAACTTCTAGGGTCGGGTGATGGTGCCAAGGTTGTCTGGCTATTTATCTTACTTTTGTTTCTTTCTCTCTTTACTCCTGTCTTGTGTACTAGGCAAGGTGGGGGAGGAGGGCAGCAGGAGCAGTAGTGGTCTCCTTCCTTATAGCAAATGCTTTTTTTAATCTTTTGAGATAATCATGTTTTCTCCTCCACTAATCTGCTGAAGTGGTACATTTCTTTAATAGATTGTCTGATGTTGAATCAACCTTTTGTTTGTGGGGTAACACCTTCCTTCCTGGTCATGTTATACTTTTTTTTTTTTTTGAGACAGGTTGTTGCTCTGTTGCCCAGGCTGGAGTGCAGTGGCGCGATCTTGGCTCACTGCAACCTCTGCCTCCCAGGTTCAAGTGATTCTCCTGCCTCAGCCTCCCGAGTAGCTAGCACTACAAGCATGCACCACTATGCCCAGCTAATTTTTGTATTTTTAGTAGAGACAGGGTTTCGCCATGTTGGCCAGACTGGTCTCCAACTACTGACCTCAAGGGATTCGCCCTCTTCAACCTCCCAAAGTGCTGGGATTACAGGCGTGAGCCACCGTGCCCGGCCACACTATACTTTTAAATACATTACTGGATTTAATCTGCTAATATTTTATTTTGAATTTGTGCAATTCTGTTCCTAAGTGAGACTGGCTGAAAATTTCCCCACATGGTGCCGTTCTGTTCTCGTTTCATCTTCAACATTTTACTAATCTACCTCATTAAATGAGTTTGGATGTGTTTTTCCCCCTACTCACTGGAACTGTTTGTACATGAAAGCTTATCTTTTCATTAAAGGTGGACGAACCTTCTCAGTAAAACTCTCTGGACCTCCTATCTTAATTAACTTGAGGGAATGAAGGTTATATTTTTGACCACTGATTCAAGTACTCTAATGCTTACAGGTATATTCAGATTGGTTTAAGTTTCTTTAGTAATTCATATTTTTCTAGAAAAAATCCATTTCGTATAAATGTAAAATAGTCGTAAATTGTTCATAGTATTTTATCATGATTTTTCAAAGTCTCTATTATATCCACGGTTATCATCTTCTTTTCATTCCTAGCATTGTTTATGTGTGACTTCTCTTTTTTCTTTTTGCAGAGGTTTGTCTGTTTTATTTGTCTTTTCGAAGAACCAGTATTGGTTTTAATGAGTCTCTTTAATATTATTTTTGTTTTGTAGTCCATTAATTTTTATCCTTATCTTTTTTCCTTCTTTGGCTATATATTCTGTTATTTTTCTAACTTCTTAAGTTGAATTTTTTTTTTAAAAGAGACAGCATCTCACTCTGTCATCCAGGCCAGAGTGCAGTGGTGCAAACATAGCCTCGAACTCCTGGGCTCAAGGGATCTTCTGAGTAGCTAGGACTACAAAAGTTTTTAAAAAATTTTTTGGCCGGGCATGGTGGCTCACACCTGTAATCCCAGCACTTTGGGAGGCTGAGGCAGCAGATCACAAAGTCCGGAGATTGAGACCACGGTAAAACCCCATCTCTACTAAAAATACAAAAATTTAGCCGGGCACGGTGGCAGGTGCCTGTAGTCCCAGCTACTCAGGAGG
>NW_012115154.1:18379457-18389111 GCF_000951035.1 Colobus angolensis palliatus | reverse complement strand
CTACCTAGGAATATTTTTTTCTTTTGTTCTCTTGCTCTGTCGCCCAGGCTGAAATGCAGTGGCATGATCACAACTGACTGCCTCAAGCTCCTGGGCTCAAGTGATCCTCCTGCCTCAGCCTCCTGAAAAGCTGCGACCATATATGTGTGCAACCACACCCAGCTAATTTTTTTTTTTTGGTAGAGGTGGGATCTCGCTACATTGCTCAGGCTGGTCTCGAACTCCTGGATTCAAGCAATCCTCCTGCCTTGGCCTCCCAAAGTGCTGGGATTACAGGTGTGCTCCATCGCAAAAAAAAAAAAAAAAAATTTAGAGATGGGATCTCGCTACATTGCTCAGGCTGGTCTCAAACTCCTGGATTCAAGCAATCCTCCTGCCTTGGCCTCCCAAAGTGCTGGGATTACAGGTGTGAACCATCCCACCATGCCTGGCCTTAAATTGAACTCTTGACTTTTTGATTTTCAAAACATCTTCTTTTCTGATGAATACATTTAAAGCTAAACGTTTCCTCTAATTGATTTTAGTTGTATCCACAAGTTTTGAAATGTAGCGTTTCACAGTAGTCATTAATTCATAAATATTTCATTATTTCCATCACAATTTTTTCTTTGATTTGAATTATTAATAAGTGTTTTCAAAATCCCTGAATGTACCAGCATGGGCAACAAAGTGAGAACCTATCTCTACAGAAAAAAAAAAGTTTTAATTAGCCGGGCCTGGTGGCACATGCCCGTAGTCTTAGCTACTTGGGAGGCTGAGGTAGGAGGATCCCTTGAGCCCAGGAGTTTGAGGCTGCAGTGAGCCATGATGATACCACTACACCGCTCCAGCCTGGGCAACAGAGTGTGACCCTATCTCAAAAAAAAAGAAAAAGGAAAACAAAGAAAAAACCCTGAATGTATAGAAGCTTTTATTTGCTGTCTTTTGCTAATGACTTCTATTGTGTTGCATTCACAGAATGTGACCTACCAGTGATGTGTAGTTTCTGTTGGGACTTGCCTTATTGCCTAAAATAGGACCGCCATATTAACTGGCCCTGTTTCTTGATTTTCTCTTATTGTAAAATGTCCTGAATATGCTCCAACAACGGCCAAGAAAACAGTCCTATTTTATAATACTCTCCAGGCACGAAGGTATTTATAAATACCTTCCCACCACGGGGAGGCAATATGGAGCCTCAGGAGCTCCAGAAGTGATATTTTGGTTGTTCAAGAGTCCAGCACTATGCTCAGAACAAGAATCCCATCAAGACAACCTTCATGCAACCAGGTCAGCCGTCTCTTCATTGGGAGCTCACCGTGTCAGACACTGGGGGCCTCAGGCCTGCAAGATCACCTCCACGCCCTCAAGTTACACATGTGAAAGTGAACCAGAAAATGATGCACAAATGTGATTTGTCATTGATTGGAGATCAAGCCAAAAACACATGAGAAACTAATCTCAAGAAAATGAGAAAAAAGGGAACACAGGGCATGCGGGATAATTAACCAAATGACAAGTTTGCACAGCAAAGTATGGGCTCTGAGCAGAGAGAAACCATAGTGTAGTAGTGAGGCAAGCCAGAGGGCGCCCCGGGCCTGTCCGTAGACATCCCCTCTGAGAATAACGCTCACCGTGCCCTTGTGAATAAGTCCCTGGGATTGATGCTTGGGACCTCTGTCACTCGGGCCATAGCTATGGGACCAGGGCATGTGCCCCAGCCTAAGGAAGCCACCTCGAGGTTCACAGATGACACAAGCAGAGCCAGGAGAAAGGATTCTGCCTAAGAGATTCCCTAAACAAGACTGTGAGCAGCCACAGTGCAACCTCCCTAGGGGTCCGCATGCGGCATAAGGAGAGGCACCTGCAGCGAGCAGAGTGTTGAGGAAGCTAGAGGAAGAAGAAAGTAATTCCTATGGAAAGATTCATGGCTGCTGGGTGTGGTGTTCTACACCTGTAATCCCAGCACTGTGGGAGGCTGAGGCAGTGGATCACTTGAGGTCAGGAGTTCAAGACTAGCCTGGCCAACATGGTGAAACCCCACCTCTACTAAGAATACAAAAATTAGCCAAGTGTGGTGGCAGGTGCCTGTGTAATCCCAGCTACTCAGGAGGCTGAGGCAGGAGAATCACTTGAACCCAGGAGGTAGAGGTTGCAGTGAGCCGAAATCACACCACTGTACTCCAGCCTGGGCGACAGAGCGAGACTCTGTCTTAAAAAAAAAAAAGTTCGTGGCTGAGACCCCCATAACAAAAGCCAGGTCAACAAGAGAACAGCATACAAATGTATTTACTATAAATTTCATGTGACACGGGAACCTTCAGAAATAAAGACCCAAAGAAACAGGGGAAACTGTCTTCATGGATAGTCGTGCAGACATGTGATTGGAGGATAAGAGGGTGTGACTTATGCTAATAAACTGGGGGACTTAGCAAGGCCTGTTTATTCAGATTCTTCCTGGGGTCTCTGTAGGACACTCCTTTTGTCCAGGGATAGGGAGGATGCTTCTGGAATGAGGGTCTTATGACCTGCTTTAGAGAAAGATCCGAGAATTCTTCTATGGTCTGCTTCGGGGGAGACAGGTGAGGGGAAGGGGAATGTCGCCTTCCTGCTTCTGCTGTTTTCTTGATGCCAAGGTGCTGTATTTTGGGGTGGCAAGTCCTGAACCCTGTTAAAGCCAAGAGCAGTGGCAGAAAGGAGAAGAACAGGCATTGGCCATGCGCAGTAGACCCCATGAGTGAGCACCAGGCCAGAGGTGGGAAAAGCAGCAGCCAGTGTAGCCGGCGTTGCCAGCCTGAAATACGGTTTTCACGATCTCATAAAGACAGAACCCTCCCCAGTCCCTGGGACTATATATAGTCCATTCTCCCTCCAGGATCCCCACACACTTCCTCCCGCTCCGTAGTTTCTGGGAGCGCTCACATGCAGCGGAAGCTGCCACCTCTGTCCATCAGCCAGTGCCTCTCCCACCTCTCAGGACGCCTGTGCACCATCATGTCAGCCTCTCCAGAAGACTCTCTCTCGTCCCACACGTGGACACAGTTTTCACTACTCCTATAAACTCAGGTTCTCTTGAACCCACATGCTTTAAACCCAATCTCAGGGGCGGAGACCCTGCCATCCCCCAGCAGGTTTCCATGTACCAGGGGAAGGACCAGCTCCGCCCCTCCCCACTGCGAGATTTTCAGGTCCTTCCCACACCCCAGAGGCCCCGTCCCTGATGCTCTGCCTTACAACAGCCTTTTGACAGTGATTGTTATGAAACGGGAGAGCGAACACACCGGCCTGAAGTGTCTGTGTTTGAGATGCTTTCCAAGTCCAAGGCCAGTGCAAGAGTAGCAGTGTGTATTTGTTTAGCATTGGTTTAACTGCAAGGGCCTGATGACCTTCCAGAAACAAAGAAGTTCCGCTCCAAGGGGACTTTCTGTGTCTGCTGCTAGAAACCGCTAGCAACTGCAGTTCTCCTGCTTGAAGAAAAACAAAAATCCAGTTTCAGTTCACCAAGCATCTGTGCAGAGCAGAGATGGTGGTAGCCTAGCACAGAGCAAAGCCTGAGTCACAGGAATGGTGGCAAGCCCAGAGGAGCAGGAGCAGTGTCCCAGGGGCCTCTCCAGCCTGCCCTGTGAGGCCTGGTCACTCAGCCGAGCTGGGGGGTCACCACCCAAAAGAGGCCCACACAAGCAGTCGGGGAAGCATCAGAGAAGAGCCTGAGGTTGGCCAGTCCGCCCCATTCATTTCATGTATCAGAAACTGAGCCTCGAGATGGTAAGGATCTTGGCCAAAGACACGTGGTCAGACTAGACCCCAACCCTTGACCTGTGAATTTGACTCTTGTCCCTTGTTTCCAGTGGAGAAGGGCTTCAGTGCAGCTGGTGAGGGCCACCAGCATTTAGGTCCTCTGACCTGGCCTCTCACCAAGGACATGGTCACCTCCAGTCCATTCATCCAGCAGCAGCTCACTGAAGGCCTAGAGGTAACTAGTGTCATAAACAACTGCCAAAGAAAGGGGCGGGTCATGACCTACTGTGTGCAAGACGCTTTCAGCTTGTGTTCTTCAAAGACCTTGCCTTAGGGTGGGGATCCTAGAAGTAGCGCCTGAGACAGGATTCTTGTTCAGGCAGGGAGGGTAAGAATTGTCAGGGAAGGGCTCTAGAGAGGGAGAGTGGCAGGAAGCAGCACAGGGCAGAGAAAGAAGCCAACATTGTTCCCCCGGGAGAGCAGATTCAGTCTGATCCCTTTGTGTGGGCAGTCATTTGCCAGGGGGCAGCCCCCAGGCTGGGCAGCTGTAGGCCATCAGCGGCCCACACTCACAACCACTGGAAGGTGGCTGGGCTGGGGCTCTGAAAGCATCACAGTAGGTATCTCCACCATGGGCATGATGAGAAAGGTGAGGCTCAGATGTTAAGGAGGGTGGGGCACAGTGGCTCACGCCTGTAATCCCAGCACTTTGGGAGGCCGAGGTAGGTGAATCGCCTGAGGTCAGGAGTTCAAGACCAGCCTGACCAACATGGCAAAACTCTATCTCTACTGAAAGTACAAAAATTAGCCAGGTGTGGTAGCATGTACCTGTAATCCCAGCTACTCAGGAGGCTGAGGTAGGAGAATCACTTGAACCCGGGAGGCAGAGGTTGCAGGGAACTGAGATAGCGCCACTGCACTCCAGCCTGGGTGACAAAGTGAGACTCCATCTCAAAAAAAAAAAAGTTCAGGAGGCCTTAAGGAGGGTGGAGATGGGAACCGGGAGAGGGTTCCCAGACAGCGGGTGGAGGAGCCACGCTGTGCAAGCTGCCTGCTTCTGTGCCCAGGACTGGCCCTTCCCTTGGTGTTTCCCTCCTGGACTGCGTCTGTACTCCAGGAAATTTCTACACAGCCAGGCTGGGCAGGCCAGGTCAGGATGGGCCCTGCTGATGGGTGCACCAGTCCTGGAGGGTGGGGGTGGCGGTGGCTGGTATCTGGGCCCCGGGACCTTGTCTCTACACCCCAGGAGCTTGCCTAAAAGAAAACCCCCACCATTGTCCTCCCGGCAAGCAGCAGGGCCAATGGAATGACTGAATCAAAGGCCCTCCTTGAAGGGCAATGGCAAAGTGGCGCTGGGTCTGACAGCAGATGCTGACCGCCTGGGATCTTGCGCACATGCAGTTTCTGATTAGAGTCTGGGGTGGGAATTGCAATTGTCGTTAATAACTCCCAGGTGACACCAACACTGCTGGCCCGGCCTCTCCCTGCACCACCTCCACCGCGTCCCCATAGCAAGAGTGTGGGTCTGCTGCCTGGAGTCCATCGACCTGTCTTCTCGTCTCTGGTTTTCCTCTGCTGAACAAAACCTTCCCACTCTCAGCACGTGGACTCTAGGTGCAGCTGAGCCCCCTCGGCCATGGGTGTGCGTGTGACAAGGCCTTTCAGAACCCTGCACTCCCCTGGTCACTGAGACAGGTCTAGTAATGGGCACTGACCCGATTCAGGCCAACAAGAATAGGCCCTCCGCTGTCTCAGATCCATTAGAGAAGGACCGAAACTGCCAGTCAGAAGGCTGAGCTGCCGGCTTCTTCTTCCTGGCTGGGTCCATGTGACCATCGAGTCACTGTACTTTTCATTTAGACGAGCTCATCATTTCCTTTTTTGAAATCTGAGTTGAACACAGAGCCCTGCCTGATTCACTCCCAACATCACCCACCCATGTTTCAAAGGCACAGTCCCTAAGTTCCTTACTTGCAGGACCCTCCTGGCTGACAGAGGCCATGGAAGAAGTGAGAGTCAGAGGGCGCGGCACAGGGTCATGGTGCCGAAGGGAGCCCACGGCACTCCAGCCAGGCATTCCATTGACAGGAGGGAAGTTACTTACCCAGGTCTCGTGGCCACCCGGCAGCAGGCAGGACAGAAGGTCAGCTGTCCAGAGCGCTCTGCGAGAGGTGGTCTGCAGCCAGGTCCTACTTTGGCGGGGGGGGCCCAAAGAGGGACAGTAGAGTCTCTGTGCTGCGTTGTGCACTTGCATTCTTTACAGATCGACTTGTTCACTCCTCACAACTCCATAAGGAAGAGGAGCAGGAGGGGGACTAACATCAGGAGGGGCGTGTCTGGCTGAGACCTCCCGTTGGAGATGGACCAGCACAGAGGCCTGGTCTCCTGACTCAAGCACTCTTAGCGGTCCACCGCTCAGGCACTGGCCTCACCGTGGGCTGAGCAGGCAGCAAGGGCTGCAGCCCCTATATCTGTTAGTCAGATGCAAAGAGCAGTCACTGTGCAGGTGCCGGTAGCCTACAGCAGCTCATCACTGAGGCTTCCACGTGTCTTCTAGGGTCTTTGGTTACCAGGCAACCTTGAAACACAATTCCTCAAGAGATGATGGAGGCAGACAGAGGCCACCACCCTGCTCCCCACTAAGCCCCAAATGACCACTCCTTACACCAGCTGATGTCGAGAGAACATTTATTTCACTCAGTCAGCTCCCGCAGGTGTCAGCGACCCGTAGAAATATCCAGGCTGGACGACCACTTCTGTGCACTCCTGCAGAGCCGAGGGGAGGGGTCCCTGATGCTCCCACTGCCCCAAGGAGGTAAGAGCCTGCCAGGGGAGCCAGCCCACAGCCCAATAAAAGGCACCCTTGAGTTAACTCACATACCCTCTCCCCACGTGCACTGCCCACTACCGGCCACCGACAAGCTCCAGCGCTTGAGGCAGTCGACAAGTGTTTCCTGAGAGTTAGAAGCCCAGTTCGGTGCTAGACCCTGGTAGGGCTCAAGAGGAAATGACAGTCCCTTGCCCTCAGGGAGCTCACTGTCTAGTTGGGGACTCAAAACACACACACAGGAGACTGGAACGTCCGTGGGACAGCACGCAGTTTGGGGGGGGGGCTCACACAGGGCCTGTTCGGAGAGGGAAGGATGAATGTGGGCTGGGTTGTTTGGGAAGCCGGGCCCGTGGATCAGAAGGGCTTAGCTGGGTAGAGAAGAGGAAAGGGGACATGTCCGAGCAATACAGGGGAAGGCACAGAGGCAGGAACGAGCACAGCACAGTGATGGGCAGAGGGGGACACAAACTGCACCGTTAGCAAAGAAGGAGTATGTGTGGAGGTTTCCTCTAGGTCAGCCAAGGATCAGAGCCAGATTGGAAGCTCCTGGGGCTGGGAGCACCTTCTCATTGTCGGATCTCCCCCTGAGCGTTCTGCATGCCAGGGTGAGGCACACAGTAGGACGTAAGAATGTATGATCCAAACGGCATCGAAGACAGCAAGACTCCAGTGCAGGAATCCACAGGCTGCCCTCCAACCACCCTGACCCAAACCCATCCCAGCCCTGGTCAGTTTTGTCTTTTCTGATGTTCATTCTGCGGAAGCAGGTGAGAACTTGTGGCTTCCAGGCTGCCTGGTTCAGGTGTGAAGATGGGAGGAGCCCTCTCCGTGCTGCCAGCCTGAGCCCTGTTCCCTTCCACTGCACTGCTGCACACTCAGAGGGCACACAGAAAGCTCCTCCACCGACCTCTCCCCCTGCCCAGAGCCACAGGCACCAGGAGCGAGGCCCTCATCCTCTTCCTCCCCAGCCCCATGGGTTGAACACTGGGCCAGCTGGGAGGCACCGCTGACTGGGCTTGGTTGGTGGAAGCGGGATTCTTTCTCCCTGGGGCAGACTCAGACCAAACTCAAACTCCCACCAGTGTCCATAGCAGTCCAGCTTCCCCTGAGACCACGCAGTGACATCAGAGCCCAGGCCAGGAGCAAAGGGCTCCTTTGTGGAAGCCAGTGGCCAGTCAGGCAAAACAAGAAGCACAAAACCAGAAGAGAAAATCTAGCCCAAGGGACCTCTGCCAATGTCTGGCGAAGGGAAATGAGGTTCCAGAAACCTGATGCATCATTCTTTAGGTCTGGGAGAAGGGACTGACTAAAAAGGTCTCCTCCTCGGAATTCTTTATTCCTGAACAAGGGAAGGAGGCTTGGCCAGGGGGAGGGAGGGGCACTACTTGTACAGTGGCCTTGACTCGGGGCTGAATGTGTGACAGATAAGGAAAGGGCAGCAGGTGAAGTCCTCGGGGCTGAGGAGTCCAGGGATGGGTTTCATTCAGGGAGTCCAGTGGCTCCTGAAATGGCCTGGGGTTTTTGAGTCTATGTCAGTTACCTGTTTTCCTAGGGAAGGTCCGTAACCTTCATCAGATTTTCCAAGGGCTTCGTGTCTCCAAAGTGCTAAGAAGCACTGCTCAGAAAGGAAAATGAAGCCTGCAGGTTTCATTCACATTTGGCAGAAGGTTTTGCCTCTAGAACCAGGTCGGCCACCAACTTGCTGTGTTAGCTTAGACCAGTCACTTCCTGTCTCTGAACTCTAGCCAAGTGGTGGACCAGGTGGGAGCAGAGAAGCCAGCTCTCCACACAAGCATCATCCTACCACCAGTGGCAGACAGTGGGGGCCTGTGGCCAGGCAGCCAGGAGGAGGTCTGCCCCAGCTGTGATTCCCACCAGGCCTGGGGAATCTGTCCACCAGAGCTTGGAATCTGCCTCCAATTCCAGTCTCCAACCAGACACCTCCACTGGTCACCGCAGTGCGCCTCTTGAGGCAGGTCTTCTTACTGGATGTGCCCTCATGCCCAGGTGCAGTGCCAGCCAGGCCCCCACGGCACCCCATTCCTGGTCGCCGTGTCCAGATGGGTCCTGCACCTATCGGGTCATAGGATCCTGCCCACTCCGCATCTGTCCACAGAAACAAAGAGATCAGGATCAGGTGTGGTGCCATGACATGGCCCTGCCCAGCCACCCCTCTGGGGCTAGGAGGGAGCGATCAGCTGGCCCAGCCTGAACCTGTCCTAGGGCTTGAATGAATCCTCTTTGTCCCCTACCCAGCACTGCAAGGATTACTGATCCCATTTACAGATGAGACACCTTGGGTTCAGGGCATTTTGGTGACTGACTCCAGGTGTCCCAAGTCCCTGTTTAATTTCATCTTTGCCACCAATGCTAGTCTACAGCACCTGGGAGTAGAAGGGAGAGGACAAACGGTCTCCGAGGAGCCACAGCCACATAGCACCGAGGACAGGCAGAGGGGGGCAGTGGGGAGGGACGAGTCTCCAGCACCCAGCACAGGACTGAACATGCAGGTCCCCTCGAAGACCCAGGTCCCTTCCTCCCAAACCACTCCCAAGGATGCCATGTCCCCTTCAAAAACCCATACCACCCCTGACACCCCTGCCCCAGCTCCTATCACATGGCCCCAAATCCTCCCTGCTCCATCGTCCACTTTTTAGCAGTGGAGCTAAAAGGTTCTGGGATTCAGAAACCAAAACAAAGCCCTGGCTTCCACCCACTGTACCACTAAGTACCAACTGGGGTGTAGGCAAGCTTGGCAAACCTGTTTCCTCATCTGCCAAAAGGCTGAAGAGGCCTGTGCCTCAGAGCGCCGGCTTGGAATCACAGGTCCTGGAGCAGAGTCCTGGCTGCCCTCTTTCTCACTGCCAGAACTTGGCCAGACCTCTTAGCTGGGGGCCTCATGCTCTCTTGCCCAGATGACCCAAGCCCCTCGAGGCTCCAGATCTTCCCATATCAGTCTGCCCTCACAGTGCCACTGATCCTCCTCCTAAAGCCTAAGTCTGAGATCATAGTACTCATCTCTTTAAAAATCTCAGGGTCCCCGCCCCCTGACCACGAAGTCCTTTGTAGGGCAAACCTCCCCTTGGGACACCTGGAGTCAGTCACCA
>NW_012115154.1:18369701-18379407 GCF_000951035.1 Colobus angolensis palliatus | reverse complement strand
GATCCAGACATTCCCCCTTTCGGGATTCCCTGAGGCCCGCATTCGGCCGTTATAGCACCATCCCTATTTTCCTAATCCCAAGGCCAGGCCCACAAACCGCCCCCAGCCACCAGGAAAGAGGGTCGGACGGAGGCGCCGGCCTTCCCGCGAGTGATATGGACTGAGAGCCGGAGCCCGGCGGCGGAGCGGCCCCGGGCGAGGGTTTCAGGACTGGAGACAACAGTCAAAGGGGCCGAATCGGGGAGCTACCCTCGCTGACAGTTTTGCCGAAGTCTGCCTGACTATATGGCCTGGGTTATATCACTAGAGTGACCAGAGGGAAAGGAAGAAGACATCTGGTCCCTGCTGACCACACCTCCTCAGAACGGAACCCGCAGTCAAGCCAGAGATATCCCATAGAAGAGCAACTTAGAACGTCTGAAGTAGCAGCGGGCGTGAGAGGGCAGAACCAAATTACAGCTTCCAGCTGCCATTTAATGATAATGTCCCTTAGTTGGACATAACTTGCCTTTTACAAAGCCCTTTTCCATGTATGATCTCGTGGAAACCTTCCAATAACCATGTGCACCCTAGCTTGTGTGGGTATTAATATTATCCCATTTTATAGATAGGAAAATAAAATTGAAACACAGAGTGGCTTCCTCCAACACCCACAGCTCTAAGTAGCAGAGCCCAGATGGGGACACGGCACCGTGACCCAGCTTGAGTTCCACTGCACCTCCCTGGGACTGAGACCCTCAGACATAAATAGGGTGTGACAACAGGGAAGTAAAAACCTGGGCCCCAGTGAGAACGTGCCTGAGGGTGTACATTTGACAGACAAAGAAACAGAGGCCTGAGAGGAAAAGTGATTTTAAAAGTCACAAGTGGTAGAAGAACATTAAATAGGTTTTTTTCTCTGTGGCCTCTTCGTAGCTGCCAGGTGGAGAAACGTGACTCTCCAAGTCCCAGGCAGGGATCCTTGCAGCAGACAGTGGATGTGGCAGTTGGGGTGGCGCTGTCCCTCATGGAGGGCGTTGAGACACGCGGGCCTCCCGATATCATGAGGGTCCCCTCCGCAGCTCTGTAGGTGCCCACTGTGCCTTCTGGAGCCTAGGAACTGAAGAATTCCAGGTGGGAGCCCCTAGGCTGTAAAATCAGCCCCTTCCCCCAACACCAGGCCGGGAGGCCAAGCCTGCCTGCGTTCACAGCTCACTCGGAGAACCAGTCTGCCCCACCAGGCCCCACCCGGCCCCACCCGTCTCGCTTGTGGCCTCTGGAGAACCCGCTCCTACCCCAACCCCCACCCCATCCCTTCACTGCTCCTGGAGACACCTCACTGCTGGATATGGGACTTTTGGAGTTCCCCATCCCAAGGAAATTAGTATTTTAAATAGAGACAACAGGAAGGGAATACTGGAAAGGCAAAGAAATGAGTCCATAGGGCAGATGTTGAGTTCCCACGCATTGACACCAGCACCCCAGGTGCTCATGACCAACCCCACCTGTGCCTCTACTCGAAGCACATCAACACTGCCCTGCTCTCCAGCCCCTGCTGTCACCTGCCAGAGCTCCCAGTGTTCATCTCCTCTGCAGACCATAAGAGAAATGGGGACACTTGGTGAAGACCATGTTTTTCAAAAGCAAAATCAATAATATGCCTGAGGATGTCTCCCATATTTTTAGCAGCATTTTCTAGGTAAGCTGAACCAAAATAGAAAGGAAAAGAACACAGCTAGGGGATGGGGGTGGACACAGACACAGGCAATTCCACCTCAAACCTGCCGTGTCTCAGCGGGGAAGCCGAGGCCCAAAGGGCTCCCAGAGGCCTCCGTTCTCTGCTCTGCCACTGTGGTTTGAGCTTAAGCACTTCACTTTTGTAGTTTCGTGCACACACACCTCCCTCCTGTCTCCCCCAAGGTTCCCCATCACCCCATTCTTAGGGACTGCGGTGAGCACGATGGAGTGCCAATATGGAAACACCCTGCAAACACAGCCCTGCTTCATGCTTCCTCATACAGGCAGCGCAGTGGCTGGCACAGGGATCACCACTATCCTGACAGGTCCATGTGGCAGCTGGACTCTGGACCCTAACAAAGACCTGGAACACCCACAACCAAGGTGTCCTGGAGAACAGCAGACCCGGCTCCCATGTGGGTAGACGCGTAGCTCATGGCTCCTGTAGAGCATGGGTAGACGTGTAGCTCAGGTGAACCCTGTCCCAGACTCTTCACTGTAGTCACTCTGGGGCACAACAGATGGACACACAGATCACCCCATGGGCCTCCTCAGGGCAGCTCCAGACCCTGCTCCCCTCATCCTCCAGCTCCTCCTGTGGGGCTGCGTCCCCAGGCCTTCCTCACTCAGTAGGGCAACCATCTCCCCCTTGAAAAGCCTCTCCCATCTCCCCAGGACTGGACATCAGTCTGAGCTCTGTCTCCAAAGCACCTTATGCCGATCCCAGATTTGGAATTTAGCACACTTTTGTTTTCCCCACTAGGTTATGAACTTCAAAGGGCAGGGACTATTTTAGCGTCTCTGTGTCCCACACATCCAGCGATTAATAGGTCCTCAGTCAATGTCTGTTTAATGAACGTATGCTCCTCTGCAAGCTACATCTGATAGCTCAGGCTGCTCAGAGAGAAAAGATGGCCCTAAGGGTTTGGAGGAGAAGGAGTGCTGATGCAATGTAAGGAATGAGGAGGTGCAGGCAAAGCTGCAGCCCCAGCCACAACTGTGAGGGCTGAGTGGCTCTGCAGAGACCTGGATGAAGATGTGAGGCTCAGCGTGAGGCCTCATCTGCTCCAAAGTTCTCTTTCCTTGGAATTAAAACCCAGTATGTGACCTGTGACATCAATTCAAACCCTTAAACTTGCAGCAGGCCTGCTTCACACTGGGGATGGTTAATTCTTTATGTGGGTTAAGCTAAACAAGGGAAAACCCATTTTTCCCTTTCCATGGGCACAATTGCTCTGCAAGTAACCACTCTAGTTTATTAAAACAACAATAGCTACCATTTATTGAGTGATTGTTGTGTGCCAGGCACTATACCCCATGTTTTACATAAGTTACTTGCCCAGGGACCTATGGTTTAAATGACAAAGCCAGAATTGAACCCCAGAACTATATGGCTCTCACCTAGGTGGTGAGCTGAGGGGAGAAGGTGAAGGGAAAAGAAACAATGTTTCTAGTTTCTTATCAATAGGAGTGTCATCCTATCATCCCTGGGGCTGTACTGCCCAGTAGCTACCTGGGTCTATTTAAATTAATTAAAATTGAATAAAGTTCAGTTCCTCAGCTGCACCAGCCACATTGAAATTCTCAATAGCCATATGTGACTAGTGGTTATGGTCTGGACAGCACAGAAATAGAGCGCTGTCATCATCACGAAAAGTTCTCTGTTGAACAGCCTGTTTAGGACACATCCTCCAAACCCAGTCAACCCGAGAGGCTGTTCTCTTTTTAGCCTAAGGGATAACTTAAGGGAGTCCCCCTCTCACTGCCCCTGCCACAATCCAGGAAGAACAGTGATAGTGAGAACATGCTATTTTTGGCCCCAATACTCCTCCTCCTGCCTAAAGGCCAAAGATATTTCTTTACCAAATTCAAACCACTTAAAAATAGTAACAGAAGGTTTCAGGAGCATCCCCCACTCCCACCAGTTTCCCTCTGCCAAGTCCCTGAGGGGCCTGTGCTATTGCATGGCTGAGCGGCCGCCTCTGGTCACTGCAGTCTACTCTGTGTCAGGCAGCTCCCCTGGGGCTGGGCAGTGGGACACCAAACCTCTCAGTGAGGTGGACTGCCTTACCGGACGACTTGAAGCGCCTGTCCCTCGCCAAAAAACAACCATTTTCTGAGAACCTACACCATTTTTCCTAGCTCCAGACTTGCTCCTAACAAAGAATTACAAGGATGACGTAGGCAGTTCCAGAAGCCCCAACATCACGAAGCTCACCTGGCTCCACATGCCAGCCACTGCACTGCCTGTACGAAGCAACGTGGCTGCGTTTGCAGGATGCTTCCACATCTGTGACCACGTGGCCACAGATCCCCACTGCAGACCTGCACTTACCTGGCCTTGGACAGGATACAAAGCTCTGCACTTACCTGGCCATAGACCTGATCTAAATCCTTTTAAGTTTTGATTTGTTTACTCATGGCTGTTTTCTGTTCCCTTGGCAACCACCTTAATCTCAGCATGCTCCAGAGTATTTTGGATTGTAACCCACTAGGATGACAAATCTGACCGTCTTATCTTGGACTTAATGACAATGCCTCTTCCCAAATATCCTGTGACCCAGGTTTATCATTTTAAAATGAAAGAGAATGAAAACTGAGGACAGTACCACCCCATCCTTGCAGAAGGCTGCAGTGTGACAGCAGAAGCAGCTTGAGCTAACAGGAGGCCTGGGATCTGCTGTCAATTTGCAACAGGACCTGGTGGACAGGTCACACTATCCCCCACCCCCACCCTCCTTTCCCATGTATTACTGCCCTGCCTGACTCATGGTACGATTAAATGAGATAATGAATTAGAAAGCCTTGCTAAGAGAGCTGGGGCTGGGAACATTTTTTTAAAGAGTTGAACATATAGATGGTCCCAAGTCCTGTGCGTATCAAAATGATTTTCCACTAAGGTCCTTGAGCTCTTCAAGGGTAGGGGCTGTGTCATGGGCAGCATCCCAGAATGATGCCTGGCACACAGCAGGCTTGTTTAGTGAATGAATGCTGTGAAGTCCCGGCCTGGTCAGTGAGTCATACACCTCAGTCATTCTTTGCCTGAGGGATTTGACCCTGTCCCCTTTGTGACCCAAAGCACCCATTTGTGGGAGGTTCAGTCACCTGGGATCAGCAAGCAGGCATTCTCATGAATTGGTGCTGGAGAAAAAAGCTGCAATTAGGCCTCATTTTTTTAACCCCAAGTCCTACCAGCAAAGCTATTTGACTGATTTGATCATTAAACAAGCCACTTATGGAAAATAACACATTCTGTTGTAAAGATGCTCCTGCAGGACTGATCTCGTCAGCATCTGCTCACATGCGCCCTCGGGCACCTGATTCACAGGGACCCAGTGTTTCCACAGATCTGTCCTTGCAGGCAGTGTTTCTGTAACCCAGGAATGAAAGACGGGACTCACTGAGGCCTGAAGTGGGTACGCTTGCTCAACGTCATTTCAGAATTTGGCAAGTGGCAGACAGAAAAAAGCAGATGACTCCTGAACCTCCCCGCTGGTTAAAGCAGGGTTTGATGAGCTGCAAGGCAGTCCGGCGCTCCCTGGGGCAGCGCAGGGTGGAAGGGGAGTTCCAGGAGAGAGGCAGGACGTTAGAGTCAGGGGAGCCCCCGGGGCTGGTGTCAGGTGGAGGGTGCCCAGGAAAACCCTTCTGGTTTGGTTTCCCGTGGTCCTAAGTGCTGAATGCTCAAGCAGGTGGTAGCAACCCTGGCGTACGACACCCCGTGTGATTTCACACTGCATGGTTTGTGATCAAAGAACTGCTCGGGGATGCAGCAGCCCTGGCTGAGTGCTAACCATCATTGGCACTGTTACCCTGGTAAGCCATAACAGTCAGGGCGGCCCTCCTGGTCCACCCATCGCCTTCATATGTCCTTCCGTAGATCTACAACTGGAGTTTTTTCCAGATATAGAGGATTAAAGAGCAGTGACCAGAAGCCAGGCTGAACCGTGGCAGCTCCCAGAAGATAACACTTCCCTGCATACAGAGAAGGATCTGGGCTGTGAGAAGTGGGCAGGTGTACTTCTTCCTTCTCCAGAGCCATGTTGGGGTCGTTTCTTCCTCCTACCTCCCAGCTAACCCAACCCTGGCACCCCAACACCCATCACCACCCTCTCCAATTCCCTCCTCTCCTCTGGGAAGATACCATCTGCGGTCACAGTCTGGGCTGGAGCCCTGGGCTCTCCTGTCAGCACCAGGGACTCAGCCAAGCCTGCTTTGGAAGGGTGTAAGGGGTGACCTCTTGGGGCAGGAGGCCGAGGAGGGTATGTGGGAAGAGACACTAAACTGACTTGGAGAGGGGAAGAAGGAAAACACCACCGGCCAGATCTGGGCACGGGGAGTGCTGTGCTCCCAGCCTCGGGCAAATGGATCTCTGAGCACTCACAGACCCGGGCTTCAGCTTCAGCGAGGGTGGTTCAGAAAGGCAAGTGAGACCATGTGGAATATTCCATCCATTTTCTCTTCTGCAACACCAGACTGATAAGGATCCAAGTCAGTCAAGTCAGCCAGCCCACTTCAGACATGCCCCAGACAGGAGTGGGAGCAGCGTGTCTGGCTCTCTCGTGCACAGCTACCTCCTCAGGTAGCCAAGCCTCAGCAGAGCCCACCCGGCTCATGCCTGGCTGACCATCACACGCATACCAGTTCTAGAGTCGGGCCCAGCCACACACACAACTTGGGCAGGGGGCAGGCAGGGATGGAGACGGACATAAAACCACTCACTCCTTCCAAAAATATTTATTGGATTCCTACGACGTGCCAGCTCTGGCCCTGGTGCTGGAAATATGCTTGGCTCTCCCTCGTCATAGCCTCTGGCTTCCATCCTTGGTATCACCGAGTCTTGGCAACTCTCCTACAGGGGCAGCCCCTGGCCATTCTGAAGCGTGGGCAGGACCGGCTGGTGCCGCAGCTGACTAGTCCAGACCTAAGCCACTTCACACCAGGAGACTCTCCCAACGTCCCCAACAGGCCCCTCACTCGCTGCTTGAAGCCTGGGGTCCAACCTCTGAAGAGGGTGGTCACATCTGGGCCAGCGGTGAGGAACTCGGATCTTCCCTCCTCCTCCCTCAGCCCACACTGGGACCTTTCCCAGCACCCTCCTGGGCCCTTCTAGAACTATTCTCAGCCCTTCAGAGCCTTGAGGAATCTACCGGTCCCGCTGTGGGGAGTTCTAAGAGCCAGCAATCCTGGCCACACCCACTCCCCACACACACCCCGCAAACATCCCCCGCACCACCACGGGTCCGCTGAGGTCCCGTCCACTAGCGCGCCTCCTCCTTGGGGCTGCACGCAGGGGCCGCGCGATGTACACGCTGGTGCTTGAGCAGGTGCTGCTTCTGGCTGAAGCCGCGGCCGCAGGCGGGACACAGGTAGGGCCGCTCGCCTGTGTGGTTGCGCCGGTGCCGCGTCAGATTGGGCTTCTGGCTGAAGCGGCGGCCGCACTCGGGGCACACGAAGGCAGCCGCGCGGCCCGACCCGGCGTGTGCCTTCTGGTGCCGCACCAGGCTGGGCTGCTGCGAGAAGGTCTGGCCGCACAGCGGGCAGCGGTACGGCTGCTCCTCCGCAGGGTGGTGGATGACCAGGCCTCGATCGTCCCCCAGACCCTCCTCCCCGTCCCCCGCAGGGGACCCGCCCCCGGAGGACGCCAGCTCGGTCATGGGCACTTCCAGCTGCAATCACCAGTCCCTAGGGAGACAGAAGCGTGGAGAGAGAGGGGTCGGGGAACCCGAGGGTTAGCCAACCCCCAGCCACACCTCCCACAACCTCCACCTTTCGCCCCGTTTTGTTCAAGCTCAAGTTCCCCTGCTGGGAATTGGTGTTCTTCCTCCACTGCCTTTTAAGTACGGCCTACACTCCTTTCAGGCCCTTCCCAAGGGCACCTTCTCCTAGAAGCCTTCCCCGACCTTTCCACCCCAGGCTTACACCGTGTGACACAACCATGTGGCCCTCACTCATCACACTGCACGAGGGTCAGTCATGCCACCTCTGTCCCCCGACTCCCAGCACCTTAAGGACAGAGCTGCCTTCTTTCAGCCCCAGCACCTAGCACCATGTCAGCCAGCCACACAAGACACTGGACAGATGGTGATGAGTTTCAGTTAGGAGTTTCAGTTTCAGTTTCAGCTAGGATTTTCAGTTACCTTCGTCTAGATATGTCTTATCCCTCCAACCAGATCTAAAGGACAGAGGGAGGTAGGGAAGTGCGCCCCAAACTTGGAGAAAAGGGTGGGATTATCAGTGATTTAAAGATATTTTTTGCGAAGCTTAAAACAGGAAACAAAAACACAACCCTGTAAACTTGAAAGTGACCTCAGTTAACATTAAAGGCAGCAGCTCTTTGTTTATCAAAATGAGGCATGTGTTCAAAAGGTTTCCAAGTCACTGAACCAGGGTGTGGGTTCCCAGGGGGACTGGTCTCAGCGTGATTCCTCTTGGTATCCTCACAGCAAAACCTGGCCTAGAGCTGAGCAGCACACTCAGTGCCCAGCCAACACCCCCAAACCCAGCTCCCTTCATGCTGGTTCTCCAAAGGATCCTCTTCCCAGGGTACTGTGTTCCTCTTAAATTGTTTCCCATTGTCCTCACAACAGCCCTGAGAAAGGGGCGGAGCAGGGTTATTGAGCCCCACTTTAAAGTTGGGGAAACTGAGGCTCAGTGAGGTCAACATACTTGCCAAGGTCACAGAGCAAGGCGAGCCTGGACTAGGCCTTAAGTCTCCTGCCTCACTGTTGAAAGCTTTTTTCAATGTACTAGCTGCTCAATAACTAAACATTCCTCAAAACACACACACACACACACACCACTACCATCATCCCAGCTGTCACAGAGTCATGCATTCCAAAGGGCCACTTCTCCTGTAGAGGTACTGTCTACTGCCACTACTCGCGCGAACGCCCCCACCCCCGACCTCCGCAAAACCTGGACTCCTGCAGAGCCCTAAGGCCTGCCTCATCCATTCTCCCCAACCCCATCAGGGAAGCAGACTGAGTGTTCCACTGGACCTCCCCTAAGGCCTCTCTTCACTTCCAGCCTCAGCCAACCTATCTGCAGAGTGGGGTCTCAGAGCCACCTCCTCTGTCTTCCCTACCCTCCAGGCCAGGGTGTAACTGACACCCTGGGGAAGGAGACAAGTCCTACTTGCAAGAGACCCCACCCACAAGTGTTTTCCACGGGCAACTGCACTGACATCTGCAAAGACAAATCATCAAAGTCCCCTTGGCCAATCTCAGCCTGGCCCTGTGACTGGGCAGCCTCCTCGCTCTCCCCAGTTATACCCCTGCCTGAGGCCCCGCCTGCAAGTCGAGAGGCCCCCCGTCTCTCCCCCAAGTTCTTTCATCCCATGCCACACTCACAGCCCAGCTGAGCCCCTGCTCCTCCGGTCTCCGGCCGCAGCTCTTTTCTCTACAGTCTGTGCTGCTCAACGCAAATACGGTAACTCTCCCGCAGCGACTCCCGTGCCCCTTCTCCCCGCCCCCATAAAGACAGCAAGCCTCCCGCGACGTTGCTGTTATCAAATAGCTGCATTAATCGGGAGAGCTGACCCCACCCCACCCGACCTCACACACAACCTTGCCAACTTCTGCGGCCTGAGCAACCCTGGAGAAATATGGTAAACTCGGCGTCGCAACCCCACCCCCACGAAAATACGTAGGCCTCCACCCTGCTGCCGCAACCCACCCCGCCCGACTGCAAGCCCCAGCTCCCGGAGGGAATGAATGCAGCCCACCCCCAGTGCCCGCAGCGCCCCCCGCGGAACCACGCAACCCTGGATAAATACGTTATTAAGTCGCGGCGCTCCCACTCCCGGAAAGGACCTGCGCGGGACCCAGCAAATACGGTAGCGCGCCCGCAGTGACCCGCCCTCGAGGGGTCCGGCTCTGGCCTCGGTAAATACGGTAACCTCTCGCCTCGGCCCCAGCGCGGCCCCGCGCTGACTCACATGGCGCCGCCTCCCGAGCCCTCCGTCTCCGCTGCAGCGCCGCAGTCGCCGGCG
>NW_012115154.1:18368459-18369651 GCF_000951035.1 Colobus angolensis palliatus | reverse complement strand
ATAGCACTCATCTCTTTAAAAATCTCAGGGTCCCCGCCCCCTGACCACGAAGTCCTTTGTAGGGCAAACCTCCCCTTGGGACACCTGGAGTCAGTCACCAAACTATCAGGACGCCCTCCCGCGCCTTGAAAACACCCTTCTACACACTTGCTCTTCCTAGAACAATTTTATTTGTCCCCATGACCTGGTTCAAAGCCATCAAACTCCCCTGCGTGACGAAGAGAAGCCAGTCACCCTCCTCGGTCTCACCCCAGAGCGCTTTGTAGGTTGGCCCCACATCACACACCGAGTGTAGGCACCCTGTGACAAGGCCTGTGGTCCTCATGTGTGTCTCTGGGAGAACCCAGCGTGGCACAGTCAGTGGCACATGGTGTGGCAGAATCAACTAAGGCTCTGTGCACCAGTGACCTCACCCTCTCTCATCCAGTAGCTGCAATATAGCCCAGCGAGGAAGAGCCCCTCATCTATATCCCCAACTTACAGATGAGCAAACTGAAACATGAAGTGAAATGACATCTCAAGGACAGCAGAGAGTGTGTACAGGAGCCAGGAGGCCTGGGGGCTGAGGTTGGGCGTGGGGATTGTGGAAAGTGGCCCTCTCCAAGTCTCTTTCAACTCTGACATTCTGGGGATGAAGATCCGGTAAGCAGTTCGTCACAGAGAAACCTACAGCCAGGGACCCAGACCGCCCCACCTGCCATCAAGAATTAACACCACCCACCCCACCCCCACCACCCCCAGCCCTGAGAGGGGCTCTGGCCAGCCCCGCAGGTCTCACCTGCTCTAGGCCGGATGGGCCAGAGAAGGAGAACCATGGCAGGAGCCCGAAGCAGCTGTGCGCAGCCAGCCAGACGGTCCCGAGGGAGGAACGCAAGGGGGCGGCCGGAGCCTGGCGGCGGCCCACACCTTCAAGAGCCCAAGCCAGCGCTGCCCCTCTCCCGGGATCCCATTCAGAGAGGGAGCTGCGGCCCAGGGCCATCTCCAGGGGTCGGGGACGCACGTGCGGGGCAGGAAGCAGCAGTCGGCAGCAGGCCCCGGGCGCATCATAGCACGCGTCCTAAGTGGGCCGCCTGGCCCTCGGGCCCGTGGCCGTGGCTGCGTTGATGGGTCTTGAGCGAGCCCTCGCGTGCGAAGCTCTTGCCGCAGCGGGGGCAGAAGTAGGGCCGCCGCTCCCCGAAAACGCCAGGGCGGC
>NW_012115154.1:18362078-18367190 GCF_000951035.1 Colobus angolensis palliatus | reverse complement strand
CTGGCGGTCCCGGGCGTGTGCGCGCTGGTGGATGCGGAGGCCCACCTGGTGACGGAAGCAACGCTCGCACTCGGGGCACGAGTGGGTGGCGGGCCGGGAGTGGGTCTTCTGGTGCTTCAGCAGGTGCTGCTTCTGGCTGAAGCGCCGCGCGCACTCGGGGCAGCAGAAGGGTCGCTCGCCAGTGTGGTGCCGCTGGTGGCGCGCCAGGTTCGGCTTCTGGCTGAAGCTCTTGCCGCACTTGCCGCAGAGGTACGGCTTCTCCCCGGTGTGGGTGCGCTGGTGGATCTTCAGGGACGACCACCAGCTGAACCTCTTCCCGCAGTCCAGGCACACAAAGTGACCCTCGCCGGCGGAAAGCGAGGGGCTCAGGGGACCGGAGGCTGACCCAGGAGCACGGCCTGCCAGCCCTGCATCATGCTCAGTGGGAGGGGCCCACCTTGGACTCCCAGACTCCTCCTGTCCCCCCAGGGCTCGAGGCCGCCCCATGGTCTGGCGTGGCGGGAGGCCCGGGTGCTGCTGGAAGATGTTCTCCTTGTCCTTCTCCGCAAGCATGACCTGCGGTGCCAGTGTCTGCAGCAGCCGCTCCGGCTTCTCCTGTTTGACCTTCATCACCAGCCCAGTTCCTGCCAGAGGCAAGCAGGAGAGAGGAGGGAGAAAGGTCACTGCTGCTCCGCTAGGTGGGATGGAGAGAAGGAGCGAGAGAGAGGGAAGGGTGTGAGAGGGCAGAGAAGGGCTGAAAAGAGAGCACGAGAAAAGGCAGAAGGGAAAGATTTTAAAATGAACAGAAGAAAACAGGGGCAAGAGAAGAAAAAAGAGTAAGGAAGGCAGAGAGGACAACAAGGGCAGGTTAAGATATAGAAAGGAGTGAAGGGGAAAAATACAAGAAAGGAATCATAAGTGAATCACTCAGGTGCCCACGCCACAGGATCCCTGAGACACCGGCTGCTCTACCTTCTCCACCCTGAGGCCCAGGAGATGCAGAGAAGGTTAAAGAAACCAGTCCAGTGAAATCTGCTGACCCAAGGGGCAAGGAGAAAGTGGCCAAGCTGCAAAACATACCATTCTTTTTCTAAGAGGATCCATGTGCTGGAAGCTTTCTAAGCAAAGGCATGCCCAGTCCTCAGTGGTCAGGGAGACCAAACCCTGGGTCACTGCATCACCGTCTACACTGGCAGGGCCTCTGCTCCAAGGCAAAAGCCATGGTGGGGGAACACTTGGGACCTTGGCTGTCTGGCAATTCATCTTCCTTCAACAAAACCAAGAACAAGAAAGTAGGCCAGAAAGACCTCAGCATCCAAAAGAGGTGTCGCCTTGCCTTTGTGTCAAACCTAATCCACTTTGCTCTTGAGGGTCCCACACCCACTGCTCCCAGCCCACATCTTGGGCCATACACAAGTCTACAGAGGCAGTTTGTTTTCCTAGCTCAGAATAAGAAGCCATAAGGAAACCGTTTGCCACAGACACTAAAGAATGCATACTGTGTGATTCCATTTATGTGAAGAGGAGAAGCCAGCAAAAATGAAACCAAGAGTTAGAAGTCAGGATAACGCCCTATTACAGAGGCACTGTGGGTGGAAGGCAGCATGGGCTCTGAGGTTCTGGCAATGTTCTCCATTGATGTGGGTGCTAGTTACAGGGGAATGTGTGCTGTATAAGAATTTATAGAGCTTGTGATCTACGCACCTTTCCAAAAAGGTTTACATGTAATAAAAAGTAGGTGGAATAAAACAGCTGTGAACAAAGAAAAGAGAAAAATCTTTAAACAGATGTCAATGTTACAAAGACAACAAAATAACCCCAAAGGAGGTAGAAGAACAGCATTAATAAAGATAAAAACAGATTATAGATAAGGGACATGTAGCTGCAAAAAGGATTCTGAAAATCCCCAAATACTATATATGGACTTTATATAAATAAATTTGAAAATCTATATAAAATAGAAGATTTTGCAAGAAAATGTAAATTAAAATTGACCCAAGAGTAGGTAGAAAATCTGACGACATAAACGACTAAAAGAGCCTGAGACGAACATCTCAATCTACCTCAAAAATGGATAACAGGCTCTGTAACTGTATAAACAGGTGCTGCTAAAGCCTCAAGGGAAGGACCATGTCCACCTTATATAAACTACTACAATGAATAGGAGCAAAGGGAAAGAGAAATCTAGCATAAGTCTAGTATCAACCCAAGACAAGAATGGAGGTGGGCAAAAGGTTTATCATTCTTTGAACATAGACACAAACATTAGCAAAGCAAGTTCAGTGGTATTAAAATAATAACATACCCTAACCTTGCTGAGATTTTCCCCAGGAAAGAAAACATGGCCCAATATAATTTATAACGTTACCTTATTAAAAGTGAAAAAACTCCCAATAGATGTGAAAAGGTCATATGATAAAATTGAACATTATTTCTGGAGGAAAGGTTTGAAGGAGGGAGAAGGTAGAGGAGGAGGAAGATGAGAGGGAGGGAGGAGGGGAGGGGGGGAGAGAGAGAGAGAGAGAGAGAGAAGAAAGCTCCTAGCAAACTAAGAATAGAGGAAACTAAGTTGACAAAGAATCAAAGAATGTACTCTAGAAATTACAGCAAACATTATAACCAAAGGCAAAAGATTAGAAGCCATTACAGTGAGCAACAAAATCCAATGCTCACCATCCCTGAAATCAGTTGGCTGTCCTTGAGGAACTAGCCAAGGCAGAGGGGAAAACAAAGAGAAATGTGTCAACATTGGAAAGGAGAGGAAACTGCCATTTGCTTATGATTATTAACAACCTGGAATGTGCAAGAGAATCCACTGAGAAATAGAAATAAGAGTTCAGCAAGATTGCCTGGTACAAAACCATACAAAAATCACTTTTTAAAAGATGGCAACACAAATAACTAGGAATATACGTAATAAACATGCAAAACTTATATAAAGAAAACTTTTAAACTTTACTAAAGAGATAAAGAAAACTAAATAAAAGGAGCAATATATCATATTCTTAGATGAGGAGCCAAGATGTTCTTCACTCTGAAATAATGTTTAAATTCAGTGTAATCCTATTTAAGTAAATTGTAACATTTACCATCTATACAAATTGCCCAGAAAATCCTAAAAATGAACAAAGAAGACTTTGGCTTATATGACATTAAAAGCAAAAATGCTACCACCCTACATGTGTGAATGGCTAGAATTGAATAGAATAGAATGAATGGCTGGGCGCGGTGGCTCATGTGTGTAATCCCAGCACTTTGGGAGGCCGAGGCAGATGGATCACCTGAGGTCAGGAATTCAAGACCAGCCTGGCCAACATGGTGAAACCCCATCTCTACTAAAAAAGCCAGGGGTGGTGGCAGGCACCTGTAATCCCAGCTACTCAGAAGGCTGAGGCAGGAGAATCACTTGAACCCGGCAGCAAGCTGAGATCACACCACTGCTCTACAGCCTGGGCAACAAGAGCAAAACTCTGTCCCCCAAAAAATAAAAATCAAATGAAATAAATGAGAGTGGCTAGAATCCAGATCACTGGCATGTGCATACAGTGAGGCTGAGCAGCAACAGGGGCTCTTTCCTTCCTGGTGGAAATGCGAAGTGCTGCCACCGCTCTGGAAGGCAGTTCAGCAGTTTCCTACAAAGCTATATACAGGCTTACCATCCAATCCAGCAGTTGCTTTCCTAGGTATTTACCCAAAAGAGCTGAAAACCTCTGTCCATACAAAAAACCACACATGGATTTTTATAGCTTTATTCCTAACTGCCAGAACTTGGCAGTAACCACAATGTCCTTCAATGGGTGAATGGATAACTCCGCATGATGGAATATTAGTCAACAATAAAAAGAAATAAGCTATGAAGTCAAAAAAGCCATGGAGGTACCCTACATGCAAACTTCTAGGTGAAAGACACCAACGTAAAAGGCTATACACTGTATGACTCCAAATATATGACATTCTGGAAAGGGCAAAACTACAGACAGAAATGAAAAACCAGTGGTAGTCCGGGGTTGGAGGGTAAGGAGAGATGAACAGGTGGAGCACAGGGGACTTGGGGGGCAGTGAAATATTCTGTATGATACTGTAATAGTGACACAGGACATTATGCCTTTGTCAAAACCCATGTAAGGTATAAGACCAAGAGAGAATCCTACTGTCAATTATAGACTTCAGGTAATAAAAATGTATCTATATTGGTTCATCAGTTATAATAAATGTACCACACGAATGCAAAATGTTAATAATAGGAGAAACTGGAGCTAAGGTATAGGCGAACTCTACTTTCTTCACAGTTTTTCTGTAAAGTTAAAACTGCTCTAAAATATAAAGTCTAGGTTAGACACAGTGGCTCTTGCCTGTAACCCCAGCACTTTTTGGGAGGCTAAGGCAAGAGGATTACCTAAGTGCAGGAGTTGAAGACCAGCCTAGGCAACATAGTAACACCTGTCTGTATAAAAAATTTATTAAATTAGCTGGGTGTGGTGGTGCACACCTGTAGTCCCAGCTACTCTGGAGGCTGAGGTGGGAGGACTGCTTAAGTCCAGGAGGCTGAGGCTGCAGTGAGCCCTGATCGTGCCACTGCACTGCGAGAGAGAGAGAGTGAGCAAGTGAGCGAGCGACAGAGAGAGAGAGAGAGCCAGAGATCCATTTGGGAAAAAAAGAAAATAAAACCCAACTCTTGACTGACACAGTTGTTATTGTTACTGGCATGGCTGTTCCACGGTGGGCTTGGTGACTTAAGGCTGCCAGTCAGATTCCCATCCACAAAAAATAGAAGTAAAAATGCTAAATACAATCATTACAATAATGTACAGTACACATAATAGATAAATAGGCCAATGGAACAGAATCATTTGACACAAGAGACATTCCAAGTCAATGGAAAAAGGCTATTCATTGACTTAGAACCAACCCTGTCTTTGGGGAAAATATTTAAGTTAGATTCGTAGTGCAGATTGTTTATAAAAATCAGTTCCAGATGGACTTAAGTGCCAGCTTAAAAAAAGAAAATGGAAGTATTAGAAGAATTAGGAGAATTTGCTTAGAATCCAGAGGTAATTAAAAGCCTTCTTGGCCGGGCGCGGTGGCTCAAGCCTGTAATCCCAGCACTTTGGGAGGCCGAGACGGGCGGATCAC
>NW_012115154.1:18338439-18361368 GCF_000951035.1 Colobus angolensis palliatus | reverse complement strand
CGTGCCTGCAACCCCAGCTACTCAGGAGGCTTAGGCAAGAAAATCACTTGAACCAGGGAGGCAGAGGTTGCAGTGAGACAATATCGCACCACTGCACTCCAGCCTGGGCAACAAAAGCAAAAACTCTATCTCAAAAAAAAGAAGAAGAAAAAAGAAATGGGAATTTAGGGCAGCATTTTCCCATAGAACTTTCTGCAATAGTGGAAACAGTTTACATCTGAGCTCTTAAGCCACGTGTTTACTGAGCACTTGAAATGTGACTAGTGCAATTAAGAAATGACATTTTTAATTGTATTTAAGTTAATTAATTAATATTTATTTATTTATTTTTGAGACAGAGTTTCCCTCAGTCACCCAGACTAGAGTGCAATGGCGTGATCTTGGCTCACTGCAGCCTCTACTTCTGAGATTCAAGTGATTCTCCTGCCTTAGCCTCCCAAGTAGCTGGGATTACATGTGCCTGCCACCATGCCCAGCTAATTTTTGTATTTTTAGTAGAGATGGGGTTTCACCATGTTGGCCAGGCTGGTCTCAAACTCCTGACCTCAGGTGATCCACCCAACTCGGCCTCCCAAAGTGCTGGGATTTCAGGCATGAGCCACCGCGCCTGGCCATACTTAAGTTAATTTAAACCTAAACTTAAACTAGAAGAGTTCTATATGGCTAGGCCATGTGCTGGACAATGCAAGTCCAGGGAAAAATATGTGCAGGTATAGAACAGACAAACGCTTAGTATCCAAACTATAAAACAGACTCCTATACATGATAAAAAGAAGTTCAACCCCACTAGTCATCAACAAAATGCAAACTAAAAGTGTAGCATCTTTCAACCCCTCATACCAACAAAAATTTAAAAAATCAATAATACCTCTACTTTACAATATGCGTGGACACTACACAGAAGAACTAGTATACACATGGGTATTCTGAGAGCATAAACTGAGGCAGAATTTGTGGAGGACAATCTGACAGTGTTTATTAAAATGAGAAGTGTGGAGAGTCTTCTGGCCCTTTCCAGCCAGCAATTCCATCCCACGTGTTCACCTAAGAAATACTGACATACGAGTGTAAAGAGGAATGTCCAGGAATATTCACTGAAGTGTTCTTTGTAATTAGCAAACAATGAAAAATAACTTAATTATCCTAAAAAATAGTTCCCTTCATAATATGGAATACTATGCATCAACTAAAAAGAATGGAAAAGAACTATGTATGCCAATATGAAAAGATTCTCAAAACATTTTAAGAGAAAGCAAAAAACAAGTTGAAAAACCATATGAATCATCTGATTGAATTCATAAAAAATTAAACCATATGTCTCTACAAATACACACAGGGATGATCCAGGATGAGTCACACCAGTCTGAGACTGGTGGCTGTGCTGTGTCCATCAGGTGGCTGATGGCTGGTTCCCCCACTCAGCCCTCTCCAGCCAGAAAGATGACTGTGGGCCAGAAAGCCCCAGAATGCCAGGACAGTGCCGTCACATCCACCTGCCAAAGGACCCCTGGCAGACGTAAATGACTGGGTTGGGTGAGGTGCTAAGCCCAGCAGCATCCCTGGAGGCCCTGGAGCTGAGGTGGAGTGTGCTGGGGCTCCAGCAGCCCCAGGCACACTCCCGAGGGTTCAGGTATCCATATGAAGAGCGCGGGCCACTGGCCTGCCAGTGGAGAGTCCCGAAATAATGGCACCGCTCCTCAGTCATCATGAAAGGAATCATGTTTTAGGTTTTAATGGTTCAGATAAAATTAAAAGGTACAAAGCACAGATTATTGCTTAATGAGTACAGTTTCCCAGGTGATGAAAATGTTCTGGAAATAGATGGCGGTGAAGGCTACACAACACTGAATGTACTGATGCCACTGAACCATACACTTAAAAATGGTTACAGGCCGGGTGCGGTGGCTCAAGCCTGTAATCCCAGCACTTTGGGAGGCCGAGACGGGCGGATCACGAGGTCAGGAGATCGAGACCATCCTGCCTAACACGGTGAAACCCCGTCTCTACTAAAAAATACAAAAAAACTAGCCGGGCGAGGTGGCGGGCGCCTGTAGTCCCAGCTACTTGGGAGGCTGAGGCAGGAGAATGGCGTCAACCCGGGAGGCGGAGCTTGCAGTGAGCTGAGATCCGGCCACTGCACTCCAGCCTGGGCGACAGAGCGAGACTCCGTCTCAAAAAAAAAAAAAAAAAAAAAAAAAAAATGGTTACAATGGTAAATGTCATACATATTTTGCCACAATAAAACACACACACACACACACACACACAAATAAAAATTAAAAGTTGCTTAAAAGGGGAAAGCTGTCAATTGTCTAAAAAACGGGGTCCTCCAAATGAGTGGTTCCTTCAGTCTGGCCACAGGCCAGTCCCCACATGCCTCCGTGTCTCCAGGAGTCTAGGCTAGTGTTTTTCAAACTCTTCCCTAAAACCACAGGGTTCCCCAGAAGCTGCCATAGAGAGGAGAGAGGGCCCCAGCTGACTCCACAGCTCACATCAACCAGAACAACCTCACAGTGACTCAGGATCCCAGGTATGAGTCTATCTAGGGGAAGGGCCTTCTATAACACGCTGCGCTCTGAGTTCCACTGGAATTTCCAAAACACACATGCAGCTAGGGTGCTGCTGTCACGCACCTGGCTCCTCAGACAGGCACGCAGGTGCATGGCTAGGCTCCCTGAGGGTCAGTGTCCACATACCACACTGCCACGCTTGCAACTGCGGCCACACTTCTCTTTACCCCACTGCCTGATTTTTGTCTCAGTCTTGGGTCTCCTGACATGATATTCCTGGGAGGGGAGGCGGTTCTTCCCACAGGGACAATGAGGCAGGGGCCCTGAGGTCTATGGGGCAATTCCCCTGGGAGTGGAGAGGGAGGTAAAGAAACCCGAGTCACACTGTGCCGGAGGGCAGGGCTCCCAAGGGTGCCCGGTGTGCTCTGGACTCAACCCTGCCGAGGGGCCTAGAGTCCTTCTGCAGCCGGGCCACACGCCACTGCAGCCAGGCCACACGCCACATGCAACAGGGCATGCCAGAAAGGGCTGCAAGTGCTACTCAGAGACGCCAGGGGCTGCTCCACCTCAGGCACAGGGATGCTGGGCAGGGGCTCCAGTCAAAAGCACATGACTGTGCGGGGAAATTTTCCACTGGCAGCATGTATTTCATCATAACCAGCTCTAAGCAGCTTAGCCAATAAGGACCCTGAACTCTGAGTGACCTCCAGGAAGCATAAATGGACTGAACTGAAGACACTGTCCTGACTGATGAGCCACAGCTTTGTTCCAACTGTCCTAGCTAGAGTGCTAGCTTTCCATGCCTAATTAGTATAACCCCACAAACTCCCTATTCTAGCACGTAAATAACACCTCAATTTCTACTAGGCATGGGTGCACATGTGTCCCCTTGCCAGGCAAGTTAATGGACCAGGCTTTGTCATTTTTTGAGCTCCCATAGCCTCTGTCATTGTTCCATTCTTTGACATGGCTGTCCAAGCCCTGGTCCCCACCCTGAAATTCTGCATCAATGGGATGTACTAGCTACTGGCAGAGGGCACTGGCTTGCGCCTGGCTTCAGAAAAGATAAGGGCACGCGACCTCAGCGGAGGAGACCCTGGGTCCCTGCCACCTCTCTCTTCTCTCTTACCTGTGCGATCACCAGCCAGGCCACCCTCCATCCCTGGAGGCCTCCCAGCATCAGCACCGGCTGTGTCCCTTTCCTGTCATCTGTCGGAAAGAGAAGCAGAAGAAAGAGAATGGGCCTGTGGGACAAGGACAAAACTCAGGGTCCCCAGCCCCCCTCCCATCCCATAAAGCACTCTCTTTTCCAAAGAGCTTTTCTATCCATAGCCACATTCGACGTGGGCAGGGGCTCTTTCATTGTACGCACACCTGCTGAGAAAGTAAAAGAGCCCTAATTCCCATTTTACGAAAGAGGAAACTGAGACCACGAAGGGCCCCTGATGTGCCCAGAGTCATGGAGGTGATGAATGGCAGAGCTGGACAAAATCCCAGGTCTTCTAACACCCACACCAGAGCCCACACCCTCAACATCCGCAGGGCAGCGTGTGATGGACGCCACACCTGAGAAGCAGGAGCCTGGAGTAAGGTTAGAGATATGTCTGCAACTGACCACGAGGAATGCACCTGGAAGGCAGAACAGCCCTACACGTTTCCTCAGTCACCGGCTCCCTCTTTCAAAGTCCCCATCCATGTTCAAGCACAAACCCCTCCAGGGAGCTTCGGGGCCAGCCGTCTCCATACAAGAACACACATGGTCAACTGGGCATTGCAGAGCCCACGCCCAGTTCGCTGATCTAGGATTCATCATTTTTTTTTGAGACGGATTCTTGCTCTGTCTCCCAGGCTGCAGTGCAGTGGCAAGATCTCAGCTCACTGCAAGCTCTGCCTCCCAGGTTCACACCATTCTCCTGCCTCAGCCTCCCGAGTAGCTGGGACCCCGCCACCACGCCCAGCTAATTTTTTGTATTTTTAGTAGAGATGGGGTTTCACCATGTTAGCCAGGATGGTCTCGATCTCCTGACCTTGTGATCCGCCCGCCCTGGCCTCCCAAAGTGCTAGGATTACAGGCATGAGCCACTGCACCTGGCCTCCCTTTTTTGTTTTTATGCCCAAGTCTTCTGAGCATTTCCTGAATGGCTCACTCTGTGCCTGGAACATGACAAGATAGATGACACTGTTGTGTGGATGCCCCAGGCCTTTGCCTGGCTGTCCCCTCACCCTAGATCCCCACCTGGCTGGCCCCCTCACTTCTATCAGCTCCCAGCTTAAATGTCCCCTTCTCGGAGCAGGCATCCCTTGTGCTTTTTTTGTTTTTTTGTTTTTTTTTTTTGAGATGGAGTCTCCCTCTGTTGCCCAAGCTGGAGTGTAGTAGCCCAATCTCAGCTCACTACAATCTCCACTTCCTGGGTTCAAGTGATTCTCCTGCCTCGGCTTCCCAAGTAGCTGGGATTATAGGTGTGCACCACCACACCCAGCTAATTTTTGTATTTTTAGTAGAGACAGGGTTTCACCATATTGGCCAGGCTGGTCTCGAACTCCTGACCTTGTGATCCACCCACCTTGGCCTCCCAAAGTGCTGGGATTACAGGCATGAGCCACCGTGCCGGCCCCTGGCGCTTCTATATACAGTCACCAGCCTAACTCCACCTCCCGTTTCCTCTCTAACATTTTTGCCACCTGAAGTCATCTTAACTTGTCTGTTCCCCACCACACCAAGGCCAGGAGCTCTTCATGCTTGCCACCGGATCCTCAGGGCCCAGAGCAGAGGGCACACGGAGGGCCTGTAACAAATGCAGGTGGCAGGAATGTGCTGCTCCACCTGGCCAGGAGCTGTGCAGCCTGAAGACTCATCTCCTCCGCGCTGGGGGTGCGCCTCTCCTAAGGACAGGGATGTGGTCCCGTGCGCCTGTACCCCCTAGCAGAGCAAAGACGTGGCTGCCCCACGGAGATGCGCATCTCATCCTTCCTGCTGCCTCACGGGAGGGGCTCTTCCAGATTTCAGTCAGCCCTTCCTCCCAGGCACCCTGGTTCGGCCACCCTCACAGAAACACCCACCCAGGCCCCAAGAGCCTCGCAGAGACCCAGCCTACCTCTCCCAGGTCCCCTTCAGAGCCCAGACACTGGGGGCACACACCCAGACTGGGAATCTGGACCCTGACAAGAGACATGGGGGTAAGGGTGAATATAAATCTAGAAAATGCAGAAAGTCATTTTCCCTTGTGCAGAGAGGAAGAGACACCCCCTTCTTCAAGAGCAGTTTAGAAACTTCTAATTAATAAGCTCTATCTCTGTCTTTTTGAGATGTATGTGAATTTTTTTTATTTTTTATTTTTGCAGTAAATGCTCCTCAAGTAGAAATAAATCTTTTTAAAAGTTAAATAAGGCTGGGCGCGGTGGTTCACGCCTGTAAACCCAGCACTTTGGGAGGCTGAGGTGGGTAGATCACCTGAGGTCAGGAGTTTGAGACAAGCCTGGCCAACGTGGGGAAACCCCGTCTCTATTAAAAATATAAAACTTAGCTGGGAGTAGTGGCACATGCCTGTAATCCCAGCTACTCGGGCAGCTGAGTCAGGAAAATTGTTTGAACTCAGGAGGCAGAGGTTGCAGTGAGCCGAGATTGTGACAGAGTGAGACTCTGTCTCAAAAAAAAAAGCTAAATAAGCCTTCTGCCAACATTACAACCCAGGACTGTCTTTCCCAGGGTCCTGGGGGCCATTTCTTTGAAATTTAAAGATCAAGGAAGACACTACCGCTGCCTCCCAGTATCCGTGGGACGGCAGGAGCCTCACTTCAGCAGGCGTCTGGCTCCAAATCACAAACCTATCTCCCGTCATCAAAATATGAGAACTTTACTTTTGCTGTGGGTAAAGGCAATTAGCTAACACAGATGGTCGCTCCAATTACCACGTGAATGTAGGATGACCTGCGTGTGACAAATGGTAACGTCCAGTCCTCTTGCTGGAGGGCTGGTGGCTGCTGACCCTGAGAACATGTCTGTAACGGGCTGCACGTGCTGGCTATATGCAGGCTGAGAGCTCCCGTCTTTGCAGTCACTCAGGGGATTGCCTGTGGTGCGCACCACATTCTGGTTTCATGCACATTCAATCTTTTAAAAACTGTTTTTCTCTTCTACTTTTGCAAAGAGCTTTTCTGGGTTGGCAAAAGATTTTGTTTTTACTTCTATTTCCCCTACAGGGGTCTGTAAGCATGCCTACTATGGTTTCTTACAGACACTCGAACCTGCTTGTGGTGCAGAGAAAAGGTGAGCAGTGGGGAAGGGGGCTGGAGGAGCCCCTGGTGGGGCTCTGATGGGTGCTGGGGGCTCCTCCCTCCCATGCCACCCTCCTCCCTCAGGGCCACTCTGTGAGCTTCTGCATGCCACATCTTGGGAAACCTCTCACCAACTGGACTTAACATCTACCTAAAAGGCACAAAGGGGCTAGTGGACAGAGAAGCCACCTTGGTAAGGGGAACTCAGACTGAGGAGGGCAGAACCCAGGCCAGAAATTCAGGAGGACAGAAGGATGGGCCTGCGTCTACACAGAGTGAGACCCCCAAGGCAAATCAAAGACAGTCCTACTTCACCCACCCTGCCTCCCAAGAGGTATTAGGACCTAACAGCCACTCCGGGTAGTAGCAGGCCTTCCACTGTCCAGGACCTCCCAGAGCAGCTCCTGCCTCAAGCTTCAGTGCCTCTGCCTCGGGCCATACCAGGGCTTGAGGGGAAGCAGCTTGTGGCTTACATAAGAACAGAAGTGGAGACAGAAGGAAGAGGACCCAAGAGGAAGAAGTGAGAAATTCAAAGGGGAAACACAGAGGACAGGAATGAGGGGAGGCCAAGTCTTTGGGGACCCGCCTCTACCTGTGTGCTCAGGTGGGCTACGTCTGGGAAACGGCACAGCAGGTGTCCTACAGACAAAATCCAGGAAAGCCCTCCATGTGACACGTTCTAGGCTGGCCAGACACCACATGTCTCCACCCTAAGCTTCTCTCTTATTCTGCCTTTCGCTCTGCTCTGCGCATGCGGGCCCCTCCTAACCCACCATCCTGACACGTCCTCGGCCACCTGGAGACACCCAGGAGCCAGGTGAGCAGGCTGCCCAGCAAAGCCCCCCAGCCGGAAGACAGGCATCAAGGGCCAGACGCGCCATCTGCCACCAGTGCCCACACCCAGTCTTCGAAGGCTGCTTCGTCTATCGCACAAGGGACCCTGGACCCCCACCAGACCACCTTTCCTTTCTGCTGCCCTTCAGGCTCTGAGGGGAGCAGGACACACAGAGGCCCCCTTCCCACACCTGGCTCTGGCCCGGCCCTCCCTGCACCGGGTCAGGCTGCAGCTCAGTAAGAGCCCAACAGTGGGCAGGCCTCAGCCTGGGCCCAGCTGCCATGACAACTGAGGACCAACTGCACAAAGAGGGGATTGAGCTA
Organism: Colobus angolensis palliatus; assembly: GCF_000951035.1. Lineage (NCBI taxonomy): Eukaryota > Metazoa > Chordata > Mammalia > Primates > Cercopithecidae > Colobus > Colobus angolensis. The sequence goes on along the minus strand of NW_012115154.1, from coordinate 18,353,425 downwards.
GCAGCAGGTGGAGAGGCCCGGGGCAGGGGGAGGCAACAAAGGAGCTTTGGTTGTGGCGGAGACTTGGGGGCGGGGAGGCCAGACAGCAGCTGGGGGAGGAGAAAGGCCACAGGCCAGAAAGAGGCAAGGTCGTCCCCGTCACCTCCCCTGGACCCTCCCACCAGCCCAGCACAGCTCTCACAGCCTCAGCGCCCCAGGTCGGGCAGTCAGAAGCAGACCATGCCGCAGGTATCATCTGCTGCCAGTGGAGCGGGAGCAGGATCCACCACCAGTCGCTAAGGCTTTGGGGGGTGGGGGCAGCTCCCCAAACCCCAGCCAAAGGCCCAGTATCAGGCCCTTCTCAGCCCTGAGGTCCCAGCAGGTCCTCACTTGCTGGGCGCTGCTCAGCTGGTCTTCTGTAGGAGACCCCCATAGAAACTGGCCTCCCCAGTCCCAGCCCATGCCCAGCCAATGCCTCCCTGCCCATGCTGCCCCTTTCTATGGCCTTGTCCTTCCCAACTCCACCTGGTCCCCAGAGCCTCCCTGCCCTCTCCCCCAGCCCATTCCTGCTATGTCCTCACCTAGTTCTCTCTCCCTGTGAGACCCCCTCACTCAAGTCGGCCCCAGGGAACGGGGGCTTGCTGCCATGCCCGCACATCCCTCACATGTAGAAGGTGTGTAATGTGTATTCAGTGAATGAAAGAATGAGTGAATGAAACAATGGAGGACTCAAGAGGTGGCTCCTCAGGCTCCAGTCTTCTGTCACTATCAAGAAATCCCTCAGGACCAAGAAATGGTATTCTCTGCCTGATTTCAGTTAATAGCAGATGATTTTAATTTAAATATATGACCATAGGGACATGAGAAACTGATGTAAACCACACACAAACATACCCATATCTAAATACAGCTAAGTAAACAGAAGTTCAAAGACACAAAACTACATGAGAACACCTGCAAAACTGTCTATACAAATAGAGAATGTGAGATTTTTTTTTAAACTCACAGACACACCTCCAGATCCACAGACACACAAATGTGCCACTGTGAACCAGGTCAGCACAAATCATTGCACAGCACACCTACAAACACAGAAATGCAAAGTCACCCATGACACAAGTATCCTTGTACACCCATGGCCATCCTATCACGCCCACTTGCTCCAAGGGAAAGAACTCAGAGAGGTAAAAACAGAAGCGACATACCCTCATGGAGCCAGGAAGCTGGGGCCGTGAGTCACCATTGGATGAACTGTGCCGGGGTGGGATAGGTCAGCAGGAGCTGCAGCTGGCTGGAGAGATGTTACAGCAAGACAGAAAGCCCTAGAGACAATGAGCCTGTGTCCAGCAAGCCTGGTGCAGCCTGAGATCCTCCAGGGCCTGGCCTGTGGGCTCTGGCCCAAGGGGATGCAACGGGTCCTCCCCCCCTTCAGTCAGCTTTAGGTGACCCAGAGCCACCACCTGGCTGGCTCCTCAGCCCTAGTCTCCCCCTCAAAGCCCACTGCCTGAGGCTGGCAGGGATGTCCTTCTCAAGGCCACCCTTCCTGGTCCCTCCCCTCAGGACCCCATGTCTTAATCAGGAGTCCCAAGTCCCAGCCCACCCATCACTGAGCAGCTGCTAGTCCCTGGCCAGTCATTGTAGCGCTTTGAGCTCAGGTTCCTGATGGCACGGGTGAATGGAAATACCTGCTCTCTGAGTTTGGGAGGAGCACCACAGGGCAGCAAGCCTGAGCTGGATGCACCGGGCAGTGTCTGTACAAGCCTCTCTGCCAGTGTCCCCACTGCTGCTCACTCTTCCTAAGCCATTACTCCTTCCAGCCGCTTGGGAATCTCAGAGGCCCCCAGCGCCACACAGGAGCCTCCACATTCCACCCCGCAGCAGGAAGAGGGTTCGCCACGGCTCTGGTTGTGGCACTGTCTGTAAAGCTCTCCACTTACCAGGGCGGTTCTGCATGCCCCTCCCAGAGGTCCCAGCCCAAACCAGGTGGGCATCCCCTCCCCCACCTAGAGGCCTCCATCCCCACATCCAGCATCAGCCTCCCACCACAACTCCCCTGTCCCACGCCCACCATGACCCACCCTGCTCCTCTCCAACTTCCCGGATCCCACTCAGCACAAGGCCACCCCCACTATGACCACTCTCCCAGCCCTGACCCTTCCCCTCTTTCTACTCCACCATCTTCAAACCTCAGGAGGGGAGCCAGACAGAGGAGGGGAGCCGGGGGAAAGGGCAGGCCGCCGTCCCACCCAAAGAGCACGCCATAGTGGAAAAGGCCGTCGAAAGGTTCCAGACAGGGACTGAGACTGGGTTTGCTTCTGGTTAAGCCACGTGATCCCAGGCAAACCACTTTCCTTCTCTGGGCCTCAGTTTCCCCACCTAAAAATGGAAATAACACTTGCTCGTGGTATAGAATTGTCATATCGAGCGGCGCAGGGCGGGGTGGGGAGGGATGGCGGGATATGAACACTGTGAGAGGACTCTGAGAGACATTCCCAAGGTGCAAGACAAATTCGATTTAGGTCATTGCTGTTGCCATCACCCGTTCCCCATTCAGGGTTCTACGAACTGTACCTCAGGGTATGAAGAGCCAGTCAGGTTTCATGGCTTTAGTTTGCTCCCGTCAACATTCCCAGGAGACCTGATCTGCATGCAGCCAGGTCACTTGCCTTATCCACTATGCCTGCCCACCTCCCAGAGGTCCCCAATTCGACCCCAGCCATGATCCTGAGGTACCTACTTCCAAGACTTCCTTCACCGGCCAGAGGTAAGCACCCTTGCTGGAACTGTCCCACCCACACCTCCCCTGCCCCACATCCCTGGCCCCCTCCTCCTCAGCCACCTCCCTTCAGAGGCGAGAGCTGCACTTAACATTCCTTGGCCCCAAGTCTAATACTCAGGAACCTGTCAGGGCCTGGATCTGAGCTGAAGGTCGAGGACAAACCCAGCTACTAACAATCTCTGAACAGGTGTCACATTTTAATTAATAAACACGTTTCCATCCCTTGCTGCATTCAAAGGACCTCGGAAAAGGAAAGTGAGATGGAGCAGGGACCCCTTCAGGCACCTGCTGTGCCCTCCAATCATGAAAATAAAGGAAAATCTTGAGTTCTTTCCAGGGACATTCCAGGCACCTAGCTGGTCCTGAGAAGTAAATGTGCAACCTGATAAGAAGGTAATCGTAGCTAAAACAACAGCAAGGAAGTTTGACCACACGAGACGTGAGTGTGGTTGCCTATACAAACTAAAGGTAACATCTTAGCGTATGTCCTTGAGTTGTTTTTCAGAAACCCAGACCCCCGCCAAATGGACTTGCTGGCACGCACATCTCAGATAAGGGGGAACTAAGAATTCAACTCTGCTCATCTTTCCCCATTGCACCCCAACATGCCCCATCCTCTCATGACTCTTGAACTCACCGTGTCCTGGCACCCTGTGACCAACGTTGGAAGCCCTTGCTCAATTCTCCCCTTCCCAGTCCAGATTAGGGATCGCTTTGACCAGGAAGCCTTTTTAGACACACCAGGTCCAGCCAGGAGCCCCTTCTCTGTTTAACCTGTGCACCTAGGACCATCTACATGGAATCATCATCGTCATCAATATTTTGTTAGTCTGCACAAGACTACATGCATCTTAACACAGCGTCCTTCTCTCTCCCCTGCACCCAGTACAGGCCCCACACACAGTAACCCATTAATAAAAAGTGTCACAAGGGAACACTTAAAGAAATTTCAGTACAAAACAGATTTGAAGCAAGGAAGCATGAAACCTTCAGCCTGAAAGGAAACAACTGCCATCTAATCTCTTCATTTTACAGATGAACATGGGAACAGTTGGCTGTGAAGCCTTGGACTGTCGTCCACCTCCAGCCTCTGGGGCTCTGACCACACCCAGCCCCAGTTCAGATCATCTTGCTCAAAAGGCTGAAGGAGGCCCCATCTCCACACCTTCCACATGTAGATAGATATCCTCAACGTTCTTCACAGAGGGGATGCCCGCACCCACCCCACCGAATTCGCGGCTGCTGTGCCCATCTTCCTGGAGAGGAGTTCTCCGCCACACCCGACACCACACCCTTCCAACTTCTGCGGTGCTTCCCTCTCACTTATCTCCACCCCCAATCCTTATCCCCGCTCGTTTAATCACACATTTATTGAGCACCTACTATGTGTCTGTCACTCTGCAGCGAGCACTGGGGTTCCCGCCCCCAGAAGCTGATCTATCAGGGAGACGGACAGGAACCGGGAACTCGGAACAACGGGACAGCCCAGGAGGGGACGCCCGCGGGCGACCCTCTACTCGCCACCGCGTCCTCCCTCCGTCCTCACTAGCCTCCCTCCCGACCTCGCTGTCCTGGCCTGGGGCCCTCCCCACCCTCGGCCGCGTCCCTTTCCCCTCGGCTGTGTGGGGGCAGGGGAAACGCTTGAGACCCGGGGCTCGGGGGACGCGCGGGCTCGGAGGACGCGCGGGGCTCGGGGCACCCCAGGTCCCCGCCCCATCACTCCGCCCCAGCCCGAGCCGGGCGGAGGCAGCACAGGAGGAGCGGGGCCGGGCGCTGGTCCATCCCTCGCACCGCCCCTCCCCGCCCGAAATGCAGAGGGACTCGGAGGGAGGCGACGGGGAAATAAATACCTTTGACTTTGTGGCTAAGGTTAACGGGAACTGCCACCCCGAGGGCGACTTGGGCACCGGGCTCCCGGCCCTGGCCATTCCCGGGGCAGGCGGGGCGGGTACGGGTGTCTGATTGGCTGGCGGCGCTGGCCATCCCCGGGGCCGCCCAGCCATCCCATTGGCTGCGCCGCTCAGATGACCGGCAGGCCCTATCGGAGCAGCCCGCGGGGCGGCCCCTTTGTTCTCTGGAGCCAATAGCCGAGGGGGGAGGGCTGACCTCGCCCCCAGCGGGCGCGCAAGGCCCGGGCGCGGTGAACGCGCTAGCAGCCGGCCGCTGGGCCGCGGGGAGGAGGTCTGGGGAGGTCGGGTCCCGGATGGCCGGCGGCGTCCTGGCACCCCTGCCAGGCCCGGACTCAGACTGCGACCCCGTTGTAACGTCTGAACTCAGCGCACGTTCGCCGAGCGCCTCAGCGCACCGGACGCTGTTTCCCCCTGCTGGGGACCCATCAGGACCCGGACAGAAACCCCGGCTGAGGCTGTGGCTGCCCTCAAGCCGCGACAGCCCCACCGTAGGGTGTGATAACTTTTAGGGTTCACTACGAGGGACCTTAGAAATCATTATACTCGATATTTTCGTTTTCTGTTTCGGGGATGTGGTCTCGCTCTGTCCCCAGTGGCGCGATCTTGGCTCAGTGCAGCCTCGAACCCGTGGCTCAACCGATCCTCCCGCCCTGATTTTTTTAATTTTTTGTAGAGACTGTGGTCTCGCCATGTTGCCCAGGCTGGTCTCGAACTCTTGGGTTTAAGTGACCCTGCGGCCTCGGCCTCCCAGAGTGCTGATATTACAGGCCCGCCCTCGGCCCAATCCCTTTGTTTTCTAGCTGAGGAACCGCTCTGAGGTTACGTTACTAGATCGGGTTACTAGGTAGGGCTCCCATGAGCGGAATCCTTTCAGCCCAGCTGCCAACCCGGTCCAGACTGCCAGACCTTCAGCGAAGAGTATCTTCTCAACTCCCCACCCCATTGTAAGGAAATTCCTCACACTTCTCCCTCAAAGGGGGCGCAGCTGGATCAACTCCTACTGGCTGGATTCTCTCCGGAGCTGCTAGAAGCTGCCTCTGGGGCATGAGGTAGATACAGACGGAAGCTGGGCCTCTGAGACTCTACAAACGGTTGCTGTTGGGCAGGCGGACCTTACTTTCTTCAGTCAACAGCTGATTAAACATTTGCCACAGGCCCAGCTGCGGTTTAGCCTCAGTAGCATAGCAGGAACTGGGGACTGAGATTTGATTTTGTCACTAATTTCATGTGTACTTTTTATAAAAGATACTTTTCTGTTTCTGGACTTTGACTTATTCATCTATAAAATAGGGTTAATAATTTTCTAGTTGCCTGCATACGTTACTGAGTTTTTACTGTTAATTTGGTTATATTATCTATAGAAGGATTGTAAAATACAAAATCATACACACCCTATAAAGAGGCCACACATCACTAGCTGTCAACACTTCAGAGTCTCATTCTCCTGTTTATTTTTTTAAAGACGGGGTTATGTTTCCCAGGCTAAAGTACAGTGGCTATTCACAGGCACAATCATAATGCTCTTCAGCCTCAAACTTCAGGCCTCAAGGGATCTTCCCACCTCGGCTACACCTGAGACTACTGGCATGCACCACCACACCTAGCTTATTTTCTAGAAGAGTACCTAGAAGAGGTTCTACAAAGGCTTGTGGAATACATTCCTGTTGCTGAGACCAGTATTCTAGTTCCAGATTTGCCACCGGCTACAAGTGTTGAGACAGAGCAGGAACCTCTCTTAGGGGTCTGCCACCAGCCCCCCATTCAATGCACGAAATTAAAGAAACATTTGAGTCCCTTCAAGGGAGATTCCAGGCACCTAGCTAGCCCTGCAACCAGCAGTTAGGGAAGTGAATGAATGACCTGCTAAGCAAGAAAGTAGTAATAGTTTAAACAATAGTACCCAAATAAGAGTCACAAAATGTTAGCTTCCTCATAGAAACTGAAGATGACATCTTGACATGTGTCCTTGAGTTGTTTTTCAGAAATCAGGACCCCCACCGATGGGGGTCACTTCCACCCTCTGGGCCTGTTTCCTCCTTACAGAGCAGACTTCCTCCAGATTGGCATCCCATGACCAAGGGTATTTCAGAGGTGGAAAGAATGGAGAACCTCTGGGATCCTATTTCCATTAAGAAGAAAAAAAAGCTGAGGGGAGAGGCTGCATGTGTGTTTGCAAATACACAGGAAAAAATGTTAGGAGAATACTCCTCAAACTTTTCACAGTGTAAACAAAAAGGGTTTTGGGAGTGGAATAGGGGAATGAAGGAGAGCATTCACATTAAATAGATCTGAATTATTTATTTTTAGAGATGATTTAATGCTTTTGTAATTGTAGAAGAAAACAAAGAAAAACTGTGGATTCTTCAGAAGAGAAGGGCAGCTCCTGCCAGCAGACCCCTACAACCCAGGCAGTCCTCCCCAGTGACTGCTATGGTGATGAACCAGGCAGAGCAAGGGCTTCAGAACCACTGGGCCACCCATCAAGGAACTCAGGAAGGAACCATGCACAATTTGACTCTGTTCCTGCTTTACCAGTCCCCTCAAGGCCACTTGTGTGACCTTTCTGTCCTGTGGACCTCTTTCCCAACCCCACAACAAGCAGTGAGCAGCGAAGCACTGAGGACACCCACACCCCACTTTCCCCATATTCCAGACTATTTCCTTTAAATGGGAGTTTTCAAAAGGTTAGGACCCCTGGTTAGATCCCTGCTCACTCTCATCCTTGTCCCTAATACCTCCAATACTAACCTAGATGCCAACCCAAGGACCTGCCCCTGCTCCCTGCCCATCATTTCCGGACATCGGCCTCCTCTTTCCTGGCCATCTCCCCTTCCCTGGAAACCCTGTGCTCCCTCAAAGAGAAAAAATGTGACTGGGGCTTTCTTGAGACCACACCCTCTGCTCCCAGGCTTTGACAGAGAATTCGTCATCAATTACACAGGTTTTTAAGTGACCCCATAAACCAATATGGATCTTTGAAGCTCTTCTTTCCATCCTACACACTTTAAGCCCCACCCACACAGTTGGCATTTAATACTTATCTTAACCAAAAACAGCACCACACAGCATTCATCCACTAAGTACACAGCAGTTGTCAAGAGCACAGGTTTCAGGAGTCAGACAGACTTGAATTTGAATCTGCCTCTGGTGATTACCAGTTATATGACTGTGGGCAAATGTTTTCATATATAAAAGACTACCTCCCACACAAGGACTCATGAGATAATTTAGGTAAACTTCACCAGGTGCCACTCACGTCAACAAGTTGTGGTTATTCTTATGTGCTCTGTGCTAAATGCTGGCGATATATGCAGAAATTACTAACACAGGCAAGAAAAGAACCTATTAATGCCTGGTAAAAACAGGTACTCAAATTTGTATGAAACCACCAATTCAGGGATGCATACAGGGTGACTGCTCACAGAAACCGGAAGTCCTACAACAGGCCGGCCAGGGAGGCACCGTAGGACAGAACCAAATCAGCCCCCCTTTCCTGCCTAGCAACTGACACCTGAAAAGTCTGACCTGACCTTGAGATGGAGCAGAGACCCTCTTTTTTTCTTTTTTTTTTTTTCGAGGCAGAGTTGTTGCCCAGGCTGGGGTGCGGTGGCGCAATCTCAGCTCACCGCAACCTCTGCCTCTGAGGTTCAAGTGACTCTCTTGCCTCAGTCTCCCGAGTAGCTGGAACTACAGGCATGCACCACCACGCCCTGCTAATTTTGTATTTTTAGTAGACAGGGTCTCTCCATGTTGGTCAGGCTAGTCTCAAACTCCTGACCTCAGGTGATCCACCTGCCTCGGCCTCCCGAAGTGCTGGATTACAGGCGTGAGCCACCGTGCCCAGCCTCAGAGACCCCTCGTAGGAGCCTGCTGGGTTCTGCCCATCACTTGAAAAGCATGAGAATAAAGAAAAATGTGAGTCCATTCAAGGCAAATTCCAGGCACCTAGCTAGCCCTGCAGCCAGGAATTGGGGAAGTAAATAAATAACCCGCTAAGCAAGAAAGTAATAATAGCTTAAACAATAGTCACTCAAGTAATAGTCACAGAATGTTAGCTTCCTCAAAGAAACTAAAGATAACACCTTTTTGTTTGTTCGTTTGTTTTTTTAACAAGGTCTTACTCTCTTGCCTCGGCTGGAGTGCAGTGGCACCATCTCGGCTCATGGCAACCTCCGCCTCCCGGGTTCAAGCAATTCTCCTGCCTCAGCCTCCCTAGCTGGGACTACAGGGGCCCGTCATCACACCCGGCTAATTTTGTACGTTTAGTAGAGACGGGGTTTCACCGTGTTGGCCAGGCTGGTCTTGAACTCCTGACCTCAGGTGATCCACCCGCCTCGGCCTCCCAAAGTGCTGGGATTACAGGCATGAGCCACCATGCCCAGCCTAAAGACAACATCTTGACATATATCCTTGAGTTGTTTTTCAGGAACCAGGACCCCCACCAATGTCACCACGTGACAATCCCAGCACGTAGACTTCAGACAGACTGGAATCAGAAAATGGATAAGGAAGTTCCAGAAATTCCTCAGCCTCTAACTCACTTTGAAACCTCCCCACTCCTGCCTTAAAAACCCTTGCTTATAAGCCATCAGGGAGTTTGAGCCTTAGCTGTCCATTCTCCTCGCCTGGTGCTCTACAATAAACGCCTTACTTTCTCTAGCTGCAAATCTCACTGTCGGTGTTAGGCTTTGCAAACACTGGGCAAGTGGGTTTGACAACAACCTCAAAGAAGGCTGAATCCCGGGTGTGTGGAGTGTGGAAGCCGAATGCTGTCTTAGCTGCTGGGAACTGCCTCCCCTCCCAGAGGCTCCTTCGTCTGTCCAGTCTCTGAAGGGCTACTGGAGGCAGAGTCCAGGTATAACCAAAGTCTGTTTAACACCCAGCACCCCTCAAAAGAGCTCATAGCGCTCGCTGGAGTTTCATAAAGGCCCAGGTGGTGAGAAAGATTCGGTGTCACTGGGCCCACCTAGGAGGGCAAGTGACCAAGAACATAAATCTTGGGACCAAGCTGAGAGCATTCCACCCACCACAGTTCTCCAGAGCCTCGGCCCACCACCCAGAGAATTAGCCCAACTGCCTGGATATGCTCAGGGAAGAACTGAGACCGGGTGCCAGAGCTCAACAAGCTGGGCATGTGGCCTGTGGCCAGAGCCCCACCCACAGTACCCCCCCCCCCACCCACCCTGGCCTTCTAGGGAGGAGAGCATGCTGCTCCTCCTGACATGCCACAGCTCCCCAGGAAAAAGGAATACTCCCCAGCCACCAGTTCTAAAACCAAATCTTTATTCTCTAGTTTGAAAAGGGGGGGATAAATGGTTGTTCTGTTTAGTTCCAGAGAACAGAACAAGGCCAAATAGGTAGAAATTATAGGAAAGCAGAATTCATTCATTATAAGGAAGGATTTCTAACAATTAGAATCATCCAGGGCCTCAGGAGGTGGGGAAGTTCCTGTCACCTAAGTGCTCAAGCAGAGGCCAGGTGTCCATATGCTAGAAATGGTGAAAAGGAAACTCACCGGTAACTTCCCCTCAGCTGGCCCTCCATCACCAATGGGGCAGTCCTTGCCATGACATGCTGAGCTCTGGAAGGAGCAAAGGAGGGGCTGCAGTGTTCAGACAAGAGCCTGGAAACAGTGCTGCTGACAGCCAGGGGATGCTCTCAGTGCTGGGAGGGGCGACAGATAAAGCGAGACAGACCAAGGAGTAAACGCCCTGGGGGTCTGCCCTTTGGGAAGGATGAGGATGGAAGTGCTAACAGCAGATGGGTCTCTCCAAGTCTGGGAGCCTATGCAGGGGGCAGGTGGGAGGGGAAAGGAGAGGTTAGAATGGCTCGGCTTCACCTCTTGCTGCTGGCAAAGGCCCAAGTGCTGTCTAACAAGGCCAGCAGGTTCTCCAAGCTGTATCTAGCCCAGAGCATTCATTTACAGGACTGTACCTCGCCTACTTCCAAAAATGATCTGAAGTAACTTACAGTAAAAGACAGGGACATTAAGGCGTTAACACCAGAGGATGGAAGGTTTTCCTTTCCACTGGTGGCTCCTCTAGCCAGAGGGCTCTAAGGGGCAGATGCTATTGCTACTTTTCCAGGGCACAGGGCAGTCAGGATGGAACCTTCGCACACACCAGCTGGAGGCTGGCGTCCCTGCACTTGGAAGTGGGTTCTCTAGCCACCGGGGTTGACCTCACTCGCTAACAGGGCCCACCCAGATCACTCCCCGCGTCTTCCATCCCCTCTGGGATTCCCATTGTCCCCTACTCCAGCACCAGGCAGGCACCCCCAGGCCACTGCGACTCCCACCACGAAGGACCCCAGCCCTCTCTCAGCCAACACCGCCCCGCCCACCGTCTCAGACATCGTGCTTCTTCTGGTGGGCCAGGAGTCTCTCCTCGTCATCGAAGGTCTGGCCACAGATGGCACAGCAGAAGGCGCCGTCCCGGATGTGGCTCTTGCGGTGAGTGATGAGGTTGGACTTCTGGCTGAAGCTGCGGTCGCAGTCGGGGCAGGCGTAGGGCCGCTCGCCCGTGTGGATGCGCCGGTGCGACACCAGGTTGGACTTCTGGCTGAAGGCTTTGCCGCAGTCGGGGCAGACGTAGGGCTTCTCGCCGGTGTGGATGCGCCGGTGCGCCGCCAGGTAGGGCTTGTGGCGGAAGGCCTTGCCGCAGTCGGGACACACGAAGGGCCGGTCGGGGGCGTGGTCGCGCCGGTGCGCAGCCAGATGGCTGCCCTGGGAGAAGCGGCGGCCGCACTCCTCGCAGGCGAAGGGCCGCTCGCCGGAGTGCACGCGCGAGTGCGCCACCAGGTGCGTCTTCTTGCCGAAGTTCTTCCCGCACTCGGCGCAGGTGAAGGGCCGCTCCCCAGTGTGCTGCCGCTGGTGGGCCCGCAGGAAGCGCTCCAGCCGGAAGCTCCTGCCGCAGTCGTCGCAGCTGTAGAGGGAGGGAGGCGCTTCGGCCCGGTCCTGCGGGGACCCTGGCGGGGCTCCCGGCGGTGGCTCCTGGGCCGGTTTCAGCGGTGCCGCCAGGGTGGGCTCGGCCGCGGACTCCTGGGGGCCGGCTGGCAACTGGGGGCTCCCCGGGCCGGGGGTGGCTTGGGCCGTCCCCTCGGATCGCTTGTGAATCTTGCTGTGAGACAGCAGGTTGGGTTTGTGCCGGAAGCGGCGGCCGCACTCTTTGCACGGGTAGGGCTTCTCGCCGGTGTGGATGCGCCGGTGGGAAGTCAGGTAGGGCTTATTGGTGAAGCGCTTCCCGCACTCGGGGCACTGGTGAGGTCGCTCGCCCGTGTGCACGCGGCGGTGGGCGATCAAGTTGGGCTTGTGCCGGAAGCGCTTGCCACAGCAGGCACACTGGAAGGGGCGGTCGACGGCATCCCCACCGGGCCGGGGGGCGGTCACCGCGGGGCGGCCCCTGGGCCGGGGCCCCAGAGCCTTGGCTGCGGCCTCCTCCAGGGCCTCGGCTACGTGCACCCGCTTGTGGGCAACTAGCTGGTCCCACTGGGCAAAGCTCCGGCCGCAGTTGCCGCATATGAAGGGCCGGGCCTCCGGGGCGGGAGGGTGGCACCGACGCAGATGAGCTCGAAGCTGCTTTCGTCGCCAGAAGCGTCTCTCGCATTCAGGACAAGCGATGGGCCGCTTTGCAGCAGAATGGGCCCGCAGATGCAGAACCAGGGCCACCCAGCCACGGAAGCTCTGCCCACAGAGGTGGCAGGCGAATCCCAGGTCTGGGGTGGCAGCAGCATGGACCTGGCGGTGCAGTGCTAAGAAGGGGGCATGGCGAAAGCGACGGCCACACTCAGGGCAGGGCAAGGGCAGCCGGGCCTGGCAGCGGCGGGCGTGAAGCCACAGAGCCACCCAGCCAGAGAAGTGCCTTCGACAGTGGGCACAGCGATGGGCCCTGCCTGGGGCTTGGGCACCAGACTGGGCCACTGACGTGCCTTGTTGCCTCAGCCTGCGGGGCTCCTTCTCCAGGGTCTGGGGTGACTCCTGGGAGGGCCCAGAAAGGAGTCGGGGCTGGGCCGGGCCCATGGCCAGGGGGCCCCTGCAACGACGTTCCAGCATCGGTTCTTCCTCTGCTGAGGGTGGAAAAGCACAGTCACTCCAGAGACCAACTCACCCTGCCCCTGTTTTTCCCCTCCCAACCTCAGCCCCGGACAGGAGCTGCCATCTACGAACCCCTAGAACCCTGGACGCGGAGCTAGACTACTCTCCTGTTTCCTTGTGTGATACGTATTATTTCAATCTTGGGTTTTTAGATAACATTTCAAGGATGTTTGTCTTGTGTCTTTATTGCCCTGGAAACTTCCAGAAGGGAGGGACTCTGATACTAGAATCCCCCTCATGGCAGCTACCCCAGGGTCAGACAGGGAGTAAATGCTCCAGTGCTGAATGCACAAACATTCCTGCCACAGGACTCACCAGAAAACGTGGCCACTGCTCCCTACAGTGCCTTATGCTTTTCCAAGCGCTTTCCTGCTGCCCTCTCCCTGTGTCTGCTATTTTCTATGCCACATCTGAGCTGCACAGCAACCCTGTGAAGCTGGACAAGCAGACACTGAGCTTCCTGTTTGACAGACGAAGCAACTGTGAGGCATCAAAGATGAGGAGACCTGCCCAACGTGACACAGTAAGCCAACAGCAGAACCAAGACTAGGGAACAGGTCTTTAAACTTCCAGGCCAGTGCTCTTTCCTCTAAAATGCCTGGGTTTGCAAAGATCTCAGAGAAAAAAGTTTCTATAGCCTTTCATTCCTAGCCCCACAGGGGAGGCACTTGCAGCGTTACTAACTGCAGCCTCTGCAGGAGGCGGGAGGACAAGTGAGAACGGCCCTTCTCCGGGAACACAAGCGGAGCCCTGGGTGCTACTCCCACCAGTCTAACGCCAGACCACTGCCTGCCCAGACTGCGCCCACATTCTGTCCGCCTGCCTTCTTCCACCCACACAAATTAGGACATTGCAGGAAGGAATGCTCTCCCTGAATCCAAGGAACACCCACAGCCTGCTGCCTTCAGGGTCCGATCACTGGCTCTGCCTCCCTCGGGGTGCTGGAGATAACTGGGGCAAGAGAAGGGGAGGGAAGATGAGATTGCAATCTGGGTCCCCTGCCCGGTCCTGCCCCAGCCTCGCCAGGAGCTGCCCTGTGTTCAGCTCTTCCACAGCTCAGGGGAGCCCAGACTCCTGCACAGGAGCCTCCTCCGCGGAAGGAGGAAGGAAGCAGTTAGGTTCCTAAGGGCCCTTCTGTGCCTGCTCACAAGCTCCAGATACATCCTTCTAAATTCCCTAGAGCCCACTCTCTTCTCAGGGAACACAAAGGTCACTCATTCCCAGTGTCGGACTGTGCACAGGGAAGACCCCAGGATATGAGAAAGGGCCATTTCCTTCCGCCGGGATGGGGACGCCTGTGCACCCCAGTTGTGGAGTGGTTTGGGAGCACAGCAAAGGACAGACTCTACCCTGGAGACTGCAGAGCTGGGGACGAGGCTTTTTCCAGCTCCTCTTGGGGATGTTCCTGGGAATACTTCCGCGGCTGCAGCGCCTGCTTCGGCCCACACTCCGGTAGCCCCCGGGTGTCAGAGAAAACTGCAGCAATAAAGACACCCCTACCCCCATGGCAGAGCTCAGACCTCTGACTGCAGAGAGGCCAGCCTTACCTGTGGGGAGGGGAGAGAAAACAGGAGTGAGGCTCTGAGCTCCTCTAGGGCAGTCAGCTTTGTGTCCTCACCAGCCACAACCCCTCCCCCCACAAAGCCACAAGCACCAGCCATAAGCCCCACACCCTGCCTGGCAGAGTGACCTGAATGGACATTGGATTAATAAATGAATGTGCCCCTTCAACAAGGAAGCACACTGCTGTCTTTGGGGATCTCTTCCTTCCCTGCTAAGGTCACAGAACGAATTCTCTATTCTGTGGCCAGAGTCTGGGCTTTCCCTGATGGCCAAAGGCCGGCCTATGGCAGGAACTCTGGAATCCCTGCTGGCTCCCCTTCCCTCAACCTCCTCCCGACAGGAATTCCAGGCCTATTTCCCATGGGGCTGCGCAGGGCCAGCTGCTGTGACCAGGACTCAGTCAGAATCCCCTTCCGCATCGTGGCTGCCCGCGGGTGGCAGAACTCCCACACCGCCCTTTTGTACTGATGCGTGTCCTCCGTCCACGCTCCCAGGCACACAGGTCCCGTTCTTGCGAGTGAGCCATTTCGGGTCCCACGCACGGCGCAGCTCGCGAAGCCTGTGCGCAGGTGCGCTCCCCCACCCCCGCAGATCCAGCAGCGTCCCCCCCGCGCACTCACACACGGTCGCGCACACTCACGGTCACGCGCCCCGCAGGTGGAG
>NW_012115154.1:18337096-18337759 GCF_000951035.1 Colobus angolensis palliatus | reverse complement strand
GGCCGCAGTGCGGACGCTTGCGGGAGCGGCGGTCCCGGGACGGCGGTGGCGCATCTGGAAGTCCCTAGCTTCCGATTTGTTCCAAAGTGGAGCACAAAATGGCCCGATCCTGCGAACTTTGAAAAGGCCTCTCTTCCCTGTTTTCCAGAAATTAAGAAAGAGCAGAAGTTGCTGGGCTTCCTCTGGCTGCGGGCCAGGCGCAGGGCGACGGCTGAGGTGGCCGTTGGCACACGTGGGGCATTTCGCTTGGAGAGGCGCAGCAGCCTGTGTGGCGTCTGCGGTGGCAGGTGCGAGCCTGTGCCCATGACTCACCCACTAGCAGGTGGCCCTGGCTTTCCAAACTAAACACTTCCTGGGGTTTCCAGGGTAGTACAATTTCATGTACTTTCATGCTTTTCAACACAGGCAATTTTTGAATTGTATAATTAGTCGTAAAAACACTTTTTAAATCTATTGCATAAATAGGAAATAGGGGAACATGAAACACTCAGTTTTACCTCCTAGAGTCAAGTATATTTAATATTTTGGTATGTTGTCTCCGGTGTTTTCTCTATGTATATCCATGGCATGTCTGGCATAATTGGGATAATGCCTTGCAAAGATGTATTCTGCCTTCTTCACTTAACACGATCTTGTGAATTTTCTTCCATTTTATTATTCTTT
>NW_012115154.1:18328887-18336481 GCF_000951035.1 Colobus angolensis palliatus | reverse complement strand
TTTTAAACATGATTATGGCTTTATAAAAGGAGTATATTTTTAAATGTTTTCTAAATTATCTTACAGGAAAGCTTATTAGTTTTCCCTGAGAAATGCCCATTTTCCATATACTTGACATCACAGACTTTTTTTAAAAAAAATTAGTTTGAAATGGTTATTTCTCATCTTTTGTACTTGCATTTCTTAGAGTACTAGTTAGCTGGATTGTTTTTTCACATGGTTAATTTTTGTCAGTTTTATTTTCTTTTTTGTGAATTTGTTTATGTCCATTTGCCCAATTTTCTATTTGCCCATTTTAAAAGTTGGGAAGTTGGTTTATTGTTTGGGGGGCACTCATAAAGTACAGGTATTAAAGACTTGGACTTGTCATGTTTGTTGCAGATGTATTTCCTCCATTTGTACTTTAACTTGTTAACTTTTTTTCTTTTTTGAAACAGGGTCTCACTCTGTCACCCAAGCTGAAGTGCAGTAGCACGATCATGGCTTACTAAAGCCTGGACTTCCTGAGCTCAAGCAATCCTCCCACCTCAGCTTCTGAGTAACTGGCACTACACGGTCACATCACCACATCCAGCTAATTATTTTATTTTAATTTTTTCTTTTGTAGAGATGGGGTCTCACTGTGTTGCCCAGGCTGGTCTCAAACTCCTGGACTCAAGTGATCCTCTGGCCCCAGCCTCCCAAAGTGTAGTGATTACAGATGTGAACCACTGCATCCGGCCTACCTTTTCAGTTGTTGATGTGAGAAAGTTTTGTTTTAGTCTATGTGCTGCTGAAGCAAGCATGAAAAAGTTTTGTTTTATTTTTATTTTATTTTTATTTATTTATTCATGTATTTATTTTTTGAGACGGCGTCTCGCTCTGTCTCCCAGGCTGGAATTCAATGGCGCCATCTTGGCTCACTGCAAACTCCGCCTCCAGGGTTCACGCCCTTCTCCTGCCTCAGCCTCTTGAGTAGCTGGGACTACAGGCGCATGCCACCATGCCCCGACAGTTTTTTCTATTTTTAGTAGAGACGGGGTTTCACGGTGTTAGCCAGGATGGTCTCGATCTCTTGACCTCGGGATCTGCCCGCCTCGGCCTCCTAAAGTGCTGGGATTACAGGCGTGAGCCACCGTGCCCAGCGAGCAAGTTTTGTTTTAATGTGCCAAAACTTAGAGTTGTAAAACTACATTTAATGTTTGTAGCTTTATCACAGAAAATAAGTTTTGGTAGCTAGTAGTTTAAGTGCTTCCCCTACACACAGATTCTGGATTTTTTTATTCTTCATAACTTCTTAGCTAGAATCATTTCATTTATTCTTCCAAACTGAGGTGGAGCCTGCGCTCTTCTTAGAGGCCTGCAGGAAGTGGGGAGGGGGCAAGCATGGAAATAAAGGAAAATCTTGAATTCCCTCAAGGGAAATTCCAGGCACCCAGCTAGCAACCTAGTAAACAAGAAGGTAACTGTAGCTTAAAACAAGGAAGTTAGAGTCACAAAATACTTGGTTCCCTATAGAAACTAAACATCTTAATATATGTCCATGAGTTGCTCTTCAGAAACCTGGACCCCTCTCCCAAATGGATGCTCTGGCCTGTAGACCTCAGAGAAGAGGGAGCTGAGGACTGAACTCTGCTGTTCTTTGTTCTAAATTTCTTCCTGAGAATCCTGATGGAAGTTGGGCCAAACCTAAACATTCCTTTCTGCTGACCCCAAGGTTTTAGACAAAGCTTGGCTTCCTTAACTTATCACAAATCAGAGTCTTTGAATTCACATAGGACCTTTAAGGCTCCTCCTTCAAGATATCCTGCCCTTTGAGGCCAAACCAGTGCATAACCTCCATGTATCGATTCACAATTTTGCCCATAACTTCTCCTTTCCTGAAATTTACCCCTGCTTTTAAAAACCCTTGCTTGTGGCCGTGCCCAGTGGCTCATGCTTGTAATCACAGCACTTTGGGAGGCCAAAGTGGGCAGATCACAAGGTCAGGAGTTTGAGACCAGCCTGGCCAACACATTGAAACCCCGCCTCTACTAAAAATACAAAAATTAGCTGGACATGGTGGCAGGAACCTGTAATCCCAGCTACTCGGGAGGCTGAGGCAGGAGAATCACTTGAACCCAGGAGGCGGAGGTTGCAGTGAGCCAAGATCATGCCACTGCACTCAAGTCTGGGCAGCAGAGCTAGACTCCAACTGGGGAAAAAAAAGACACCTTGCTTGTAAGTCATTGAAGAGGTCAGATCTTAAGTATGACCCGCTTCTCCTCACTTGGTGCCCTGCGGATAAATGTGCTCCTTTCTCCGGATGCAAAACCTCAGTGTTGGTGTTTCTTCTTAATGCACCGGGCAAGTAGACCTCAGTTCAGTTTTGTAACAAAATGCACTTTAGAATTTCTTGTCAATATTTTAAAAACCTGATTGTCTTTAAGATTCATGGCTCTCCATTCATTCAGGTCTTATTTTACCTATCCCAGTCAAGTTGACTAATTTGTACATTAACTACTTAACTTTTAAAGTTTTTTTTTTTTTTTTTAGACAGTGTCTAGCTCTGTCACCCAGGCTAGAGTGCAATGCGCAGTATCAGCTCACTGCAACCTCTGCCTCCCAGGTTCAAGCGATTCTCCTGCCTCAGCCTCCCTAGTAGCTGGGATTACAGGCACGCACCACCACACCTGGCTAATTTTTGTATTTTTAGTAGAGATGGGGTTTTGCCATGTTGGCCAGGCTAGTTCTGAACTCCTGACCTCAGGTGATCGGCCCACCTCGGCCTCCCAAAGTGCTGGAATTACAGGCGTGAGCCACCACACCCAACCCGACTTTTATACTTTAAGAATGAAATTCACAAATATGAAAAAAATCTTTGTCATATCATATAGTTTGGGGGTTCTGGAAATATCATCATAGCATATTGTAGAATATAGGCAAAGTTTAGTAGTTACGGAAGAATGAATTTTTCTACCAACAATGCAATAAGAAGATGCTCCAGTTTTTACCTACTTAGTAATTTAACAGTTAACATTTTGGGAGGCTTTACTTTGTGTCAGGCATGGTGATAAACTCCTCACATACATATCTTACTTAATCCACTCAACAACCCTATGCAATACTCTTCTGGTCCTTATTTTACAAATGTAACAACCGAGACTCTGAAATGTTCAGGAACTTACCGAAGGCCACTCAGCTGGATAGTGGCTGATTTGAACTCAAGTAGTGCCCCTCTGTCCTCAGTGTTAACCACTGAAGTTGCATGTGTGCTGACCCAGGCACAGAGTAAGTGTCGGGTCCCCCGGGGTTAATGAGTGAGTTTGGACATCTAATGCTTCTCCATTCCTAAAATTCAACTTGATTCCTACCTTCCTGCAAGAGCCTGCGAAGGAGAATTCCTTCATAGACTCACTTCTTGTCTGTAATCCGCCTTTCATAACAGAAAAGTACTTCATTTAAACAAGGCCCTAACCTTCTTCTCTCTGCCCAGCCCCCACTAGAGGAAATGTCTCTCCTCCCAGTCAGGAGTTAACCACCTGCTGTAACTTCCTCTTTAGGCATAGCCAGAGGAAACTAAGTATGACTGTGCTTTCGCTCTGCAGAAAGAAAATGAGTGGCGAAGGGGTTGTGGAGGGATTCCTGAGCCTTTATGCCAGCTGGAAGCTTAAGGCCTTGGTATCTGAGACTTCACCCTTCAAAATGTCTTAGAGGATGGCCCAGCAACCAGCCAAATGGCCCAATGGCCTAGCCCAGTGGAGACGGTCTCAGCTTTTGACAATCTAGCTAGAGAAAGGGCTGGACAGGAAGGGCCCACTGGACAGCGAATATTGATAGGGCCCCTGGGAGGATCCATTTTCTCCTCCAACAGTGCCTGGCTCCCATTATCGGATTAGATGCAAAGTGGGCTGGCATGCCAGGGGGTGACAGGAACAGTGTCTCCAGAAATCCTCTATGAAGACACCCAAGTATTGTTTAGAAGCAGCTCTGTATCTAGAAGATGGAAAACTGCACCCACTTCTTGCAGACATACAGTTCCAGTTCCCCCTACAGGACTTGCTCATACATGCAACAAATATTTAATCAGTGCCCACCATCTGCCACTGTGCCAGGTGCCCGACCTCATCATGAGTCAGGCAGAGGTGGTCCATGCAGTTTTCCCACAATGTGAGAGGGTGTTGAGGAGACTTTTAATGCTCATTTAACTACAGAAATATCTCTTGGTTTGGTACTTACTACAAAGTAAAACCAAGCACTTGTTGGTAATTTCTGGATGGATGACTGTGGAAAAGCTGGAGGAGACTGAGGATCAAGTGAGGAGAGATGGAGACTTCGCTTTAATGAACCTGACCTTAACTATCATCACCGTTACCTCCTGCCGCATCCCTACAGCAAATATGCAAGACTGTCACGCAGCTAATTTCCAGGGGTTTACAGTTTGGGGAGGCAGCAGAAAGCACATCCCTCACTGACCCTGATGGGGGGCAATTCGCTGGCAGCAGTCACAGGTACACATTCCCCAGCTGGAGGGCACCAAGAGAACAGTTGGGGAGGCCCCAAAATATGAAGGGTTGTTGAGCTGAAGGCAGTGAAAAAGTAAATGGAAGAAAGCTCTCTGCCCTCCACTTGCCTAAATGCAGGATATAGATTTAGAAGCATAAAAGGTGTCCGCTCCCTCTCTCTACCAGGGAAAACAAGTTAACTACTGAAGACAACTTTAGACTCTCATGGGCCTGGAGCTGGAACCAGAGGAATCGACATGAAGGTGCTTTACTAACTCTATTTATCTGCCGGTTACTCACCTTTCTACAAGTTCCCCCCTTAGACACTCAAAGTTCTTTTCCTTTGTCCTGTCACTTCCTTGAAACTTGGCTTTTCTTTGTTGAAGATGCTATACAAGCTGGAATTCAAAGCTACCTCTTTGAGAACTACTCAATTCCTGCGTGTCTCCCAGGCAGATGTGAAATATACATGTTAATAAACTTCCACTGGTTTTTCTCGTTAATTTGTCTTTTGTAACAGGAGTCCATTCCAACCACAAATCTACGGGGGTTGAGGTAAAACCCCTATAGTGGCACACACTGAAGAAGGCCCCCTCACTTTCCAAGGTTTCCCATCTCAGGTGGAAGGAGGCCTGCTAAGTCATGTGGAAATTATTCAGGAAAAGATCAAAGTGCTTCTATTTCTGCAGTTCCAAAAATATCTTTAAGTGCATGAAAACATGTATAATGCATGACAGGGACACACGCTGTAAGAGAAGCCCTGGGCTGAGATCAAATGTCAGTCCCCAAATTCCACCACACAAGATGCTTTCCTGCCGTATATCTAGTTCCCAGAGTCTCTTGCTAAAATAAAAAGAATCCAGCTGGTAAAACGAGTATCAGGTAGATGGCTCAGATTTCCTGCAGAGGAAACTGGTACATGTGCATGCCCCATAATGGTGAGGCCTGCTTCCCACCCTTATCCCCCACCCCTGCACCATAGTCTCCCTCACCGGGACTCTGCAGTAGTGGCCAGCCACTCCTCCTGCCTCCGCTCTGGCCCCATAAAGTCCGTCTCCACTTAACCAGCTTGGCCCTTTAAACATGAATCAGATCAGGCAGCTCCCTTGCTGGGGAACTCCGAGGCCTCCTGCTAACATTTGGACTAACATCCAAGCCGCTGCCAAGGCCTGCAGGGTTCCTGCAGACCTTGGTGCACCTGCCAGACACTGCCCCAGCGGCCACCACTCATTTCCACCTTAGGGCCTTTGGAGTTGCTGCTGCATCTGCCTAGACAATCCTCCTCTAGGTCCACATGGCCTTCCATTCTTCACTGTATTCAGATTTTGGCTCAAATCTCCTCGCCTCAAAACATGCTTCCCAACAAACCCCTCTAAAATAGCTTCACACCTAGATGAGATTCCTAGGACTGCTCTAACAAATGACCACCAGCTCGGCCTGAAAGAACTGGCATTTATTCTCTTACAGGACTGGAAGTCAGAAGCCCAGAATGTTTCACTGGGCCAAAGTCAAGGTGTTGGCAGGGCCCTACTCCCTCCAAAGTCTCTCAGGGAGGAGGATCCTTCCTTGCCTTTTCCAGCTGGAAGAGCTGCTTCCTTGGCATTCCTGGGCTCGAGGCCCCTCACTCTGTCTCCCAAGCCCACAGTGCAGCATCTTGCTACACTTGTCACTTTGCTGGCCTGTGCTGCAGCCGAGTCTCCCCTTGCACCCCCGCCAACACAAAGACACATGTAATTACCCAGATAGCCAGGAGAACTGTAAAAGCAAATACAAGTCAAAAAGAAAAATAAGTTTTCTTTCTCCCTGGTGAAAAAAGGCAGAGATGACCCCCTTTTCTTAGCACATTTACGTTAGAAAGCTTGTGGTTGTGAATTTTCTTCTGTCCATGTGAGATATATGTAAATCCTTTATTTTATTTTATATTTTTATTGTTTTTTAGAGGCAGAGTCTTACTCTGTCAGCCATTCTGGAGTACAGTGATGCTCACTGCAGCCTCAAACTCCTGGGTTCAAGTGGTTCTCTTGCTTCAGCCTCCCAAGTGGCTAAAAAAATTTATAGAGACACGGTCTCGTTATGTTGCCTAGGATGGTCTCAAACTCCTGGCTTCAGGTGATCCTCCTGTCTTGACCTCCCAAAGTGCTGAGATTATAGGCGTGAGCCACCACACTGGGCAGAGATGTACATAAATATTTTTGAAAGCTAAGAAAAAACTTTTGGCAGCTTTACAACTCAGAACTGTTTTTCTCAAGGACCTGGGGGCTAGCTTTTTGAAATGCAAACATCAGTAATCCCAGAACTTTGAGAGGCTGAGATGGGAGGATTGTTTAAAGCCAGGAGTTCAAGACCAGTCTGGGCAACACAGTGAGACTTCGTCTCTACAAAAAATAATGGAAAAGAAAAGTAACCGGGCATGGTAGTGCACACCTATAATCCCAGCTACTCAGGAGACTCAGGTGGGAGGATCACTTAAGCCCAGGAGTTTGGGGTTACAGAGAGCCATAATTGTGTCACTACACTCTAGCCTAAGCAACAGAATATGACCCTGTCTCTAAAATATATACATACATGTGTATGTGTGTGTGTATGAAATGTAAACATCAAGGAAGACAGTGTCCCTATCTCCCAGTCTTCATGGGAGGGAGAGGGTTAGTCTCCTAACTTTGGCTCTAAATTGTAAACTTATCCTCTGTCATAAGATATGAGTTTATTTTTCCTTTGGATAAAGGCAATTAGCAAACACAAATGGTTATCCCAATTACCAAGTGAATCTAGAATGAACTAAGTGTGAAAAATGGCATTGTCCAGTCTGCTCACTGCGGGTGAGTCACTTATTTTTGTGTGCGTGGTGTTTGTGTGTGGTGGGCTGTATGTGTCTGGTGTGTGTGTGGTGGGCTGCATGTGTGTGGTATGTGTGTGGTGGGTTTTGTGTGGTGTTTGTGTGTGTGTGGTGTGTGTTTGGTGTTGGTGTGTGTGGTGGGTTGTGTGCGTGTGGTGTGTTGTGTGTGTGGTGTGTGTGTGGTGGGTTGTGTGTGTGTGGTGAGTTGTGTGTGTGGTGGGTTGTGAGTGTGTGTGGTGAGTTACATGTGTAGTGGGTTCTGTGTGTGTGGTGGATTGTGTGTGTGTGGTGGGTT
>NW_012115154.1:18322488-18324221 GCF_000951035.1 Colobus angolensis palliatus | reverse complement strand
TTTATTTTTGTCTTTGCCGTCTCTTAGTGAGTTTCCTGTGATGTGCATCTCATTCTGGTTTAATGGTTATTCAAGAATAAAACTTTTATATCTCTTCTATTTTGTGGAGAGGTTTTCTGGGTTAATAGGATATTTTGTTTTTAATTATATTTCCCCACCATAATATCCACACTTCAAAATTTTTAGCTTAATTACATCTGCAAAATACCTTTCGCCATGCGGGGTCATATTCAGGGGTTCCAGAGATTAGGACCCAGATATCTTTGGGGCTACTTGGGGCCCTTTTTTGAGGTTATGAAGCCCCTTCACCTACCCCATCACCTTACAGCCCCCACTCAGCTATATTGTTTACAGCATTCTCACCTACCTGAAACTAGTGACACATTTATTCACTTGGACAGTTTTTTCTAGTTCCCACCACAATAGAAACCACACGAAGGCAGGGATTTGGCCTGTATTTTCACCACAATATAACCAGTCTCTAGAAAGGTGTCTGGCCCGTGGTACGTATTCAGTAAGTGTTTGTGGTTAAAATGAATGAGCAAATGTCAGCGCAATCCCATGGTTAAGCTAATTTGATTAGACCACACTGAATTGCCAATGCATTATACAGCAGTGTGAAGCTTTGTTTTTTTTTCTTATTTTTTAAGAGAAAGGGTCTCACAGTGTTGCCTGGGCTAGACTTGAACTCTTGGGCGCAAGCATTCCTCCAATCTCAGCCTCCTGAGTAGCTGGGACTACAGGCAAGAGTGCCCGGTACCCGGTATGTGAACCAATTGTTAGCAGTAAATTTCTAACTGTTTTCCCTTGGCTGCTGCTTGGCAAGCAAGTGATGAGAGTCTGGTAGAACCTGCAGTGAGAGGAAATACCATCTTTTCTTAGAGAACCATTTAAATCAGCATGTAAGTGAGGCAAAGAACAAGAACTTGGAGGAAAGGTTGTTTATAATTCTCTTCCTTGAAGGATTGATTATAGGTAGCAAGGCCTTAAATATACTCTTTTTTTCAGGAACAGTATTCCAGTTAGGATAACTGGAATGCAAGAACCTTTCAGGGCACCTCTCATGCCAAGGGGGACATGACGTGGCCAGAGTCACCTGCTGGTGGGAGGAAGGCGCTCCCTCCTTGCTGAGTATGCTCACCACTGTGCCTCTCGGTGATTTGGTCTTGGGGACTGTACATTGCCAGCAACAATCTGCAACAAATCGTTTTGGTACCTCAGTCAAGAGAGAACATGCTCCACTTTAATTAGAAATTTGCTCTGTTACTCTTTTAAGG
This sequence comes from Colobus angolensis palliatus, assembly GCF_000951035.1. NCBI lineage: Eukaryota > Metazoa > Chordata > Mammalia > Primates > Cercopithecidae > Colobus > Colobus angolensis. The sequence goes on along the minus strand of NW_012115154.1, from coordinate 18,322,944 downwards.
TCAAATCTCATTTATGATTACAATGCTGTGCCTCTTTCTACTCCAAACTGGTATGAGGTTTTATCTTCAACTCGAGTCAGAAGATTAATTTAGAGCCCAGGTGTACCTGTTCTTGGATTTAATATCTGCTAACATCCAAGCTTGATTTGGAAATGCAAGGAGATTCTGAACAGACTCTGCTAAGTCTGTGATGCGGCAGAAGCAGGCGTATTGTCAAGCGGTAGTTTCCTATGGGTGGCATATGGAACGGTTTATGAGCCATCTGTGCACATTTACCAAGTCACTGAAATACCACCGCTAACCTCAGCTCACTCCTGCGCAGACCCCTTTCACATGAAACCACGCGGTGACTTGGAGGAATCAGAGTGTAGACCTGGCTTCAACTCTTTACCCTCTCATCTGCTTCCAAGACCGAATCCTGGTCATGGTTCAACTTGTTGCCTTCAGAGTTGCCAG
>NW_012115154.1:18319750-18321717 GCF_000951035.1 Colobus angolensis palliatus | reverse complement strand
CAATAATATATTACAAATTATTTTAAAAAGAACACTTGAAAAGCATTTAATTTCACAGCATCTAAACTACCGTGGTATCTAAGGTGGATAAAGGTGAGAGTATAGGGGACCTCCTTGTGCTGGAATCTCTTGTTTACAATAGAAAAACAAAACCTGGCCTGTCTTAGGACCTCTCTGCTTCCTTTAAAGTTTCAGTTTGATTATGTCACGTTTAGCATGAATGACTCCATTCTGGCGGTCTATATCTACACTACTGTATCACTAACTACGGTATCACTGGCTGAGATGCCACTCATTTTCTATGACCTGAGCTGGTTTACGGTTCTAACAAATATGCACATGGCATATAAAACCAGTGCAACAAATTGGCATGATTTTTGGTTAGAATGAAATTAGGAGAAGTTCTTTTTACTTTTTAATATTTTTTAAAGGCAGTCAAATTTAGCAGTGGAGGACTGTATACCAACTTTAGTGACACTAATGTGAATCAATCCTGATAACTCAGTACCAGCCAAGAAGTTCTGAGGATGAAACCACAAATCAACAAGGGATGATGGAAGTAGGTAAGAAAAATAATTCCACAGCATTGTTATTTGAAACTATAGAACCCCCTAAGTTTAAAGAGTAATGAACATGGGTTGTGCTCAGCATCTCCATCTAGTGGTAGGTTTTTTGTTGGTTGTTTTATTTTTGTTTTTTTTTTGAGACAGGGTCTCACTTGCCGTGCCCTGGGATACAGTGGTGCAATCATAGGCTGGGGTGCAGTGGTGCAATCATAGCTCACTGTAGCATCCAGCTCATGGGCTTGGATCCTCCTGCCTCAGCCTCCCAAGTAGCAGGCACCACTATGCCCAGCTAAGCTTTTTTATTTTTCCGAGATGGGGGTCTTACTATGTTGCTGAGGCTGGTCTTTAAGTCCTGGTTTCAAGTAATCCTCCCGCCTCAGCCTCCCAAAGTGCTGGGGTTATAGGTGTGAGCCACAAGCCCTGTTTATAGCAGCGTTCATCCATTCATAAGGGCAGAGTCCTTATGACCTAAACACCTCCCATTAGGCCCCAACTCCCAACACAGTTGCATTGGAAGTTAAATTTCCAATACATGAACTTTAGAGGACACAGACCATAGTTGGGTTTAAACATATGAATTTGGGAAGAATATAGTTATGGGCTAAATTATGTCCTCCTCCCAAAAATTGTGTGTGTGCATATATATATATATATTTAAATGTAGTTGTTTGTCTTTCTAAGTAACTCATAGACTCTGATTAAACGTGGTGGATTACATACATATGTTTATCCCCTCCCACTCCTGTCACATTTGCCATGGTGGACTCAGCTTGTGCACTAGGCCTCAACAGACCGCCAAAATGGAGTCATTCATGCTAAATGTGACATAATCAAACTGAAACTTTAAGGAAGCAGAGACGCCCTAAGACAGACCAGGTTTTGTTTTTCTATTGTAAACAGGAGATTCCAGCACAAGGAGGTCCCCTATACTCTCACCTTTATCCACCTTAGAAAATCCACTCTTCTACTATTTCCCAGTGGGATATGGTACCAAATAAGTACATTCATGATGGTGACAGGGCGTCATCGATGCCTAAAGCTTTGAGACGTTGACTGAAAAGGGAAGATCATTAAGTTTAGCCCAAAGCTGCCTCCTAATGTGTTTTAAGTTTGGCCCCAAGGTTTCTCCTACCTAGTTAACAGTGAGCTAACCGGATGTATAAACAAACTATAACCTACTCTTGTGCCAAACACTAAGTTTCAGCCAATCAAAGGCAACCAACTGTTCAAACCAGGTTCAAATGAGGCAAACTCGAAGCTGTAACCAATCTGGCTGCTTCTGTACCTCACTTCTGTTTTCTTTCTGTCACTTTCCTTTTTCTGTCCATAAATCTTCCTTGGCCACGTGGCAGCTCCAGTCTCTCTGAACCTATTCTTCTGGTTCAGGGGACACCAGATTCA
>NW_012115154.1:18297163-18319120 GCF_000951035.1 Colobus angolensis palliatus | reverse complement strand
CTGAAAATTTTTTTGTAGAGATGGGGTCTCACTATGTTGCCCAGACTGGTCTCCCGCCTTGGACTCCCAAAGTGTTGGGATTGCAAAATTCACAAGGAGAAAGATGGTGGGGAAGCAATGGTGGTAACGGACTGAGCAGAGCAGAGTCCCTGCGGTGGGGTGCGGCGGGGGGTAAGAGAATTGAATTCATTGACCCCTGAAACGGGTCTGAACCAAGAGACACAAGGTGCAGGAGAGACAGAGTGAAGCTGGGGACACTGGAGAACACCCCCTGCAATGCTCCACCGCTGCAGGAGGCCAGAGTATACTCTGCAGGAATGGAACAGGTAAAAGCAAAAGGCTCATACAGGGAGGTAACGTCAAAGTCCCTGTGCTAAATGGTGGCTGTCAGCCTTCTGACCCCACTTGGCCTCCAGAACACAAACAGCCTGGTGGTGACAAAAGCTCTGAGGATTCTTTGTTGGAAAAACTGCAAACTGCATAGGCCCAAAGACATGTAGGTAATACTGACATTTGGGATCATTTAAATAAACAAAAAATCAGCCTCACTACTTGATCACCCTGCAACACAACCCACCAATTAACAGGGCCCCACCTTCCCGTGAAGCTTTCAATTAGGCTTTTTAGGAATGACTCTAACCTGAAAGACCAAAACCACAGCTGAAATAAGGAGATGAATGGAACTTTAAAAAAGAAATCCTATATTTATAGGATGGTATTTTAAAAGTAGGAATAAGCTTTTAAAAAGGAAAGAGCTAGGCTGGCCATGGTGGCTCACGCCTGTAATCCCAGCCCTTTGGGAGGCTGAGACGGGCGGATCACAAGGTCAGCCGTCCTGGCTAACATGGTGAAACCCCGTCTCTACTAAAAAATACAAAATATTAGCTGGGCGTGGTGGCTGGTGCCTGTAGTCCCAGCTACTTGGGAGGCTGAGGAAGGAGAATAGCCTGAACCCAGGAGGTGGAGCTTGCAGTGAGCCGAGATCGCATCACTGCACTCCAGCCTGGGTGACAGAGCGAGACTCAGTCTCAAACAAACAAACAAACAAACAAACAAACTCAAGCATTTCAAAAGGAAGTAAAAACTAATTTCAACTATAAGACATTCTAGGAAAGGAAAACCTATGGAAACAGTAAAAAGACCAGTATTTGCCGGGGTTTTAGGGACAGAGAAGGATGAATAGGTGGAGCACAGAGGATTTTTAGGAGGGTGAAATCATTTCCTATGATGCTGTCATGGTGGATACACCTCACTGTAGAATGTGCTACAGGGACCAAACTCTAATGTAAACTGTACTTCAGGTAATAATAATGTATCAATATTGGTTCATCAGTTGTAACAAATTTACCACACTAATGCAAAATGTTAATAATAAGAGAAACTGGGAGGGCAGTGGGGGTACGGGGAACCCTCTGTACTTTGTGCAGTTTATTTGTAAACTAAAAACTGCAGTAAAAAATAAAGTCTATTTTAAAAAGAGAAAAAAAGGACCTGAAAGTTTCCTCCTCCCTGTAGTCCTCCAGTTAGCCTCACTAGAGTCTGCTGTCCTTGCAAGTTCCTTGTAAATCTTTCCAGAATTACCCAATGCGATGTGTAAGCCTGTGTGCACATTCCTAGTTTTTACACAAATTGAAACATATCACACTGGATACATGGCTTTATATCTTTCTTTCTTTATCTTTTTATTTTTTAGAGATGGAGTCTCGCTATGTTGCCCACGCTAGAGTGCAGCTGCTATTCACAGGTGTGGTCATAGCACACAACAGCCTTAACTCCTGGGCTCAAGCCGTCCCCCCACCTGTCTCCAAAAGTGCTGGAATTACAGGTGTGAGCCACCATGCCCCGCCTACGCTGATTTTTTTTTTTTTTTAATCATGGAGAAACGTTTGATAGTCATGAAGTCCAATTCATCAATCTTTTATCTTATGGCATTGGGTTTTGTATTATACTTCCCCAGTAAAAAGTTATTAAGCAAACAAATGAATAAAATCCTCAAGTTGTTATCTGGTACATTTAATTTCATTCATCTGGAATTTATTATAGTGTAAAAAGCGAGGCAGGAACCAACATTAATCATTTTCCTCCACAAGGCTAGTCATATATTCCAACACCATTTATTGGTTAATGTATCTTTTTCCTTCTTTCCCTCTGCCCTCCATGTGCTTCTACACTCATTCCGCACTGAGACAATTCTTGCTAAAGTCACCCCTGGCCTCACTAGGTCCAGTGCTTTCTGGCATCATCTTCCTAAACCTCTGGGCACACACTGCCAGCCCTGCCTCCCCCTCCCAACATCCCCTTCCCCACCTCTGTGACACCACATGCTCCTGACCTGCCACTGAGCTCCTATCAGCTCATCTTCATCCACCCACCCCTCTTACTCCATGTTGGATCCCCTCCCAGTGAGGCCCTAACCTCTTCCCTCCTCACACTCTTCTGCCAGGGCTAGCTACTTCCTGCTCCAATCCCCAGTCTCATCTCTGCTCTGATCTCGATCTGCATGCAGATAACACAATTTCCCATCTGCAGCCAGAGCTCTACCAGCCCTGCTCACTCAACATCTCCACTGGCATATCCCACAGACACCTCACACTTCTCTCCTCACTGCCCTCCTGAGTCCCTCTTTCCCTGAGGATCATCACCGTGCCTACAGCTGTTCAAGCCAGAAACCTGGGATTCACCCCCTCTATTGACCTCAACCCCAACATCTGATCAATCACCAAACCTTTAGTCCCAAGGTATTTCTGGACTTTGTTTTTCCCATCTTCACTGCCCCCAGTTTTGTCCCAACCGCATTCATCTCTCACCTGGACAATCACAATTGCCTCCTGCTGAGATTTATTTCCTCTTATCCACTCTGCACAGCAGCCAGAGTGAGCTTTCAGAAATGCTATTGGGACCAGGCGCGTGGTTCACACCTGTAATCTCAGCAGTTTGGAAGGGCGAGGTAGGAGGATCACTTGAGCTCAGAAGTTCAAGACCAGTGTGGGCAACATAACAAGACCTCCTCTCTCCTGAAAACAAACAAACAAAAAAACCCCGAAAAACAAAAAAAACAAAACTAGCTGGGTGAGGTGGTCCTGTAGTCCTAGTTACTGGGAGGCTGAGGCAGGAAGATCAGTTGAGCCTACAAGATGGAGGCTGCAGTGAGCTCTGATTATGCCATTGCACTCCAGCCTGGGCAACAGAATAAGACTTTGTTTCAAAAAAAGAGAAAAGGAAAGAAGAGAAAATAAAATGCTATTGCTTTGTTTTTTTATTTTAAAAGTATTAAGGCCAGGTACGGTGGCTCAAGCCTGTAATTTCAGTACTTTGAGAGTCCAAGGTGGGTGGATTGCTGAACCCAGGAGTTTGAAACTAGCCTGGGCAATGTGACAAAATCCTATCTCAAAAAAAAAAAAAAAAAGGATGATGGCATGCACCTGTGGTCCCAGCTACTTGGGAGGCTGAGGTGGGAGGATCGCTTGAGCACAGGAGGTTGAGGCTTCAGTGAGCCATGATTGTGCCACTGCTCTCCAGCTTGAGCAACAGAGCAAGACCCTGTCTCAAAAAATAGTTTTAAAAGTCATTTTTATATTTTAATAGACAAATTATCCACGAGTTATACAAATTTAAAATTACAAGGGGAGTACAGTTTTCCTGCCTCTGTTTTCCCCAGCTGGACAGATCCTCTTCTCATAGGCAAACACTGTTACAAGTTTCTTGTTTTTCCCTTCTAGAAACATTCCATGCATTTACAAACACACAAATTTGTTCATTTTTAGTTTTTACTCACATAATTGATAACACATCCTCTGTCTGCACTATCCAATATGGTAGCCACCTGCCACAGGTTTAGGAACACTTGCCATGTGGCTGGTGTGACTGAGGTATTTATTGGAATGCTAAAACAAGAGATTGATGCTTCCAGTGTTGCTTCATTTCACTTCAGGGTACATATTGAAGATACTTGTGCTCAGTTTTCTGACATTTATTCTATGCAAGTCTCATGGCTACATTCATTAAAACTAATTCAGTATTTAAGTGGAAATGCTATGAATCATTGCTGGTTTTATGGAACTGTTGAAAGCAATGAAATATATGCATTTAACGATCTTTTCTTTACCAAAGATCATTTTCAGGGTTGTGGAAGAGTTCTTCTAAGATTTACTGTACTTTTAACTAACTCCAAGATTTTCTTGAGACAGAAACCATGACTACCAAATATACAATAATAAGTATTATTATTATTTGTTTTGGGGACAAGGTCTTGCTCTGTGGCCAAGGCTGAGAGTGGTGGCTCAAGCGTATAATCCCAACGCTTTGGGAGACTGAGGTGGGAGTGTCATGTAGTGGCATGATCATAGCTCACTGCAACCTTGACTTCCTGGGCTCAAGTGATCCTCCCACTCCAGCCTCCTGAGTAGCTGGGACCACAGACTTGTGCCACCACACTCAGCTAATTAAAAAAATTTTTTTTTGTAAAGATAGCCTCTCTCTATGTTGCCTAGGCTGTTCTTGAACTCCTGGGCTCAGTGATCCACCCACCTTGAACTCCCAAAGTGCTGGGATTACAGGCATGAGTCACTACTCTCAACCCAAGTATTCAATAATTAAAAATTTAAAAGTCAGTATTTTCTCACCAATATCACACTACATATAAATGGGCTAAATTTGAATATCCAGGGAAAAGAAACCTCATTTGTGACCTAGCCAGACAAATATAAGCATTTTGAATTAAATATTTTCATAATGGTGACAAATAATTACAATTTACATACTTTTGTCACAAGAATCAACATATAGAGGTTTTAATTATAATACACAGCATTATGTAAATTGGCAATATTTCAAGAAAAATTTGAAGAATACTTAGTTGATATTGAGAAATTTAGAGGTGGCTTTTGAATTTATGCAATATCATTTTTGAATTTATGTTAATGGTACCAAACTGACACAAGTTGGCAAATGTACTTAACTTGAATAGGTGTAGTTTTGCAACTGATATGCTCTTGCTTCAAAGTCAAATCACTTTTTCTAAAAGAAATAAACTATTTTTGTCAATGTGGTTGCAAACATTAAAGGACAATATTTTTTGGTATTCAGTTCAGTTATTGGAAAACTAAGCTTGGAACAAGTTGGATATGTGAGTCTACTTTTTTAGCTGTGATGACCAGGAGGATCATTAACCATCGTTAAATAGTTAAGTCCTGTTGTTGCTCCCCTGGATTGGGACATGTTACCTGGAGCTGAGCTCATGAATATGCCCTAAGTAGTCCTTTCACACGTCCACACCTATGAGTGCTCTGCAGTAGCACCATCCACCTCTTTAGGGTGCACCTCACATACCTACACCCAAAGTGAATTTTGTGTGGCCATTTAAGTACAGCCAGACTGGCTCCTCCCTCACCAACTCCTGCCACCCTGCTCCCAACCTACCTTCCCATCTCAACCACCTCACCTCCCCTGCAACAGGCCTGATGCAACTTTCCCCCAGCCCTCATCAAAGTCAGGATGAGTTTCCTGCATTGCTTGGCTCAAGTCCCACCTTGTCCTGGAAGATTTCTCTCCTCACCCATCCTCAGGACGTCCCCCAGCATGGGTCTGTGGGGGCCAAGGGAAAACTTCCCCTTTGCCTTCTGAAGGTTCACTGAAAAATTAGTTGATGAAAGGCAGATTCATAGAATAAATTAATTTATTTATATTTTAGAGACAAGGAACCATTTGATCTTTGACAAACCTGACAAAAACAAGAAGTGGGGAAAGGATTCCCTATTTAATAAATCGTGCTGGGAAAACTGGCTAGCCATATGTAGAAAGCTGAAACTGGATCCCTTCCTTACACCTTATACTAAAATTAATTCAAGATGGATTAAAGACTTAAATGTGAGACCTAAAACCATAAAAACCCTAGAAGAAAACCTAGGCAATACCATTCAGGACATAGGCATGGGCAAAGACTTCATGTCTAAAACACCAAAAGCAATGGCAACAAAAGCCAAAATTGACAAATGGGATCTAATTAAAGAGCTTCTGCACAGCAAAAGAAACTACCATCAGAGTGAACAGGCAATCTACAGAATGGGAGAAAATTTTTGCAATCTACCCATCTGACAAAGGGCTAATATCCAGAATCTACAAAGACCTTAAACAAATTGACAAGAAAAAATCAAACAACCCCATCCCAAAGTGGGCGAAGGATATGAATAGACACTTCTCAAAAGACATTTATGCAGCCAACAGACACATGAAAAAATGCTCATCATCACTCGCCATCAGAGAAATGCAAATCAAAACCACAATGAGATACCATCTCACACCAGTTAGAATGGCAATCATTATAAAGTCAGGAAACAACAGGTGCTGGAGAGGATGTGGAGAAATAGGAACACTTTTACACTGTTGGTGGGATTGTAAACTAGTTCAACCATTGTGGAAGACAGTGTGGTGATTCCTCAAGGATCTAGAACTAGAAATACCATTTGACCCAGCCATCCCATTACTGGGTATATATACCCAAAGGATTATAAATCATGCTGCTATAAAGACACATGCACACGTATGTTTATTGTGGCACTATTCACAATAGCAAAGACTTGGAATCAACCCAAATGTCCATCAATGATAGACTGGATTAAGAAAATGTGGCACATATCCACCATGGAATACTATGCAGTCATAAAAAGGATGAATTCATGTCCTTTGTAGGGACATGGATGAAGCTGGAAACTATCATTCTCAGCAAACCATTGCAAGGACAGAAAACCAGACACCACATGTTCTCACTCATAGGTGGGAATTGAACAATGAGATCACTTGGACACAGGAAGGGGAACATCATACACTGGGGCCTGTTGTGGCTTGGGGGGGAGTGGGGAGGGATAGCAGTAGGAGATATACCTAATGTAAATGACAAGTTAATGGGTGCAGCACACCAACATGGCACATGTACACATATGTAACAAACCTGCATGTTGTTCACATGTACCCTAGAACTTAAAGTATAATAATAATTTTTTTTTTTTTTTTTTTTTTGAGACGGAGTCTCGCTCTGTCGCCCAGGCTGGAGTGCAGTGACCGGATCTCAGCTCACTGCAAGCTCCGCCCCCCGGGTTTACGCCATTCTCCTGCCTCAGCCTCCCAAGTAGCTGGGACTACAGGTACCCGCCACCTTGCCCGGCTAGTTTTTTGTATTTTTTAGTAGAGACGGGGTTTCACCGTGTTAGCCAGGATGGTGTGGATCTCCTGACCTCGTGATCCGCCCGTCTCGGCCTCCCAAAGTGCTGGGATTACAGGCTTGAGTCACCGCGCCCAGCCAATAATAATTTTTAAAAATAGATTTTAGAGACAAGGTCTTGCTCTGTCCAGATAGGCTGAAGTACAGTTTCGCAATCATAGCTCACTGCACCTTCGAACTCCTGGGCTCAAGCAATCCTCCTGCCTCAGCTTTAACAGGAAATATTTATTAACATGCATGAGAGAGAACCACAGAGTGATTACCCCAACCCCTCAATGGGATACAGAAGCTTATCCACCATTTGAGTTTACACATATATGGGGGGCTCAGATAGTGGCAAGACAGGTTATGGAAGGGAGGGAAGAGGAGGCCTGGTTGGCAAAGGGAGTCTTGTTAGGCAGATGACACCTCACAGGTAGCAGCCCTCAGAAGGAATACAGGGTAAATGTTTGTTTCAGACCTGTAAAGGTTGCCAGCCTCTCAGTTAATCTTTCCTAGATCCAGACAAGGGAGGGCCTCGCAGAAAGCCTGGCTACGTCAATGTAGATTTCCTCTACAGATGCAAATCTCTCCACAAAAGACAGCTTTTTCGTTATTCTTCTATTTCCAGCCATTCTGAACAGCTACCTTGTGTCAAATAAGTATTTTTTGGGGTGAAATATTTTGGTTTCCTTCAAGTTCTTGGGCTGGGAAACATCTTTGGGTGCATCTTTTCTCTCTAACCCCATCTAAAGCTTTCAGGGAACGCGGATCCCATCTCTTTCTGCTTAAGGAAGTCTGAGTAGCTCACAGCTGGGGAGTGAACTGCCCTAAGGAGTGGTGGGATTTCACACACCCAGAAGTGGTTAATGGAAGTCGAGTTTCTTTCTGGTGCCCCCAGAGCACACTGTTAAGGAAGCTTTCAGCTCTAAGTGGAGAACCCTGGCCAGGGGGGCATAAGTAGGGGACAAAAGCCTTGTGCCCCGTACTAGACATCAGTTGCTTTTCATGTTTCCTCATTTAATCCTCAAAACAACTCCTTAAGACAGTTTCTGATCCCCATCTTACAGATAAAGAAACAGAAGTTCAGAGAGAGCCATGAAGTTACATGAGATCCTCTACTTCAGGTGATCCCTGTGCTGTGGGAACCAGAGGCATGGTGGTGGTGGTTACTGACATGCAAAGTCCCAGAGCTTCTTCGTCCTTGCTCCAGCATACCCCGGAGTCCAGCCGGTATTTGGACAGTTTTCCTTGGGTTTCCTCTCACCTTATGAATTCCATCATGCTGTTCTGCCAACCAGAAGTCTCCCCCACTCGCCAAGAGAATCTATCCCACGGATAATGAGACACGAGGAATGGTCAGGAAAGGCAGATGCAGGATCCACACTGGACATCTTTGCTGTCGATCAAGGTTGCAGGCGCCAGAGTCCTCCCTAAAGGAGAGACCTTCCTTCTCAGTGTGGCTCAGGGAGTGGGAGGCGGGAACAGGGGTAGGGACCTCATCGAGGTCTCATTTGGTTTGAGGATGTCTGTATTAAGGGGAAGAAATCCCAGGATGAGTGCCTCAGGGACACTGGGGAATGGTCCCCCGCAAAGGACCCAAGACAGGGCAGCCCTGCCTGGGCAGGAGTGGGGCACAGAAAGCCCTTGGGGGAGCAGAGCAGTGGAGAAGAGGCCCAGGCCGGCCGAGACCGCGGAATGCTCAGGCCGGAGCCAGAGGGAGGTGGGACCAAGGGCTGCGCGCCCGGGCTAGCCGCCTGCAGCCCCGGCCGGGGTCAGGGTCGTGAGGGCTGGACCGAGGGGAGGGACGGGGTGGGATGGGGAGGAAGGGCACGGGACGGCATCCCGCCCCAGAGGCCGGTCCCACGGGGCAGGGGAGGAGCCGGAGTTGCTGGAGGGGATCCAGGAGGTGGGGGTGGGAGGAGGTGGGGGCCGCCCCGCGAGACCAGCGGGAAGAGGCGGACAGCGAGGCCAAGATTTCAGCTGCGGGACGGTCAGGGGAGACCTCCAGGCGCAGGGAAGGACGTGAGGAGGGGAAGCGGGCTGGGGCGGCAGCCGGGCGGAGGGGCAGCTGCGCAGGCGGAATGACCAACGCCTTTGGTCTAAGGCGACCACCCTGGCAGCTCTTCACTGAGGGGCCTCGGTTTCCACATCTGTCTCTTTCCGGTCCCAAGACCACTAGGACCGACGGGGCTCGCCGGGAGGGTCAGCCCCTCCGGTGGCCCCAGTCATGCATCAGGGGACTGATCAGAAGGGCTGGGAGAGGGGTCATGGGGAAGGCCCTAGAAAAAAGAGGAAGGAGGGAAGATTTTGCTTGAAGCGGGAAAGCCAAGGGCTGGGCGGCGCGAGATGCCCCTTCCTAGTGACTGGGGCGGGCTGGTGGCCCGAGGGAGCCCCCGTGCCAGGAGGGTGAGGACCCGTCGGGCCCTCCCACGTGTTTAGATCCTCCCGAAAGTATTCGACCTCCGACCCCTGCCCCTCCCCCCGGCCGGCCTGGACCTCGGAGACTGGGGACCCCGTGGGAGAAGGGTGATTCTGAACAGGCAGGGAGTCTCGGTCTGGGCGAAGGTTGAGCGGGGAAAGGAGAGAGGGGCTCCGAGGACGGCAGGGAGGAGAGGGGGTCGTGCCAGAGACCCAGGGAGAGAGAGAATGGGCAAGATGAGGGGTGGAGGGTGGGAGTGGGAACTGACTGATTCCCGGCGTGGGCAGGGAACTTTGCTAAAACTGCAGGCCCCAGGGAACAGCGCGGGCAGGGGGGGAGGGAGCGGAGAGGACCAGGAAAGCCCCAAGATCAATTTGGAGAAAGGGCCATTTCCAGGCTCCTTCACCGCTGCCCAGCGTTCTACAGGCCTGGCCCCCGCCCCCCAGAGCAGGGCGCGGGAGGAGGCGGCTCGGGCTGGCTCGGAGAGCTGAGGGGCGCACACCCGCTTCGCAGGGCCGGGGTGACACGGAAGCATGCGACGGCTGCTGATCCCGCTGGCCCTGTGGCTGGGCGCGGTGGGCGTGGGCGTCGCCGAGCTCACGGAAGCCCAGCGCCGGGGCCTGCAGGTGGCCCTGGAGGAATTTCACAAGCACCCGCCCGTGCAGTGGGCCTTCCAGGAGACCGGTGTGGACAGCGCCGTGGACACGGTGAGTAGCATGGCCCTGGCAGGAGCAGGGAGGGTCGCACCCCGGGAGACCAGCGCCTTCCCAGGAAGTGAGACAGAAGTGCTTGGGCTCTGAGCCCCAGCCCTTTGGAGAAAAGGCCCCAGTCCAACCTGCTGGGATGTGACTGTGTGAGAGAGGCGCGGGTCACACCAGGGCTTGCTCTGCACGCTCAGCTGGCTACCGGCCATCCTCTGCCTGTCTGTCTGTCTGCAGCACTTCCCAGCTGGAATATTTGTGAGGCTGGAATTTAAGCTCCAGCAGACAAGCTGCCGGAAGAGGGACTGGAAGAAACCCGAGTGCAAAGTCAGGCCCAATGGGGTGAGTGAAGGGGTGTGAGAGCGATGGGCGCATGCTGGGTGTGAGTTCATGGACTTGGGGTTTGGGGTATGGGGCACATGCCTGGGTGTGCCTGCATGGAATTGGGAGGTCTATTAAGAAGCCCTGAGGTTAGAGACCCCACTGTGAGGAGCCTCCTTAGAGGTAGAGTGGCTCAGCCTGAGCCCAAGGTTGTGAGGGTGGTTGGTAGAGAGCTGGCAGACAGGAAGAGGGTTTGGTTACCTCTGGACTTATCATCAGAGCAGGGCTCGCTTCTGTCTGAGTTCGTCTTTCAAGCTTCAGGGCCTGGGTGGAAGGAGCTCACTGTGTGGATGCGTCTGGTGCCCTCCTAGCCTAGCAGGGCTCCAGTCATCAGCCACAGTGGGGGCAAACCCTCCACCATGGGGTGATGCCTGGGATGGGAGTGCAGTGACTGTTCTAGTTCCCACTCTGTGAGTACTGCCTGGGCTCTGCATTACAGGTTCTGTAAAGGCTCCAGTTCCCTCTGTCGGCTCAAGGAGGGCACTGGATTATAGCAATGATTCACCAGCCTCAAATCAAATCTTACAAGAAAATGTAATAAATAGAATAGGTGACAGCTGAGCCACTCTGGAGGCGCTGGGTGGGAAGAACCCATCGGAGGAGGATTCTTGCCTTCACATGAGCACAAGCAGATACGTCCGTGAATACATCACACACCCATCCACCCACACTCCTGCATACAAACCACATACATGCGTGTTCATGCATGTGCCACACAACCCATCTGGGAAGGACTCCTGCCTGCACACACACGAAAGTTCCACAGTTTGAAAACTGCATGGGTCTGACTTCCGACATTCTAGGGTGGGCTGTGCCTAAAACCTGCTGGCCTGCATGACCTCTTGCTCCTGGGCTCGAGGGCCTAGCTGGGAATCTGGTCCCATGATGGGCAGCCCCAGCTCCCACCCTCATGATGCCCAGGCCTCCCTCACCCCTTTCCTCTGCTCACCCCATGCTCCCCCCCTCCCCCACAGAGGAAACGGAAGTGCCTGGCCTGCATCAAACTGGGCTCTGAGGGCAGAGTTCTGGGCCGGATGGTCCACTGTCCCATAGAGACACAGGTTCTGCGGGTAAGAAGGGGCAAAGGTGCAGAGGTGGGGACAGGGCTGGGAAGATGGATGGAAGCTGAGCCTATGGGCCAGTCCTCAGGCAGAAGCTTGGCCAAGGGGGAGGGAGAGTGGGGGCTAGAAAGCACTGTGCCTGGTTTGGACGTTCTCCAGGGGACGTGCAGGTGGGCCCTGCCCAGGATGCTGGCAGCCCTCCACTGGCACTGCCTGCCCCTCCTACACTGCCTGAACAGTTGTGGGTCCTGGCAGGAGCCTGAGGAGCACCAGGAGACCCAGTGCATCAGGGTGCAGCGGGCTGGTGAGGACCCCCACAGCTTCTACTTCCCTGGACAGTTTGCCTTCTCCAAGGCCCTGCCCCACAGCTGAGCCAGCACTGGTAGGCACCAGGGGACAGAGAGCACCGTCTGGATGGGGCCAACCCTGGGAATGCTGAGGGGCTAGGCTGGGCTTTGGGAGCCTGGGAGGGGACAGGTCAGGAGCCTGGGAGGAAAGCTGGAACTGGGGCCGAAGCAACCTCCCTCACTCCCAAACCTGTTTCCCCTTTTGTCTAGAGCTGCATGGTGCCTCTGGGACCGCTGTCGGTGGTAACCAGTGGAAGACCCCAGACCCCCAGGAGAGGACCCCATTCTATCCCCGAACATGATAATAAAGCTGCTCTCTCAGCTCCTTGTGTTGCATGCCTTCCTCCTCAACATAACTCAGAGGCGGGCAAAGAAGGCAGGGGGACAGGACCCTTCCTGTGGGCAGGGTGAGCAGAGCCTCCTGTGCTCCAGAGCCAGAGGTGCCCCCATGAAATGCCAGGCAGGGATGCAAATGAAAACAGAAGCATTTAATAGATGTGTGGACGAGAAAGGGCAGAGAAGGTACCAGGGCGGGGTGGGAAGGAGTACAGCAGCAGTCTGGAGAGGCACATTTGCAAGGCAGGGGAGTCCCGCTTCTGCTTCCAGGAGTGCTCTGGGCCACTCAGCCTGCCTACTCTCTCCCAACAGCTGGGACGAGAGGCTGACCCATCCCTACCTTTCTCGCCTGTAGCCTCAGGAAGAAGTAATTCCTTCCACTAAGTCGCAGGCTAGAGCAGCCCGGAGTGGTAGCAGCTGCGGACACAGGCGCACGGGTGGTGGGAGCCTTTACACCTGCTCAAGGCCCTTCAGTGCCTCCTTGCAGCATGTGCAGGGATCACGGGGAGGGGATGCTCTCAGGATAGGGATAAAGCAATAGCCCAGCATGCACGGCCAGTAACCAGGGTGAAGCAACCAAGACGAGTGTGGGGGCAGGGAGGGGAGCTGGGGGCAGCGAGGCCACCCGCCAGGCTGTCCTGGGCCATGGGCCACGTTCAGAAGACGAAGGAAGAGGTGGGGCCTGCAGAGTTGAGTGCCTGCTCCGCCTGGGCCAGGCTGTTGCTGGCCTGGCGTTCCAGGTCCCAGCACTCCTGTAGTGTGTCCTGGAACTGCCGGCAGGCCTCCTCCAGGATGGAGCTGTTCTGGCTGGGCCAGGACTCCCAGTAGCCTGGCTCCACCCAGGGCTGGGCCTCGGTGGCTCTGGGGCTGGAACTGGAGCTGGGACGCAAGGAGCTGTCCAGGTCTCGGCACAGCTGGTAGAACTCACTACCACGCCCAATCACACGCTCACCGTCGATGACTTTCAGGCCAGGCAGCAGCTCCCGGACTGCAGCCCAGTAGGAGGGGCTGGCACAGAGTGGGTTGCTGAGCCGGGCCAAAGGGTCTCGGAGCCGCAGGTACTCCAGGCACGGTAGCCCGGCCAGACACTGTAGCTGGCCTGGGGTGGCCAGTAGGTTGCCTGCGGCATTGAGACTCTGCAAGTTCTCACAGGTGGCCAGTGGCTCCAGGCTCATTAGCCGATTGTTGGAGACATTGAGCACGGCCAGCTGGCGCAAGGAGGCCAGCGGGCCCAGGTGGGTAAGCGCATTGCCTGATAGGTCCAGCCACTCCAGGCCCAGGCACTCTCCCAGGCAGCCCAGGTCAGCCAGTCCCAAGCAACGCAGCTTCAGCAGCAGGATGGACTCCAGGGAGAACTCGCCTGTGCGCGACTTCAGCAGCTGGGGGGTGATTTGCAGCCTGCCAGCCTCTCCCGGCTTCTCCCCTGGAGGCTCCATGAGACGGAAGTCGGCTGGGATGGCCTGGGCCCTGGCAGGACTGTCACGGGGTTCCACTGGGGGCCAACTGGTGCTCGCCCCGAAGCAGGCACCTTACACTCTCCCCAGGCCAGTGCCAGGAGGCCTGGTTCCAATTCCCTGCTCGAAGCCAGCCAGTCCCTGAAGAGAGACAATCAGTCAGCAGGCAGTACTTTGTGTCTTACGCAGCAGGTGACAGCAGGGAGTCTGACCCTGCTTTTACCATGAAAACCAACAATCTCGGCCAGGCAAGACCTGAAGACCAAGCTGGGGCACAGCCCACAAAAACCATCTGAGTGACAGGGATGGGGTGCAGGCCCAACCCAATGGGAGCAGCCCAGACTGGCCCCGGCTACTTAGGGCCATGCTGGACGGATTCAGGCCCAATATTACCATTTCTTTCTGTTAAATCCAAACTAGGGGCAAAACATCATTATTTTACTTTTTCAGTAACCACTCACGATCCATCCCTATTAATTTGGGGGTGTACTTTAAGCCATTATGTTTGAACAGGCAATAGGTAACCACCATCACCAGTTTGTTTTCCTTCTGGGATAATCAATATACATGCAACGCAAATGAGAGCACATGTGCCTTGTTTGATTCAGTCAGTATTACTACAATTCTTTCTAACAGCAATGAATTCAAACTTGTTTCCAGATTATATGGGCCAAATGGTGCCTCCGGTTGGAGCTGTAGAGCATAAGAAGTTGGCCTTTAGTCCTAAAGGAGGAAACTGAGGTCAAGGTAGCGAAGGGTCAGGGAAGGCTGGGGTAAGTGGCCGGCTAGGTCCCACACCCTTCCTCCTACCACTTCACTGCCCGCCAAAGCCAGCTCTTTTACTCTGGCCTCAGCTGGACAGATCAATGGAACAGCACTGTTACATGTGCCAGACAGCATGGTGCCTGCTGCAAACACAACATAAATTTCCCAAAAGGCAGGCTGTCTTGGTGGGAGGCGAGGGTGGCTCCAGAAAGCCAGGATGGGCACATCAAATTGCCAGGGGCTGCAGGACCAGGTGAGTCCAGGTGCCAGTGCATGACTGTGGCACAAAGCAGGGGTGGCCTGGTGGAGGGACCGCAAGATTTAAGCAGGAAGGAAAATAACAGACCTCTTCCAAGCACAGCTTTCCCAACCTGGCAGACTTTGGCCAGGTCCAGTCCCAGGAGTCTCACCCAGGCCAGCGGGATGATGCCTGCCCTGCAGATCTGATGCAGGGTGTCAGCGACTCCAGAGTCTGAGTTTACACATCAACACTTTTCATTTTCCCCTCTCCAAGGAAACCAGGCCCAGAGCCTGGTCCACTTAGCTCCTCCCACACCATCAACAAAGATATTTACTATGTTCCCAACCAGGGAGGTAGCGAGGATGTAAACAGTTTTGCCATCCTTATGTACTCTCCACCCCATCTGGGAAGGGGAATCCTTGCGTTTATGGCCCCCATTTCCTTATCTAGCTCCCTTCTAGTCTGCAACACTCCAGTTCATTCTCTTTTATTTATACCTCATTTATTTCCAAAAGGAACTGGAAGCATCTGCCAAGAAGTGTGGATTCCCTCAATGGGAATGGAATCTTTTGGGGTTTGTAAACAGGGAGTGACGCAATCAACTTTGCATTTGATTAAAGCTGCTCTGGCCCCTAAGATGGGGGGTGCAGGAGGAGCACCAGGTACTAGAAACCTGTCTGCTATGAAAACAAAAGATACAGGCCCTAAGGAGGGCAGGAAGTAATGGGGAGGAGGAAAAAGGGTCTAGGACAACTGGGAATCTGGCTGGCTGGGTGACTGTATGCAAGGGGTCCTTTCTTTTTTTTTTTTTTTTTTTTTTGAGACAGAGTTTCGCTCTTGTTGCCATGGCTGGAGTGCAGGGGTGCAATGGCACGATCTCAGCTCACCGCAACCTCCGCCTCCCGGGTTCAAGCGATTCTCCTGCCTCAGCCTCCCAAGTAGATGGGATTACAGGCGTATACCACCATGCCTGGCTAATTTTTGTAGTTTTAGTAGAGATGGGGTTTCACCATGTTGGCCAGGCTGGTCTCGAACTCCTGACCTCAGGTGATCCCACCTGCCTCGGCCTCCCAAAGTGTTGGGATTACAGGCATGAGCCACCCCACCTGGACTGGGGCTCCCTTCTCAGGCATGTGAAATACAGGTGGGACAGGTTGGAGACAAGAAGACATCCAGCTACACAGCACTCAGCTTGAGTGAGTGTGGCATGGGGCTCAGGAGGCAGCTGGAGCTCCAGGCTGGAGGGATCCAGGCAACATCAGCAGGGAGATGGCAGCTGGCATCAAGGAAGGCATGCAGTGCTCAGGGCCAACCATGCTGGGGACACAGAGCTCTCTAAGAAC
Source organism: Colobus angolensis palliatus (assembly GCF_000951035.1). NCBI lineage: Eukaryota > Metazoa > Chordata > Mammalia > Primates > Cercopithecidae > Colobus > Colobus angolensis. Next base: position 18,302,874 of record NW_012115154.1, on the reverse strand, counting down.
CCGCAGGCCTCTCTCCAGGAGCAGGCACCCCTCCCACCCACCCACTATTTCAGGAGTGAATGTGGAAGATGTCCGGTACACAACGAGCAGCAGAGGTGGAGGCTAACCTATGAGGCTGAATGAATGAGTCTGTGAAGGATTCTGCCAAGCAGCCAGAGGGAGGAGAACACGGAAGGCTTTTAAGGAGTGACACCAACACTGCTAGGACGCCCCACTGGACTCAGACAAGATGAGGCTGGAGACACAGCCACTGGATGAGCAGTCCTGGGCACAGGTGAGACCACTGTGGGACTGCAGAGGTTAAGTGAATGCCCTGAGGAACTGGGTCAGTGGCTTTTTAGATGGAGATGATGGCTCAGCAAAGGGAGAGACCAAAGAAGCAGGCAGACAGAGGCAGGCAACTGTGCATGCTCACACCAGGAACATGGTTCACAGAAGAGGAAACGGAGCAGAAAGACCCCAATGGGACAGAAATTGGCCCTTCCCTGCTGCCCTCCAACACACAGCCCTGCACCAGTGTGGCTCTGTCCTGCCCTCACCACGATGCAGGCCGCCTGGGTCTTGGTGATGGGTCGTGCAAAACCCTCATTCTCTTGGGGGTCAGTGACCTCTGCTGGGTTTCTGGTCCATCACCTGCACACTGCAAACAGGTAGCCCGGTAAGACCGAGAACCAGCCGGTGCCCACCTGTGCAACCCCAACTAACATCAGGCTTCCCGCACGTCCACCAGGTTCAGCACTCCTCCAGTGGGAGTCGTCCTTGTCCTAACTATGGAAATGAAGGGAACAGAGACCTGGCCCAGCAAGAGGGTCTGGAAAGAGGACTGGTGACAAGGATGGCACTTGGGCCCTTTGAGGGAGGTTGACTGAGAACCAGAGAAGACGGTCCCAGGCCTTGGTGAGTGTCTTCTACCTGGGAAATGATGCCCGAAGGGCAAAGCTAAGTCTAGGGGGAGGAATGCTTCAACCCAGAGCAGCCTCGGGTGGACTGGAGGCTCTAACGCTCTAGAAGAGGGGTTCCCAACCCTGGCACTACTGCCATCTGGGCAGGCTAAGCCTTGGTTGTGGAGGCTGTCCTGTGCATTGAAGGGTGCTGAGCAGCATCCCTGGCCTTTGTCCACTAGACACCAACAGAACCACTCCCCTTACCCCACTTGGAACAACTAAAAACACCTCCAGACATTGTCAATGTCCACTGGGGGACAAAACTGCCCCTAGATGAAAGTGAAGGTTCTAGAGCCCAAGCCCCCTGGTTTGGTGCCATCAAGCTCTCTCACCCTCTTCCTTTCACCCCCACCCGATCTTCTCACATTCTTCTCCCAAGCCTCGCTGCCTCACCAGTCCTCTCCCGGAACATGAGCCCGCTCAGTGATGCCACACAGCAGAGCCACGATGCCACTTCCAAGAACAGTTCCGACTGCTCAAGGATGGAAGCACAGACACGCACGCTGCCTAAGGCAACCTGAGGATGCATCATGTTCCCAGATCCTCCGCGCTCCGACATGTGAGTCAGGATCCTGCGAGTGAGGTGCAGGACACTGCAGGGAGAGATCCAGCAAGCCCTGCCCCTCCTATCCAGATGCAATGGCGTCAGAGCCAGGGGCAGTAGTAAGGTCCCTCCCCAAGACAAACCCAGCCTCCTATCACCTGTGAATGTGTCCCCAACACTCCACTCGCACACCTAGTGCTACAGGCAGTGGAGTGATCTAAGTGATCTGGAGGCCAGACTTTAATTCAAATCATACTATTCCAGTCATTAAAAATGTTTACAAAACTATTTAACAGGTGCAGTTACTATACTGTGAAAATGAAAATATCACATACTAAACAGTACCTAGGGTATGATCTCAATGTAAAAGAGGGAAAAATGTCAAACTGTTGATACAGGCTATCTCTGAATGAAAGGAATATAGTTAATTTTTCCTGCTTCCTTACATTTTCAGTAATATCCAAATGTCAGAATGAATTGGTCACAGTGAAACACAGGGCTGGCAACCCATCTAGGAGAGGCAAGGGAACAGGTTCCTGGGGCTGCCAGCCAGTAAGGGGAGAGTCTGTCCCTTCACCTCCATGGCCAGTGACATGCTGCAAGTTAGGCCTGGAGCCTTCCCTACCTCCTCCGACCTGCATCTCAGCAGCCACCCTGCCCAGTGACCAGGAGCCCTTAGGCTACCTGGATGCAAGTCTTGCGGGGTTGGCGGGCCACCCCCTTCTTTCTTCTCCTGTCCAATCCCACTGGTTCCTGGATCCCAGGCCCTCAGCTCTGCCCTAAAGGAACTCTGAGCAATCCATGATGAGTGTGTGCTACACACATCCTTTCTCTCTTCCAAATAAGGAACTTCCCCTTTAAAAGTGGTCCACGACAAGCAGGGGCAAGGGTGATGGCAGGCAGGGTGTACAGCCGGCCGCTGGGAGCCCAGGAAAGCTACTGAGGCTGCTGCCACTGGAGGAAGAAACCCCAAGGTTTCCAGTAGTCTGGAAATAGACTATTGGTAAGAACACCATTTGAGGACTGGCATCTCAGCTTTCCTAGCTAGCTGCTCAGTCCCATCAGTCGGGTTCTCTGGCTACTCCGATACCCCCAAAAAGACTCGTGTGTGGGATATGTGTGCACTTCTCTCTGGAAATGGCTATTCTACCTTGGGATTTCCTTCTCCCTACAGTGAAAGCCTCAGAAAGTGCTGCAATAGCTTACCCAGCCCCCAAGAGGCTGAGGACATATCCCACCTGCCAGCACACGCCCACTCCACATCCTTGTACACTTTTTGAGAAAGCAAGCCTCTTAAGGGCATGTATCCACTTACCCACACAGACAAGGTGTATTCAAGGACCTTCACACCCACTTACGTTTTAACAGAGCATCACATGTACAAAGCCACGTAGTACAAAATTCACAGTCACCTACAAAGAGAGTAAGCCTCTTCTCGGCACATACTGCTAGACATAAAGGAAGTAATGGGGAGATGGAAAATGACATCTCCCAGAAAAAAAAAAAAAATATGGCAATCTGTCAAGTGAGAAACTGACCCTTTCTTACCAAATAGGTTTAAGATTCTGGCCATCAGCATGTGGCACCCAGGATGTAACACCCGGCTCTCTGCTCTGACCTACTACAGACAGGGGCTCTCTAGGAGTTCACGGGCAGGGTGAGCACTGGCACCTGCCATGTCTGCCATCCCACCCTGAGCGGACTGCAGGGCCTGTATCCCTTTGGCCAGGTCACCACTAGAGCAGATGAGGGGAGGCGGGGTGTAGTTGGGGAACTGCTCCAGGTTGGTCTTCAAGTATGCTCAATGGCCTCCACCTTGAGAAAAGAGTTTTGCTCTACAAGGGTGAGGCTGTTCAGGGAGGCAAATATGCTTTCAGAGAAGGCTCTTGTCGGGAGTAAGACAGATAGTTAGTGGCCAGGCTTCTTGCTTCTTCTCCCAGGAAGCCAGGGGGTCGTCCTGGGCTCTGACGGTCTCATTCTCCCAGATACGTCCTGACAATGATGCTGGCCTAGTGGCTCTTGGTGGAGAGCGAGTCTCCACTCCTCTCAGAGGCCAACAGCCCCACGCTCTCCAGCAAGCCCTTCTCCCTCTGGGCCAGCAGGAAGGCCCCAGAGCAGCCACTGCTCTGCAGAGGCTCCCCCGGCTCTTCCTCTCCACCCCGCAGCTCCTGGCTACCCTGGTGGGGTCCACACACAGACCCCTGGGGCTTTGCAGGGGGCTGGGGGCAGTCAAAGAGTATTCAGACACCCTAATCTCCTTCACCTTGTACACAAGGACTTGCTTCCAGTGGTCAATGTCGGCCCCCACAGGAAGGATGGCCTCAATCTTGCCTTTGAAGCAAGGGTCCAGCAAGGTGGCCAGCACAAACTCCTCGTGGTAGAAGAGCTCATTGAGTTGACAGTCGGTGCAGAGCTGCAGGGCCAACCCCTTAGCCAGCTGGATGGCTGTGCCCGCCTCCCCGACACTCTGCTCCTGAAAGTGTCTGTGAACCTGCTCCAGGAAGATGTGCAGGTAGCACAGCTGGGGCAGCACCTGGCTCAGAGAGGCCTGCACCACACTCACCTCACGGACCGCCATCTGGAAGGGCTGCAGGAGCTTGCTGAGGCTGTCTGCCAGGCTCCAGAATGTGGCCGACAAGGTGACACCAGCCTTCCCCAGCTGGTGCCTGCCTTTGTACTCTTGAAGGGGCTGCTGCTGCTCCACCGGCCACTCCAGCAGGTGGTAGGACAAGACCCAGTGGGCCAAGAGCTCCTCAAGAGGCAGGTGGGCCGGGAGGGTGTGCTGGCGCTGGAGCTGGGTGAGGAGCCCCCGGGCCTCCACAGAGCTTTAGAAATGGCTGCAGATGGCCCTGGCAGTGCCCAGGATGATCTGGACACTGTGATGGTGACACAGAAAGTTTCTCACCAGGGAGTCAAGGCAGTGGGTGAAACAATGGATGTGGGTATAGCCCTCACCCTTGGCCACCTGCTCCCGGCTGGGGCAGCCGCTCGATACCAGTAAGCCAGCTCCTGAACCCCCCACCTTGCAAATGTTTCACAGGAGACTCGGGTTCCACTGGATTGCCCAAGACTTGATCTCTGGCTACTGGAAGACTGAAAATTAGACTAAGGTGCTGAGACACCAAGGGACACCAAGGTTAGGTGAGGGTTTCCTAATCCTAGGGCATGGGACTTGCTTCATACCCCAGATCCGTCCTTCACTGGATTGGGCTAGGCCTACCATCCGCAACAGGGGGTATGTGTGTGTATTCATAAAAAACGTGACTTGGGAAGGCTAAATGTTAAGACCAGTGCCCCTGTACCCCTCCTGTGCTGTCCAGGGAAGGATATATGAAGCAAGGACTAAAATTCTTAACTTTTCCAAATTCTTGGGTTCAAGGGAGCCCCGTAAGGGAGGGCCTCTTCATGTGGTGTGCACAGCCGGCATCCTGCCCTGCTGCAGCGCTGATTCAGTATCATGGTAACTAAGGAGAAAAGGGGGCCTCATTTACATCCTGTAAGATCACCACGAACCTCCCTTACTGGGCTGAAATGGGACAAGCGTGATAGAACGTGTTCAGGGGTGCACATCTGATCCTGGATTTGTTTTCCCCTGATGCTGCCCCCTCTAGTTCCTGTATTTGTCTGGACTTTGTAGCAGCTGGTGACTGCTAGGTGGCCTAGTTTGTGTAAATATACTGTGTTGGTCTTTCTCCATGTTCTTTTGGGGTTTTATTATTTACAAACTTTTTTGTATTGAGAGAAAAATGGCCAAGGCATCTTTACAGAAAGTTCTGAACCAGGCAAAAAGGATGTAAAACATGAGTTTGGGGGACCCTCGTATTGAAGTAGGGATCTTGAACTATCCTTTCTTTGTGTTTCCCTTCCTGTATTTCCTATTTTGGACCAGATCTTCTGCCCTAAAAACTTGACTTCTATCCTACCCAGTTCTCCATTCACCTCCCCCAAAAGAAAACCTACATACCCACACACGCACATATCGAATTCTTGGGCTGTCTCTGCAACTCTTAAATGATGTATGTGAACAACCTGAAGAAATCAGGAGCCTCCATCTCTTGTTCCCAACCCGAGTCAATGTGGTTCACCCCAAACACTTCAGACACTGCTTTATTTGGATCAAACCTACTTAATCTGTAATCTCAAAGGAGGAGAAGCGACCAGGGGCTTTGGATGGATCAAACCTACTGAATCTGTAATCTCAAAGGAGGAGAAGCGACCAGGGG
>NW_012115154.1:18248557-18296673 GCF_000951035.1 Colobus angolensis palliatus | reverse complement strand
TAGAGACGGGGTTTCACCGTGTTAGCCAGGATGGTCTCAATCTCCTGACCTCTGATCCGCCCGTCTCGGCCTCCCAAAGTGCTAGGATTACAGGCTTGAGCCACCGCGCCCAGCAATTCTTTCTATTTTTTTGTAGAGACAAGGTCTCACTATGTTGCCCAGGCTGGATTCCAACTCCTGGGCTCACGCAATCTTCCTTCCTTGGCCTCCTAAAGTGCTGGGACTATAGGGGTGAGCCACCACACCCGGCCCAGTGCAAGAACTTATGTCAAAGTGGCTACAAGATTGTTTAAAAGGAGACAGATGAATGTAACCCCATGTTTAATGCTAGAAACCAAAGCTTTATGTGAAATCTTGAATTTAGGGGCAGGGAGGGAGGGTAGAAAGGCTTGTACCTTCCCTAATCCCTGGCCCCTCATTCCTGAACTGCAGGAGACCAAGCCCCTTGGGTTTTGGTTACTCCATCTCTGGGATGCACCTATTGGATGACTGATTTTTCTGTACCAGGTACTTCCTTTCCCATTTCCTGATCACTTTGTAACACACATGCTGACCCTTTTCACTTCCCTTCTCCTTTCCCTGGAAAGATATAATGAATAAAGACTTTCTGGTATTGAAACTCAAAAAAAAAAAAAAAAGATAAAAAAGATCTGACAATGAGTGATGTTAAACATTATTCACCAGGGTAATGTTTAAAAAGAGTCACCAGAGATGGCAGGGCTGCCTATATAACAGGTGACAAGATGGCTAAGAAGGTTCAAGCAAGACTCTGGACAGAAGGAGGAGCTCCTTCCAGCCAGAAGAGCCTCAGAAGGGTTAAGTGGCAACAGCTTCAAGCCCATCTTGCAAGAACTTTCAGCCACCAATAAATCCAAGAACTGAAGGCCTACTGCAGGGTGACGATTGTGGAGGGGCTAGGTTAAGCTGCAAAGGAAACACAGGCTGCTGTCCTGGGCCCACAACTGCTCTCGGATGTCACACTGGAGGGGACTTAACTCACACTTCATGACTGAGGAAACTGCCACCACAGAGTGTGAACATCCAGGCCTCCAGAGGCCATCTGCAGAACAGGGTCACACTCCAAAATCTTTTTTTTTTTTCAGACTGGGTCTTGCTCTGTCACCCAGGCTGGAGTGCAGTGGCATGATCTGGCTTGTTCCAACCTCTGCCTCCCGGGTACAAGTAATCCTCGCAATCTCAGCCTCCCAAGTAGCTGGGACACAGATGTGCACCACCATACACAGCTAATTTTTGTGTTTTTTGTAGAGATGGGATTTCACCATGTTGCCCAAGCTGGTCTTGAACTCCTGGGCTCAAGCGACTCCCCTGCCTCAGCCTCCCAAAGTACTGGGATTACAGGTGTGAGCCACTGCGCCTAGCAAACCCCAAAATCTTCATCTTAAGACCTACCCAGTTACCCCAGGACACCAATCTTGTTCTGTTTCCCAATTAGCTTTGTCTCATCATAAATGCTATACTCTGTAGATACTCTTGATTCACTCAATCATTTAACAGAAAGTCATCAAATGTCTACTATGAGCCAGCACTGTGCATTCAAGATATGAATAGAAGAGAGTAGTTGCCTGGCTGGTACTTGGGGCTCAGGATGAGATGACAACCTAGAAATGGGCTCATTACTAGACCGGGGGAAAGTAGGGTATGGTGCTACGAGGTGGTGAGGGATCCCTGGGGGGCCCCCAGGCTGACCTACTGAGAAATACTGTCTTGCAAGGGGTTGTTTACCTTAGGCTATTGCTTCACAATCTTCAATCCCCGCAGACCCATCAGGGAGATCTGGGATCTTGTGTCATCACTGGTACAACAGTAACACCACCATGTTCTCTTCCACAGGAGTACTTCAGGATGACAGTGCAGCTGGCACTGTTGAGAGTCAACCTTCAATCCAAATGAATCTAAAATGTAAAATTTAAAAAGAAAGTCATTGACAAATTCCAGTACTTTATTACTAAGAAGTTATTTGTGGCTGGGTGTGGGGGCTCACGCCTGTAATCCTAGCACTTTGGGAAGCCAAGGTGGGTAGACTGCTTTGAACTCAGGAGGTTGAGACCAGCCTGGGCAACATGGCGAAACCTTATCTCTACAAAAAATAAATACAAAAAGTCAGCCAGCTGTGATGGCCCGTGCCTGTGGTCCCAGCTTCTTGGCAGGCTGAGGCTGGAAGATGGCTTGAGCAGGGAAGTGGAGGTTGCAGTGAGACGTGATCGCACCACTGCACTCCAGCCTAAGCAACAGAGCCAGACCCTGTCTCAAAAAAAAGAAGTTACTTGTGACACACATCACCACAGCTGACAACACACTGGAGGCCCACAACCACAACAAGGCAAGATTCCAAGGGCTTCCAAGCTGAGGCACGGCCTTTTGTGCTGCACGCCTGCGCACAGTCGATCACGTGGGCAGCAGTTGGGAAAGCGCCCTAAACAGACCTCACAGGAAGCAGGCACATCCCTGGGAGGCAAAAGGGAAAGAGGGCCAGGCCGGGGTGATGGCAGGCGGGGTGATGGCAGAGCGGGTGGAGGAGACTGTGGGGAGAGCTGTTCAGGCGGTGGCCCATGCCTAAGCCTTGAGTGGAAGAGGAGGAAACGATGGAGAGAGACTCCATAGTGATCCTCTTTACTCATACAGGTCCATGTGGGCTATTTTGGGGCAAATCTTCAGGCAAGTTTCTAGAGAAACTGAGGGAAAACACCAGAGGGGCTGCCCAGGTAATGCTGACAATACAGGGAGGTGAGAGGATGAGCAGATCTCAAAGGTGACTGAGAGGCAGAGGAGAGAGACAAAGAAAAACCAAAGTAAAGTGAAGTTAAGGAAACCAAGAAAAGACTTTCCAAAAGCAGTGGTCAAGGGAGTCAAAGGTCCCTTCAGTGGGCAGTACAGCAGGAAGTAGGGGAGAAGCAGGAACCAGGAATGCTGGAGGTGGGGGTGGGAGGGAAAAGGCTTGGCTCGGTCCCTAAACAGAGAGAAGATGCCCTGGGAAGAGCGGGGAGGCTAACTACACAGGCAAGAGAAGCTTCCTAGAGAAAGGGATCCAGGGCACAGGCGGTGGAAGGGATCGGCCTCAGAGACCAGGAAGAAATCTTACTTTTCCTAACAGAGGAAGTAGGATGGGTCTGGTGACAGGCAAGTCCTGGAGTGCAGCACAGTAGGGAAGTGAGGCAGCTTATGCCTGAGAGCCAGGCGTGTTGACTGTTCAGGGGGAGACTGTTCAGTGTTGACTGTAAAGGCAGCCAGCGGCTGGCTGAGTGATCTGGCTTAGCCCGGGCTGGGAAGCACCTCTGCACACTGGTTCAAGAAATTAGACACGTTCTTCTCATTGGTCTTACCAGGCCTTTTCCCAAGTGCGTGCCCAGAAGGAAAGGGGCCACTCTTCTACTTCTCTTGTGCCTGCAAGAGAAGCAGAACCCCACCCTGGGCATTCCATGATTATGCCAGGCCTTTCTCACTCCTCACTCCGCCCAGGCCCCCCGCCCCCTCTGCTCTCAACTCCAGCACTGCGTGGGGGAGGGAGTGTCTACTCCATTCCCACCAGACAGGGGATTTTAAGCACCTGCTGGGCCCACAAGTCTCATCTTCCTCCACACATCTGTGAGAAGATTGAAAGGTGGTGAGAGAAAGGGATTGGAAGAGACGAATGTGTGAAAGGAAAAGAGGAGAGCAAGCCACTGTGTTTTGGGGTTTTGTCCCACATGCAAATTTGACTACCTATAAAGCCTAAGCGGCCGGGCGGCGGTGGCTCACGCCAGTAATCCCAGCACTTTGGGAGGCTGAGGCGGGTGAATCACGAGGTCAGGAGATCCAGACCATCCTGGCTAACACAGTGAAATCCCGTCTCTACTGAAAATACAAAAAAAAAAAAAAAAATTATCCAGGCGTGGTGGCGGGCGCCTGTAGTCCCAGCTACTCGGGAGGCTGAGGCAGGAGAACCGTGTGAACCTGGAAGGTGGAGCTTGCAGTGAGCGGAGATCGCGCCACTGCACTCCAGCCTGGGCGACAGAGCGAGACTCCGTCTCAAAATAAAAAATAAAAAATAAAAAATTCTAAGCAAGATGTTTTGAATAATAATCATGCATCATTGGGTTTCACACTGTGCAAAAAAATGACACAAAGTGAGATGTGATTCAAACGACATGGCAGCACTCTGCTCTTTTCTGGAAGCTTAGGGCTTAACAATGGAATCAGATCATGTCAGAGCCTCGTCTACACTATGGGAATACTAAGCACCCGCCTCATGAGAATGTTAGGGTTAAACGAGTTAATATCATAGTATTTCAGGGCAGTTCTCAGCACAGAGGGAGCGATGGGTAAGGGCTGACTGTTTCGGAAGATTCTGGCCTCGCCCAGTGTGTTTGGGCGCGGGGGCAAGGCTGGCCAAGGAGGTGGCCCCCCGGTGCCGGCACAGTCCCGACAGCCGCCCCCTTCCCTGAACCTCTGCGGCCCAGTCCCCGCTTACCTGAGGGGTGGAGCCGGCAGCCCGCGGAGCCACTGGACAAGCTGGGAAGTCCGGCGCAACTCCGCACCGCAGAGCCGGCACCTCCTCGGCAGGTAAGAGCCGCAGCCCCGCCGCCAGCCGCTTACCGGCCTCTGACCCCTGGGCCCCTTGCCCACCACCCGACGGGTTGGCCAACGTGCTTCTCCAAGCGCCGCAGGCCTGAGCTCCTGGAACGCATCCAGGGGCCTGGCCAAAGGCCGTAGTGGGCGCTCTGGATTCCAGGATGCACCTGGGGTTACTTCCGGGAACGCAGCTCGCGGGGGGTCTCCGCGCACACCCCCCGCCCCGCAGTTGGTACGTTCCTCCTGCCTGCAGCCCCTGAGTGCGCAGGCGTAGGCAGCGCGGCAATGCGGCCGGAAGCGAAGGGGTCCTGAGGTTGACAGTTGGTAATCGTTTATCGGTGCAGTCTTAGAGAAAGGACCTCCAAGCCCTTATTCAATACATGTTGGGTGGGTGGTCACATGTGCCAGTCTCCGGACAGATGGCGGCCTAGATTTCCTCCCGGACTCGGTGGCACCCAAGGCCCCCTACACGCCGGCGCTGTGGGTGCCAGGCTGACCACCCGAGTGCGACCCGGGCCTCGTCCGCACGTGCAGACGGAAGGAGCCACAAAAACAATAAGAATCCAGGTCTCCCCGCGTGGAAGGCTCATCTATCGATTCAGGAAACCCATCCAGGGTGTCTCCTAGTGTCCCGATCCAGGCCCTAAGAGAGGGTTCTTGGATCTCATGCAAGAAAGAATTCAGGGCAAGCCCATAAAGTGAAAGCAAGTTTATTAAGAAAGCAAAGAAATAAAAGAATGGCTACTCCATAGGCAGAGCAGCCCCAGGGCTACTCGTTACCCATTTTTGTGATTATTTCTTGATTATATGCTAAACAAAGGTTGGATTATTCATTAGTTTCAGAGAAAGGGGTGGGCAGTTCCCAGAACTGAGGGTTCCTCCCCTTTTTAGAGCATATAGGGTATTTCGCGATGGTGTCATGGCATCTGTAAACTGTCATGGTGCTGGTAGGAGTGTCTTTTAGCAGCTAATGCGTTATAATTAGCGCATAATGAGCAGTGAGGGCCACCAGAGGTCCCTCCCATTGCCACCTTGGTTTTGGTGGGGTTTAGCGGGCTTCTTTACTGCAACCTGTGTTATCAGCAAGGTCTTTATGACCTGTATCTTGTGCCAACCTTCTATCTCATCCTGTGACTTAGAATGCCTAACTTCCTATGAATGCAGCCCAGTTGGGCTCAGCCTCATTTTACTCAGCCCTTATTCAAGATGGAGTAATTCTGGTTTAAACACCTCTGACCCTGGGGCACATACCTGCTGCCTGATGACTCCCGGAAGTCCTAAACACCCAACCCAGAGAACGTCTGGGCCTGCATCCTCTCGGGTGCTCTGCCACTCCTGCAGGCTACAAATTGTGCAGGAGCCAAAGAAGTCATGTTCCCCGGGCGAGCGCAAAATGCCTCTTTGTCCCATGTTGGTTCCACATGTGCACCAAATGAACCACTTTTGTCTCCCTGGCTACCTTGAATTTCTTTCCGCCTCCTGAGTTGGACATATTCAAGGGGCCGTCCTGGGGGCAGGCTTCCCTAGTCTTCCCAGGGGCAACCTTAGCTTTTCCCATCTGTTTCAGATGACCCTCCTCCTGTCCCAAGCAAATTAACGCCAAGCCAGTTTAGTTCTCCAGCTTGGGCTACAGCTGGGACCCCTGCCCAAGAATAGTGATTTTTATCTTTACACTTTATCCAAGTTATTTTTATTTTTATTTTTTTGAGATGGAGTCTCACTCTCTTGCCCAGGCTGGAGTGCAGTGGTGTGATCTCAGCTCACTGCAACCTCCACCTCCTGGGTCCAAGCGATTCTCCTGCCTCAGCCTCCCAAGTAGCTAAGACTACAGGCATGAACCACCACACCTGGCTAATTTTTGTATTTTTAGTAGAGACAGGGTTTCACCGTATTGGCCAGGGTGGTCTTGAACTCCTGATCTCAAGTGATCTGCCCGCCTTGGCCTCCCAAAGTGCTGGGATTACAGGTGTGCGCCACCCTGCCCAGCCATACCCAAGTTATTTTTAATCTCACTTGATCTTCTCTATGCCTCAGAGATGGAAGTATTAGTTTCTGCGTTATACAGATGAGAAAATTGAGACTCACACATTGTGTTACAGTAGGAAATGGGACTAAAAGAAAAATTATTCAAACACTTGTTAAGATGAGAGACTTTATTCAAGAACAGCTGCAATAGGGGCTATGCAGTAGGGGCAAAAAGATCAGGCTTAACATCAAATACAAGGACAGGTGGAGATTTATAGTTAAGCAACAGGGTGGAGGTCAGCAGATGGAAAATTACTGAGAGGACACATAAAGGCTAGGGAGATTTTTTGCTGAATGCAAGCCAAGGTGATCAGATACCAAGGGTAGGGGATTTTTGTTGAACTGACTCAGCAGGATTCTTGCTAAAACTGAACTAAGTGAGCTAAGGACCAGCCCAGGGTCAGGGCCTATTCAAAAAGAGGACTGAGAGGAGACTGACTCAAGTTTAGCCAAGGAGTGAGTTCTTTTCATGAGCCACCAATGATTTGGGTTGTATTGTCAGAGGCGTCCTAATCAGAGTGGCTATCCTAAATAAAGGTTGGGGAAGGCAAGACCTGCTGGGTGGTTGCATTCCCAGGAAGTTAGCACTCTTGATCACAAGATGTTTATTGTTGAGGAAACAAGTTAATGGAAAAAGGCATTCTTGTTTTGTTTTGGAGTCTCACTCTGTTGCCCAGGCTGGAGTGCAGTGCCACCATCTTGGCTCACTGCAATCTCTGCCTCCCGGGTTCAAGTGATTCTCCTGCTTTAGCCTCGGAAGTAGCTGGAATTACAGGTATGCACCACTTTACTTAACTAATTTTTATATTTTTAGTAGAGACGGGGTTTTGCCATATTGGCCAGGCTGGTCTCGAACTCCTGACCTCAAGTGATCCACCCGCCTCAGCCTCCCAAAGTGCTGGGATTACAGGCGTGAGCCATGGCACCCAGCCTGGAAAAAGGCATTCTTAATTTAAACTATGTTTTACTCTAAAGATAATAGTCCACTCATAAATATTTGCCGAAATTAATTGCACAAGAGAATAACAATACAAATAGTCTGTCACAAGCCGATCACAAGCGTTTATAATAAAATACACTATTCTTACCTCTAATATCCTACACAAGGAAGCATTACATTTGAGGTAGGGCATTCCTCCTCTTGCTTCCTGAGGACACCCTACTCTAAGAGATTAGTTTCTAATAAAGCATTTTAACTTTACTGTACTCTGCGACTCACCCTGAATTCTTTCCTGTGCAAGATCTAAGAACCTGCCCTTGGGGTCTGGGATGAAACCCCTTTTCTGGTAAGAGTACTGTTACATGGGATCCATACTATGGGTTCAGAGCTGGTCCCTTTCTAGCGTTAATCCAGAAACACTCTAAAACAAGGAGTTTCTTACTCAAAAGAGGGCAAAAGACCAGTCAGGGATGGACTGGGAGAGGACGAATGGAAGGAAATGCTAATCTTCCTGTAGGTGCAAAACTTTTCACTGCAGCCAAGCCGACTTTCAGGAGGGAGGACCTAAAATCATCTCATTTTGGTAGGTGTTTTACAAAAGGATAAATAGGACTGACTCCTGCCTCTAGAGCTTCCAGATACAGCATCCCTGTTTGCCCCATTTGCAGGGGTGACAGAAAGTGGGAAGTAGCTACATTAGCTGCTAACTCTGTCTCAGGTCAGGGGAGAGGCTGGTGGGGTTAGTCCCAACAGTGTTTTAAAATGTAGAGTAATTGTCAAGACTGGAGTCAGGGCGAACAAACAAACAATAAATAAATACAAAGTAATTGGATGGACAAAGTGCTTTGCCTCCATCTTCCCAAAGGCAAAGGCACCTGAATTTGCTAGCCTGCCCTAACTCTTCCTGGACCATTTCATAGCCTTGTGGAATGTCAGAGCTAGACAGATTCTTAAGAAGTCTGTTCTGGGCCAGGCGTGGTGGCTCATGCCTGTAATCCCAGCACTTTGGGAGGCCGAGGCAGGTGAATCACATGAGGTCAGGGGTTCGAGACCAGACTGAGAAACAGGGAGAAACCCCATTTCTACTAAAAATACAAAATTAGCTAAGCATGGTGGCGCATGCCTGTAATTCCAGCTATTCGGGAGGCCAAGGCAGGAGAATCACTTGAACCCAGGAGGCGGAGCTTGTGGTGAGCCGAGATCACATCACTGGACTCCATCCTGCCTGGGCAACAGAGCTAGACTCTCTCAAAAAAAAAAAAAAAAAAATCTGTTCCACACCCCCAATTTTACAAATGCTGTGCAGTGAATACGTGTCAGAGTCACTCGATTTGGAACTGGGGATTTTCCCAGTAGAGTGTATACTTTAACTCTTACTTGCTCAGTAATAGACCAGGTGAAGATTAAATCCAAATTTTTGTCTACAGCCCAGGTATCTACCTACTTCAGCAGTGGTTTGGGATGTAGAAGGACCTGGGAAACTTGTTTGAAAATGCAGAATACAGGGCCCACACCCATTCTGTGGGTCTGGAACGAGCCCAGAAAATGACTTTTAAAGTAAACCCCGAAGGGAGTGAAATGCATCAGAATCACACGGTATATGTAAGCTTTTGAAAAACACTGATCTAAAGCAAACTTTTGGGCTCACAGGCCCCCTAGAAGAACCTTGAAAAACTCTGTACATTTTTTGTTTGTTTTGTTGTTGTTGTTGTTGTTGAGATGGAGTCTCACTCTGTCACCCAGGCTGGAGTGCAGTGGTGTGATCTTGGCTCCCCGGGTTCAAGCGCTTCTTCTTAGCCTCCTGAGTCTGGGACTGCAGCTCGGCGCCACCACGCCTGGCTAATTTTCGTATTTTTTGTACAGACGGGGTTTCACTATATTGGCCAGGCTGGTCTTGAACTCCTGATCTCGTGATCCGCCTGCCTCGGCCTCCCAAAGTGCTGGGATTACAGGTGTGAGCCACCACACCTGGCAACTCTATACATTTTAAAGTTGGCATCTTTATTAGTTTTCCAGGACTACAGTAAGAAAATACCACAAACAGGATAGCCTCAAAAACAGAAAGGTATTGTCTCTTGGTTCTGGAGGGTAGAAGTCTGAAATCAAGGTTTTGTACTCTCTGAAAGCTCCAGGAAAGAATCTGTTCCGTGTCTTTGTCTTAGCTTGTGGTGCTCCCAGAAATCCCTCGTGTCTTTTGGCAGAGATAAGACCACTCCATAATGATCTCTGAGCACAGACAAAACAAGAACATTATCCAAACCACAGGAAACCTCCCTGTCCTGGCTGATACAAATGACTACTGCTTTTCACCATCATAGCTTTAGCCTCACTCTATTCTTCTCGTCTTCTCCATAAGAATTATCTAAAAAATACACAATTATAGAATTGCCCCTACTTCCCGACATCATCCCATTGAGAGGAAATCCCCATTTTCTTGCACCCTCCCCCAAATCTACTAAAACAAGCTCTGTCCTATAGAAAGTCCTTTTTAACACCCTCTTGTGAGACACCCCATAGTTCTCTTGGTTTACTTTCTTCCTCCTTGCAAGGAGCCAATAAACCCAACCCCATTCAACTGCAGATGTATTCTTGGTGGTCATAGATTTATAGAGAAAAGTCATAATCCATTTCCTCAGCTACTGAAATGGATTCAACAAAATTCAGTATCCATCTGGATAATAACTAGATTGTAGTGAAATAGAAATAGATGCCTGTTTTCTTAGCATGATCAAATATATCCGCCTCAACCTTAAAGGTACTATAATGCTTACATGGAAAACATGAAATGTATTCCTGTTAAATTCAAGAATAAGATAATCACATATACTATTACCATTATCATTTAACATTGTTCTGGTGGTTTTAGTCAACACCAGTAGTTAAGAGAGAGAAATTAGAGGCTTATTAACTGGAAGATAAGAGGTAAAATTATCATCATTTCAAGTGACTTGATTGCATAAATGAGAAACACAAGATAATTAACTGACAAAAATTACTAGAGCTAATAAAATAATTCAGTTAGGTGTCTGGTTTTAATATTGATAAATGGAAATCAAAAGCCACCATCTATGCAAACAATAACCAGTTAGAAAATGTAAAGGAAGGCCAGACGCAGTGGCCTACACCTGTAATCCTGGCACTTTGGGAGGCCGCCAAGGCAGGCAGATCACTTGAGCCCATAAGTTCGAGACCAGCCTGGCCAACATGGAGAAACCCTGTCTCTACTAAAAATACAAAAACTTAGCCAGGCATGATGGTGCACGCCTGTAATCCTAGTTACTTGGGAGGCTGAAACACGAGAATCACTGCCAGAAGGCAGAGGTTGCAGTGAGCTGAGATCGTGCCATTGCACAACAGAAGGAAATTCATTAAATAAATAAATGAAGGAAGGAAGGAAAGACTCCAGCTGTTTACTAACAATAAAAAAGATTAAGCATCAAGGAAAAAGCTTAGCAGAAAATGCACAAAATCTATGTGAAAAAACCCAAACCTTTAAGCATCACTAAAGACAACAAAAAGAAAACCTGAATAAATGGAAAAGCATATCACGTTCAGGGGCAGGAGGACTAAATATCTAAAAGATATCTGTTCTCCCTAAAATAGGCTACCAATTTAACGTAATCCCAGGAAAAATTCCAACAGGAACTTTTAAACCAGATTCTCAGCCAGGCATGGTGGCTTATGCCTGTAATCCCAGCACTTTGGGAGGCTGAAGTGGGTGGATCACGAGGTCAAGAGATAGAGACCATCCTGGCCAACATGGTAAAACCCCTTCTCTACTAAAAATACAAAAATTAGCTGGGCATGATGGCACACACCTGTAGTCCCAGCTACTTGGGAGGCTGAGGCAGAAGAATCACTTGAACCCGGGAGACGGAGGTTGCAGTGAGCTGAGATCGAGCCACTGCACTCCAGCCTGGCAACAGAGTGAGACTCCGCCTCAAGAAAAAACAAAAAGAACCAGATTCTAGAGCTCAGGTGGAAAAATAAACAAGAATAGCTAGAAAAATTCAGATAAAGAATAGCGATGGCTGGGGGTTGGTAGGAACCCAACCAAGCCCTGACACATATCAACATATATTTAAAGCTACTACAGTCGAAACACTATGTATTTGTGCAATGTATTGACAGCCAGATTAATGGAATGGAATAAAAAGTCTAAAAACAGGCCCAGTGTATTGCATAAAGCAAGCATGGTACATCCACATGATGGAATATTAGGCACTCATTTTTGTTGTTTGTTTTTTGAAACAGAGTTTCACTTTTGTTGCCCAGGCTGAAGTGCAATGGTGTGATCTCGGCTCACTGCAACCTCCACCTCCTGGGTTCAAGGGATTCTCCTGCCTCAGCCTCCTGAGTAGCTGAGATTACAGGTATGTGCCATCATGCCCAGCTAATTTTGTATTTTTGGTAGAGACGGGGTTTCTCCATGTTGGTCAGGCTGGTCTTGAACTCCTGACCTCAGGTGATCCACCCGCCTTGGCCTCCCAAAGTGCTGGAATTACAGGCATGAGCCACCACGCCTGGCCTATGCATTCATTTTTAAAAATAAGGAAACTGTGTACTGATATGGACTGACTTTTCAGGATACATCGTTAAGTCAGTTAAAAAAAAAAAGAGTATAGTCTTGGGAGTGTTTGTGTTTTAAAAAGGGGAGAATACATGCATGTATGAATATGCATAAGCATGTATATGTTTACTTCTACATGCTAGACTTTCTCTGGAAAAGACATACAAGAACTTGTAACAATGACCCAGGGAGGGGAACTGTGTTGTTAAGGGGCAAAGAGGGCATTTTCACTGTGAGCTAATTTGTACCTTTTGAATTTTATTTCATAGGAATGTCCTTCCTAATCAAAAACTGCAGTAAAATATGTTGAATGCTAATAACGAATTAGTATGTAAAACGTACAACATATTTTCCTTATAATTTTTTTTTTTTTTTTTTGAGACGGAGTCTGGCTCTGTCGCCCAGGCTGGAGTACAGTGGCCGGATCTCGGCTCACTGCAAGCTCCGCCTCCTGGGTTCATGCCATTCTCCTGCCTCAGTCTCCCGAGTAGCTGGGACTACAGGCGCCCGCCACCTCGCCCGGCTAGTTTTTTGTAATTTTTAGTAGAGATGGGGTTTCACCGTGTTAACCAGGATGGTCTCTATCTCCTGACTTCATGATCCGCCCGTCTCGGCCTCCCAAAGTGCTGGGATTACAGGCTTGAGCCACCGCACCCGGCCATAAACTACCATTTCACACACATCATCTGACTGAAAACATTTAAGAAGATGAATAGCAAATGAAGTCCAGAAACTCACACAAGGTTGGTTGAGTGTAAACTGAAACAATCATTTTGAAGAGAAATTTGGCAATCTCTTGTAATGTTAAAAGCTCTTTGACTCCGAAATATACATCCTAGAGAAATTCCAGCAAATGTGCACAAAGACATATAAAAGATGCTTACTATCTGTTAATCTGGAAGTAACACAGGGGTCATTAATAGGGGGGTAGAAAAAGAAAGTATATATCACTAATGAACTAGATCTATATGTAACAGCACTGTATCAGTCAGGTGTGTTGCAATAATGCTGCATAACAAAACACCCCAAAACTGACTTATAACAACAGGTATTTAATTTTGGCTGTGTGTCTCTGCTTCACCTGGGCTGTAGTAGTCTGTTTTCACAGTGGTGATAAAGACACACCTAAAACCGAGGGAAAAAAGAGATTTAACTGGACTTACAGTTCCACAAGGTTAAGGAGGCCTCAGAATCACGGCAGGAGGCAAAAGGCACTTCTTACATGGCAGCGGCAAGAGAAAAATGAAGAAGCAAAAGCAGAAACCCCTGATAAACCCATCAGATCTCTTGAAACTCATTCACTATCACGCGAATGGCATGGGAAAGACTGGTCCCCATGATTCAATTACCTCCCCTTGGTCCCTCCCACAACACAGGGGAATTCTGGGAGATACAATTCAAGTTGAGATTTGGGTGGGGCCGCAGCCAAACCATATCATGGGGTTTGGCCAGTCTAGCCTAGGATTGGCTCGACTTGGCTCAGGTCATTTTGTGATTACTGTGCTCCTCACATTTCACCTTCTCTGGGCCCAGTAGGCCATCCAGAACATGTGCAAGCCAGCGACACTACAGGCAGCTCTGGGAGCCAGTTTATATACCAACCCCTGATGGTACGTCCAGCCCGCTGCCCAGGAAGGAAGCCAGTGCTGGCAGCTGGAAGGCGCCTGGCGTGTATGGGAGCATCAAGAGCATGGGGAGATGCACTGCAGTGGCCAGCACAGACCTACAGTCTGTTATCACAGTCTCACTCTCTGTAATAAGAAGGTTAATCAGGTAATACGGAGGTTATGTTGCTGTTTTAATTTGCTTTCCTTGACTAAATTATGTTTAACATGTCTTCATGCTCAAAAGTTTTTTATATGTCTTCTTCTGTGAATTTTTTTGTGTCATTTGCTCATTTATCTACTTGTGTGGTTTTTGCCTTGAAGAAAATTTAAATTTTAACTTAGTTAAATGTATAAAGTTTTATCTTCATAGCCTCTGGATTTCTTTCTTTCTTCCCCTGAGATAGACCTTCCCTATTACATGATAATTTTAAAAATTCTCCAATTTTTTTTCTAGTACATTTATAGTTTCCTTCCATTTTGTATTTGTTTTGCTGCTGGGACTCTAGACACTGTTAATTGCCCTACTCATCTCTTCCTTATGTATTTGGTTTGCTATGTTTATCTATATTCATTTTTTTTTTTTTCCAGTCAGTCTTGCTCTGTCGCCTAGGCCAGAATGCAGGAGCACAATCTCTGCTCACTGTAGCCTCAACCTCCTGGGCTCAATTATTTCCCCTACTTCGCCTTCCTGAGTAGCTGGGACTACAGGCTCACACCTCTACACACACCCAGCTAATTTTTGTATTTTGAGTGGAGACAGGGTTTCACTATGACGCCCAGCCTGGTCTCGAACTCCTGGGCTCAAGGGATCCACCCGCCTTGGCCTCCCAAAGTGCTGGGATTACAGGTGTGAGATACTGTGTCTGGCTGTTTATCATATTCTTAATTCCTGATTGTTAATTTATTTCTGGACTCTTATTTTCTCCCCTTGAGTCATCTGTATGTTCACATGCCAGCCCCACTGCTTGCATTTCTGTAGCCTTGCAGATGGTATCTTTATCTTAGACTTTTTAGTAGCTGGGAGTGCCAGTGTCCCTCTCAATGCTCTGCTTTTCCAGGAATATCTTGGTTGTTTCTTACATGTTTGTTTTTCCCAGAGGGCTTTAGAAACAGCATGCCAATTCCAGTATCCGCTTCCTCCCCCTGTCCTCCAAAAGCATTTGTGTTTTTACTGAGAAGATGCTACATTTATACATTAAAGACATTTGACAGGAAACACAAAAATACAGATACCTAAGCAGGCCCCAGGTATTTTTCATGGTACTTATTTGTCAGGTCCTGCCTCACATACAAAAGCACACAGGGCACTTGCCACCTTCTCTTCCCCGAAGTGCATCGGTGTGGTGACCATGACGGGAACAGAAAAGGGGAAGGAAGCTGAGATCCTGGCAGAATAAAATGTGGCATGGAATTAAATAGTTAATATGTAAATATAATGAAATTAATAGCATTTATTGACCAGATAAGCACTTTAGTCCATTATCTCAGTTCATATTCACAACTCCTATGAGGCAGGTGCTACTAATATTATCCTGATTCATCAATAAAAACGAAGCTCAGAAAGATTAAGTCACTTTCACTCAACTAATCATCAGTAGAGCTGGAATTTGATCCAGGTGTAGGCGCCGCACTCTCAACCTCCAAGCTGAGCTGAGCTGCTGAGTGAAGTTAAACTGCTTCTGGGAGGCTGGGTAGAGAAAAAAAAGAGAAATATGTTTGCTAAATCAATTGCTGCCGGCCAAGGGCAAGGCCTTTGCACCTGGCATCGCAGCTGATTGAAGCTGCACAATCTGCAGGAATTCAGAGCCTGGGGCTCCTGCTGTATGGGACACAGAATGGGAAGATGAAGTCACCACCCCAGTGTGTCCCAGGTCTTTGTCAGAGGACGAAATGCTGACATTTCAGGAGGGAGGAAGACCCTTGCTACTATCATGGCCCTTAATCCTGAGGTTAGAGAGCCAAGGCGGGGGTCCTGTAGGGGTCTGAGAATATCCGTCCCAACCACGTCCACCCACCCTGCTCAGGGAGCCGCCCGCAGGGAGAACAGCAAGTTCCACTGGGCTCGGGGCAGTGCCGGAGCTCCCTGGCCCCGGCCTCCTGGGAAGCACCAGCTCGTGCTGGGGTCAGTGCCTGCTCTGATACCTGGTAGTCCCTGGCAGCTTGGGGGCTTCCTTGTTGCTGGGGTGTGGTCTTCTGGTCAGAAGCTCCAGTCCTGCTGGGGAAGCCAGCTGAAGGCATCCGGCTCCCCTCAGGGCCCTCAGCCTCCTTCCCTGAGGGTCTGGGATGATAACTAAGTTTGGAAATCCCTTGAGGGGTTGAGGTTCTAGAGCAGTGGTTTCAATGGTAGGGGTGCTTCCCTAGGGAACATTTCAAAATGGCTGGAGACATTTATAGTTGTCATGGCCAGGAGCAAGGAGAGGGGCCCTGCTAGCATCTGGTGGGTAAAGAGAAGGGGTGCTGCTAAGCATTGTAGGATGCACAGAACAGTGCTGTCCCTTGCTCCCCGTCCCCCACAAAAACACCCAAAGAATTATCTAGCCCAAATTGTCAACAGTGCCAGGGCTTGGACATCCTGTCTTCCAGGGCTTCGGTTAGCACCGAAACCCTTGGGAGCTGGTTTAAAATGTGAAGTCTAGAATCCCCTATGTGAGACTCTAAACCTGTAGGGTGCAGTGTGGGACCCAGGAACCTGTACTTTCAAGCATTCCAGGTTATTCTATTACAGGTAGACCACACTCCACATTGACAAGTAGCACTGCAGGCTGCACCTGGCACATGATTCCCGAACTCTGGCCCCGTGCGGGTCTGCATGTGGCAGAGGCACCTGGAGAGCTGCCTAAAGCCCCAGCCTCCTTCATCCCTGGAGGTTCTGTTGTAATAGACATGGCTTCCATCCCAGAATTCCATGGGCTGTTTTGTTTGGCTTGAGTGATTCTTTTTTTTTTTTTTTCAATTATTTTTAAGTTGACAAAAATCGCGCACATGTAAGTGTATACCATGTTTGGAAATGTGTATACATTGTGAAATGGCTAAATTGAGCTAATAACAGATGCATACCTCACTTTTCATTTTGTGAAATCTACTCTTACCGATTTCCAAGCATACAACACACTGTTGAGCACCTTGTCACCGTGGGCTGCACACTAGGTCTCTTGGACTTACTCCTCTTGTCTGACTGAAATTCTCTACCTTTTGACCAGTATTTCCCCAATGAGAGATTCGTATTGAGATTTGCTAACCCAGTATGTGGCCTAAATCCACACAGGACTCTGATCATCTGCCCTCATCTTCCGGTGTTACAAGTCAAGCAAAACCGTGGTGGCTGCCAGCTGATTTCATTCCCGGAAGCCCAAAGCTTTATCAGCGGAAGGTCACTTCCAGCACACAGATAAGATTAGCCACGCCTCTCACTTCACCTCCAGCTCCTCACTTTTCCAGAATTATCAACTATCCTATTTCTGTTCAAAGTAGCCAAAATTAACCGAGGGCTGCTCTTTGGGGGCTTCTGCAGGGAGCGTGCACCCTATGGCCAGCAGGAGCACCACCTCCCTCCCTCCACCAAGAATCTGTGGCATCCCTGTTACAGAATGGAATGTGCTAGAGCTCTCAGGGATGTTGAGGTAGGAAACAGTTCAGGAAGATGGAACCAGAAGACGATTCGGGAAGCCTGGGATCAGAGTGGAGAACGGCAGGGCTCTTCAGCATGGTCCTTTGGTTTCTGAAGCAGTGCCTGGCGCCTTGTAATGGCTCAATGCTCGTCAGCCATTGCCACTATGAAACATTCCTGAAGGGCGTTTCCTCCAGGCTGTGGTACTGTCTGGAGAATTACTGTGGCTCCCTGCTCAAGCCTATGGCTCTGGGGCCGCCACCTCTGACCTTGGCACCATCCACCCCTAGCGATGCAGGGATTGGACAAGGTCTCCCTGGAGACGTCATCCTGCATGCAGGTGCTGCCCTCTGTTGGCCATACTCTTTGTGTGCAGCTTAACTTTTCTTGGTTACCTTTACTTTTTTTTCTCAGTGGCTTTGTTCTCCCTCTCAGCGTGGCCTCCAAGGCCACTTCCTGCTCTGCCACTTGGTATGGTTCAGGGCTGCCCTGCTGTCAGCCACGGCCCATTTTTAGAGCTCTTTTGCATCGTGTAGGTTCGTGAGCATCTGTGTCAGAGGCTGATATTTACTGATGTGCCTCCCCCATTGGGGATGGTGTGGTGGCGGGTGGGTGGGGTTTGAAACTGAGAACTCTAACAGAAGTTGGGTACATAGTGACTGCGTCCAAACCCCTGTACCAAGAGACTGGACCAACCCTAGCATGGCTTCTGGCAGCCCAAAGCAGCATCCCTGGGACCACCTGGCCACCCTTTGAGTTCCTGTCTGAAAAGCTCAAGGCCATGAAAATCGTTTAGTGCTTGTTCCTACCAACACCTGACAACAGGCCTCTGACCTCCCCCCTACCCAACTTTCTTAGAGCATTTACATTAAAAACGCTTAGAGTCGTACCTTCTTCCCTTGTCCCTTTGAGATGTACACGCATGTCTGTCCAGGAGTGTCTTTCTCAAAAGCCTGAGAGCCAGTCCTTTGAAATGGCATCATCAGAAGGGATGGGGCCTGTCTCCCAGGCTCTGGGGGAGGACAGAAGCTAACTGCCACCACTGCCAGCTGGCACACACAGCTGGCCCGGCCACAGTAACACAAACAGCCCTTTGTAATTCTTCACTCCCATGGTTCCTGAGCCCCGGAGTGCCCTTTCCCGACTCCTACGTTCTCCCATTAAACCGTCCAGTCCCCCTGCACAGATCCGAATGGAGCTCAGCTTCTCCCCTGTCAGTGGTTAATGAATAAGATCTGTTTTCGTAGCTTTAACTAAGGTCCAGCTTAGTTTATCTTTGACAGACCCACTTACCCTGCAGGTTCCCGCCTTGGGCGTGGAGGGAAAGCCTCTGGGAGGAACACGGTCCTCACCTAGATCGCGCCAGGGAGTGGAGTGGACATGAGCTCTGGGTCCCTCTCCTCTCTCCTGGAATGGCTGCACAGGAAGGAAGGATCGAGGACGTGAGAAAGGCCACCCTGCCTGGGAAGGAGCTGCCGGCCCTCAGCAGTCCAGAGGCTGCCCAGAGAGCAGGGAGCAGCTCTCCAGGACTCCACCTCCCAGGCCCAGATGATGCCGCCCAGGGTGCCCAGTGAGAATTCACCTACAGCCACACACATCCCGGGACAGTGTCTAAAGATGCCACCAATCCAACATCATGGAAGGCAAGAACCCAGAGAGCAGAAACCGAGCTGGGGAAGCAGTCATTTGGGATACATGCCCCCCATCCCAATCCTGGGCCAACGTGGATCTTCAGCATCCTGAACCTGAAGTCCCCATGGTGGGCCTGTGGCGGGCTGGGTGTGGCTTCAGAGATGCAGTTGCAGGAACTGGCTAAGTGGTTCCCCCAGGCCCAGGGCTGACCCACAGCGACCTGGGAAAATGGGCCCAGAAGGTCCCTCCCTGTTTAGTTTCATCTTTCCAGGTCCAGCTTCACTGGGTCCACAGGGTCCCCATCCTGAGGTCACTGTGTTTTTCACCCCCCACCTGCCCACTCACTCCCAGCCCATTGCAGTCTGACTTTACTGCCCATTACCAAAGATGCCAGCTGACCTTGACTTCTTGGAGACAGAGGACAATGGGGGTCTGTGTTACCTCAACCACTCTCTCCTGTTGAACCTCTCATCCTCCTGAGTGACACTCACCTGGCTGTCTTCTGGCTGCCTGCAACCTCCCAGCATCCTCCACGGGCCCACCTCCACCCACCCACCCTGTGACCTCACACTCCCTGGGGTTCTCTTCTGGGTTTTTCTCACTCTGAACCCCCTGAGCAACCTGCACCCCTCAGGGATCACCGGTTATTTATGCCGATGGCTCCAACTCTGCATCCTGCAGCCTCATCTTCCTCCTGACCATCCACCCCACCCATCCAACCACTACCAACACTTCCACGGGGTGCCCTGGACGCACACGACTCAGCAGAGAACAAAAAACAAAACACCCCAGCTCCTACAGCCACTCTCAGACCTGCCCCTGCTGCACTCCCCACCACGGGCAGCCTCAGTCTCTGGGTCACAGCCATGCAGCTCCCCCCTCGCTTCTCTGTCCTCACCACTTCCACCAGGGGCCCTAATAAAGATGTCAGACCAGCCTGCCATCCACTGTGCAGCTTGTAGAGATAACGCTAGAAATCCAGATGGCCGTGTCACGGCCCTGCTTTAAATCCCTTTCACGGCTCCCATGGCCCTTGGGATCCAACCAAGCTCCTCGGCTGGCTTTCCACCCTCGTGCTCCGGTGCCTCCACTGTGCGCCTTCCAGTCCCGCCCCACCCTCCTGTCCCTCCAGGGAAGTTCTTTCAGCTCCGTCCTGAGCTACAGGCTGGGCTGGAGGGCTGGGCTCCTGCTGCCCGCTTCCCCACTGGCCCTGCAGGAAGCCGCACTGGCAGATCCCAGCCCTAGGCTATTTCATGAGGCAGGCCTTGGAGCCGCTGGGGACCTGCTTCACTGCACAGCCCCAGGAGTCCTGCACTCTGTCCTCTGGGGCCCAGACGAGTGGTGCTCAAAGCTGCACTTGAACAAGTCCTTGGTCTTCCTGCCAGGCCTGGTTCTCCGTGGAATCTGGGCAGTCAGCAATGGGCCAGATTTTCCTCCAGATCTCAGGAAAGTAGTCCTGGGTGTCTGTGTTCATAACTGCAACTCCCGGAATCCTTCCCTGCTCCCCTCCCCAGACCCACCCATCGGAGAAACAAGAATCAGGTGGGCGGGGCAGGGGACCTGCACACAGGCAGAGGCCAGGGCTTTGTCACCAAACAGTAATCTTTTCATCACCATTATTTATTAGACATGAACCAGGTTTTCAGCACAAGTCACACTCAACACCCTCACCCAACAGGAGGGGCAATAGAGGCCCGGAGAGGGAGTGTTGGGGGAGGATGTCAATGGGAGGCCCCAGCCTGAGCCCTGAGCAGCTGGCCAGCTGGGAACTGGCATGTGAGTGGGAGGCATCCTGTTCTCCTGCTGCTCCAAAGACAATGCTCACTGAACAGGACGGCAGGCCAGCCCAGCAGTCCGTACAGAAGTAAGGCTGGCGTTTCTTCCCCTGGAGCACCAGTGAGGACAGGCCCTCAGCTGGGAGCCAGGCAAGGCGGGTGAGCTCTGTGCTAACCACTAACCACCCCGGGAGCTTGGGTAAGCATGAGGGCAAGGCTGGAGAGGCCTTGGACCCCTGCGTGTTGCTTCCCACTCCTGCCAGGCCAGCACGCCCCCATTCTTCACCATCCCTAGCACACAGCCCAGGGCCCGGGGGCAGGGGGCAGGGCTGGCCCCCCCCATAGCGCCACTCACACTGCCCCTTCCCCTCTCTCATCCCAGCTCTGGTCACTTAGATGCTGCCATGAGAGCCTCTGAAATCCACCCCCACTGCAGCCCCAGGCCCGAGTCAGGGCCCAAACCTGCACTGTGCTCAGTGCGGTGCAGCGTGTCAAACCTGCACTGACAGGCTGGGGTCGGGGAGGGAAGACATCTGCCCAGGGGAGGTCCAGGTGGGAGGAGGGGGAGCAGGATATTCTGAGGAGACACAGCAAAGGGCGCCAATATCTAGCACTGAGGTCATCTGGACCCACATGGCTATGTTGCTTTTTGTGTGTGAATGTTTCTCTACTTCAACATTTTCAGACGTTTCACATCGAGATGTGTCAGAAAATTAACAATTCCATGCCGGAGAAAAGGCCTTGCCTATAACCCCATAGCGGCCCACCAGTTCCCAGCAGGATGGTGGCAGAGCTGCTGACTGGGCACCGACTCCCAGGCCTGGGCCGGAGCCCCCTCCACGCGGACACGTGTCCTCCTCAGGATGGGCTGAGTCCTGGCATCTGCCCCCTCCGTAAAGGGAAGGCCCCCACCCATACCAGCTCCCCAGCAGCATCTCCTTGGGAAAGAGGGCGAACTCCAGGGCAGTGCGGGTATTGGAGCAGGACATCCCCTCAGCCACTGCCGTGCCCAGGGCTCCCCAGGGCCCAGGCTGGCTGGGAAGACTGGGAAGACTTCCAGGAACCAGGCAGGCCCTGCAGGTCCGGGTCTCTGGGTGCCAGCAGGAGGGAGCTGGAGACCAGACACAGCTGTGTGGGGGACGGTCCGGACGAAGGGGTTGTCAGGGACAGTGGAGCCACAGTCATTCTGAGAGCTGGGCACCTGAAAAGCACATCACATGGAAGGGTCCCGGCCTTGCAGTGGAGACTCCGCTCCCCCCGACCCTCCGTGGAAAGCCCCTCACCCTTGCCCAGATGGTCCTCAGCTTACCCTCTCCCTCCCTCCGTCCAGGTTAGGGTCTTGCCTTGGGGTGAAGTGCTGTGAGGATGGGGGGTGGGGAGTGGTGCTGGGGTGGGGAGTGGTGCTGGGAGCATGGTTCCCATTTCATCCCTGGTGGCCAACACAGTGCCAGGCAGGAAGGGAGTCAATGCTCAGTCCTTTCCCCGCCTTTTTTTTTCCACGAAATAAACAGATGCCTGAATCCCAACAAGAAGTCTAACCACAGCCTTCTCTTTCCCCTCTTCCCCACCCACACTGCTTGCCCACACGGTACCTGGGTCGGGGCGGCAGGTCACTCTCACCCACACCCCTCGCCCACATGGTAGCTGCCCCACCCCTCGTCCATACAGTACCTGGGTCAGGCAGGCAGGTCACTCCCACAGGAAGCGCACGTACCAGATGGTCTCATTCTTCAGCTGGGGCCCGAACAGGGGGTTTAGCTGTGCCAGGATGGCGATGAGCCAGCTGCCAGGGACAGCAAAGCACGGTGAGCCTGGCACAGGAGGGTCCTCCCACACCCACAGGGGAGGCCTCAGTCACATTCTTTTGGATGCGGCCAACCCAGCAGATGGCAGGGCCTGTGTTCCCAGGGTGAAGAAGGGCCCAGGGAGCCACCCACACTCCCACAGGTGCGTGGGGTTGGTGTGGCACTTGTGGGTTTGGTTTCGGTTTCATTTCATGTTTGGTAGATCTGAAGGATCCCCGAGTTGGGGCTGAACCTGGGGTTAGGGAAGAGGGGAGACAGCCTCAGGGGCGCTTTGGGAGCAACTCCCAGCTGTGCCCTCAGACATTTCTGTCCAGGCTCCCCAGGCTCCACGCACCAGGGAGCAAACAGGGTGGGCCTGGCGGGCAGCACATCAGAATCATCTCCTCTTAGGAGAGACAAGGAACTACCCCAAGACGTGAGGAGCTGACGGGTCCGGGGCCTCCTGCCTAGGCTGCTGCCAGGCCACCTCTGTTCAGGCCAGAAAACCCTCAGGGACCTGGTCCCACCTGTCATCACTGTTGGACGTCTGGGTGGCTGTCTGGCCCGTCATTCGTGACAAAGCTCCCACCTTCATTGCCACAGTAGTTAGTAGGTCCCCATGCTCTGCCCCCCATGACCACATCCACACTGCTTTGTCTGTTTCTGCAGGAAGGATCGATATTGTTCCTCTCTGAATCCCTCACAGTAGGTAGGCGGACCTAACGCCCAGGAAGCCATCAGAAATTGTTACCTCCTTTACATCAGCATTCTCTCTGAGTTTATGTTTTGTAAATATAATTTCTAGGTGTAACATTTTCTTAGAATGTGTTTTCTGTTTCCCGTATGTTGATTCGGTCAGTATTTGGGATTACCCCACATCTTGTGTAGACCCCGTCTCCCCACCCGCCCAGCTACCAAACCCAAGCTCCTCTGAGGCTCTGCCATGGGCAGGTGAGGATCTTTTGTCAAGCCCTGAAGGACCTAGAAATAGCATTAGATAAAGGGCCTTAGAGATGCTCTGTCTAGGAAGAATTTTGAAAAAAAAAAGTGTGTTTAAGTTAAACCATGTGTTAAGAGTCATCATTATTTCTAACAAGTTTAGTTTTTGTCAGTAGGAGGGCTTATACATTTCTGGGTTCAGTGGCGTGTGCCTGTAATCCTAGCTACTCAGGAGGCTGAGGTGGAAGGATCACTTAAGCCAAGGAGTTCACGCACAGCCTTAGCCACATGGCAAGACCCTGTCCCTACAGAAAATTTGAAAATCAGCGAGGCGTGGTGGCACACGCCTGTGGTCAAAGCTAGGCTGAGGTGGGAGGATGGCTTGAGCCCAGAAGGTTGAGGCTGCAGTGAGCTATGATCCCGCCACTGCACTCTAGCCTGGGCAACAGAGTAAGACTATGTCAATTAACTAATTAGTTAACAGCCAGGTGCAGTGGTGTGTACCTGTCATCCCAGCTCCTTGGGGAGGCTGAGGCAGAAGGATCATTTGAGCCCAGGAGTTGGAGACCATACTGGCCTGGTCTCAAGACCAGGGGTCTTGACAAGACCCCATTTCAATCAATCAATCAATCAAACATAAGGTAAAATAAGAGAATTGATTAATAGGAATAAAGAATCCATGATCTAATCAGATAAAACAGTTTTAACTATGATAACATACATCAAATCAGAAATCAATCAAGTAAATTTTTTGAAAGTGGGTTTTGTCTTATGTATTTGAAAAATTTGGCAACCCTGGAAAATATTCCAGTTGCTTTCAAAAGAATCTGTTACCTCTTAAAGAATCAGCATCTCATCACTTTACCTGTCCTGTTTCGATTGTTCTGAGTTAAGAACACCCAGCTATGCCAAGCTTAACCCATAAAAATAATGTACAAGACATAGGACGCTGGGAAGCCCAACAGCCTTAATGCAGCTCGATTAACCATGAGACAGGCCCCCCTGCAAACTAGAACTTGAACTTATCTCTTGGTTGGCAGCCAGGATCATCTAAATACAGAGCAATGTAACAGCAGGATTGGGATGGATGCGGGGGGGTCTTTTTCTTTTTCCTTTTTAAAAAAAATTAATAAAGAGGGATTGGCTATTGTGAATGGCAGTTTTGGCAAGAGACCAAACAATGGACACTGAGGATCTGGAAACTGATTCCCTCACACTGTCCAGGTACTCGAGTCCCTTGGAATGTTCTTCTATAGCCCCAGGGTACCTATCCCAAGTGTGAAGACTTACTCTCACCTAGTGGTTCTTTTTTTAGAGTCGGATTCTCTCTGTTGCCCAGGCTGGAGTGCAGTGGTATGATCTTGGCTCACCACAACCTCCATCTCCCAGGTTCAAGCGATTCTCCTGCCTGAGCCTCCTGAATAGCGGGGACCACAGGCGCGCGCCACCAGACCCGGTTAATTTTTGTATTTTTAGTAGAGATGGGGTTGCACTATGTTGGCCAGGCTGGTCTCGAACTCCTGACCTTGTGATCCACCCTCCTCAGCCTCCCAAAGTGCTGGGATTACAGGCGTGAGCCACCGTGCCTGGCCTCTTACCTGGTGGTTCTAAGATGGCTGCATTCCAGTCACCTGGGGGCATTCATGAACAACAGGAATTCCCAAGTGCAGATCTTGAGAGTTGTAATTTCATGGGTCTAGGGTGCAGCCTGAAAACTGTGTTTGAACAATCACTCCAGGTGACCCAGTCAGGCACAGACAGCACTGACGTGGCCCGACTCCTTCCTTGCCCAGGTGAGAAAACTACAGCCCACGGGGCCAG
Organism: Colobus angolensis palliatus; assembly: GCF_000951035.1. Classification (NCBI taxonomy): domain Eukaryota; kingdom Metazoa; phylum Chordata; class Mammalia; order Primates; family Cercopithecidae; genus Colobus; species Colobus angolensis. The sequence goes on along the minus strand of NW_012115154.1, from coordinate 18,271,404 downwards.
AACACTGGGGCAGAGCCAGATCCAGAGCCCAGGATTCATGACTTCTGGCCCACTGCTCTCTTTCCCATTCCACACCATCTCCACTCCTGTTGTTTTATAGGTTCAGCCTTTCAAAAGGCATTTACCACCAGGACAGAAGGAAGAGCAGGCTAGGGTGAAGAAGAAAGGAGGGAGGACAAAGGAACTGGCTGATTTTGAGCTGGGGAGAGTAGTACTTACAAGAGGTAACAGCAGACGGCGGTGGCGACCAGCATGGTGATGATCACTCTGCAGCAGAAGAGGACACGGGTCAGGACAGATGCAGCCAGCACCTCACAACGCCTGGCCAGGACCAGAGCAAGAAGAGCTCCTGGTGTCAGCTCTTTTCCATTAGCCTTCCTGATGCCTCCTGGACACAGGAGGCTGAGTTCTACTCAGGGTAAGTATAGCAAGCCAGGAAATAAAAACTGAAAGTGTCACCTCACAGAGAGGCCAACCTTGACCACATCCAAGTTGCCTTAAGAATCCTTCCCTTCATCTCCCTTCTCTACCACCCAGTATTTCTCCATCTTAATGCAGATGTGTTGCGGAAAGGCAGTGCACAGAGCTGCATTTGTGGAAACCCACCAGGGAGTGGTCTGTGGAATTCAAAATTCATGGAGCGAGGGGAAGGAAAACAATAGGCTAGAAGACAGGACAAGAAGCAGGCAGACTGTGAGCCACTTGTGAGGCCCGGTGAGTTGTTACAAAGAGAACAGGGACTAGCCACTTGGTGTGTACTCAAAGAAGACCAGAGACAGAAGCTTCAAGTGCAGCAAGAGAAATTTCAGTCAAACTGAAGCAAGAACTCACCATTAGCAGGAGATGCAAGACATGAAAATGGTTTACAAAGTGAAGCTGTGGGATCCCAAGCCTTGCTTGTCTTTAAGAACAAAGGCCGCACTCACAAGTCCAAAGGGCCTTTGGGCAAAACTAACTCTAATCCAAACCAGGCCCTTGATCTTTGATGTAAAGCACCGCAAGCTGGTGCTGGAGACAGGAGCACTGGATCCCTTTTTCAACATTACTAAGCAGGTTGTGCCAGTCCTGGCTGGGCACTGGGTAGACAATGGTGAACTGGACAAACTCCAGCCTCTGGGAACATGCAGTCAAAGGAAGGGTGCTTTGTAACTGAGGATGATATGAAGCAGAAACTGGTGAATGGCACAGCAATCTGCTACAGGACCTTCGAAAAATAAGGCCAGCGAAACTTATCCCATACCTACAAAGTGCCATGCGCTGGAGGTGTTTTAAATGCGTTACCGCACGTCATCCTCACAGCAGCCTTTTAAGGCAGGAGTCGACATTATCTCCATTTTACCCATGAAGAAACTGAGACTTGATATTGGCTCCAGGTCACACAGCTAGCAAGCAGTGGAGAAAGCGCGTCAGTGCCCGCCTGTGCCCTTTACTGGCTGCAGGAGGGGTGACAGCCATCTCCAATGTCACTTTTCTCTTTACCTTCTGTATATGCCCTCTCGCCCCACCTCCTGCCTGTTCCCGGCTGTCAGAGACCCAGGTGCAGAGAGACCTCAGAGGTGGCGTCCGGGTGCCTGGCGTCCCTCCCGCGGACGCTCGCTGCCGGGCAGGAAGCCGCCGCCCCGCGGCGGAGGGGAGAGCCCGGCCATGGGGCCGGGGTGGAGAGGTCTGCAGGGCCTGCGCGCCTTCCTTACCCGCGGTTGGGTCCCTTGGGCACGAACCAGGGCCCGGCGATGCCGATGAGGCCCCAGAACGTGGTGAAGATGATGACCGGGAGGGCGAATGAGTGCGCCGTCATGGCCAGGCGCAGGATGCCCAGGCGGGATGCAGGGCCGAGCAGCGGGCGCTGCAGATGCGCGGGTCCCCGGCCGAGCAGCGCGCTGAGCATGCGCAACAGAAGTCGAGCGCCTGAAGCGATCAGCCGGGCCGGGCCGCGCACGCGCACCTCCTGACCCGGCCCGCCGCGCTGTCACTCAGGACCTGCGTAGGAGCCCACTCGCTGATTGGCTGAGCGGAGCCGCGGACCGAGAGAAACGCCGAGGTTGAGGGGGTGCGGCCGCTAGGGTCCGCGTCCGCCCCGAGCTAGCACAGCTAACGTTATGCCGCATTCTTATTTCCAAAGGCCCCTGGAGCTTGGGATCCCACCCCAGCGGTCTTTCGGGGCGTGCTCTGCCCGTACGCGCCCCGCCGACTCGGCCCGAAGCGCCCTGCGGACCCGCAGCCTGGGCCGCCCCGGACCTGACGGCCCCGCGGGGGTCGGACGCGGGAGGAATGGCCTCGCCCTCAGAGACGCAGCGGGAGGGCAGTCCCCGCTGTCCCTCTGGCCGGGTCCTCGGCACGCGTTCTCCTCACTCCCAGGACAAGCGGAGCGGCGGGCGGGGACCGAGGCCTGGGGTCGGAGGCGGCGGAGCCAGAAAGGCGCCAGCGGCGCAGTGGCGTTTGGGGGAAGGCGGGGGCTTCGCATCTCGGTGGCGGGAAGCGGAATGAGGTTGGACCGGCCGGGCCGGCGTTCAGAGACCCGGCGGGAGGCGGAAGGCTGGCATCCTCGCGGACATCCATCTGTAGCGAACCCGGCAGAGGCTTTGGGATTAGATCCCTGACTCCTTGCGTCAGTAGCTACAGTTTGTTTAAATATAAAATGGGATGGCCGTTCTTACAAGGTTCCTGGAGGATTAAATGAATAGGCATGTGGAAAACACCTACCATAATAAGGCTGGGTAGTTTATTCCATCAGGGCTGGAAGAGACTTCAGAGCCTGCTTTTCTCCTTGGGCGTTTGGATCTCGCATATCCCTTCTGTGGCAATCAAAAATCCCCATCTTCTGTAGAGATCCCTTTTACAGATCAGTGGCCTCCAGGCGGTATCTCTAGCAACAAGTGCTACCCTAAGCAGCCGGCCACACATATTCCCTGGCTTCATGACATGGGGAGGTGCAGTCCCCACGTGATGCGGAAGGGAAATGTGCCTGTCCTTGCACTGACCCCGTCAGCGATGTGTGCTCCTGGCGGTTTTCCAAAAGCAAGAACCAGTCACATCCGCCCTTCTCTGTTCCCTAGTTGAAACCTCACTATCCATCCTTTCAACATTCATGCAAGTTGGAGGTGGACGTGGGGTGACACCAAACTGTTAGGTATAAAATACCATCTTAGCCTTCGAGGGGTTTCTAAAGTACTTGAGGAATGATATATTCTGGTAAAATCATAATGCTGGCCAGCATAGTTCTAAGAGCCCTGTGATCAAGGTAGCCAAACGTCCATTATGAGAATTCAGAGGGTGGAGAAATCCAGGAAGACTCCCTAGAGGAGGTGAGATTTTAGCTAGATTGTAAACAATGGTTATTTTTCTCATCCAGAGTGTGTGCATTGTTGAGAACACTGGCCTAGGATAAGGGTGCACTTGGCATCCAGGAGATAGAGTTAAGAGGATGTCAATTGAGGCCTTCAAAAAATCACCATGAGGGCTGGGTGCGGTGGCCAACACCTGTAATCCCAAAACTTTGGGAGGCCCAGGCAGGCGGATCACGAGGTCAGGAGATCAAGACCATCTTGGCTAACATAGTGAAACCCCGTCTCTACTAAAAATACAAAAAATTTAGCCGCGTGTGGTGGCGGCACCTGTAGTCCCAGCTACTCTGGAAGCTGAGGCAGGAGAGTGGCATGAACCCAGGAGGCGGAGCTTGCAGTGAACCAAGATCCCACCACTGCACTCCAGCCTGGGAGACAGAGCAAGGCTCCATCTCAAAAAAAAAACACTACGAAAGTTCCGTAGCTCAAAAAGATGGACTTCTTTGAATTTTGTTCTGGGAAAAAATCCTCTGTATAAAATGACAGCTGTAGAGTGCAATGTATTTCCTTCTTTGCCTCTGCTCCTTTGTCTTGGCTTTGGCCAGAACCAAAAACAGTGCTGAGTCTGAGCAGCCACTCATGTTAGCAGCCTGTAGCTCTCTTTTCCTTTAATGTTTTTGATGTTTGATTTCTGTCCTAATTTGCATGTGATTGCATGTGTCATTTGTTTGGCAGCTTTGTGATAGTCTGAGGTCCATGAAGGGATTAAAACCAGGAACTGGCTCCTTTTCCAACCACTAAAGCCTCATCTGGGCCCACAAGCTCTTGCTGTTCCCTGGAGCGTGACTAGAAGATGTGAGCAGCTTTGTGCCGGAGCCCCATTTCCATGGGTAAACTGTTCACCCGATCAAACAGCTCCCCGGAGTTCCACAGTACCACGTATTTATTTTCTAGAACTTTGTTTTTAGCTGAAAGGGATCTTAGAGGCTCTCTGAGGCAATCCCATCGCTTTACAGGTGATAAAACTGAGGCCCAGAGAAGTGCAGTAACTTGCCTAGGCCCACACAGCTCATCAGTAAAAGAGCCGGAACACATGGCCAAGGCTTCTCCTTCCTACTCTGGCCAAGGCTTCTCCTTCCTACTCCAGTGTCTCCTCCATACACTCAGCTCACCCCTAGGGCTTGTGCTCAGGTCTTTGCAAGTAAGGCCGGTGACATTTAAGGACGTGACCACCTATCTCCCACCCATTGTTCTCGTGGCCATGAGGAGTAGAAGGAATTGTACCAGGATGTGATAAGAAGGAATTAGGAGCTGGGAGTCTTGCTGGGTGAGGACCTTGGCCCCTTGCTTGCTTGCCATCTCATAGGGGCGCTCCTGGCCTGTGGGGTCAGGGAGAACTAGACCTAGAGCATGGTTGTCTCTGTGACTGGTTGAGCCTGTTTTTCCTTCAAGGGCCCTGGCAGTGGGAAAACATATTATGACAACTACTCTGTTTTATCAGCCCTTGGCACTCCTGTTATTGCCCTGAAATAAACATTCCTACCTGTATGCCAGGCCCTGCCTGTTTCTGGAGATTTCTTAGGTTTACAACCTACCCTCACTGTCCCAAATTGATGGGGTGAGCCCAGGCCATTAACAGGTGGTACAAGTCAGGCTTCAGGACTGACATGGGTCTATGTGTGCTCGGTGTGGGTTAAGGGGCGCTCGGCTGTCTTTCTCCCTACGGTGCATGCTGCTGCCAAACCAGAGATCACTTGTAGACTTGAAAGGGAACGTGAGCTTTGGGTGAAGAATTCCCAGCCCCCAACAGAGGCCAAAAAGCTACCACTCAGCCAGGTAAGTCTTGATGGAACATTTCTTGCACAAAGGTAACCATATTCATTGAGCCTTTAGTGCCTCCTGGGTTCTAGCACTTCTGTGGTTTGGTTTCAGGTTTTGTACTTCTCTGTTTCCCGCCGTTACGACAGGAGCTTGGGTAACCTGTGAGAAACACAGCCACAGTGTAAACCTCTTGAGACAAGCTACACTGAGGGGACAATCAGGGTGAGGGTAATCCGGTGCCGTGGCTGTGTGAGCTCACGTGTGCTCTTTCAGGAGGACATGTCTCACAGCCACAGATCTTCAGCTCTGACATGCTCAATCTCACAAGCCCTTTTCTGAAACCTCCATCATGTGCTTTCTGATTCTCTACAGGAAGAAGGAAAATAAAGTATGCATTTTATGACACAACCCAGCTTGCAGGGATGAAGTAGAAGGTCCTCACTGTACCTCATGGCAGGCTGCTGACGGCAGGTATTTAACCTGGCTCACTGAACTGGGCAGTCAGGGAAGGGTCGGCTCCTGCTCTGTCCAGCTCTCTTCATAAGGGACTCTGTGATACTTTTTATAAAAATGACTTTGATTTCTGCATAAGAAGGCTTCCCAAGCTTGCTGTCTAGCAGTGGCTGCTGCAGGGAATTATTCAGATGGCAGCAAGAGAACCCTGGCTCCCTGGACCAGGACATTCCCTTCACATGTGTTGGAATGAGAGCAGGAAGAATGCTGGTCAGAAGTCCCTATCCAGGGCTCTGGGACTTCAGTGTTCTCAGACCAACTGGGCCGCTCCTCTGAGTTGGGATGCTGACCCACACTTGGCCCTGGCTGCGGCATCCACAGGACGCTGCCCTTAGCCGTCATCTCGTGGGGGTTGGGGGCTGAGCAGGTCACACTGAACAAAAGGAGTGTGTCCCCATCACTAAGCTAACATCTGAGTTCTCTTCCACAGAATTTGGTAACAAAGTCAGAAACGAGACTGAAGATGATTCTGGAAGCAACTGGGAACCTCCCAGAATGATTCTGCAGGCTTCTGGGAGGCTGAAAAACCCAAGGCCAGACTGGCCTCTGAGAATGCCCGAGTCCGTTAGATTCCACTGGAAAAGCCATCCATCTGTGCCAAGTGTGTGGAGAGCTTCAAGAGCTCTACAGCCCTGGCCATCCATGAGCACATCCATGTGGGGGAGTGGCCCTGAAAGTGTCCTAGTGTGGCCAAGGCTTCCCACCAAGTGGACCTCAGATGGCACAGGAAGACCCTCCTGGGGGTGTGGGAGGGCACTGCCTGGGCGGCGAGGGGCCGCTTTCTTAGGTGTACACATTCAATGCAGACACAGCCTCTCCTGGCTGCCAAGAAGCCTGTGCAGGGCCCAGGACCACGGAACACTTGCAAACTGTCACTACCCAGAGGCCTGTGCCTGTCTGGAGTGTGCCCAGTGTGTCTGTGCCTCTCAGCTTATCTGGGCTCACCAGCACAGCCGCAGCACTGCAGGGCCCTTCTGTTGCTGTGAGTGCCAGGGCACTTGCTGGCTGCCTGAGCAAGGCAAAAGGTTCAAAACAGGAAGTCTCTGGGCAGCCATTCCCAGGCGCAGAGGGGAGCAGTGGCCACGCGGGTCCCCGTGTGGCAGGAGCTGCAGTCAGAGGCAGCATCTCAAGAGCCCTGGGAGCAGGGGCCAGCCACATGAAGCCCACGAGTGTCGCTGGCACGGGAAAGGGACATGAGGATCACACTGACCCAAGAGAAGGCCCACAGTGAGGAGGCCCCACCGAAGCGTCCGCAGCAACAGGGGCTGAGGCATCTGAGGCAGCCAGCCCACTTGGAAAGGCCTGCTGACTGCACTCCGGATGTCAAGAGGACCCTTGGGAAAAAGAAAGGCAAGAGTGCAGCACCTTCTAGAGCCTCCGCTCGCTTCTCTCCTTTTAGCTCCGGCTGGAGTGATGGAAGAGGCTGCGCTGGGAGCTACCTCCCTGGGAGCCTACCCTGCCTAGCCTGAGCGTGGAGGCTACTGGCATTGCACTTCCTCTAGTGAAATCCATCTTCCCAAAGGAACCCTGGGAAGGGGTCAAAGAGACCCCGTTCACCCCCACCATGGGGTCAGGTCTTCACCGCATGGAGGCCGCACAGATTCCCAGTCACAAACCCAAAGCCTTGCTGCCTGTGCCTCTGCTTCAATAGTTGTTTCAATGTCTTTTTTTAAAAAAAATCACATACACTCGAGTAAGATTGAGTCTCCTCACCGAAGAGATCTGGCTGTATCCCGAGTCTCTGAAACCTTTGCTGCAGTCCCGTGGGAGCATGCAGCGCAGAGGATGTGGAGCCGCAAGGGCTCGCCAGAGGGATCTCAGGAGTTAGGCCTCAAGGAACGCTGTTGAGTGACAGGTCTGATGCAGCAGCTTTTACTACTGGTGGAAGATCGATGTTTTTTCCCTGAAAGTCTAACTTTTTAATTTCAGTAAACCAAATTAGATCATGTATGTGAAAGCACTTTGTAAACTATACAGTACTCCAGAAAAGGCAGCCAGGCCCTTAATTATAACTCACCAAACAGCCCACTCTCATCTCTACCTTCTATCTGGCAAAAATGATTGAGCTCACTATGAAGGACTAGAGAGGAAAAAAACTGAAAGACAAAAATCAGGTGAACACACAGGCACTTCCCCTGCCCACCTCTGTTCCTGGCCCTGTCCCCTCTTAAGTGAGGGCAGAGCTCGTTCCGTCAGCTTCTCCGAGCTCCTGGTCCTTGCTTAGGGACACACAAGACAGAGATGTGTTGAAATAGACTCTGCTTTATTCAGGTAGCAAAAGGTTAGGAATCAAACATGGTTTTTAAAACCTCCTTTCATCTTTGAAAATAGAGGAGAGAACGTCCCTGGGCCAGTCAGTTAGTGTACCTGCCCCTCCACGCTGTTCTGAGAGGTACTGAGCACCCGAGAAACCCACCCTCTGCAGGAGAGAGAAGCAAGGTTCTGGAGCGTGGTCACATACTCTCAGGTATCTTCCAGGACAGGGGGCTGGCTCCCTCTCTCCCACCTGGAGTCGCTATGGCTACTGGGATCAAACTACCAGTTACATACTGGTTACTTGGAATGTCAGACCCGGTGGGCATCAGTCATCAGGGAGAGGGAGGGGAAATGCCAGGACACGTACATACGGATGCTGTCAAGACTACAGGCAAGGAGGAAGGTGGCAACAAGCGCTGGGACTCCAGCCAAAGCGGGAGTGCATGCTCCTTCCACTCCCAGAGCCCTGTGGTTTTTCTTGTGAGGCATAAACAGGAAGCCTCTCCGACAAGGGGGTCTCCAGGCACTAGGGGCCGTAACTCAGCCAGCCTCTCCAAACAAAGCAAAGGGGCCGGCCCGGGCCGGGGCCTCGGATAAGGACGCTCACTGTGTTTCCACCGGAGTCCTGAATGAGGAAGTTCAGGAATGAGACGGTAGTCGTCTTCTTCCTTCTTTGTCATTGGCTGACAAAGGGGAACGGAGCAGGCCCGCACCCCTCAAGAAATCGGGTAGTGCAAATTCTGATGAACAGCACGCTCAGTGGCCCCGCTGCAAGGGGACCCCTTTTCCCACCACCTAAGGAAGGCACTGGACGGTGTCCTCGGAGCACGCTGATGCTGACATGGAGAGGGTGAGGTACTTCCCCTGGCTTCCACCTCAGCTCCAGAACTGCTCCCACAGAGACCCACTCACGGCTGCTCACAGGATGGTCCCCTGCTCTGACGGATTCTTCAAGGATGAAGAGGCCGCGGGAAGCGTGTGTGCTGGAACAGCACCTTGATGTGGAATCCCTGTGGGTAGGGCAGAGGCTACAGCCCCACCTAAAAAAGCCTTTCTCCCTCCCCTTCCACCAGTTCACATCCACAGTGCCTGACCTGGGCAAGTTCCTGAACGCCCATGGAGACAGTGATGGAGAGAGGGAGGCCTGTGCATGTCTTAGCCACGTGGATAGTAACACCTCCCAGAGCTCCCGCACCACAGGCCTGAGGGGTCCCTCTGACCGCCAGACCCACAGGGCTGGGAGACATTTCCACAGGTCAAAGGCAGAAAGCAAGAAAGGAATTCCTGACTAGAACTGAAAATGGCAGGAAAGCAACAGTGCTAAGGCTAAGTGCTGGGGTGGGGGATGAAAGGGCATATGGGGTTCTAGGGCACCTGCAGTACTGGGGAGGGGCTTGGACGCCAGCATCTACCCTGGGAATGGGAAGGGTACTCAGACAGCAGCTTCTACCCTGGGAATAGGAAGGGTGCTCAGGTGCTCAGATGCCAGCACCTACCCTGGGAATGGGAAGCAGCAGACTATGGAGAAAGGGCCCACCCACAGGACCTGCCTGAGCCAGGCAGCAAGCAAGCTGGGATGGATGGCACCCACTTCCTGCCTGTTTAAAACAAGTGTCAGGCAGGGCAGAGAAACCCTGCCTGCTGACTTTCCTTATTTCCTGCCCATGGTTAAGGAAGGCGGAACCTAGACAAAATCATCTGCCTCCTGATAAGCGGCCTCCTGAGCCTGCCGAGATGGAGCTGCCCCTGGAAGGAAAAGTGCTTCACTTTAGGTGGAAGATGGGCAAGGAGGGTGTGAACCTAGCAGTGCCGGAAGCCCCTCTGTGCCTCTAGGGCGGTGCTTCTGTGGTTCTGAAGCTGGAGCAGGCCCACAGACCCTGGAGGAGCTTGTTCAAAGCCCTTGTCACTGAGTCCCCATTCCGGGATATCTCAGTGCAGAGTCCCCAGGACAACTCGGAGAAGAGAGGACTAGCCTGTCATGCAGACGGTGCGTTCAGAGACCAACTCCTACCACAAGGACTTTGGAGACAAATTCCTACCTGTCCCACTAAGGACGAGGCTGGGGCGGAAGGCAGGTGAGTCCACACTGCAGTCAGAGGTCTTTGAGGGAGCCCGAGGCTCTCATTCACTAATCCTAGGGCAGGTGGGGAGTCAGCAGGCACTTGGATTCTCTGCTGCCACTTCATGGAGAGGGAAACTGAGGCACAGAAAAGAGGAAGGGATTAATCAGACCACTGCCTGCAGCAGAGCTGGGGCTGCATCCCAAGCCTCCCAACTCCAACTTGGTCCCATCCTCTCCTGAGGAAACCGGGCCGGGCGTGCCACAGGTCAAACGTGGCTCGGCTCTGCGGGAAGCACCAGACCCCATGCCGGAAGAGCCCCAGCTCTACCATCTGGAGCTGCAGGAAGAGAACTTTCTTGGGTGCTCTGTGCAAAGGGCTTGTGATTGTTTCGCCCTGAAGGAAGCCCTGGGAAGAGGTACAGATCCGCACGAGATCGAGGCCTCACTGTTTCTGCTGTGGGAGCCAAGGTAGGAAGTCCCAGAACAATGCCTCTGGGGGCTCCTGCAGCCAGGCCAGCTGTCCCTAGAGCAGAGTCAGCCTCCCCCTCTAACAAAGAGGCCTTTCCCATCCTCACTAGGCTGTGGGCAGCCTCCCTGGAACATTCCCCAGGGATGTCCAACAGTCTCCCCCACCAGGACAGTCCTCTTGCCACCAGAACTCAGGGGCTGAAACCTTTCATGATGGGGTTATTTTCTGGAGCACCTTAAAAATGAACTTGAGATCTAGAACCTTCTGGCACATTTGTGTGCTGAGAGGCATGGCTGTGCTGAATGGGGCCTCAAGAAACAGGTCATGCACCTCCTAATACCCCTGCTGCTCCAGGACGCCACTGCCCACTTCCTGGTGCTTAGAGACCATCGCCACCAGCAGAAGATCCTAGGGCAGCCTAGAATCTGCAGAGCCTGTCCCAGTGATCACAGAGGTGTCTCCAAGGCAGTCCCAAGGACTCCCTGTCCCTCAGGACATCCCAGGGGCCTCCTGGCTGGTGTGGGGGTACAGGAGTCTCTCAGGAGGCTCCATGATGCAGTCCTTCAGAACCTCCACTGCTTCCCTGGAGGGCAGGATGGGTGGTTTCTGGCTCCCAGACTCCTCCACATAGAGGGCTCCCACCTCCTCCTTCCTGAGCCTGGCGCCTGTGAGGGAGGAAGGAGAAGGCAATTAGACTGACCGACAGTGACTGCCTTCCACATCCAACTTCGCCCAGGGGCTGTTTGGTGAGGAAAGCTTGGCGGGACAGACGGGAGACAGGACCGGGACTGCTCTTTGCAGCCCGCATCTGTCCCTGCTGTGTTCATTCTTCTATCCTAAGACAGGGGATCTCAACTGGGGGTGATTTTGTACCCCAGGGACCATTTGCTAATGTCTGGAGATGATTTTTGTTGTCACAAATGGGGGGGTGTGCTACCAGTATCCAGTGGGTATCTAATAGGTAGAGGCCAGGGATGCTGCTCAAGTTCCCACAGTGAACAGGAAGACCCCCCAGCCAAGATTACCCAGCACCAGTGTCAACAATGCCAAGGCTGAGAGCCCTGCCTGGAAGGAGGCATCGGTGCATAGTTTGGTAGTGTTTGGACCAATCTGTGCTGGTCTCATTTTCCCTGTGGAAAGAGTAACTTGCTCTAGGGCACACCTGACATCATTTTTTCTCCTTAGCACCCACAGGGCTGGACACAGAGCAACTCACTCAACAAATGCCTGGGTGAGGGGCTCACCCAGCCCTCTCTCGGTTCTCCCTTTTCCTTATCAGTGAGGGGTCTCTTTCCTTCTCCCCACCGGCCGTACTGTGGCTTCAGGGCCACCCTGCTTCCTACAGAGCCTCTGTCAACCATGAGACCCAGTCCCATTTCTGATGACCACAGACTCAGAGGCGAAAACCGGGAGCAGCAACAGCTGGAAGGAGACCAGCTAGAGACGCCAGGAGAGAGAACACTGCGCCATCCTTGTCAAGTGACCGCGAGTGGTCTGCAGAACCCCAACAACTGGCGTATTTTCTCTGGTTTTCAGTGACTACCTGAAGACAGAACATTTCTTGTCTGTGGCTTTCAGTAACTTTCCCTCCCTTCTAATACAGCTTCCCCCTCAAGCAAGTCCCTGACCCCAGCCCTCTGGTCCAGAGAGGCTGCTTCTGTTCTCCCCTGCCCTGTGAGATTCCTGCCTGAAAGCCCCACCATCTCCTCTGCATCTCACCTCCTCCACAGCCACGTGGACCTCCTGCCCAGTCCAGAGTCAATACAGCCCCACTCAGAATGTGATGGCGCTGCCTGGGCCTGGTCAGCCCTCTCCTTACTCCCAGCAGCGGTCCTGACCTTTAACTAGCGCCATTTGCACCACCTGCCAGGCATTGTCCTGAGTGCTTTACATGCACCACTCATTTGGCAGATGAGAAACCAAGGCATAGAGGGATAAACTTGCCCAAAGCCACACAGCCAGCTGGGGGCAGAGCCAGCACAGCACTGTCACCAGGGCAGACAGGCTCTAGAAATGCACACTATCTGCACTAAGCCCTGCCTAGAGCACATGTGTGTCATCTTCCTGGCAGGGGCACAAGGTCCTGGAGGGTGGGCGTCACGCATCGAGTACCCACTGGCCTAGCAAATGGGTGGGCGCATGACAGAAGCTCCACAGGCACCTGCAGTCCTGTCGTCTTGGCCTCTGGCTCAGCACAGGGCTGGAGGGCAAGATTCCCCTGCCTTGGGGGAGCTCTGCCATGTGTACTTACTTGCAGGGGAGCGGGCTGGCACCTGGGCACAGGCGTAGACATGGCTGAAACGCCGGCCTGAGGAGGTCAGGAACCAGTGCTGGATGGCAGGCTGAGGGTCGTAGTCCGTGACGGCCACGCCGTTCACAGCCGTCATCATGAGCATGTTGAGCACCTCATTGGAGAGCTTGGTCCTCTCATCGGTCCTGATCCGGTTCATGGCCTTGAACCCCCGCTCACAGCAGGAGGTGGAGATGGGCACACAGACCACCACGGCCATGAGCTTGCTCAGCAGGGGGAAGCGGCAGTGCTGGGCCAGGGCGTTTTTGCAGAGCATGGAGAACGGAAGGTGCTGGGCGATGGCTTTCAGGCCCAGCCACTCCTCCAGCAGAGCTGCCTCACTGTATCCTGTTGGGAGGGAGCACTCGAAATACCTGGCCAGGGTGAGAATGTCATCATTCCCAAAACTGGCAAGTTCGATCCCGCTTGGCCAGGCCATGGTGTCAAACACCTCCATGTTCTTGAGCTGTGGGGGTCGGTCTGCGTCGAACCTCTGCTGGAGGTACTCGATCCCGGTCAGGACCGTCCTCTCTCTGTCTGCCTGGAACCGCTGTTCCGCTCCCTCCAGTCCATCCAAGCAGATGCCGTGGAGCCGCCCATCCTTGAAGCTGGCGTTGAATTCTTCCTCTTTGGGCCCCGCCTGGTGACGGAGGCTCTCCAGTGCCACATAGGCCCGGCCCAGCGTGGCGTTCACCTCTGTAACCAGCACGATCTCCTTCTGGCACACCTCAGACAGAGGCCTGTAGATGCTCAGGAAGTCCAACAGGAAGTGGCAGAACTTGACAAAGTGGAAGCCGCGCATGAGCTTCAGCATCCCCTTGGCCCGGTGCCCAATCTGGCCCCCAGCCTCTGCCACACTCTGGAGGTGCCTGGCCAGGGCGGGCCAGCTCGCGAGCAGCGCGTGCAGCGTGCGCCTCCTGCTGGCCACCCAGCGGACTGCGTTCAGATCCTTCAGGCGGATGATCTCCTGCTCCAGAGACGCTGCACCTTCCTGCAGCTCGTTCAGCCTCTTGTTTGACGACTGATAAAACTTGAAGACGGTGCGGATGTGCCGGTCACACTTCTTCACCAGATCGATGCTCCCGCAGGCATCCACCACAGCCAGGTGCAGCCGGTGGGCCACACAGTGGACAGGCAGCAGCTGCGGGACGACCTCCTGGAATTTTTCCACAAGGCCTCCTCTGCAGCTCAACATGGCTGAGCCATCCGTTCCCAGTCCCACCACCCAGCCAGGCTTCCGGAAGGGAATGTCCAGCTCATCCAGGGCAGAAACGATGGTCTCGAAGTACCCATCTGCTGTCTCACTGTAGAGAGGGGCCAGAGTGATGTAGGACTCTTTCACCTCCATCTGCTTCAAGTAGCGGATGTAAATCCCCACGCAGGCCTGCTCGGAGGCGTCGGTGGAGCTGTCCAGCAGCACGCTCACGCAGGGCGACTTCCGCACGTCCTCCAGGATCTCCCTCTTCAGGGTCTCCGAGATGTACTTGATGAACTGAGTGCACGCTGTGCGATTGCGGTACTTGCCTAATATCATGGTCCCGGTGCTTTGGAGGAGCTGCAGGATCTTCTCAAAGTCATTCAGGGGCCTTGAGTGGTATGCGATGGAGTAGGCGGCATTGAAAAAGTGCTCCATGTTGGCCATGAGGTCGCTGGAGATCTCTGGAACGAGGGCAGTGTGAGGGGCGTCTTCCTTGATTTCAACTGTGTTGACACAGAGCCTGTGGGCTTTGCTGACTTCATGGTATTTTAAAGTCTCCACTTTAAAAGGCCCCGTGTAACCTCTGACTAATCGAGATGATTTGTCGTGGAGATTAGGTCTTTCTCTGCAGGCTGAGCAGAAGAGTTTGGTCTCTTTGGGGTCAATGACTAACCATGGGAACTGCCCAAACCATGACCTCTGAATGGAACGGGGCCTATATGTCCTCTTGATTCTCCTAGGTCCATCTCCTTCTCCTTCACAAATGCTGGGACTGCAGCAGGAGGCACGGGCCTCCATGGGAGAGGCTGGAAGCAATGCAGAGTCTGCAGCCAGGGCCTGTGTGTCTGCCTCTCTCACTGCCACCATCTTCTTGTTCCCTTTGGAGAAAATTAAATCATGCTTGGTTCTGCTACCCAGAACTCTGCAGTCTTCTATCAGCTAAGACACCCCCAAATTTAATAAGTATCCCTTAAGCAAGGCAGAGAAGATGAATGCAATCCTTCTTTCTAGAGATCATTAGTGGCGTCCACTTAAACCCTCCCCCATTCTTACCTATGAAAGTTAATCTGGCTCTCCCAGATTAACTCCCAGAGTTGTTGCTAATCCTTGTGGGTTCTTTTTTTGTTTGTTTGTTTGTTTTTGTTTTGTTTTTTTTTGACTTTTTTTATTTTATTTATTTATTTTTATTTTTTTTTTATTATACTTTAAGTTCTAGGGTACATGTGCATAACGTGCAGGTTTGTTACATATGTATACTTGTGCCATGTTGGTTCCTTGTGGGTTCTTTCACCAGCGCCCCAACCACCCTATCCACACAGCTACCCTGGGATCATGTGACACCAGATACCAATAAGTTCAATTAACCCCTTGGCCACAGAGACTGTTGGATAAGCAGGTGGCTTTCACTCTCGTGTGAGGCTCCCAATGGAAGAGGTTAAACACCTGCCAAGTCTTTTACAAGCCTCAGAAAGAATTAGGTACAGAAGTAAGTGTAGCAGCTACAAGCCAAGAAGTTACTGATTGAGATACGCAAGACAACAAATTCTCACAAACCAGTGGTGCTGTCACTGAGCACTGGAGAAGGAGGGAGAAGGGATGAGAGGCTCACAGATGGGTCCCCTGGCTCCTCGAGATCAGTGTCCCCATGTACCTGCTCCCACCAGCTCTGCCACAGCCTCCATCAGCACTTCTGCTTACAAAAGGACCTGTTTTTTCCCACTTTCCCAGACTACTCTACACTCTGTGGGCAGGGTTAGTTGCTTATTCATCTTGTCTACCCAGGGCCTCCTGCCAGGCTTGGTGCCCAATCGGCCCCCATCGGATGGACACGGCTGAGCTCATGCTGTTTGACTCATCATAGCCGCCTGGGCCCTGGCATATGTCCTTCAGAACACTGTAGGTTTAGACTCACCTGGAGGACGACCTTTCCCCCACTTTGGCCCATTTGGGTCCTTGATCCAGGGTGCAGCCCTCCGCTCCAGTTTGGAGATCAAGTCTGGCTTGGCAGCAGCAGGTCCTGGGGCAAGGATGAAGAATCATGCTGATGTCACTGCTGCGGCCAAGTTGAGTAGCCCTCTCAAGCTAGACCCAGCCCCTGAAATACAGAGGTATCTCTGGGTTCTGTCCTTATAAAGTCTAGTCGGCCAGGGGCAGGCGGAGCGCAAACCCAGAGAGCCAAACAGGCAGTAAGGGGAGGGGCACCCCTCAGCTAGGATGGGACTTCCACAGATCCATGGGCCAGCCCCGGGAGCCACGGGCCAGCCATACACACCAGAGGGGGAAGGGTGGAAACAGGAAGAACCATAGGGACTAAGCAGGAGGGGAAGCAGCAGCCACGTGAGAAGTGGAAGGTCCCACCCACAGCTGGCCCACACATGTGCCCCTCTGCCCCCACAGCTGGCCTTTGTGAAGGTGACCAACTACATGGGTTTTTGAAAGGGGCACTTGGAGGCCCCCCGAAATACCTACCGTCTGCAATGGAGCCTGAAATCTGACTAAAGGAGATTTGGGTCTTTGGATTAAGCACTGCCCTTTACTTAAAATAGGAATATTGTTCAGGGGTATGCAAATAAACCATTTCCTCTATTGAAAATAAAATCCATCACTATCTACATCATGCTTTTGTGCATGACTGTGTGAATGTGTGCATAAACTTCCTGTGGAGGGCGACACGAGCAACTGGGCCTGTGGGTGCTCCTGGAGAGGAACTGAAGGACAAGGGAAAAAGGAGGCTGGTTCCCACCATTCATCTTTGGATCATTTGAATATATTTATATATATAATGATACATATATGTGTGTGTGAATCTCTACGTATTTACTAATAAAAATATAAATAACTAAATTACTAAAGTATGTTAGACTGAACATATATCCTTCTTAAAATATCTCTAAAATGAGGTCAAAGGAATAATAATAAGAAAATGAGGTATAAGCCCAAGAGAAATTGGATTAGGAATGCAAATCCATTTTTGGAACGAAAGGAGACAAAAGAGAGAGAAACGAACAGAGTTGAACACCAAATGCCTACAGACGGGTTAACAAGGAGAAGCAAGTTGGCTGGTACCAGAGAATCCCAGAAAGATTCAGAAACTGCAGGCACCAGATCTGGGAGAAGGTGGTGGGTGGGGAATGGGTGGGAGCAGCAGACTGGCTCAAGTCTGACAGAGATCTGATCAATCCCAGATCCTCTTACCTATTCCAGGAAACCAGGAAACGCCACCACCACACCCCAGAGGAGAATAGAGGTTCGGTCTACAGAAAACTTACCCAGAAAGGCTCCAGATCCCAGATACCACGTACACAGAAAGGTGAAGGGGTGGTGCAGTACTGAAAGCAGGGAGATTGAGTCATGTCTATGGACTGAGGGGTGCAGTGCTCGACTCCAAGAATGCTGGCCGGGCTTATCATACCCTCCAAACAAGAGACGGGAAGCGTTTTCTTTGGAAAAATGGAATTGCCCTTCCCTCTCCCCTCAAAAGATCTATGGACACTGACTTTTGTGGGTTCTTCAGTAAGACATCTGGGTTTACAGCTGGTCACCCTACAGTGAAAAGTGAAACCTACTCTTGATGCTTCCCAGCCATGCACAGGCCCACAGCCATGCACAGGGCTTCCGGCCCGTTTGTAAAGGCTTACTCTTACACAGGAATGAACCTGGAAATAATTATTTAAGAAAAGCCTCTAACATGAAAGAGAGAAACCAAAACAAGCAGGAAAAGATTTAGAAGAACTTGAAATATAGCAGGAAGCAAAACAAAACTTCAAAATAATGAGAATTAATATTCCCAAGAAAGAAAAGTCATGATAGCCATTCATGAAAGAGGCAGTAAGAGTGCTTAGAAACTAAAAAACCCAATAGAATAAAAAACAAATATTGTCAGAAAATAAAATGGAGGAAATGTCCAAAAAAGTAGTATAAAAAAGATAAAAGCAGAAAATAGGAGAAAAAGAAACAAACAGAAAACCAGAGACTCAATCCAGGAAGTCTGATATCAAACTAATAGAAAGGAGTTTCTGGAAGAAAGAAAAGAGAAAATAGATAGGAGGAAATCCTACAAGAAAATTTTCCCAAACAGGAAAAGACCAGTTTCCACATGGAAGAGAAACACCAGATACCCAAAACAAAAGATTAAAAACACACTTTATATAAAACATCAAGACATATCATTAAAAATCTGAGAAAACTGAAATCAATTTCAAAAGCTTTCAGAGTAGAACAATTAAGTCATGTTCAAAGATTCTGAAATAAGAAGGCACTAGACCTCTCAACAGCACCCGTAAAACCTAAAAGGGCAATGCTTCCAAAATGCTGAGGAAGAATATTTCCAGCCTAGAATCCTAGGCCCAAACAAGTTATCAATGAATCGTGAGGGAAGAATAGGATGTTTTTAGACAGGATGCATCACAGAAAGGCCTCCCCTGCACACTTCCTTAGGAAGCCACTGGAAGATGTACACTAACAAGATGAAGATGTCAACCACAAAAGAAGAGATAGACTCGGGAAATGGGGGAGAGACGAAGGCACATAGACCACAGGTGTGCCGCAGGCCTAAAGGCTGCCCAGGTTAGACAGAGCAGGGGAGGAGAAGACCCTGGGGGCGAAGTCTCCAGAGAAAGAATGAAATGGAGAGATCACAGGATGTCCCGTCACGTGGAAAAGACTCTTCGGAGGAGTTTTATAATCCCACTGGAGAGTCTGGGAAGAACTGATGAGGGTAAAGAAAGAGAAAAATAAAAAAGAAGAAAAAATTTTCCAATTTGAGGGGGAAGAGTCCTACAATGAAGGAAACACCATCACAATACACCACCTTGTTCAGCAGTAAATCATACATAATCATAACTGGGCAAATAATTGACACTAATTTAACCAAAAAATTATGATGTACCTGTTCTGAGAGGATGGAGGGAAGAGAAGTGGGGGCCCAGGTGATGTAACAGGGCCGTATCTCCATCTTCCACGGTAGGAATCAACAGAATATCTAAAATCAATAAGTGAGGAATACAAAAAACATAAGCCACAGGGTATTAAAGTGTGATTCTGGATGCCTGCTCTGGCTGAAAGCCTCCAAAAGTAGGAGCCAGCTCTTCTGCATTCCAAAGTCAGAAACAGACACATGACCTGGAAAGAGAATGGCTGAGGGCCAGGGGCTGTGGCTCCAGCCTGCACCCATCGAGAGGAGTCACAGAGCTGAGCCTGAAGGAGCCAGGAAGTTGGGCACCAGGGATGTTTCTGGAAAGCATTGTCAAAGGTATTGTGAGCCTCTCTCTCTGACTATGGGGAGCGGTGGGTGCGCCCTTTCCCTTAACCTGACCTGTATCTCTGGGAGCTGTGAGGGGCCACCAGTCCAGGCCTGGGTAAGACTAAAGTAGCCACGGGGTGCCTTGGAGGTGGCCATGTGGAGAATGGCCTACAGTCCCAGATCTGTGACAGCACAAGGTCTGGAAGTGCTTCCATGGTTCAGATGTGGGCCACGTGGGGAATGAGAAGAGGCCTGGCATTGTCTGTGAAACCTGCCCGTGATGGGTGGCTACTGGTGTGATGCTCCCCTGTGAAGGTGCCTATATGGACAAGCTGCCAGGGCAGACATTCACCCATGTCCAGGCAACTGCAAGCGAGAGGGTCTCAGTGCCTGGTCAGGGGTATTGCAGAACCCACAAACGCCCAAACAAGAGAACCAGCTTTAAAGGACTACAGCTCTAAGTAGCTGGTGTCAGATTACATGTCAAGTGAAAGCTTTCTCATACCTCTCCCACCCACCCACCAATGCCATTTCCACTGAGGATGAGTCAGAAATTCTGAAACCAGCAGGGGGTGGGAGAAGAGGAGCCCCTTTCTTCCTATGGCATGGGTCCAGATTCTACACCTGCAGCAGGTTGAGGCAGGAAAGGCAAGAATCGAGTGTTAAATGAAGTCCAGATTTTCTGCTGCTACCCAGAGATGCGGCTTTTGTTTCCTAAATTTTCCTTTCGGTAAATTTCTGATATAATTTCAAATTTACAGAAAAGATTGAACAACACAAGGAACTCCAATCATTGACATTTTGCCCCATGTATTCTGGCATGCTTGTGAGCTCACAGGCACGCTCTCCTGCTGGGTCTACACATATAGCTACAATATTTTGGTGAACCATTTGAGAGTAAATTGTTTGCATGCCCCCTTATTCCTAAGTACTTCATGTGTATTACCCAACAAAAAAGGACCCTTTAACAGGTGGTAGGTGGGATTCGAACATGGGCTCCAGGGCCCTCACCCTGGCTTAACCCCTTCCCCTTGAGGTGAGGGCACTCTGAACAGGATGAGAGGTCACACTGTCATCATGTTACCTTGCACAGCAAAGGGAGATTAGCCGGTGGAGCCGACCTAGTTACACAGCTCTTTAAAAGCTGGTGCTGTTCTCAGCTGGCAGCAGACCGGGAGGTGAGAGCTTCAAGGCACATGACGATTCCACACACTGCTGCTGGCCTGAGCACGGAGAGGGCCACAGGGAAGCACCCGAGAGCAGCCTCTGGGCTGAAAGTGCTCCCCGCTGACAGGCAGCAGGAGAACCGCAAGGAGCTAGATTCTGGCAACAGCATAAGTGAGCTCAGAGCCTCCAGACAGGAGCCTGCCTGTCCACCCCTTGGTTTGGGCTAAGACCCTAAGCAGAGAACCTGGTCAGGCCCACCTGGACTCCTGACCTGCAGAGTTGTGAGATAATACATGAGTCTGCAGTCATTTGAAATGGGGCAGCAGAAAGCAAAGGTGTCTTATACAACCAGAGTTATAATGATCAAAACCAGGAAACTCAACACTGATATCATACTATTATTAATCTACAGTTCACACTAAATTTCTTCACTTGTCCCCAAAATGTCCCAGTAGCCCAGCATCTGTCCTAGCATCATGTACTCAAGCTGTCACACCTCTTTAGTCCCTTTAATTGAGGTAGTTTGCCGGCCTTACTCAGTCTTTTTTTGATCAGGACACTTTTGAAGAGTTTTGTACCAGGCATTGCACTCATTGAAATTAGACCAGGAAGATTTTGTTATTTGAGTGTGACAAGAAAAAGTTCTGGGCCCTGCCTAGATTTAACCCAGAGGGTGAGAAAGAAAAGGCCCCCACAGCTGACATGCTCAGTGGTGAGCGGCAGGATGCAACTGTTTTATGAGCGCATCCTGCTGGAGTCCATCCCCTCTCAGATGATGTCTACATACGTTATTTAGAAAGAATGCAGCAAATTACTGGAAGAAACAGCTACAAGATTCTGGGGAAGAGGACTTCGTAAAAGAGAAAGGTGGGACAGGGGACTGTCATTTTGTTTTTTTGGTTTTTTTTGAGATGGAGTCTGGCTCTGTTGCCCAGGCTGGAGTGCAGTGGCGTGATCTTGGCTCATTGCAACCTCCACCTCCCGGGTTCAAGAGATTCTCCTGCCTCAACCTCCCGAGTAGCTGGAACTACGGGCGTGCACCACTACGCCCGGCTAATTTTTGTATTTTTAGTACAGACATTAGTACAGACAGGGTCTTGCCATGTTGGCCAGGCTGGTCTTGAACTCCTGACCTCAGGTGATCCACCCGCCTCAGCCTCCCAAAGTGCTGGGATTACAGGTGTGAGCCACCACGCCTGGCAGAAATATTTAACAAGAATAATTCAAAACAAACAGGGACCAAATGTTCCCAAATCTGTTTGTCTCCATTTATATTCCCTTTGAGGACTGTCCACCTTTGACTGCCGCTGACACCACCACCCTGGCCCCAGAAATACCGCACCCTGATGGTACCTCTCTGAAGCTGCAGCCTACATCTTATCAAAACCTCTCTTTCGGTTCCCTTCCAAACAAATGAAAAAGGGGAATTTTCAGCCTTTTCTATGACTTAGTAGTAGAAAAAGAACGAGGGCACGTAACTGTCGCGAGTACATGCACACACCCACAAACACCCACATTCCCTAACAGTCCATAACAATGGTTTGGCCTACAAAGGACTCCTCATCCTTCCAGGCCAACTTCACCAAAGGCCAGCAGGCCCTATCCCATGAATCCATTCTGCAGATACTCAGGAGGCTGAGGCAGGAGGATCGCCTGGGCCCAGGAGTTTCAGTCCTGACTGGGCAATATACAGAGACCCTATTTCAAACAAACAAATAAGTAAATCGATGCCACTCGAGCCCCTCACCTTGGTTCTTCTCTCTCTAGCTCCTGGCTGCCCCCACCTGGAGGCCATCGTCACCTGCCCTGCCGCGGAGAAGCTGGCTTCCCAGACACCACCTGCTGGGGGACTCGAACTCCCTTGCTCATCTTCTTTAGGGTCCTCCCACTCAATGTTGGTTTCCATGAGTGGCACAATGCCTTCCCCCAGTTCAGTAAGGCCTGGCTATAGTTACCAACTTCTCCTGTGGACAAGAAACTGCCTGCCTGCAGTGAGTGACTGGCCACTCAGCATAAGATGACACCTTTACAAATAAAAGCAAGGGCTACCCACATAGTCCCTATGTTGGCCTATTTCTGTTAATGACAAATATTAGTTTCTTAACAGTGGGATGTAATTGAGATTTCTGGCTGCTCTTTGGGAAGCAGCAACAGACTTCATCAGATATGGCAAGCTAGGTGCAGTGGCTCACACTGTAATCCAACATGTTGGGAGGCTTAGTCAGCAGGATTGCTTGAGTCTAGGAGTTTGAGACCAGCCTGGGCAGCAAAGTGAGACCCCAACTCTACAGAAAAAATTAAAAATTAGCTAGGTGTAGTGGCATGCGCCTGTAGTCCCAGCTACTTGGGAGGCTAAGGCAGGAGGATTGCTTGAGCCCAGGAGTTCAAGGTTACGGTGAACTGTGATGGCACCACTGCACTCCAGTCTGGGCGACAGAGTGAGAGCCTGTCTCTCTCTCTCTCTCTCTCTCTCTCACACACACACACACACACACACACACACACAAAACAAAGTTGAGTTTACCCCAAGAAGAAGTTTTGTGTTCTA
>NW_012115154.1:18197533-18247917 GCF_000951035.1 Colobus angolensis palliatus | reverse complement strand
TTACCCCAAGAAGAAGTTTTGTGTTCTATTTACAAAAAATATTTAAACATAATGCAAAATAATATTTGGTTTTCAACTCTTAAAGCATTTGTTATCTGGGCGACAGAGTGAGAGCCTGTCTCTCTCTCTCTCTCTCTCTCTCACACACACACACACACACACACACACACACACACAAAACAAAGTTGAGTTTACCCCAAGAAGAAGTTTTGTGTTCTATTTACAAAAAATATTTAAACATAATGCAAAATAATATTTGGTTTTCAACTCTTAAAGCATTTGTTATGGAGGCTAAAGTGTGGGAAATTAAAAAAAGAGCCAAAGTAAAAATAATAATAATAACAATTACAGAATCTCCACTATGTTTTAACACTACCTCATATCCCAATTTAATACTACTATATATCACTTTTAAATATACAAATAGCTTATGCCAGGCCCTGCCCATAGTCTCCAGGCTCCTTAAGATGCTTTTATATCTCAAACATGAAGAACTGTTTAAATTGGGGGATAAAGGATAACCAGAGATCCAGTTAAAGTAACTGAAAGGAATCACACACATGCAACTCCGTTTCTAGACTCCCACACCTGTCTCAATTTCATGCACAACCGGAGAAGCCAGGCCCACCCCCTAGAAAGCCTTTCTGATTCCTGCCTCTGACCCTCAAGGAAAATGAGTTCCCTTCCCTCTGATTACATTTTTTGTTCATCCAAATAAAACTTAAAGACCTTAGTTAGCTAAGATTTCCCTACCGCCTAATTTATGTAAATGAAAAAGAAAATGAGAAAACGTTTAGATCGTGTTCTATCAAGACACAAAATGTGAGGGAACAGGCACAGGCTAAACAATCCTGGCCAGCCCTCCCTGCACTGCCGGAGAAGCTGCCCTGGGCTGGCAACACCATCGCCCGGTACTTTCACAATCGCCCGGGGGCCTCACAGTGAAACTGAGTCGCTAGTGCCAATTACTCTAAAGGAAAACCCACCTTTTTGTAGAGGGTGTGCATTTTAAAACAGGTGTGAATTTCGCCCTCACTCTCACTGCTCGTCAGCACAGCAGACGCAGTGATGCTCTTTGAAGAGATACTACTAACCTAAGGCATGATGACAAAACCTCTGTCACCACAAAATAATTAATTTAAGTCACTTCTGAATGTTTGGGGAGCCATTTAAAAATTATGAACAATGACAAAAAGATGTATATAAGTCAAGGATGTTTACAAAATAATCCAGATCTTAGCTGCACCCAAAAGTGCAGTGGGACTATGACATCAATCAAGTCACAGACTTCTTACTTCCTGTTCTGCAGAAGTCACAACACAGGTTGCTGCTGGAACTCCTTAGTTATGTACAATAGCCTGTTCCACAAGGTTTCTGTTACCACGTATGTTAGTAAAGAAATACATAAAACATGTAGAAGATGAAGAGTTGGCCAGGTGTGTGCTGGCTCATACCTGTAATCCTAGCACTTTGGGAGGCCAAGGCGGGTGGATCACCTGAGGTCAGGAGTTTGAGACCAGCCTGGCCAACATGGTGAAACCCCGTCTCTACTAAAAATACAAAAATTAGCCAGGCATGGTGGCACACACTTGTAGTCCCAGCTACTCAGGAGGCTGAGGCAAGAGAATTGCTTAAACCTGGGAGGCAGAGGTTGCAGTGAACCAAGATCGCGCCACTGCACTCCAGCTTGGGCGACACAGGGAGACTGTCTCCAACAAAAAAAGTTGTCTTTCC
This sequence comes from Colobus angolensis palliatus, assembly GCF_000951035.1. Classification (NCBI taxonomy): domain Eukaryota; kingdom Metazoa; phylum Chordata; class Mammalia; order Primates; family Cercopithecidae; genus Colobus; species Colobus angolensis. Next base: position 18,246,183 of record NW_012115154.1, on the reverse strand, counting down.
ATCTTGATGCTTCATAAGAACCTTGCTAACTGCCAGAAAGCGGCAAAGAGAGGATAAAACAGCAGATGCAGGAGAGGAGAGCACCATCCTGAAGAGTAATAAGCACTGCCGTCTTCCTAATCTGCCAAGGTCCAAACCCCATGACTCCCATGCTGAAGACTGCCAGCCCTTGCCCGCACCTGGCCAGGATGCAGGAGCCTCAGCCCTGGGCTGCACAGATAAGGGTGGCTCTGCCAGGCCATCCCCTCCATCATGGTTCAATGCCCTTCCTCCTGGTCCACCTGGCTTTGAACTCAATTAAAACATTTCCTACTCTATAAAGGCTTCCTGATCCCTCCCACCAATGCCCAGGAAATCAAATCCCTCTTCTTCAGTAGCCCCGGGTACTCTTCTGGAAGCTCTTTTATGGGAAACTGTATTATTTTATAGTTTCTTATTAAAATGTCTGTCTCTCCCACAAATGTGCTAGGCCCTTGAAAGCAGGGACCACGGATCAGCTGTGCTCCTCTGGCACATAGTAGGTACTCCAAAATGTCTAGTGGGGGACGAATGGATGGACAGATGGGTGGATGAGAAGGTGATAAAGCACAGTTACACCAAGCAGGGGAGTTCTGAGGTGCAAAAGCCAGGATTGGTCTCTGCCTACGCACGGGGAGGGGGCAGGAATGGGAAGATAACCACAAGCCTCAGCTCCCCTTGTGGGCTTCCCAAGTCAAATGAGGGTGGCGAATAAGAGGCTCGGTGCGTCTTTACCTAAGGATGCCAGCAGCTCGTAGTTCATCCGCATCACGTCTCTGTACAACTCCTTCTGCCGCTTGTCTAGCATGCCCCACTCCTCCCGGGTGAAATACACTGCCACATCCTCGAACACCACCGGCAGCTCCTCAAAGACCACAGGAACCTCCTCCGACAACCCCTCTGCAGAAGGGTCCTGGAACAAAGAGCAGTGGCCACTCAGCACCGCCTGCCAAGCCAGATGCCTGCGCGACACTTCTGGGGCCTTTGGAAGCCCTATTTCTCCTGGGAAGCTCACCAAGAGGCCCAGATGCACTCAGAGGAATGAATTTATCCACCGAAAGTCAAAGAATCTAATTCAGGAGGCCAGAATTAGTAGGTTAAAACCAAGTGAGACTCGGTTAGATCCTAGGATCTCCTGGGTGGAAATGAAAGCGTATGGAAAGAACAGGCAGCTGGGCAGAGCCTCTCACTGCATGCTGTCCTCAGAGTCCTGAGAGCTGCCTCCTGGTCACCTACAACTAAAAGGTGACCGTGTGCCTCTAAAAGCACCTGTTAAGATTTCCCAATGGGATGGGAATGAAGAGGTGGTCAAAATAGTTAAAGATGCTTACGACCAGTAACTGGTTTACACATGCCTCACTGCTAAAGGAATTCAGATGATAAAAGGTTAGATCTGTTTATTAGCTTCTAACACTAAAAAACGTCAGGAATAGGAAAAGAAATGAGCTATGCTGTTTTTCTGGATTTTGGAAAAATGAGAGTGTACGCAGTTGAACTGGATTCCTTATGATGCCAGCTCTAGGAGGAATCTCTGAGTTATTCTCGCCAGACTCCTGGACGGGAGTTAAAAATAATTTGTTGTAAAATTCTACTTCTATGCAATAGGTGAGAAATGGGCAAGCTTCCAATGAACACAGTTTCCTTACAGGACAACTTTCCAAAGCATTCGGTAACTACAGAGGAAATTTAAGGTGGGCGCTAGAATACTTAGTGCCCAGCAGTGCTGTGGGGAGTGGAAGGAAAGCATGGACTGGCAGCTCAGGACTCTGGGCAGATTCTGGCACTGACTATAAGAGCTCTAGAACCCCAGACATGTCACTTCCTCCAAAGTCTGTTTTCTTCCAACAAGATAAGTTTAATAGCACTTGCTCTACTGGCCGCACAGCAACATCAGAAACATTACGTCAAACAACACGTGAAAAAACTGCAATGTTTAAAAGTGCAACATGACTCCAAAGTTAAAGTTAAACTTTAAAAAATACTAGACAGGTGTGGTAGATCATATCTGTAATCCTAGCATTTAGGAAGGCTGAGGTGGGAGGTCTGGTTGAGCCCAGGAGTTCAAGACCAGCCTGGGCAGTATAGTGAGATTCCCATCTCTACAAAAAATAAAAAATTATCCAGGTGTGGAGACACACACCTGTGGTCCCAGCTACTTGGAAGGCTGAGTGGGAAGGATTGCTTGAGCCTTGGAGGTGAAGGCTGCAGTGAGCTATGATCACACCACAGTCCAGCCTGGGTGACAGAGCGACACCCTGTCTCTTAAACAAAACAAATTTAAATATCAACTATTTAAGGGCTCTGTGATTGTTTTGTGGTTGTAGATTATTTCTTGAGATCTGTGTTTATTTTGGATTCTGAATAAAGATTATTGTGTCCTTTATACCGGAAGTAGAAATGTTCTGTCTCACTAATTACGTTTTGTTATTTGCAAAAAGGGAGATAATAATAGGGCTGTTGTCCAAATTAAATGAGATAATACATGTGACGCATCTAAAACAATGCCTAGTCCATGATAAGCATGTTAGTATATGCTAACATTATGATGTCAGCAGTGGGTTATTGCTAGTATCCGTCATCAGCCTGGATATACATTGTTCTCAGTATAGAATCCTTCTCCGTAAGATACAGCAATCATTATAAACATATTACCTGAATGCAGGATTCTACTGCATCATTACATAAAATATCAATGTCTGAGGAGCTGTGGATGTCATCAGTGACTTCTTTTTGCCTCAGATCTGAAATGCAGTCTAGATACATAGCAGGAATTGCTCCATTCCCCCCAGGGTCCTCTAGTTCAGCTCTTGAGCTTGGCAGGAGCTCAGCCATGCTATCAAAGCCTCCCAGAGGCCCTGGGGGGTAGAATATGGGGTAATCTGCAGTGAAGAGCGGCTCCGGGCTGGCCAGGACATCTCCAGATGGGTCTCTGATGCTCTGGAACCGGGCTGCCCAGATGGGGTCCCTTGCCGCCAAGGCATCGACACAGAACATGTGGGCCTTGCTCTTGGCGTGGTATTTGAGAGTCTCCACCTTGAATGGTCCTGTATAACCTTCTATTAGTCTTGACCGTTTGTCCCTGATGGAGGGGTATTCTCGGCAAGCAGAGCAGAACAGAGCCGTCTGCTCCTCATTCATGATCAGCCACGGAAACTGCACAAACCATGACTTCTGGATGGACCGGGGCTTCAGGAGTTTCCTGGTTCTTCCTGCCCAGTCTCCCTCAATGTGTCCACTGCCCGTACTGAGGTGGGAAAGGCAGGCTTTCTTCTTAGGCGGCAGAGACTGTCCACTCTCCCTGGTGGGACCTCGCACGCCCATTTCTTCCATGTAGCCCATCTGTTTTTTTCCTTTAGAGAACAGGGACGGAAGGGATTTGCTTTAAAATCCTATAGTTACAGCCACTGCAACTCACAGTGGCTCTGAAGAACCTCAAATATGAAAGGGGGAAAGCAAACACACACACCTGAATTTTCTTCTAGTCCTGGCCAAGTCTGCAGGCCCTTTCCTCACCTAATCCAGAAGAAAGCCAAAGGGATGGGCTTTACGGAACCCTCCCCCTCCTTTTTGTTTTTTGAATTTAAAGGACAGATACAACCAGCCAAAAGGAGATCTTTGCAATCTGATCTATGAAACGTACAATCTTTAGGAGTCAAAATTTATTTATGGATAAGAACACTAACAGAACATAGGATTTAAAAAAGATCACTAAAGCCACACACCGCAACTCCAGGGGAAGACAGCTACCTATCTCCTGGGCAGGCAGCTTTGGTCCCCAGGTGTTTTCCTTAAGCTATAATCTATCTTCAAATACTTTTCCCTCAAAGTACTGGATGCTGACCCAGTCCTCAAGAGAAACTCAAGTCTAATTCCTCTCTTATAACACAAACCTTCAAACAGATGAGGACTCTCATGACCTCACATCATTTTTCTTCAAGCTGAACTAGAAGTTTCTTTATTCACTTAGACGAAATGCAACTCAAATGACTCTAACTCCTGTGGAACCATTTCTTATGTACCAACATCAGTTCCATTGCCCAGTGGCTGAGGACTCAACATTTTTTGTGCCAGGTCAACAGACTGGTCTACAAAACTGTAAGGGCATGAAGCTGTTAATAAGAGTCAGAAGGCTCAAAATAAGAGCCAAGCAAGGAGAAATGAAACAAAACAAATTTGTCTCTACGATACTTTCCAGAGTCACAAAGCTGTCTAGAGCTCCTTGTGGTCTGAGAGAAATCACAAGGGAAAACAAACTTCTGTGATTTGATTCATATAGGATCTTGCTCCCCACCTCCCTCAGTAGGGGTTGGGTTAACTTGGTTATTTTACATAATGACAAAATGTCATCTGGCCTGGCTAAGCCAACCCTTGAACAGGAGGGTCTTATCGAAAGAGGGAAGAAAAGATAAATCCCTAGAACTTAGCAGACAGTTGTTCATTCATTCATTCAGTGATTATCTATTGTGCAATAGCTGGGTGCCAGGTATTGTTCTAAGCACTAGGAATATGGTAGTAAATAAGACAAAGTCATGCCTTCATGGAACTTATAATAATTATAAATAAACATACTCTCCTGGGTAGAAATAAGACAATGGGAGATGAGAGGTTGGAGAAGGACATTAGGGGCAGTATGTATATTTAGATATTAATCAGATGACACCTGGGAGGAGAACAGCAGTGTCAGTTGGTGGAGAACAGGAAGGGCAGAGGATGAGCCTGGAGTCCTGGGGCTGCCCCTGCTCCCTCTCCAGCCAAGCACCTGCCCCTGAGTGCAGGTCCATACTCACCTGAGTGATGCTCCAGGTGGCTCCCCTGGCCCTGGACGCTGCCAAGCCATGACTCTGGCCCTCGTCCGAACTTACAAAACAGCTCAGGGTTGGCAACAGTTGGTCCTGAGTAAAGAAAAAAAAAAAAAAGAGAGAGAGAGAGAGAAAAGCACTATGAAGACCTGGCTCTGGGTCACAACACAAAGGAGGTATCTGTCTGCGACATCTCTCAGCATGGTAAAATAAGGGGCCAAGGAGGAAAGTAGGAGTCTTGGTGGTTCAGCACAGTGGTTCAGTGGTTTAGAAACTCATATCTGTGAGGCCCTTAATAGAATAGGAGACTAGGAGAAAGGAATGAGGACAAAAGGAGGCTAAACAGGTATAAAAACTATGGGTCAGAAACCCAAATGCTGAGACAGGCCAGCCTTGTAATATAACAGAGGAAACCAGGCCAAGTTCCGGAGCTGTGGCAACCTGCAAGACGTAAGGGAACAGTAGCTACTCAGCTGCAGAAGGGCTGCCACTCGGGATGCAGGCTCAGCCCTGCCACATCGTCCTGTTTGTCAAGAGAGGCCAGAAATCCAGATTCTTATGTGAAAAATCCTAATAACTAAATATTGGCAATTTAAAGAAGCCAAACAAAAGAAACAAAAGTCAAAAAACAAAGCAAAACAAAACTCCAAGCAGTAAGCCATATCTGGCCCATGAGCTGCTTGCTACTTTGCAACTTCTGGTTTGGAAGAATCAGTGGTTTTCAAACTCTTTTAGCTGGCACAGGAAGACTCAACCCAGCTGCAATCCTTCCACCCACAAAATGCTGAGATTGTGGCTTCTACTATGCCTTACACAGCAGCCAAGACGAAATAAGAAAAGCATGGCAGACAGTCATCAAATTGCAATCAGTCAGCAGTGCCTACGTGTACACACATGTTGAAATACAACCAACCACCTCTGTCCTTGGCACAGAAAGTCTACCCAAAGAATCAAAGGAAAGAGCATTCAAAAAATAGACGAGATGAAAAATACACTTGTGCAAACTCTTAAACTGTTTTATCTCACTAAATCTCTACAATAACCCTAAGAAGATGGAAATTCAGGCTTAAAAAGGCCAAAGGCACTCAAGTATCCAGTGGAGAGCTGGGACTGAGATCAGAGTTCCACACTGCAAATGTGATGCTCTTGCCACCACTGCTTCCTACCTCCAGCGTCCTACGGGCTCCACAGATCCACAGGCCTAGCTTCCGAGTTTCCCTCCTGGCCCCTTGGGGCATTCTGAGGCACCAGGAGACAGACCCAGGAGTCTAGCCCAGGCCTACCAGATTGCCCCACTTCTCTTGACCATTTTAAGGGGAGAAGAGAAAGGGTGATATGTGAATTTGCATGCAAGGTAGATACGGGATCGAGCAGATAGGTGGTATAAAGATGCCTAGACAAATGCTTGGATTCCAGAAAACTCTCTCCAGTGTTCCTGACGCAGATGAGGTTGGGAATGATGATCTAGACTGACGGTGGCAGGGATGTGGATGGGCACCCATACCCAGTGGTGCCACCAGCTTGTCGGAACCACAGAGCTCCTTCTGTTGCTGGCTCAGCAGCACCCATTCCTCCTGGAGTAAGTACACAGTGATGTCATCAAACGTCACAGGAGCCTGAAAGGAAAATGACAGCTGCTAAGTACCACCCTCTTCCTTAGATTTATCTTCCAAAAGTGTTCCTGATCACCTGAGGGTACCCTGCATGGGAAGGGGTGTTGTCAATTTATATGCAAGGCCCACACCCCGTATCTCCCCACCTGGGTACAGATCACAGTGAGAATGAGACTCGTTTCTTCCGGGAAGTGCCATGCACTGGAACGAAACGGACCCATGAAGGAGCTGGCTTAGGAGCTTCTCCGTCCCCTCCCTGCGTGCTCTTTACCCGCCTCCCACACGCCCGTTCCTTCTCAGCCAGGGGCTGGGCAACAACCTAGGGCACATTCTTTCATGGAACCTTAAACATGGTAAACCTTCACTTAGGAAGATGTGCCTGATGTCTAGAAATAGCTGAAAGTCATTTAGAACTATGTCTGTGAATGATGAAAACAGGCAATGCTTTGGGGCTGAGATCTACATCCCGTGTGGCTTGTAAAGGGGCTCTGTGGGGCAGGGAGTTCAGAAAGTGCTTGGAGGAGTTCCAGATTAAGATGGCAGATTAAACAAGGCCATTTAATTTTGTTTATTCCCCGTTAATTTAAAAGCCCCCTCCCCCAAACAAAATCCCCACTATACTAGGAGGCACAACAAGGAGACGACAGCAATATGCTCTTGGAAACCGAGAAGCAGATGAAAAAGCAGTCATTCAGCAGATCCAAGAAAATCAAATCCTCGCCCGGCAGCAAAGCGGAGAACCACCCAAGGTACACTCTGCATCCTCAAAAGCTTGGCATCTTCCAGCACAGGAAACCTCTAGCACAGGAGGGCAGGCAGGCAGCCCAATGGAATGAGAACTAGGGGAGGGCTGTGCCCCAACAAATGCCTCCCCAGGTTCTTTACACGAGGCTCCAGCTGACAAGCCTGTCCTCCCTCTCACGAGCACAGAGTTATTAGAGTTTTGGTCTTCTACCACTAAATGTCAGCAGACTGGACTACCAGACACCTGGGGAAAGGATCTAACAGGGACTATAGAGACCAAAACAGATGGGAGGTGTTGAGGTGGCGGGGGGGTTGCTAAGAAAATGTAAGGGAGGCATGGAGAAAAAAACTTAAAAAAAAAAAAAACTATCATCTAATCATCAAAGAGGTAAGGTACTGCAGCCACGCAACAAAGTGTTATAAAAGAAATCAACAGAAAAAGTAGAAATGTTTATCATTTTAAGTTTTGTGCCATGAAAACACTACCTAAAGAAATTTTAAAAAGAAGTAAATCAATCAAATTATCAACAGAAAACAAATTTCTCAGTCCAAAGAAAAATAACATTGGGAATAGCAGCATGCCATTTAAAAATAGGTGAAATATCGATTTTAACCTCGACAGTAGACATTTCTTGAGGAAAATGACATAGATCATTCTTACTGGTCACTATCATAATAGATTTTTCTTATAGTGACTGCAGAAAATTTGGACAATAGAAATAAGCAGAAAAAAATGTATTAAGATCATGCACATTCCCTTAATTGAAAAAGAATTACTTTTCATTACCCTTCTTTCCTGAGAACCTGTTAACATTTTATATATAACCTCCCAGTCTTTTGTCTATGAATATGTATGAACAGTTTTAAAAACAAAAATGGAATTGTACTGCCAAATGTGTACATTTAAATAACTATTTGCTGTAGAGTGTCTTCCAAAGCAAAATGAAACATTTCCAAAAACCGATTGGAAGACAGGCTCCACTAAAAGAAAGTAGTCAAACAGGAAAGGAGTCTAAATGAGATACAGCCTAGGGACAGACAATGTGGGGGAAGCATTGAAGATAACCCCAAGATTAGGCTGAAGGCAGATTCAGGATGACTGCTGTATCCCAGGACTGGAGGGCAGCCCATCCAGATTGGGGCAGGTTAAAACACTTGTGACTCAGGACAGCCGGGGTCCCTCTTCATGCCCATCCTTCCCGGGCATGCACAGGTGAGCATAATAAGGACCAAGGAACCCATCACGTTAGCTCCACCTGAGAAGGAGCATGGCTAGGACTGTCCATTTGGACAAGAGTGTCTTCCCAGCAAGAGTGATAACACTAACACCTGGTACCTCTCTTAAGCAGTATTATAGCAAGAGCCTTCTGATTCTAGGTGACTGCAATGTAAAGAAAACACAAATCTGCATGAACAAGAGGAGTTCCTCATCTATGTGTAATGCAGAGAATATCTCCCGATGTTTTATTTTAGCGGTTCCCACTCTCTACAGGGTAAAGCTGTCTGAATTCTCAGTCTAGCACGAAAGCACCCTCAGTCTGAATCTAACCCACTTTCTAACTTCAGCTCTGTGCATCGCCTAACTCAGAACGTCTCCTCCAGCCAGATTCATATCACTGCAATCACCCAGCTTATCTCGCACCTTTCCTCTCTCTACACTCCCAATCTTTAGATCCTGACTGCCCACTTCCTCCCACCGACTTAGAATCCACCCACCCATAAAGCTGCGATTCACGTTCTCTTTCAGGAGGGATTTTCTAACCACCTGGCCCAAGCATTTATCCTTCTCCTGAGCAAGGAAGGCTTTATATCTCCCCTAGAGTCCAGTGTTAAGGAAATCTATGCTACTTGGTTGATTTTAAAACTTCCTACATCACCACCACCCTTCTCCCCACAACCATGTTATATGGAAAGTATTTTATAGGCACTTAATTCATTTTTTTCATTCAACACACATTTATTACTTAAGTGTTTCTATGTGCTTGGTGCATGGTAATTCAAAGATATGAGATTAAAATCTACCAGGAGGTGACAACTAAGATGTAAGTGCAATAATAGAACCATGTTCAGAAAAAAATGAGAAAGGAGTATCAGTCACTTGTACAGGAAAGATAAGAGAGGGCCGGGAAACAGAAACATTGAGGCAAAAAATACATACAGAAACAAGTACACATATAGACTTCTCTTTGTGGGCATCAACAGCACAATCTCCTAGGAGGCACATGAGGGGGCGGGCTGCAGTGTTCTTCAGAGCACCCACACCTTGCAGCAAAAGGGCTCCTGTAGTGATGCTATTTTATAAGGATTCCTATTGAATGAGACCCTGTTAAATGCCAGGAGCTGCTCCACTGTTCTAGCCGGGGATGTAACAGTCAACAAATATGTAAATAAATAAATAAACATGAGAATTTTGTTGAGTGATAAGGGTTGGGAAGAAAATAAAACAGGATCATGGGATAGAGTATGGTGGGGAAAAGTCTGACCGGTATCCATTATTCTGCCAATGACAGGCAAGATGTCCTACACTCAATGTGGGATATCAATCCAATGGCCCAAGATGGCTTTTAGTTAATAAAGACCACAAAACAGCACCCAAGAGTCTAGTAATAGACCAAATCACTATCTCACAAGGTAGTCTCCCAGTTCTGAGCCATAAAAATGCTGTTCAGAGTGGAGCTGTAGAACAGCACCGCTATTCCTGGTCATTCATTTGCAATACATCTTACACTGCCAGTTGGTTTTGTAATTACTTTATTTCATTCTTGTATGAAGTTCTCATTTCCCATATTAGAAAACAACTGTAAGGCCGGGCGCGGTGGCTCAAGCCTGTAATCCCAGCACTTTGGGAGGCCGAGACGGGCGGATCATGAGGTCAGGAGATCGAGACCATCCTGGCTAACACGGTGAAACCCCGTCTCTACTAAAAATACAAAAAAAAACTAGCCGGGCAAGGTGGCGGGTGCCTGTAGTCCCAGCTACTCCGGAGGCTGAGGCAGGAGAATGGCTTAAACCCGGGAGGCGGAGCTTGCAGTGAGCTGAGATCCAGCCACTGCACTCCAGCTCCGGCAACAGAGCAAGACTCCGTCTCAAAAAAAAAAAAAAAAAAAGAAAACAACTGTATTTGGGAAGGGCGAGCACCTTTCTAAGATACCTTAAAATAAAGACTAGAATCAAGGGTGAAATTTCCAGTCTCTGAGGTTTCACTTAGTGGTTTCACTTAGTGGACCAGAAAAGGAATCAGGTTTCTCCTCTACCTCCCAAAATGTTTGTACAGTCATGCATTGCTTAACAACGGGGATAAGTTCTGGGAAATGTGTCCTTAGGCAATTCTGTCATAGTGGAACATCATAGAGTGTACTTACACAAACCTACATGGTACAGCCTACTACACATCTAGGCTATATGGTATAGCCTTTTGCCCCTAGGCTACAATCCTGCACAGTATGTTACTGTACTGAAAACTGTAGGCAACTGTAACACCTGGTTATGTATTTGTGTATCTAAACATAGAAAAGGTACAGTAAAAATACAGTAGAAAAGACAAAAAAAAAAGGGTACATCTGTATTGGGCACTTACCATGAATGGAGCTTGCAGAACTGGAAGTTGCTCTGGGTGGGTGGGGGGGTGAGTGAATGAGTGAATGTGAAGGCCTAGGATATGACTGAATACTTCTGTAGACTTTATAAACACTGCACACTAAGGCTACACCAAATTTATTAAAAATTTTTCTTTCTTCAATAAATGAACCCTAGCTTATTGTAATTGTTTTATAAGCTTAATTTTTTAAACTTTCTACTCTTGTAATAAAACTTAGCTTAACACACATTGTACATCTGTACATTTTTCTTTAAATATTTTTGTATTTTATTTTCTAGCAAACCATTCCATCAACAAAAGGTATTTTTCTTTATATTCTATGAGGTTTTCTATTTTTAAATTTTTTTTTTTTTTTTTACTTTTTAAGTTTTATTAAAAACTAAGACACAAACACACACATTAGCCTAAGCCTACGCAAGGTCGGGATCATGAAGATGTCACTAGGTGACAGGAATTTCTCAGCCTCACTGTAGTCATAGGGAATGTACGTGACAGCCGTGTTGATGGAAACCTTTTTATACAGCGCATGACCGTATTTCTCTCTTCTCCATTAAAGGCTAAGAAAGCCTACGACTAAACAGAATAGCTTGGAAATCAACCTCAAATCACTGATTCCAATATCAATCCCAATATTTTTTAATCCTTCTTCCCCCTACATTTTGCTCCTCTTTATTCAAATTCAGGTTCAATCTAAATCAATCGGGGGATATTTCTAAAGGGTAAGGGCCATAAGCTCCAGCTTTTCTTGGGTTTTGTTGAGCTTTATTGTCTTGGACCGTGTACTCTGTGGGTGCCGTGTCTGGAAAATGCATCACTGTAGCTTGTGGAGGGGATGGAGGATGGAAGAGATGCTCATGCGAGAAATCACCTCTTTTGAAATTCAGAGTCCTTCCTAGTCTTCCCAGGAAAAACTACAGCATCAAAAGAACCTCATTATCCTTTTCTCTCTTTTGGTGTGGGGCAACCCTTCCAGGCGTGTCCAAGTTATTGAAGTGAAAACTGCAGGGGAGCTCCTTGAGAAAGGTGATCATTTCCTATTTATCCTCATACTTCCAGCATCTCGTTCAATTCGAATCACAGATCACAAATGTTTATTAAATGGACAATTTTTTTAAGGGACTCAATAAACAGTCGAAAACGTTTGTTGAGAGAATTCTCCTCTGTGCCAAATAAGAAACAATCCTCGAGAACTGGCAGCAAACAACATCCAGAAAGATGTTAGTCCCAAGAGGCTGCCACTGTCTCCAAGCTAATGTGCCCACAACCACACTGGTCTTTGCTGACACGGCCTGGAAGCGCTGGCAATCCCGTCAAATCCCTGAACTCCACCCCCAAGCACTTTCTTTCCACCTTTTCTTCCAACTCAAAGCCTTTTGCCCAAAGCCAATTTATGACACAGGTTTCTAAGCAATGCCCAGGTATTCCATGAAGTACATAACCTAGAAACAGAAGTGGCAAAAAGCATGCCAGAAGCCCTCTTTTCAGCCCTTTCTTGGGAAGCAGGATCTCGGCAGGGCCAAGCCCTCAAGCGTCCCACCCTGCGGCTCCCACTGGCGTCGGATCCAGACTCCAAGCCTTAGCCGGGCCTCTTCAAAATGCCGAAGGTGGGGGGCGAAACAGGAAGCACCTTCGCATCGCTACACTCGGGGGTCACCCAACCCAGCATAGACCCAGCGGCCACTCGCCAGCTCGGGGAGGATGCGCGAACACCGAACGGGCGCGTCCACTCCTCTCCGCCACCCTCCCGGGGTCGGCCGCCGAAGTGCGGGAACAGAGGGCGGGTCGGCGAGTCCTTCCCTGCAAGCCTGGTTCATCTGCGGGGCCTCCGCCCGAGCCGCCCCGCCTCGCCCGAGCCCGGCTCAGGGATCCTCGGGAGGGAGCGGGCGGCCCACGGGCCTTCCAGTCCTACCTTCCCCGACTCTCTGGGCTCCATGGCCCCGCTTTCGGAGGCCCGTGCCGCCCCCTCCCCCCGCGGCCTGGCCTGAGGATGCAGCCGCCGCGACCGCCCCGGGGACCCAAGCTCCCGGAGAGAGAGGGCACCCAGGCAGGGAGGGAGCGCGGCCCGAGAACTTCGCTCTCTCACGTCGGGGGGCGGTAGCGCCCGTGGACCCAGGATAGGCGCTGAGCTGGGACTCGCGTCGTACCGAGCGAACAGCTTTACGGCCACTGCCCAGCCCCGGGCGGTGGGGCATGACGGGAAGTGTAGTCGGCTCTAGGTGAGCGGCTCTCGAAGCTGCTATTGGCTCCCGGGATGCACGTCCTGATTGGACGCCGGCGGAGCGCTTGCGGCCCTCCCCGCCTCCCTCCGGCGATAGTTACTAGGCAACGGCCGCGTGGCGTCCTTTAGTCCTTGCAACAAGGGCAAAGCGCTCTGATTGGGCTACGCGAAGGCCAATGTCAGCTTTGAAGGTTCTAGGTTTTCTTTTATTAAGGAAGGCAATACTTTTTGTTTTATTCACTCAAAAAGTATCATTGGTTGCCTACCACGGGTCAGGCCGTGTTCTAGGGTTTGGGAGAACACAATTGAATGAGACAAAGGCCTTGCCTTCAAGGGACTCACGACCTATTAGGGAATCAGACCGGAAACAGATAATTACAAAAGAGACAAGTGCCATGAAAGAAGTAAGCACAAAACATGAATTAAAGCCCGCCTTGTCACCTTAGAGTGAAGCGGTGGGGGATATGAGGTGCTTAGTCAAGGATTTCCTGAGGAAGTGATGCCTGAGCAGAATTAAAGCAAGAGGTGGGGGTCTGCCAGGTAAGGGAGGTGCAATGGACTGACTGGTGTTCCTCTCCCAGGAGATGGGGCATTTGGGAAGTTTAGATGAAGTCGTGAGGGTAAGGCCCTTATGGTGGGATTAGTGTCCTTGTAAGAAGTTTTGTCCAAGTGTGGTGCCTCACACCTCTAATCCCAACTCTTTGGGAGGCTGAGACAGGAGGATCACTTGAGCCCAGTAGTTTGAGACCAGCCTGTGCCACATAGTGAGAGATCCCATCTCTATAAAAATAAAATAAAATAATCTTGTGAGGTGGAAGGATCACTTGAGCCTGGGTGGTCGAGGCTGCAGTGAGCCGGGATGGCGCTTCTGCACTGCAGCCTGGGTGACAGAGCAAGACCATGTCTCGCAAAAAAAAAAAAAAAAAAAAAAAAAAGACTTTTAGGGGGCCAGGGCAGGGATGTGCCTTCATGAAGGTGTTAGTGACCACATGCATGCTGGGGGAACTAGCTAGGCCCTTTGCCCTTCTGCCCCTCTGCCTTTTGCCATGTGAGGACACAGCAACAAGGTGCCCTCCTGGAAGCAGAGACCAGGCTTCACCAGACACAGACACTACTGGTGCTTTGATCTTGGATTTCCCAGCCTCCAGAACCATGAGAAATAAGTATCTATAATTTATAAATTACCCAGTTCCAGGGATTTTGTTATAGCAGCACACACAGATTAAGACAATGGCCAACTAAGTTTTTTGTATTTTTAGTAGAGACAGAGTTTCGCCATGTTACACAGGCTTCAAGTAAGCATTTTCTATTATCCAACTCTGCTCTCCTGGCCAAGGTACAATAGACCTAAACTCTGTTTGAGGAGTGTAGGGGAGTCTGCATTACTGAAAAAGAAGAATGAGACACAAGAAATGTGGACGAGAAGGCAGACAGTGAGGACTCTATGGATTCCAAGTGGCCTGCCACTCCCTACCTCGGCTATATCACTACCTTGAAGAGCTATATTTCTACCCATGAGTTATCCATGTCTTTATAACAGATTCTCTTTTGGGGGTTAAAAAACTGGAGGACAGCTAGGGTAAATCATTCTTTTGACACGTTTTTCCATTAAAGGTTTTCCATCTTCCCAAGAAAAATGGAGCAGTATCTAGGGGGAAATGGGGAATCAAAGCAGTGGGACTAAGATATGACACACAAAATTTTGTTTCTGTGTTGATAGGAAGGAAACTGATCATTCAAAGGGGGATAGTGCAAGGACCCAAGTCCTTGAGAAAGCAGGAGGGTCTAGGAACAGAGTATCAAGGACCCTTCCTAGGGATAGGAACACTTCTTTTTTTTTCCTTTTTTGAGATGGAGTCTCGCTCTGTCGCCCAGGTTGGAGTGCAGTGGCACAATCTTGGCTCACTGCAACCTCTGCCTCCCAGGTTCAAACAATTCCCCTGCATCAGCCTCCTGAGTAGCTGGGACTACAGGCGTGCACCACCACACCCTGCTAATTTCTGTATTTTCAGTACAGATAGGATTTCACCATGTTGGCCAGGCTGGTCTTGAACTCCTGACCTCAAGTGATTGACCTGCACTGGCCTCCCAAAGTGCTGGGATTACAGGCGTGAACCACCACGTCTGGCCCGGGTAGGAACACTTTTGATTATGCCAGGAGGGAAGAAGAAGATGGAGTAGATGTACATTTGTTTGTAGATTTACTGAAGGAATTTCCATCTGATGATATCTTTTTGAGACAAGATCATCTCATGAAAATGAAGTGGGGGAATAGAAGGTATGTATACCAAGTCATCTTGGAGAATGGGAAATAGAGCTTACCTCAAACCTTGAATTAGAGGCCAATTTGAAGTTTATGATCACAAATTTAAGGTTAAAAAAAGCCTAGCTGTGAAATTCTGTTTAGAAGCAGAAAGCTGGGCAGATATTTGGCTTCATCCTGGCTTGGAGTATTGCCAGGTGGGTATGTTTTTTTTTTTTGAGATGGAGTCTCGCTCTGTTGCCCAGGCTGGAGTGAGTGCAGTGGTGCGATCTCGGCTCACTGCAAGCTCCGCCTCCCAGGTTCACACCATTCTCCTGCCTCAGCCTCCTGAGTAGCTGGGACTACAGGTGCCTGCCACCACGCCTGGCTAATTTTTTGTATTTTTAGTAGAGATGGGGTTTCACCGTGTTAGCCAAGATGGTCTCAATCTCCTGACCTCATGATCCACCCACCTCAGCCTCCCAAAGTGCTGGGATAACAGGCGTGAGCCACCGCGCCCGGCCATGCCAGGTGAGTATGAAGGAGGCACAGAAAAGCAAGGGATTGAATAGTACTTGCACTGGAGTAATTATAATGATAGGAAAGTGATTCCCAATTCCAGCTGCACATTGGAGTCACCCATGGACCTTTCAAACATCCTGATTTAATAGGCCTACGATGGGGCATGGGCACTTATTTTTTTAATTTGTTTATTTTTTTTTGTTTGTTTCTAAGAGACAGGGTCTCACTCTGTCATCCAGACTGGAGTGCAGCTGCGTGATCTTGGCTCACTGCAGTCTTGACCTCCTGGGCTTAAAGGATCCTCCCACCTTACCCTTCCGAGTAGCTAGGACTACAGGAGTGTGCCACCACACCTGGCTAGTGGTTTTTTTACTTTTTGTAGGGCTGGGATCTCACTATGTTGCCCAGGCTGGCCTCAAACTTCTGGGCTCAAGTGATCCACCTGCCTCCCAAAGTGCTGGGATTACAGGCGTGAGCCACCATGCCCAGCTGGCATTGATATTTTTTAAGAGCTCCTCATGTCATGTGCTTCTAACATGCAGTTGATGTTGAGAATCACTATATAGACCATGAATCTAAGCTGCGTCACGAGGGAAGATAGGAGGCTAATGAAAAAGTGAGAAAGTGATGGGGTCAATGAAATTGAAACCACAAAAGTAGTCATAAATTATAGCAGTGGAGTACTAGAGCAAGGCAGCTGGAGGGATGGGAAGTCATGATCGGTAAGTAAATATCTGTGAGGTTTTGAAAATGGTCTCGTTATGGGAGTGGATTCCCAAGACAGAGTGAAGAAGGTCATTGTAGGTGAGCAGGCAAAGAATGTGAGACCAGAATTTTGAGTCGAGTATCCACATGGACACTGAAAATTGGTGGAAAGGAATGCTGGGCTATGAGTTAAATTCTTCTATGGATGATAGGGAGTGACCAGGGTGGCAGTTGGGAGCCAGGGAGGGTGGTGTCACTACAGAGTGGCTCAGACAACCCAGGAAGAGGGCTGTTTGCAGGAGGAACAGGGAGAACTGGCCCAACAGAAACAATAAACATGAATATCACGGAAGACAAGTATCTCCTTTCCTGGCCTGGAGGGGGGATGAAGTCTCAGCTTCCAAGTAAAGGCTTCGAGGGATGGGCAAGCTAGTGTCAGTCATGACATGATGGTGGAAGAAGCCTTTGGAGATGGGGATGATGGAGCAGAGTCTACGGAGGACAGATGCAGTCTCAGAGACCCCAGTGGGTATCTGGGAGGGAGAGGCAGCGTGGGGGGGGATCAGGTGAGACTGTGGAATTTACAAGAGGGATGTCATGAGAGGTGGTGGTGTGGAGGGACAAATGGGGAGGCTTGGTCTCCTGAAGAGAAATGGAGACCATGGGGACATGCAACAGGATGAGCTAGTCTCTTGCAGCACAGGGGGCCTCTTTCGATTTTTGTCCCCAATACTTAGCTCAATAGTGTGGCTTCTAGCTAGCTGCTATCTCCGGCTTCACAAGGTAGGATAGGACTTTGAATAAAACAAGGAAAGCAACTGGGAAGTGGGCAGAGTGGTGGTGTAAAAAGGGAGGTTGTAAAAAGGAGAGGGAGAAGCAGACATCAGCCCACATGTAGCAGACTGTCCTCCACAGCTGAAATCACATTGGGTGGAGGAATATGACCTGGGACACTAGTGACGTCTAATACGGGAGGTCTTCAGGCTCCATTCAAGCCTGTCCTGCTACAGATGGAACTGAGGCTCAGATATGGGAATGATTTGTCCAGGTTCACCAGTCATGGGGAATGCCATCTTGAGTCCATAGCAGATGTGCAGAGGTCTCCAGGAGACAAAGTCCTTACATGGGTCCAGGCCAGGACTCAGGCCCACCCTCCCTCTTCCCTCTGAGCCCCAGGATAGAGACGCTGCACAGTGACTTGCTGCCAGTGTCACTTTATTTGGAACATGCTAATGCCAAGTCATGGACCCCCAGTTGGAGGCAGGTGAGAGAATGTGGGAGGACATAGTCAGTGCTGCTGAGTCCCATGATCACAAGAGGGACGGCTGTGGACTCAACCAGCGGAGCTTGTTAGTGCTTTGAGAAGTCACCTCCTAGGGGACACATGAGGGGGAGATGGGTTAGTAAGAGAGGCAGACTTGTCAGGCTGGTGCCAGAAGAAAGCCCAGAACCAACACCAGGCCTTCTACTGTGCTCCACCCAGGCGGCATTGGTGCCTTCCACCTGTTTCCCCCTCACGTGCCACACAGTGGGACCTCAGGTTATCATATGGCAGGTACTTAACAGAACTAGGCACCTGCCAGCCACTTCACATGCATGCCTTCACCAGGTTCCACCCAACAAGCCTGCACAGCAGTGTTAGCCCTGCTTAAAAGATGAGGTCAGGGGCCAGGGCGCAGTGGCTCCTGCCTGTAACTCCAGCACTTTTGGAGGCCGAGGCAGGTGGATCACTTGAGCCCAGGAATTCAAGATCAGCCTGGGCAACATGGTGAAACCCTGTCTCTACAAAGAAAAATTAGCCAGGCATGGTGGCTCACACCTGTGACCTGTGGTCCCAGCTACTCGGGAGGCTGAGGCAGAAGGATCACTTGAGCCCAGGAGTTCCAGGCTGCAGTGAGCCGAGACCACGCAACTGCACTCCAGCCTGGGTGACAGAGTGAGACCCCCTTCTCAAAAAAAAAAAAAAAAAAAAAGGTGAGATGAGCTGGGGTTTAACAAGGTACAATTACTCCAGACACCCACACTTACACATGATAGGAGATGAAATGAACAAGAACACTGAGAAGAAGGAAAAACATGGACTAGAAGAACTCAAGGAAGAATGATGGAAGGAGGAGCTATGTGTGTGTTCCTGGGTCTAGTTCACAACACTGGGTCCTTGCCCAGGCTCCTTCCCCGTCCCCTCCCTGCCCGGAGCCCTGCCCAGACCCACCCTGGCAGGAGCTGCACTGGCAGCTGTGGATGACTGGCAGCACCACGGGCTCTGTGTGACCACCCAGACAGCGCAGGTTCAGGATCCGCACGGGGCTCTCCGGGTCTAGACGGTAGCTGCAGCAGTCACACTGGCTCTGCAGGTATGGCTCCTGGGCGTGAGGGAGTGGGTGAACTAGGGCCAAATGGAGTTTCCTCCCCTCTTGGCCTTTCCCATTTTAGGCGGGGTGGGATGGCGGGAGGGCCAGAGCACACCCTCTTCACTGATCAGGGTGGCTGGGCCACTGCCAAGCCCCTTTCGCAAGAAGCCCACCTCCTTCACCCCCACTGTCTGAATGTCCAACAACCTCCAGGTTAAGCGAATCCTTTGAACGTGCCCATCAGTGCCTCCTGGCTGCAGGGGAAAGACATATTTCTACCGCAAGGGGCTGAGTCTAGTTGGACAGACAGACTTATAGATGAAACTACAAGTAAGTCCGTTCTAACTGCATAGTTCTGATCCCAAATGCAAAGTGAGTTCTCCAAAGCAGATCCCTGTGCACTGTGGTTAAAGCACCTCTATCAGAGTCCTGTGAGCACATCATTTAATTTTATGTATAATTCTCTTCATAATTTTACTTTGAAATGGGTAGTACACATTCATACAATGCCAGGTTCAAAAACTGCCAGAGGTTATTCAGCAAAAAATTATCCCTCCAATTTCTATGCATCTCTTAATTACTTTCTCTCTTTTCTCACTCTATGTTTTAGAAATTCTAAAAGTGTGAAAAAAATTCCAAAAGTGATTTGGGAAGGTATTTCCAAGGAGGTCCAGGACGCACCTGGGGGAGCCGTAGAGCGGCTGAGGGTTAAGGGGCTGTGTCTTTGGGGACCAGGTAGGAAAGCATCCTTGTCTTCCAGGATGAGGTAAACCAGGTGGACTGAGGTGGGAGGGACGCGAGGTGGGCCCAGGGGCAGGCGGTAGTGGGAGTGGAGCTGGAGAGAGGACCCTGGCAGGAGGCAGCTCAGGTCACAGCTCATCAGGCTCAGGCTGAGGGGACTCAGGGTGGGCACAGAGCCCCTCGGATGATCCCAAGAAGGATCAGGACTTCTGGGTCCACAGAGGGCAAACGCAGAGTGGAGCCCTGCCCAAGACTCAGAGCCAGCCTGGCTCGGACAGCTTGTGGGAAATGTGTGCGGTGATCCTCTCTGTAGAAAGGGCATTCCGGCAGAGCTCTCATGCTCTCATGCACCGTGTGACGGGTTCTAATTTCAGAGGTTAGCTTAGCTCCTCCATGCCTTTCTTTGCTGGGCTCCTGGCTCATTGCCTTGAGGGGCACAGCGGACACACTCTGGGAATGGTGTGGGACCACAGAAGACCTCTGTGGGAGGGGGTCAGGCACCTAGTAAAACCTCTGGGCCAACCCGCAGGTGCACACCACTGCCTTGGGGAAAGCTCTGACCATCCGCCTCCCCGACTCCACTGTTATCTCCATGAGAAGCACCTTGTGCCTCGTGGCCTCTGGCTGTGCCCAGGTCCCAGGCTCAGTACAGCCCGCGGCAGCCACTGGCCAGTGCGACTCCCCTGGCCTGGACGGCAGGTCCCTGGCTCACCTCTGGCATGACATGGGTGCTGGACGGGCAGTACCCACTGCAGTAGCTCACTTCTACCTTGTCCAGGTAGCAGGTCCCTTTGGTGAAGTTTCGAAGCTCCGTGAGGAGCTGGCAGGAGGGCAACTGCTCCTCTGTGGGGAGGGGCATTGAGTGGCAGGAGGTGGGGGCAGGGCACAGGAGGCAGAGGGGACTGTGGAGGAGGTAGGCACAGAAGGTGGAGGTGACTGGGGACTGTGTGGAGGGCACAGGAGGAGGAGGGGACTGTGGGAGGACACAGGAGGAGGAGGGGAGGGGACAGGACTGTGGGGAGGGCACAGGAGGTGGAGGTGACTGAGGGG
The DNA here is from genome assembly GCF_000951035.1 of Colobus angolensis palliatus. Lineage (NCBI taxonomy): Eukaryota > Metazoa > Chordata > Mammalia > Primates > Cercopithecidae > Colobus > Colobus angolensis. The sequence goes on along the minus strand of NW_012115154.1, from coordinate 18,225,582 downwards.
ACTGTGCTGAGGGCACAGGAGGAGAAGGTGACAGAGGGGACTGTGGGAGGACATGAGGAGGAGGGGACTGTGGGAGGACACAGGAGGAGGAGGGGAGGGGACGGGACTGTGGGGAGGGCACAGGAGGTGGACGTGGCAGAGGGGACTGTAGGGAGGGCACAGGAGGAGAAGGGGAATGAGGGGACTGTGGGGAGGGCACAGGAGGAAGAGGGGACTGGGGACTGTGTGGGGGAGGCACAGGAGGTGGAGGGGACTGAGAGGACTATGGGGGAAGGCACAGGAGGAAGAGGTGGCAGAGGGGATTGTGGGGGAGGGCAGAGGAGGAGGAGGTGACTGAGGGGACTTGGAGGGGACAGAGCACAGGAGGAGGAGGTGACGAGGGGACTGTGGGGGGGACAGAGCACAGGAGGAGGAGGTGACTGAGGGGACTGTGGGGGGGGACAGGGCACAGGAGGAGGTGACTGAGGGGACTTGGGGGGGACAGAGCACAGGAGGAGGAGGTGACGAGGGGACTGTGGGAAGAGGGGCAGGGCCTGGGTCTGAGGGGAACACGTGGGTTGGGGCACAGCCAGGCGCTGTGGCATGTGCTGGGGTCTTCACTCCTCAAATCCCCATGGCAGGTCGGCCTGGGGGAGGCAGGCACCAGGCAGGCACCTGCCAGGCTGAAAAGGCCAGGTGTGGGGCGGCAGAGGAGAAGGGTCTAGACCAGGGAGAGGCACCCCACAATGTGCCCAGGTTCCCTCCATACCCGGAGCCTCCCTGCGGCAAGAGGGACAGCAGCTCCCTGGCTCCAGCACCATCTCCTCACCCTGCAGAGAGAGAGAGAGCCCCAAGGTGGTCCTGACACCTAGAGTCCGGCCCGCCCTCCCCAGAGGAGGGTCCCAGGAAGGAGCCTGAGGAACCAGGAGGGTAGTAGGGCTGCAGGGGCTAGCTGAGCACAGGTGAGGGGGGAGCCACCCCAGAGAGGAGCAGGGATGCAGGGAGTACCTGAGCACAGGTGAGCGGGGAGCAGCGCTGGGTGCAGACAGGCCTCCCACTGCGGCAGAGGCAGCTCTCACAGGCCTCCTGCCATTCAGATCCAGGCTGGGGAGAGTAGGAGAGAGCCTCCTCTTGGTCTCTACCAACTTGTAGCTTTTTCTCTCTCTTTTATTATTTATTTATTTTATTTATTTATTCATTTATTTATCTATCTATCTATCTATCTATCAGAGTCTCGCTCTGTCGCCAGGCTGGAGTGCAGTGGCATAATCTTGGCTCACTGCAAGCTCCCAGTTCAAGTGATTCTCCTGCCTCAGCCTCCCGAGTAGCTGGGACTACAGGCACGCACCACCACTCCCAGCTAATTTTTGTATTTTTAGTAGAGATGGGTTTTACCACGTTGGCCAGAATAGTCTTGATCTCTTGACCTCATGATCCGCCTACCTCAGCCTCCCAAAGTGCTGGGATTACAGGCATGAGCCACCTTGTCTACAAGTGCCCAGCTCCAACTTGTAGACTTTTCTATAATAGTATTCCTGACCCCCAAGCCCAGACTGTGAGTGCCTATCTGGGGCAATGGGCTTGGATGGAGTCGGGCAACAAGAGACCCAGGAAGGAGATGAATTGTTGGGGCCAGAGACAGTCCAGGGGGAGAGCGGAGCCCTGCTGGCTGCTGCAGAGCCTGGAGTAGGGGAAGGAGCCAGTGGAGTTACAGACAGATGGAGTTACAGCTTGAGGTCAGGAATGGGTGGGTGGTAGCACAGGGGGTTCTGTGTCTCACCAGGTGGGGATGCCCGAGGTGCCAGCACTCGCAGAGGTCTTCAGGGACACAGGGGCCTGCCTGGCTGCGGAAGTGCCCAGGCTGGCACACACAGCCTGAGGCTCGAGCCGAACTGCAGTTACTCCGGGTCTCTGTGGCATTCATCTCCTGGCATGTCTGCTCGCAGAGCCCCAGCTCCCCCGGGGCCACCTGCTGCCACATTTCTCCAGGGGGGCACTCTGCCAGGGAAGACCATCCAACCCACCTTTCCAGTCAGCCCTGGATCCAGCCTCGATTCCGCCCCTCCCAGGCTGAGCACCCTCATGTCCCCGTCCTGCCTTCTCAGCCGCAGTAGCCTCCAACCACACCTCCTGATCTTTCTTATCCACCCACTCAAACACTAGCTGGACCCAGGCCAGGTCTCACCTCCTTCAGAAAAGCCTCCCTGACCAATCCTGTCCACCCAGCCTCTATTCTCAGCACTGATGTCTCACCCTCTGGGGTGCTGCCTGCTTGTCAGAGGCCTGGAGACTGTCCCCTGTCTCTGCCTGTTCTGGGGGGTGGTCTGCCTGGAGGCTGGCCATGCTGCGTCTGCATTCACAGAGCCCAGCGTGGCAGAGCTGGGCACACGGTGGGTGGGCCCTTGGTCTTGATCAGACTGGGGCAACACTGTACTGCACGGGGGAAATGCTACCGCCCGGGGGCTGCCAGGCCAGGCCCCTCATTTCTGCTCACCCCTCCAGACCTCAGTTTCTTCCCTGGCAGGGAAAGAACCTTCCACCGCCTGGCGTCACTCACAGCCCTGGCTCTGTGTACACCATGTGCTAGGGAATGCCCCACAAGTGGGGCAGACCACACTGAGTACCCCAGGGAGCCCTGGGCAGGGGTGCCGGGTCTCCGGTTAGAGAGAGGTCAGTGTGGACAGACGGGGGAGGGCTTCTTGAAGCTCTGCCTAGGCTGTGAGCAGGGCCCTCCTCTCCTCCTCAGTGCCAGTCCCGGGCCTTGACTTTGGAGGTACAGAGGGCATGGACGGCCACATCTCACCCTGACAGTCAATAAGGGAACAGCTGAAGGCTCCACCATGGCAGACACTGGGAAGACAGAAGCATACTCAGATGCCTCCCATGCCCTCCTCCACACCCTTCCTCATCCCGGCTCCCCACCCCAGGGCCAGGCCCTCACCAGCGGGTGCAGTTCCGGGTGAGCACAGTCCCTGGGGGCAGCTCCTGGGCCTGCTCTTCCAGGGTCAGGGTGAGGCCCCAGGGCAGAGAATGCTGGGTGCAGGGGCAGGCAGCGGGAGGCATGCACGTGCCATTGTGCAGCAGCTGCAGCGAGGCAGGTTCAGTGACACTCAGACCACCGCCTCTTCCCTCCCCACCTGCCGGCTTCCCCCACAGGGAGTCAGGACACAGCACCCAATACCCACCTGCCCTCCAGGGCAGCCACAGCCAGGCTGGCAGGGCTCCTGCACACAGATGGCACCAGGCTGCAGATGCCAGCAGAGGCGTGGGCATGAGGTGGCACAGGCACTAAGCACCTGGCCAGGGGGGCACTCTGTGGGGTGCACACAGATAGGGAGATGGGAGGGACCCAGCAACTCCAGTCCCAGGGAGGGGGCTGCCCGGAGTCCGAACTCCTCTTCCCACACCTACCCCCCACAACTGGGGCAGGGCCTGGGCTCGGCAGCAATGGAGGGATCACTCACCTGCCACCCAGGACACTCACCCGGGCAGGGCTGCAGGTTACACTCCTGCCATTGCTCCGTGTCCTGGGCCTGGCATGGTGCCATCCCAGGACCTCCCTCACAGCTCCGATGTCGCTCCATAGTGCCCCCACCACAGGGGGCCGAGCAACTGCTCCAGGCTGACCAAGGCCCAAGGACTGGACACTCCTGGTGTGGGCACACCAGGGACCCGTTGACACAGGTGCTGTGCACAGGGGTAAGCACAAAGGGCTCCAGTCAGGGTGAACATAACCCTTGCTCCCCAGCAATGCTGACGAAGGCTGACCTGCCCCATGCCTCCACCCAAAGCTCCCTTAGCCCTGGCGGGGCTGCAGCCATACCAGTTTTGGCAGTCCAGCTGCACCACCTGGTCCGGGGCCAGCTCCCAAGAGGCATTGGCACTAGGGAGGCCACAGCGGCAAGAGGAGATTGGCACACAGTGCCCATCCTGGACCAGCTGGCCAGGGGGACAGCGGCAGCCTAGGGATGTGGGTAAACAGGCCGAACAAGATTGGCTGCTCAGGCAGGGCTTACCCAATGGATCCTCCCCCGGCAACCAGATCGAGTTCAAAGCCTGGTTTCCACAGTGCCTCCCACTGCCCATGCACAGGAAAGGGCTGCTCTAGCCTGTGTGGGCACCACCCAGTAACCCTGACAGCCACCTGAGCATCCACATGGAACAGTGGCCCTGAGTGACGCTCACTCCTTGCAGGACTCAGAGCTGGCTGCTGAAAGTGACCACTTTCCTGCCCCGCCACTCATGACCCAGCAGTCTGAACTTCCCCCACCCCTGCCCGAGATCACACACTCTCTGGGAACAGGAGGCAGTTGCGGGATGCCCAGGCTTTCCGGGAACTCCCAGCCAGGGGGTGGGACCTGCTGGCTACCTGGGCGGCAGGGTCCCTGTAGACACTGAACGCGGTCCCAGAGGTCGGCACAGCTGCGTGGGCACTGGTTGGCACAGTCGAGGGTGAGTACAGTGTTTCGGGCCTCGCAGCTCTCACCTGAGCATCAGATGATAGGAGTCCGTGTTGGGGACACTTTTGGCTCCCCGCTTCTACTGCACGGCTCTGGGGTAGAGGCAACTCTCCCCTCAGGTTTGATCTCAGATGTTCCTGTCCCAGACCCTCCTCTGGATGCAGGGATGGGAGTTACCTGGGCAGGGCCCTCTGTTGCAGCTTTCTGTCTGAGCCCATGGCCCCCGGCAGCCTCCTCCAGTGGGGGCCTCTGTCCCTCTCCAGCGTAGCCTGAACCCCCCACTGCAGGGCATCTGGCAGGGGCTCCATGGCCCCCACAGACTCCACTGGCACGAGTCTGGGGAAGGCACAATGGAGTCAGTACCCAGGCCCACCTCCAGCCTTCCCCTCAAGGCTTGAGTTCTGTCGCTGCAAACGCTCCGGCTGGCCTTAAAGCCCTCTAGGCCCTCCAGCTCCTCTTTCTAGCTGCTGCCTGGACCCCACCCCAGCTTCAAATCCTGCAGGCCCTAGAGGCAAGCAGGAGGGGCAGCAGATCAATGCGCTCTATAGCCTAGCCCCTTCCACAAGGTTCCCCCAACCTGCACTCCAGGCCCCTCCTGTCCTGTGGCCTCTGCCTCTCGCCATTACCAGGGCAGGCTCCAGGGTCAGGGCAGAGGCGCTGCTGGCGGAGGGGTGCAGTGCAGAGGTGAGGGGCTCCAGTCCAGGGCCTCCCTGTCGCAGGATCCAGACAGAGCCGGTGGCGGTGCTGCTCTGAAGCCAGCAGCGGGGCCGAGGTGGGAGAGAGGCTGGTTGCATCCTGGAGCCAGCGCTCCTCTAGGGCAGTTCTGGAGGCAGGGTCCAGGGCACTGGGCGGCAGGCAGGGCCCACAGGGCGACCACTCGGACCACTCACTCAGAGGCAGAAGACCTGGAACGGCAGGGTGTGGGTGCCCTTCCCAGTGACCGCCCCCCAGCCCAGAGACCCTGGTGGACAGGCAGGAGGGGCTCAGGGTCATGACCAGGAAATGCTGGAAACAGGAAGGCTGAGGGTGGTGTGGGGGCAGGGGAGGGTGGTGTGGGGGCAGGGTAGGGTGTTTGCCATCCCTGTTTGCCTGGGACTGTCCCCGTCTTAGCACTGAAAGTTCTGCATCCCAGAAATCCCCCAGTCCCAAACAATGGGGACAGTTGTCTCCATAGGTCAGGGTTACCTTGACAGTCCTGGCTGGTGCAGTGCAGCTCCCCACGCCGGCATTCACTGCGGGAGGGGGTGGTCAGGGTAGACTAAGGGAGGCAGGACCCAGCCCAGGACCTCCCGGGCGGGGGGGCGGTCATACAAGGGTAACCTGAGCCCTAGGCACATTTGGGGCAAGATAAGGGAGCTACAAACTCTGGCATCTCATAGTCTTCTGTCCTGAGGCTGGACTGGGCCCCCCAGGCCTCCCTGCCCTATTCCCTGGCCCCAGCACTCTGTCTCCCTTCCCCCGTCACTCATCACTCCTTACACCCTAACTCCTTCCCCCATCACTCACCACTCCTTACAGCCCAGCTGCAGGCGGTCCCCAGGGGCCAGGGTTATCCTGGCTCCCGCTGCTGAGGTATGCCAGCAGTTACACTGCTCCGGAGGAATGCAGCCCCCAGCCTGCTCCAGCAGCCCCTGGGTGGAAGGAGAGACGGGACAGTGATCATCGTGTCATCCCAGCACCCAGCACTGTGCCCTGCCTGCAGCAGGTGCATATGCATGATGCCGAGTGAACGGCAAGCTGGGAGGAGGCACCAAGTTCCAAGGAGTTTGAAGGAGGTGGGGTCACCATGGACATCACAGAGATAAGGAGGAGTGGGAGGGTGGGCAGAGGACCCCCTTTTTCTTGGAAGTTGCCCCAGCTCCCAGCTCTCACCTTGGGGCAGTAGCAGCCCGGCTGGCAGGGCGGCAGGTCCTGGCAGAGCTGATGGCTCAGGTGTGTGGCACAGAGCCCAGCGCAGGGGGAGCCGCAGGCATGGAACTCAAAGGGAGGCGTGCAGCTGTCCTCTGGGGGAGATGCGGGAGAGGCAGGCTGGTGGGGGAACAGCCCAGAGACACCACTCCCAAAGCCCAGAGAACATGCTGCATGGTTCCACTGAGGCCCCTTGGGGTCACCTGGCAAGAGTACAAGATGCCCACCCTCCACATGTCAGAACAAACCAGTGTCCCCCATCTGGCACCCACTCAGCTCCTGTGGGCACCTCCAGGGAAGATCAGGATGGGTTGGGCCTTGGAGAGCCAGGAGGATGCCTGGAGGAGGCAGCTGAGGAGGGGGCTGCAGGAGTGAGGGGCCTGGCAGGTGCTCCAGAGATTGGCAGATGGGAGACAGAGGGGCAGAGATAGGAGACAGGGGCAGAGATGGAAGGCAGGAGGGCAGCCGCAGCAGGAGGCGGGCAAGACACCCTCCTAGAGGGCAGCTACACGGGCTAAAGTCACAGGCGGGCTGGCAACTGCAGGGTGGACAAATTGTGGTGAGGGATTGGGGGCGCAGCTGTGACGGAGTATCTGGGGAGAGCAGGGGAGCGGCTGGGTCCGAGGGCAGGCACGGGTGCGGGCACAGGCGCAGGCAGCCGCTTTGAGGTCTTGGGGGCATTACATTGGCTGTGAGGGGAGCAGGGAGTTCCAACAGGGACCCTTGGTGGCTGCTGCCCTGCTCAGCTCCCTGTTTTCTTGCTCCTGGAGCCTCACCAGAACAGTTGCCGATAAGGCAAGGCCGGAAGTGGCCATCCAGCCGCGTGCAGGGGGCGCCTGTCCTGGCCCCTTGGGATGCCGGGCCCTGGTGTCGGTAGCGCTGCTGCACCAGCACCCGGCAAGAGCAGCGCGTCCAGCTGCTCCAGCTGCTCCACACACACTCCTCTAGGGACCAGAGGGGTGTGTCAGCCCCCCTCTCCCCTGCCTGCCCTCCCTCTCACCCCAGCCCTGCTGACACCCTCCACAGGAAACAGGCAAGAGGGGCCTGAAAGGCTGGGCTGGCTGGACGCCCTCTCACCCCACAAGGAGGGCCCAAGAGAAGAGATGGTGGGAAGACGAAAGGAACTGAGCAAAACCCTTCTGACAGAGAATTCCTAGGTCCCACTCTCACCAGTGACAGCACCACCCCAGACCCTGGGGAGCACAGACAGGGCAGGCTTATTTGAAGGGATCATCCGGGAACTAGAAAAATATTTATTTTCTGAATCTCCCAAGGTAGGAAAAGTGGGGAGGTGATTTCACTTCCCCGGCACACTCACCCGGGCAGGGCCCTGGGTAGCAGCCCTGGGTGTCCAGGTGGAGGAAGGTGCCATTGCAGGTGGGGTCGGCCTTGGCTATCAGGCAGGGGCAGGACCCAGAGCGAGAGGCCAGGCCCGGGCCACAGCTGCGGGAACAGGGCCCCCACGGGCCCCAGGAGCAGGCCTCCAGCAGCCCTGGGCAAGGCTGCTGCCCGCAGGGCTGGGTCTGGGTGTCAGGGCCCAGGCAGGGTGGGCTCCCATGGTGAGGGGCTGCGGCCCTGCAGGCCCGGGTTCGGACCTGGTTTCCACCTCCACAGGAGACAGGGCAGTCAGACCAGGAGGACCACAGTGTCCAGGCCTCAGGCACTGTGGGAGGGCACAGGTGAGGTCAGAGGAGGTGGAGGGAGCAAAGGCCAGAGGACTGGGTCGGGACATGCAGGGTGGCCCAGGGAGTGGCAGTTAAGTAAGGTGGGAGAAAATGAGGCCCAGAGCACATGGCAGGCAAAGCATGAGGCTAGAAGCATGGCTGAGGCGGGGATCCAGAGGCAGCCCAGACCTGCACACTCTGTGTCTTCACAGATCACACCCTCCGGGGTGCAGGAGCTGGGAAAGAGCCAGGACTCAGGACTCTGCTCTCCAGCAGGGCGGCTCCAGCCCCGCTCCCTGCCCTGCACTCACCACTGCTGGCACTCCCCGTGCAGCCAGCTGTCCCCCAGGGTGCGGGGGCGAGTGCCCTGCAGGCACAGGGGTGGGCACGAGGGCTGAGGACAGGGCTGGCTCTGGGACTGTTCCTCGCGACACTCCGGGGCCCATGAGCCCGACGTGGAGGACCTGGGTGGGGCCAGGGCAGAGGAGGTGAGAGATGGCCCAGGCCCCTCATCACTTGTCTGTCTTCTGGTGAGACACCCTGACAGGACACCTCAGGGTGGGCATGGAGACAGCTAAGGAAAAGCCAGGGCAACCAGGGACAGAGCTGGCCAGGGTCTGGGGTGGTGCTGTCACTGGTGAGAGTGGGACCTAGGAACTCTGTCAGAAGGGAGACTGCACCTTGCAGAGTGAGGCCCTGGGTGGCAGAGGGGACCTCTAGCCCTGCCAGCCCCATACCGGAAGCGGCTCTGCTGCCCTCCGGGCCCACATGAGTGGCTGCAGGGACTCCAGGCCGACCAGTGGCTCCAGGCACAATGGGTGGGAGGCGGGCAGGGCTGAGCCGTGCAGAAGAGCCGCCCAGCTTGGCATGAGCAGTTGTTGCAGGCATCCTGGTGCTGGCTCCCCGGGGCCCAAATGTGGCCCTGGGCATCGGTGCAGTCACAGTGCCCAATTGGCACGCAGCCGCCATCCTGCTCCAGAGACCCTGTGGGGCAAGGGCTGGAGCTGGCACCCCTGGCCCCACCCACACCTTCCCACTCAGCCACCCTGATACTCCTGAAGGACAGGGCAGCACCTACCCTTTGGGCAGCGGCAGCCCTTCTGGCAGACCTGGTCGTCCTGACACACAATTCCCTCCTGGAGGTCTGAGCAGCGGCGGGGGCAGCGGTTGGCACAGGTGACCACCTCCATGCCTGCTGGGCAGCCAGCCTCTAAGCAGATGGGGGGGCCCAGAGTCAGGAGGGCCCAGGGCTCAGAAACCCTCCCTCTGCCCTGCTGGGGGCTCCCTACATCCATGAGGCTACAGGAGCCATCCCATCCCCCACGCTGGAGCCCACTGAAACACAGAAGACTCAGGAAGACTCTGGGATTGGGACATTCTAGGTAGACAGTGAGTTCCTCTCACCTCCTGTGAGTTCTCAGCACCTACCCTGGTACCCAGTAAATGTTTGCGGAGGTGGACTAAATGTGTGGGTCTCAAAAGCCAACAGTGTCACCTGGAGCCTGTGTCCCCCCAGAGGGTGGGTGGGGATAGAGGAGGGGAGCCCTGGGGGAACCCATGCCACGGGGCTGGTGAGCTGGGGAGGGCCAATTAAAGACGCTGAAGCTTGGGGGTGACAGGAGGCGGCGCAGGCTCAGCTACAGTCACTGGCTCTACCCACCACCCACAAGTGCCACACCCGCTTCTGACAGGGCCACTGTCAAAGCCTCCAAAAATCATGACAGGACTGGGTGGTTCTTTCCTACCTCGGGGGTGGGAAAGCGGAGAGGAGCTCTCCTGTTGGTTGGGGTGGCCGGGGTGGATCTTTGGGCCTTGGCACAGACAACAGACACGCTCAGGGTATCCTTGCCCAATGCCAGGCCCAGCCATTCACCCAGACGGCTCAGTTTCCAAACTGGCCCGTGAGGTTGCAGCCGGGCCCCATGCAGAGTGGAGCCCAACGGGTGGGACAGGACTGTCACCACTGACATACCACAAGGCGTGGGATTGCAGAGCCGGGCCTGGTGCCGCTCCCCAGCACAGGGGGCACCCCCGTTCTTGGGTGGGGGGCTCGAGCAGCTGCGGCTTCTCAGGGATTGGCCTCCGCCACAGCTGCGGTCACACCAGGACCAGGGACTCCAGCGTGACCAGCCCCCGGGCACTGTGTGGGAAAGAGAACGGCCACCTGAGGGGTCGGCTCAGGCAGGGCGCCCCCACCTCTCCCACGAGCCCGGGTCAGGATCTGGTGCCAGAGATGGAAGTGCCACACAGGTAGGCTGGGTGCCTGGGAGGGGGCACTGATGCCAGGGGCCTTCCAGGGGCAGAGCCTAGGGTACGCCCTGGTCTCCCCCAGCTGCCTCACCTGGGCAGGCTCGCAGGTTACAGAAGCGGCGCTCTTGGTAGGCAGTAAGGATGTCGGGGCACCAGTGCCCGCTGGGCCCAGGGGGACGGTATGCCCGCAGGCGGCGCTGCTGACCCACCCCGCAGCTGCGGGAGCAAGGTTCCCACGGGGCCCAGGAGGTCCAGGAACAGTTCCCAGCCCCACAGCCAGGGCCAGGGCACAGGGGCAGCTCTGTGACACAAAGCGGAGCTGGAGCCAGTCCCAGCTGCACGACACCTGCCCAGCCTTTCCTCTCTGCTCCCAGCTTAAGGGTAGAACTCCACCACCCAGGCTTAAGGGTAGAACTCCACCACCCAGGCCAGCCTTGTCCAGAGCTCTGGGCTCTCAGTCTGGATCTGACATTGACTACTGTGCGGCTTTGACAACTGGGCCTCAGTATCCCCTTTTCTCATCGGGGACAGTAATCCCAGACTCACAGGGCTGCAGAGGGATTTGGGTGGGACCTTGGGGTGGCTGGAGAGTTCAGCACACACACAAGAGAACAAGGGATGTGCTGGAAGTTGGGCTCCCCAGCAGCTGCTGAGGTTGGCAAAGAGGACCCAGAGCCCGGAGTCAGACACGGATTTGAAATGAGATGTCAACACTAGAAACCAATGATTACTTGAGGGGTATCAGATGTTGGGACTTGGGGGTTACAATGAGTTATCCGAGGGTGGTGCTGGGGTCAGAGGTTGAGGCTGGAAGGTGCACCTGTGCACAAGGGCAGGTTGCAGGGGCGCTCCTGTAATGGGTCACCCATGGTGCAGTTAGCCAGGCAGAGGCGGCTGCGGCTGCGCCGTGCAGGGCGAGCAGGGTCCGTGCAGCTTCTGGAGCAGGGGGACCAGGAGGACCACGGGCCCCAGCCACCTGGGGGAGGGAGTGGGGAGGGCGCCTCCTGGGATGAGTCGGGCCTGAGCTTCAGCCTCTCCAGGAAGCAGGGGAGGGGGGAAGGGTCCCTGGGCTTCTCTTCCCACAGGGAGGCCATGAGGCAGAGGTGCAGGGAGTCTGGAGCTACCTGGAAGGCCTGTCACTGGCTCCACCGTGGACCCTTCAGCCCCTGTGCCAAAGGAAACCCCACTCAGAAATGGTTTTGTACCCACAGTGCACCAGGACCACGCCTAAGGCTGGCAGCTGCCACTGCGGGCTCACAGCTACCTAGTCCAGCCCTCCTCAGCTGGAGCTCCTGTGGACACCCAGGCCCCAAGCACAGGATCAAGGCCTTTGCTCAAGCTGTCCCTTCCCTTCCAATACTGGTCAAAGTTCCCTCCCTCCCTCAAAACCCCTCAGATACTGCCTCCTCCAAGAAGACCTCCTAGATGTTTGTCCAGTGCCGTCCTGACCCCAGCCCTGCCCACCACCTTCCTGTTGTCCTTACCAGGGCAGTCTGGGCTGGGGCAGTACTCAAGGCCCTGGCGGGGCCCACGGCAGCCCTGACCACTGGGGACGGGCATGGGGAGCACACACTGGCGGCTGCGGGTGCGGGTGCCCAGCCCACCACAGGAGCGAGAGCATGGGCCCCACGGGCTCCAGGGACCGAAACCACCGCCGGCCTCGAAGCAGTCCTCCAGGGAGCAAGACAGCGTCCCATGTGCACAGGAGCTGGGGGAAGAGCCAGGTTAACCCAGCCCAGGTGGGGTCAGAGGGCAGACTGGGGTTCCTGGCCTCTTACCCTCTAACCCCTCCCTCCTCTGAAAATCTCCTTGACCCTCACCATCCCCCTCACCAGTTGCCGCAGCTTGTATGAAGTGTCTGACCCGAGCCGAGCTCATCTCCAGGCCCGAGGGACTGACCAGAGTCAGCTCTGGCGGCTCCCAGCTCCTGCAGTAGCCAGGCTGTCAGCACACAAGGGCACTCCTGGGGAAGTGGGGCAGAGGAGACAGCATTACAGCACAGGCCACCCACCCCGGGCTGTGCACATGCCCTGGAGAAACTTGGGGAGGGTCAGTGTGAGGACCCAGAAGAGGGCTTCAGGCTCCAGGAAAGCATTTCCAGGAGCAGGGGGCTGTTCACCCACGTCAGGGGCATGAGCACACCATGAGAGGGGCATGGCCTGGGCTTGGCTTGAGCTGGCTTCCCCACACAGAGCGCCCAGCAGGACACAAGGAGGCGTCAACACAGGCCCTCACAGACTCAGATGCGGTGCGGGGGCAGAAAGAGCCTGAGCCAGGAATCAGGATGTCAGGTTGGGGTCTGGCTCTCCTGCTGTGTGTGACCTTGGTGTGTCCCCTCCCCTCTCTGGGGCTCACTGTCACCATCTCTAGGTCTAGGAGGTGAGACCAGGTAGCTGCTCTGGTCCCTCCTGGCTATGGCATCCTGGAACTCTGGCTCAGGGGTGGCCACTGGGCAGCCGGCCTTAGGATTAGGAAAGCGATCCCTGTGTGCCCGCTGGGCTCAGCAGAGCAGAGCTGGCCGCGGCTGCCGCCTGGATGCACAGCGGGGGACCAGCTGGGGCCAAGGGGAGTGAAGGTGAGGGGCACTGTTCCCACAAGTGTGTGACAGGCAAGAGAGGGGCGGTGATGACCCATGCCCCGCAGTGGAGGACAGGAAGGTGAGGCTGGGCCAGTGAGGTTGGGGGACCTGAGAACCTGGCAGGAAACTGCCCCTCCCTGCCAGGGTGAGGGGTCAGCGGGAAACACAGGGGCGGGTGAGAGCCCCGGCGGGGCTGGGAGATGTGCCGGTCAGGAGCAGAGGCCAGGCAAGGCCAGAGGCGGCAGGTGTCCCCCATTCCCGGGGAACCAGGGACCCCGGGAGTCTGCGTCTAACTGTGCCTGCCCCCAACGCTGTCAGCAGAGGCCTCAGGTGGCCTCACCAGCCTGTATTCTGCTTAGGGGCCTGCCCAGGGGCGATAGGGTCTGCAAAAGTGACAGACATGACAGAGGGGACAGGTAAAGGAAGGGCAGGCAGGGCAAGGAGTGGTGGACAGGTTGTGGGGTGGACAGGTTGTGGGGTGGACAGGTTCTGACCTGCACACAGGCCAGGCGGTGCTGGAAGGTGCCCTCGGGGCAGTGGCAGCCCTCCTCACAGCCCTCAGAGAAGCAGCCCACCTGCTGCGTGATGTGGGCACAGGAGAAGGGGCATCCCTCGCCGGGCTGGCACTCGCGGTACAGGCGGCCGGCCGGGCAACCTGCCTCTGAGGCAGCAGCCACATCAGCGCCTGCTCCAGCCCCGGCCCTCACTGCCCACCTCAGGGAGTGCCTTTCACCTGCCCATCTCCCCGCCATGGGCACTGCCCCCTCCCACAGGCTCCCACAGTCTGGCTGAGTCCTCCTTCACCTGTCCATCGATGGTGGGAGGGCACTGGGGGACAGGTGGGGGTGAGGAGGGACAGGCCAAAAGGCAACCATGAGTCAGGGTCAAAAGCCAGGATGGGACTCAAAGGTCAGAGGGGGGTTAGGCCCGGGGCTGGCGCTCACCTCTGCAGACCTGCGTGCTGCATCTGCGGCTCTGGCGGGCAGGCCCTGGGCAGGGAGGACGGGCACAGCGCCGGGAGCGCAGCTGCTCCCCACCCCCACACGAAACACTGCAGTCTTCCCAAGGGCCCCAAGAGCTCCACACCCCAGGGTCCGGGCAGCCAGGCACCTCCCGGCATTGCAGAATGCCTGCCACACAGGTGCTGGGGACAAGGGAGGGACTTCAGAGACAGGACCAGCCCCATGCCCTGAGGGCTCCCCTCCTGGGCTCTACGCACCTCCCTGTCCCCACTTTTCTTGGCTTACCAGTTGTCGCACGGCCCAGTGACCACCTCTCCCGGTTCCAGGCTCTCCCAGGAGCTAAATCTAGACCCTGCTGACCGACTCTGGTTCTCAGGGATCCCTGAGGGGCACAGGAGTGGGGGGTGGGGGCTCCAGACAGCTCAGCTCCCCCTATCCATCCTTTCTCCCACCCCATGGCCTTCTACTCCCCACCCTCTTGCCTCTACCGCATGGCACCCTATGTCCTGAACAAGGGAGGCAGACGCTCCAGCCAGACAGCCCTGGGTTTGGGGGTGGGGGGTGGGGTGGGTCGAGGGACACAAAGGCCTAGAGAGCTGGTAATTGCTCATTTTTGTCCTGCAGCCCCAGGCTGGGCCCCTGAGGAAGTAGCACAGGAGCCGGACAGGTGGCACTGCAGTGCTGGGGCCTGGGGGAGAGGGGAGGCACTCACCCATGGCTCCAGGCTGGTACTGGCAGCGGCAGCGGGCCAGGGGCACGCACAGCCCATCCTGGGAGAGCTGGCCCAAGGGGCACCCACAGCTGGGCTGGCAGCCCGCAGAGCCTGGCTGGCACACACTCCCAGGGGACAGGTCCTGGCAGGAGCGGGGGCAGGGCTGCCCACAGGGGTGCAGGCTCTGGCCACCCCCACAGTCTATGCAGGAAGAAAACAGAGAGGGTGGTCACTGAAGGGCATCCTGAGGGATCTGCAGACCTCCTGCCATGCCTATCCCCCACTCCGGCCCGCCACCTTGACCAGGTCCATGACTGATGGCCTGGGAACTGTCCCTTGAGAGAATGACATGATGTGTGTGGAGGTCAGAGGCCAGAGTCAGCATCTCCCTAGACTTAGAGGCACCCTCCCAGACCTTACTGAAGCCTGACCTGTGCACCGGGTGGAATTGTCCTGGCAAGGGCGACTCTGCGTGTGGCTCCCAGGGCAGGGCCTCCCTCCCTCAGGGGTGGGGGGCCGGCTGCATGCCCGGCTCCGGTGGGACTGCCCCAAGCACTTGTCGCAGGAAGACCATGGCCCCCATGGGCCCCAGGCTCCGTCCACTGTGCCAGGAAGACAGATCATCGGCATTAGGAGGCCCAGGAGGCCCCAGGTCAGCAGGGTTGGAGCAGGGCTTTAGGGCCTTTTGCGGGAGGGGCGTGGGCCTCGTGGGGCATCACACCTGGGCATGTGGCGGAGCTGGGGCAGGCCTCCCTCTGATGCTGGGCCCCTGCCTCCCCAGTCTCCCCGGTGCATGGGGCACCCCCATGCTGAGGAGTAGGGCAGGCACAGGCCCTGGAGCGGCTCCTGGTCTGGTTCCTGCAGGGCTGGGAGCACATTGTCCACTCCGACCATGGGCACCAGCCTCCGGGCACTGTGAGGAGAACGGAGGGCACTGGGGTGCAACCCGTCCCTTCTCCGGTCCCAGGCCCCCCTCCTTACCTCCCTCCAAGCTGGGCATATACCTGGGCAGGGCAGGTCTGTGCAGTTCAGCCTCCCCTCCAGGCAGGTGCTGGGCAGGGGGTGCAGACACAGAAGGAAGAGGCAGCAGCTCAGTCCCACCCCAAACCCTAACCCTGCACCCCCCACTGCCTCTCCCCTCCCCTCATCCTTATGATTGATCCTCAGTGTTCTCCCAGACAGTGCTCCATCTCCCAGCTCTCCAGTGCCTCCCCATCCTGCTCCCCGTCCCACTTAGTTGGCCCTCTCAGAAGGGGTCACCAGCTGATGCCTTCTCTTGACGAAGGACTACAGGTACCCGGGAGCCAACTGTGTGGTCAGACGGGTTGTGAACGCCATTATCTGTCACTCCTCCCGCCCAGGCTCCTCCTGCCCAGACCCCTCTTGCCCCTGAGCACACGCCCAGCCCCTGCAGACACACAGGCTTAGCTTCAGCTTCCTCGCCTATCACACGCGGGTCATGGTGCCTGCCCACATCTGCTCAGGGATTGTGGGGGGCAAATGTGACATCCGCGGAGACTCCGGAGAGCTCAAGAGCATGGGATGAAGTGGGGCGACTCCTGCTGGCATCCCTGCCTCCCGCCACGGCAGGGGCCCCTTACCAGTGGTTGCAACCATCAGGCCTTGCCAGCTGAGCCCCCGGATGGTGCCGCTGCCCGGTCAGCAGGTCCAGGCAGCCGCAGTGACCCGGCTGCACGCAGATGGCCCCGTTGGAGCTCAGTACCTGGCCTGGTGGGCAGTAGCAGCCAGGCTGGCAGCGCCACACGCAGTGCTGGGGGACAGTAAGTGGGGGGCCATCAGCAGAAAAAGGGAAGCTATGCAGGGAAGACAATGGAACAAGGGGCTGGGGAGGAAAGTATGACGGTGGCCTCACGTTTTAAACACAGAGTACACCTTGTAGTGCCAATGAGAGAGGCAGGAAGGGGGCCCAGCCTTGCAGTTTCCACTGGAGTCTCTGAGTTGGCCCCTCCCTGGGGGTGGAGGGGAGGGAGGAGCAGCTGAGGAGGTTCCCTTTGGCTCCCTGGGGTAGGGATTTGGAGCTAGGTGTTCCCAAATGTAAAACCCCAATTCCAGTGAGTGACCTGGACTGATGGCCTGGGACCTGGGGCATGTCCCAGACCTCTCTAGAACTTGGAGAGCTGGCTGGGCAAGGGGGCAGTTTGGGAAGGAGCTGGGAGGTCCTGGGGCGGCTTGGAGCAGGCACTGCCTGCAATGACCTTCTCTTCTCTTCTAACTCCTCCTCTTTCTCCTCCCTGTCCCCATCTCCCTTAGCACCCCCACACCCAAGGCCTCGAAGCCCTCCCTCATTCTTCACGGCCCCTACTGTGTCCATTCTTTCATGCATGTCCATCGTGCTCAGCCCAGAATGTGGGCTCCGTGGTGACCCTATGTTTGCTTCCCTTTGTGTCCAGGGTGCCTGGGTGGGCACACAGTGGACACCCACTCCCCCACCCACACACACATGCAGGTCTAGACACCAACGTGCTCACGGGGTTCGAGATGATTTCCCCCTTCCTTTGTGTTTACGCCATTTTTGTCATAAACGTCTGATCTACAGACAAGGGCTGTTGGGTGAGGCTGGCTCTCTGTGGGGCGAGGCTGGTGTCTCTCTGGGATGGGCTGGCATGCTCTGTGAACTGAAGCCAGAGCCCCCACCCATGCCCACCTGTGCTGGGCTGTCCAGGCCCCAGCAAAAACAGGCCATGAGCCCAAAGCCATGCCCTGCCCTCCCGCAAAGTGGGCCTTGGGTCAGGTGGCAGTACCAAGGGAGCTGGGACTCACCACTAGGTCATCACAGGAACGAGGGCATGGAGGGCCACAGGGACTATACTCTGCCCCTTCAATGGCGGTGCAATTGGTCACTGAGGGCAGACAGGATGGGCTAAGAGCTGTGTGGGGTCATCCACCCTGGCCTGTCTCCCTGGAATGCTTCCTCTAACTCCCCTTCCTCCGTCCCTGATCCCCACCCCCCATCCCTGGCAGGTACCTGGGCAGGGCAGAGCCTGGCAGGCCTCCCCCTGGGCCCGTGGCCCCTCGCAGTAATCCCCGAGGCCCTGGGGTGGGGGTTGGTCACAGGCCCGGGTCCGGCTCCGCAGGCCTCCCCCACAGCTCCGGCTACAGTGGGACCAGGGCCCCCATGGACCCCATCCCCCAGCTCCTGGGGGGACAGCACAGGAAGGAGTGAGGAGGGGCTTAGCTGGGGGGCCAGGGGGCAGTTGGTACAAGGCAGCAGCATCCACAGTACACAGTGGGCACCACCCTGGGCTCTGCAGGAGGGTCCAGGCGGGCAGGGCGGGCAGGCACTCACCATCACACGCCGGCAGGAGACATGGCTCCTCCTCAGCCTCGGGGCCTGGGCAGAGAGGTGTGTGGGTGGCTGGCAGGGGCAGCGGAGCCACAGTGGATGGCGCTGCACTGGGGGACCTGGCACAGAACCGGTGCCGATGGCGTCGGGCACGGCCACAGGAGGCTGAACACTGGCTCCAAGGGGTCCAGGGTGACCACGTGGGCTCACCTAAGGGATGCCCAGGAGGCAGGCAGGCAGGAGGCAGACAGGCACAAGCTGGACAGGCTAAAGATGGAGCATGGTGCCCCTGCTCCCCGCCTCTCCTGATGGCTTTCCTCCCCCAGTCTCAGCCCTGGCCCGCTTCTGCAGCCGAGGGATGGGGGAGCTGGGGTGCAAGTCAGAAGTGGGGATGCTTCCTTACCCTCCACACAAGTCCAGGAGCTGCAGTTGGCGATGAGCCCAGAGACACAGGAGCTGTGGGGAGCAGCAGAGGGTCAGGTGGTCCATGGGCTGCATTGTGGCCCCCCAAACCCTCAAGTTCAAGTCCTAGCCCCAGTCCCTGGGAATGGGAGCTTATTTGAAGATGAGGTCTGTACAGAGGTGATTGGGTTAAAAGGAGGTCACTGAGGTGGCCCTAGTTTTAATGCATCTTGTGTCCTTTATAAGAAGAGAAAATGTGGGAACATGACGTGAAGAGACAGCGAGAAGGCCACCTATAGGTCAAGGAGTGCCAAGGATTTCCAGCAAACTCCCAGAAGAGGAGAGAGGCCTTGAATAGTCTCCCTTGCAGCCCTCAGAAGCAGCCTACCTGCCAACACCTTGATCCTGGGCGTCCAGGATCTGTGAGACCATCACGGGCTGCTGCTCAAGCCCCCAGTGCATGGCACTTGGTGGCAGCAGCCCCAGGAGGCTCACACAGGGTGGGAGAGGGAAGACAGATGGGGGACAGGGGAAGGGAGGGGTACGGGCAGGTGCAGCCTTAGAGGGCTGGACGACTGTGCCGAGGGGCTGGGGATGGGGGGCACGTGTGTCTCTGTCCCCAACTGGAGCCAAAGTCCCTGCCTCTGAAGAGGGACAGCGGGTCCTCGGAAGTCACAGGGCCATAATGAGGTGGGGGCGGTGTCTCACCAGTTTTCACATGGACGAACCACAGTGCTGCCTGGAGGGTAGAGGTGCCCCTCGTAGGCACAAGGGCAGTCCTGGGTGGGCACACACACGTTGTTCTGGAATCGAAACCCTCTATCATCTTCTGGCTCCAGATGGGCTGGGCCTGAGCTCCCCACCCCTGGTCACAGCCAGCATGCAATCCTCAAGCTCCCCCTTAAAAGCCACCCACCCTCCTTCCACAGACATGCAGCTCTCCCCACTGCCCTCCTGCCGGGCAAATGCAGACCATCAGCTTAGGGGCCATGGGGGCATGGACCCTCCAATTTCTAGGAGAAAAAGACCATCTTAAATTGCAGGACATGAGACTGAACTGTCGAATCCCCATGAAGTCAGCCATGAAAACATGAACTGTGCAATTTGTACAGCAATGGTAGGAAAAGACACACTTTCATCAACAAAATAAAAACAGAAAAACATGGTGCACAGGCAGACCGGACAGAAGTCCTTCAGATTTAAAATAAACAGCCGTCTTGTGGCACACGATTCAAAGTCGAATGCTCTGAAGTTTACGGGCCAGGGCCTGGGAAGCACTTTCCCTGCGCCGTCTCACTGACTCCCATGACTGGCTGTAATTTTACCCTAATTTACAAAGGAAGGAACTGAGGCACAAGAATACACTACCCCGAAGCTCGCTGGGCTACTAGTAAAAGAGCCTGATTTGAACTCAGATATGATTACAACGTGTCCCTTAACCACACCCTATAACTCACCCCACGGCTTTGTTCAATCCCACCATGCAGCCAGCATTTCCTAGCCCCAATTCCCACCACCCTCTGACTAGAATGGCCACCTCTCTGCTCTCCAATCTCAGATCTTCAAGTGCAGGACCACCTCCTCCAGGAAGCCTGCCATGCCTCCCTACTCTCCACACCCTCCAGTCTTTGATGTTCAAGTCAGGACCACCTCCTACAGGGAGCCTTCCATGGCTGACCTAGCCCACTCCACAATGTGCAAAGCTCACTTCCTGCCCATCTGATGGCTTCATCTTCATTTTAGGGGCTCTGGGTCTGGTTTCCCCAGACTGGAAGCTTCTTGAGGGCAGAGACTACTCCTTCCCCACAGAACAGCTCAGCCAGAGACTAAACATACAGTAGGTGCTCGATAAATAACTGGTGATAACATACTGGACAGAGCACTTGAGCAGGGACAATTCACAAAGACCTTCTAGACCTATCACCATTTTTTACCAGTGAAGAAACAGAGGTGGGTGGTCCATGGGCTGCATTGTGGCCCCCCAAACCCTCAAGTTCAAGTCCTAGCCCCAGTCCCTGGGAATGGGAGCTTATTTGGAGATGAGGTCTGTACAGAGGTGATTGGGTTAAAAGGAGGTCACTGAGGTGGCCCTAGTTTTAATGCATCTTGTGTCCTTTATAAGAAGAGAAAATGTGGGAACATGACGTGAAGAGACAGGGAGAAGGCCACCTACAGACCAAGGAGTGCCAAGGATTTCCAGCAAACTCCCAGAAGAGGAGAGAGGCCTTGAACAGTCTCCCTTGCAGCCCTCAGGAGCCTACCCGCCAACACCATGATCCTGGGCTTCCAGGATCTGTGAGACCATCAGGGGCCACTGCTCAAGACCCCCCACAGTGCATGGCACTCGGTGGCAGCAGCCCCAGGAGGCTCACACAGGTGGGGAGAGGGATGACAGATGGGGGACAGGGGAGGGAGGGGAGAGGGATGAGACCTGCCCAGGATCCCCTGCTGGTTCCTGCCATGAGTTCAGTATCCTTTCCTCAACCTTGCAGGGTCTCCCTGTCTCCAGCCCCATACCCTTTGTTCTTCGCTGTCCAGATCCTGCCTGTCCCTTCCCTGCCACCCCACGGTCCCCAAGCTGTGTGGAGGCCCCGCTGGGGCCAGGCAGAGGGACACTCACCAGCAGAAGCATCCCAGAGGGGCAGTGGCAGCCAGGGTGGCAGGTCTTGTTAGTCCCTCTTGAAGCGCTGAGCTCTGCACAGGAGGCAGGGCCCTGGGCACAGTCCAGCCACTGCTTGCCCCTGGGACACACGCCAGGCACTGGCCCTGGGGACATAGAAGTTGAGAGCCCAGCCCCAGAGCACTCAGCTCTCCCCTGAGCTCCCAACCTGGGAGAGGCACCAGCTCTGGGTATGGGTGGGGTGGTCATGGGGGCTGCACAACGGCTGAGGGACAGGGCTGTGCTGCGGTGGTGGATGGGGGTTGACAGTGCCCTGGGTTGGTAAGAATGAGAACTGGAGGGTCCCCAGGGCAGCCCTCACCTGTGCAGGGCTGCAGGCCACAGGTGGAGAACTCCATGGGGCTGTGCAGGCCACTGCCCCGGGTGCGGTTCCTGTAGCCACCACCACAGGGCACGGAGCACGGAGACCAAGGGCCCCACTCCCCACCAGGACCTGGGGGTGGTACCCAGGTCACCACAGGCCCTGCCTCTCGTGCCCACCTCACCTTCTTCTCCTCCCACCCAGACACCCCTGGGATCCCTCCACCGCTTCACCTGTAGTGTCATATCCTACCTAAGGTGCCTCACACCTGCTTGAGGGGCTCCAGTATTCGGCCTAGAACTGGGCTGGTCTCTAGAGAGAAGCTGGGGCTACTCTGAGGAGGGGCCCTGTTAGGGAACAGACCCTCAAGGAATCTCTGGGGACAACCTCTTAGTGGCATCTCTTAATGAAGTCTCTTGCACTTCTCTGGAGGTTCAGGGTGGGGGGTGATGGGAGTCTTCTTGGCTTCTCTCTGGAAGGTTCTTTAAGGAGGTCTCAGGACCTCAGTCCTAGCTCTCACCTCGGCATGGCCGCAGGCTGCAGAATTCAGCCTCCATGGTGGGGCCTTGGCACTCAGCACCCCCAAAGGCAGCTGGGGGTGCAGTGCCTGCCCGGAAGCGGCGCCGAATGCCCACGTTGCAGCTGCGGCTACAGAGACTCCACGGGGTCCAGGGACTCCAGCCACAGGCCACTGCCAGGGTGTGTTGGGGGCAGAGGGCAGTGTGTGTGAAACCAGGTCAGTCTTTTCATACCCTAACTTCCCTGGGGACCACTGAGCTCCCAGGAGTTTATCTCAGAAAGGGCCTAAGTCCCCTATGGTCCCTGAGGACCCACCACTGCCCAATTCCTGTGCCCCAAGCATGGGGGTACCTGGGCAGTGCTCCGAGGTGCATGCCATCTCACCAGAGACACAGGTGCTGCAGAGAGAGGGGGCAATAAGGCTCTACCTGGCCATCATGGCCACAGTCAGCCCTTACCCCCGGGGAAGCAGCTGAGGCCACTGCAGAAGAGAAACCTGAGGGTCTGGGGCGTGAAGCCTGCTGCCCACGTCCTCTGTGAAGTTCACGATGCACCCTCAGTGAGCCCCACAACACCCAGGCACTGTGCTGTCCTTTGTCCCAAGGTCTCATCCATTTGTATTTATTGCGAAATGACCTTGAGGGCCGGGGCCAGGTAGGAGGGATTTAGAGAGAGCTGGAGTTCTTCTAGGAGGGAGAACTGGGTACTTCTCCACACTTGCTGTTCTCTCCAATACATGTTTTAAAGCCTATTTATCAAATACTGGAGGTCCCAGAAAAAGATCAGAGAGACGAAAAGTGAGAAAGAAAGGACAGGAGGGAGGATGAATGAAGGAGGAGGAAATCGAAGGAGGGGCAGGGTACATAAAGTAAAAAGAGGGAAATGAAGAATGGCCCGGGTACAGTGGCTCACGCCTGTAATCCGAGCACTTTGGGAGGCTGAGGCAGGTGGATCACTTGAGGTCAGGAGTTGGAGACCAGCCTGGTCAAATGGTGAAACCCTGTCTCTACTAAAAATACAAAAATTAGCCTGGCATGGCAGTAGGTGCCTGTAATCCCAGCTACTAGGGAGGCTGAGGCAGGAGAATTGCTTGAACCCGGGAAGTGGAGGTTGCAGTGAGCTGAGAGGCAGAGGTTGCAATGAGCTGAGGTCGCACCACTGCACTCCAGCCTGAGCGACAGAGCGAGACTCCATCTCAAAAAAAAAAAGAAGGAAACGAAGTGAAAGAAAAAGAAAAAGGAGGGAAATGGCTTGAGCACCCTCTGCTGGCAGGTCCTGATGTCAGCTTTGGGTATTGGGCACTTGAATGTTTCTGAACAGAAATCAAGTGGATCCCAGGTATGAAATTATATTCAGGAAAGAGAACCAGAGAAAGCTGTGATGAGAGGTTAGACCCTCTCCCATCTCTAGTTCTATCATAAATCGCTCCATCGATCTGAGACCCAATCTTCCCATAAGTCAAATGGGGATGACCACTCGCTCTAGTATTCCCAGGACCCTGCCTGGCACCCATGGCTGCTGTGTTGTGTTTGGGGAACGGAGCACCCCACCACGGGGTGTGTTTGTGGGAGGGAGCCCACGCCTGCCCACCTCTAGATCCCCGGCCCCTCTCCCACCCTGCCCCCACGCTACGACCCACCAGTTGTTGCAGGAGTCCAGGCGAGCCATTGCTCCTGGTGCATAGAGCTGCCCGTGCAGCTGGCAGGGGCACTGACTGCGGGGCAGGCAGCTAGCATTGTGCAGGAAGAGACCAGGGGGGCAGGCGCAGCCAGGGGTGCAGAAGCCCAAACACTCTATCCCAGGGCCGTGCGTCAGGCACAGCCGAGGGCAAGGACCCCCCTCCTGGCGACACTGCTCTGCTGAGCGGAACACCATGTTCTCCGGGCACTGGGCTGGATAGGAAGACAAAGCAGGTCTCAGCAGGGGCAGGAGGGATGGGAAGGGATGGGAAGGGAAAAGAGGCAGAGGTGTGGAAGGGAACCTGCAAGCAGGGCATGGGGCGGCAGCCTGCCGGGCAATAGTGTGCCAAAGAAGCCACGCCTCCTGCCCCTACCCTCACAGCTTTGCTCCAGTGTCTGGGATGGTGCCAGTACACAGTCATGGCTTTGCTCCATTTTAATACAAATATTCTTGAAAACAGACCACGAGTACTCCAGTCATCTGGGATGGGAGGAGCGCTCAGAGGACGAAAGAGAGTAAGGAAGAGGCCAGGAGCTTCAAACTACGAGCTCTGCTCCCCCACGATTCTGACCGTGAGTGTGTTCTGCCCTGAGGAAGGCCAGTCTGACTCCCTCGGGGAGCCTGTTCTCTGGGGAAGGAGGCCTGCCTCCACCAAAGAAGAGCAAAGGGCTGAGGGGCTACAGCTGCTGGGACCTGGTCCCAGGCAGGTGGGAGAGGCAGGGAGCTAGAAGAGACACAGGAAATCCCAGGCTCCGTTAGCTCCAGGAATTACCTGGCCTGGAGTCAGAGGACAGTGATGGGCGAAGGTGAGGGTGGGGAAAAGGTCGAAATCCCCAGGAGCTGGGCCAGGGAGGCCCGCTGCAAAACAGGCAGAGAGTCTGGTACCTGTGCAGGGCTGCATGTTGCAGTCCCTGGTCTGACTGTGGGGTCCTGGGCACGAGGTGTCCCCAGGAGCCAAGCTGGAGCAGCTGCGCCCACGTGTCTGGATGCCTCCGTCACAGGGGGCTGAGCAAGTGGACCAGGGAGCCCACAGACCCCAGATGCTTGGCACTGCCAGGAAGAGCCCAATCCAGAGTCACAGACACCAGCATGGCAAAGACAGTCCAGGGCAGGGCATTGTGGGGCTGGAGCTGTGTAGCCTGCAGAGTCTTAACTGCAACCTCTAGCTCCCACCAACAGCTACCACTCAGGCTGGCTTCCTGGGTGATGGCTGGGGTGGGAGAGGCTTAAGGACAACAGCCAGGTTTGCTCCAACCCTCGGCCCCCACTCCAGGTGTCTAGAACCGCCTCAAGGGGGCATTCTTCTTTGCTTCTCATCCCACCCCAGTGTCCGAGCCACACCTGAGCCTGAGGGGGAGTACCTGGGCATACAGGGGGGCTGCAGGGCTCCTCCTGGGTGGCCTCTCCTGGGCAGGATGAATCCCCAGGGCTGGGGCAGAGTCGGGAACGACTGCGCCAGCCAGGGCCCCCTCCGGGGACAAGGCAGCTCTGGGAGCAGGAGGACCAGGAAGTCCAGGGCGTCCAGCCCAGCACCTCTGCGGAGGATGAACAGGGCAGGCCATTTGTGCCAAGGCCTTTTCTGGCAGGGCTGGGGAGGGTCGGGGAGCCTGGGTTAGGTCTGAGAAACCAGGTGGGCAGAAGAGGGTTCACAAGGAGGGAGGCTGCTCTGGGCTCAGGGTGCAGCCTCTGCCCCTTCTCAGTTCACTTGCTGGGACCCCCCACTCCAGTCCTTTTTTCTGTTTTGGGGGGTTGAGGACAGGACCTGTTAGCTGGAGTGCAGTGGGCATGCTTATAGCTTGCTGCAGCCTCTACCTCCTAAGCTCTACCTCCTAATCTCCCATCTCAGCCTCCCGAGGAGCTGGGACCATGGACGTGTGCCACCACGGCAGCTACATTTTTAATTTTTTTTTTTTTTTTTTTTTTTTTTTAGAGATGGGGTCTCTGTTACCCGGGCTGGTCTTGAACTCCTGGCCTCAAGCAATCCTCCCACCTTGGCCTCCCAAGGTGCTGGAATTATAGGCGTGGGCCACCGCACCCGGCCTCCAGCCCCATTTCTCACCCTCAGAGCCAGGCACGGAGCCTCCTGTGAACCTGGGCTCAACTACATTCCCACATCTCTCTCCTGGACTCGGACAACACCTCAGCAGGAAGGACTACCAAAAATCCTCATGTTTCCCCCACATCAACGCTTCCTGATCCTTCTATGCCAGAAACTAATTAAGAGTCCCTGTGGACACTGTCAATGTCCCACCAGCCACTCCCCACTGGCCCCTCTTTCCCTCCTACTACAAGATCCTGGCCAAGACCCGATGCACCCTGCCTCTCTTCCCTCTCCCCTCCCCCACTCTCCTCTTGCTTTCCCCTTGCCCACCTCATCCCATTGCCCTGCACACCAATGAGGCTGGGCCTGCTCTGCAGAGACCTCCATTGACACAGGCACTGTCTGAGGGGCACCCGGTGGGTGGACAGAGGGAAACCATCTGGCACCTTCATCTGGCCTCTAAATGCTGCTGCTGGCCTCCCTCAAACCCTCAGCCTCACCTCTCTCGCCCAGCTCTGCAGTCGTCTGCTCCACCCAGGCCAGCCTGCTCCTGGTGCCCGGGCAGTCTGGGCGGGAGTCTGCCTCTCCCCATCAAAGCCCCTCCACCAAGGCCAGTTCAAGGGCTGCCTCTCAGACTGCAGAGGCGTTACCAATCCCCCACGTAGAGTGGCCAGTGGGTCCCATCCTGTGTGTTCCCAGGGTACAGAATTGGGAGGAGGAAGAGGGGGCTTCTGCATCCAGGCTCCCGGCTATACCTGTCCCACACTCTGTGTGGCAGCCCTGCAGTTCCTGCCTGTCACCTTCACAGGGGGCGCCTCCCCAGGCTGCCGGAGGGTTGGAGGGAGACCTGGGGAGAGACGCAGCCCTCAGCACCGGCTCTGCTCTCTCCCTGCCCTCACTCCTGCCTTCTTCATCCTTCATCACCTGTCTACCATCTTCCCCCTACCGCCCCCTCAGGGCTGGCCTGGCTCCTTGCCTCCCTGGCCCCCACCATTCCTTCTCACACTGCCGCCCACCCCGTTCCACACCTGAACCTGGCCCTCACTCCAGAGCCACAGGAGCGGTCGCAGGGAGCCCAGGAGGACCAGGCTGACCAGCCGCAGGGCAGGGGGCAGCCCCCTGGTTGGCACAGCAACTCCCCCTTCTCACACACGCTGCAGGGGAGGGAGAGGCTGAAGAACTGGTCGGGGCTGGGGAGACCCCAGCACAGTGCCCTCCCGGGCGCGGCCACCCTCACCATTGGCTGCAGTTGGGCAGGACGAAGGACACCCCTGGCCACTTCAGCTCTTCGCCCACCAGGCAGGGGCACTCAGAGAGGGGCAGGCAGCGAGTGTCATGCAGAAGGAGTCCCGGGGGACAGCGGCATCCTGGCGTGTGTGGAAGAGGGCACTCAGCTCCAAGGGGCACAGCAGTGAGGGGAAGCTGGAGACTGGGGGCTGGTGGGCCTGGGTGGGCACCCCACAGTTTCCCTGCAGGCCAGGTCTGCCTCACCTTCCACGCAATGCCCACTGCAGCTTCTGTTAGCCTTGGGATCCAGGCAGGAGGGTGGGCACGGGGGCACTAGCCCCTTCTGGCACAGATCAGCACTCACATACACACGGCCCAGCTCGCAGTCTGGTGGGAGATGGGCACCAGGTGAGCCTGAGTGCTGGGAGGTCCAACTACCTCATGCCCACAGTGCTCTCTTCCTGCCCCCGGCCCAGCTCCCCCTTACCTGTGCCACCTGAGCAGGGCTGCAAGCCGCAGGGTACCCTCTCTTGGGAGGGCCCGGGGCAGGGGGCACCGCTATTCTTGGGTGGGGGGTCCACACAGCTTCTCCGGCGACTCTGATGGCCACCCCCACAGGAGACACTGCAGGGCCCCCAGGCCTCCCACATGGCCCATGCCCCAGCCACTGTTGGGGAAAGAAGGACCAGCAGGAGGGGCCCAGGAGACACAGGCTATGAGAGACTGGCTGGAGCCAGGGCTCCCCTCCTTCCCCAGCCTGGGCAGTGGCCAGCAAGGCAGCCAAGGGCCCTGCCCTGGGCACTCCACAGCTCCTCTTCTGTCCCAGAAAACCTCCCCTAGGTGGCAGGTGCCTGGAGAAAGGGTTCTAGGTGCCTCCCAGGACAAAAGCTCTGCTCTCCGGGAAGGGGCTGGGACTGCGGGAATCCTGGGGAGAGCTGCCCTGATGGCAGCTGTAGGGTCATCACAGCCAGGGAGGAGCCAGGGTGGGGCTGAAGAGGC
This sequence comes from Colobus angolensis palliatus, assembly GCF_000951035.1. Lineage (NCBI taxonomy): Eukaryota > Metazoa > Chordata > Mammalia > Primates > Cercopithecidae > Colobus > Colobus angolensis. The sequence goes on along the minus strand of NW_012115154.1, from coordinate 18,197,916 downwards.
CCCTGTATGGGGAGCCCCTCTCTGCCATGCACAGAAGGGGGTGAGGGCCACTCCCTTGGACTGACGGAATAAAAGAGCGACAAGGCCTTCAGCATGGCACCCAGGGACAAGTGGCACAGCCGGCTGATACCTGAGGCCCGGCTCCAAACACCCCCACACATCATCTCCCTTAATCCTTGCAGTGCCTTCTGAGGCAGGAATGACCATTATTTCCAGGCTATACACAAGAACCTGAGTCTCGGCTCAGGCAGGAAAGGAGGGCAGGGCTGGCCGGGAGGCTCTCAGATGGAAACCCACCCCAGGTTTCCCACCTGAAGGGTCCTGAGGAGACTGGATGAGGGGCTTCCCCACTTTCCTCTGGGAGCAGGGGCTTTCCTGAGGAA
>NW_012115154.1:18185218-18197273 GCF_000951035.1 Colobus angolensis palliatus | reverse complement strand
AGAGCTGCCCTGATGGCAGCTGTAGGGTCATCACAGCCAGGGAGGAGCCAGGGTGGGGCTGAAGAGGCCCCTGTATGGGGAGCCCCTCTCTGCCACGCACAGAAGGGGGTGAGGGCCACTCCCTTGGACTGACGGAATAAAAGAGCGACAAGGCCTTCAGCATGGCACCCAGGGACAAGTGGCACAGCCAGCTGATACCTGAGGCCCGGCTCCAAACACCCCCACACATCATCTTCCTTAATCCTTGCAGTGCCTTCTGAGGCAGGAATGACCATTATTTCCAGGCTATACACAAGAACCTGAGTCTTGGCTCAGGCAGGAAAGGAGGGCAGGGCTGGCCGGGAGGGTCTCAGATAGAAACCCACCCCAGGTTTCCCACCTGAAGGGTCCTGAGGAGACTGGATGAGGGGCTTCCCCACTTTCCTCTGGGAGCAGGGGCTTTCCTGAGGAAAGGCTGGGGTGCAGGGTTACCTGGGCAGGCCTGCATGAAGCAGGACTGGCTTCGGAACCGGTCAGGTGGGCAGCTGCCCCCTGGCAGAGGAGGTCGCAGCAGCTCCTGGCGCTGGAAGGTGAGGCCCAGGCCACAGCTGCGGCTGCAGCTGCTCCAGACAGACCAGGGGGCCAGCACACAGTCCACTGCAGGGGAATAGGGGCTGGGGCTCAGAGGGGCTCATGCAGGAGGGGGCCCTCAGGGCTGCCCCTGCCCTTGCTGGCACATACCACAGCCATCCTCATCCGAGCCGTCCTGGCAGTCAGGCCGCAGGTCACAGCGCCGCTGAGCAGACAGACACTCCCCACTGCCACAGCTCAGCTGACTTGGGGAACAGAGGGCCCTTGAGGCTGGAAGCCCAGGCAGGGCCATGGTAGGCACTGTGAAGGGCACAGTGCTTGCTGTTCACAAGGCAGGGAGAGAAGGGAGCCACATAAGTAGATTCCTGGCTGGATGATACACTCAGCCCATTAACTCAGGCCAAGAGCTGAAGTGAGCTTGCTGACTGGAGTCCCTGGCCTCCCCTTCCCACTAATGCCTCCTGCATCCCATGCCCAGAGCAGGCTTCCTTCCACGATGTATTGGTGAGATCATGGAGTCTTTGGTCTACACAAGCTCTCACACAGAGATTCTAGATGCTTAGGTACCTTCTTTCTGAATGTATACTCCCTGGGGTGGCCACTCTTGTGATTAGCATTTGATTTCTTTGGTCATGATTGGAAGACTAAGCTTTGATCACAGTGATCTACTTTGCATGGATGGATGGATGAATAAATGAATGGATGGATATATGGGTGGGTAGATGGAAAGACGGGTGGATAGATGGGTGGGTGAATGGATGAATGGATGGGTGTATGGGTAGGGGAGTGAATGGATGGATGAGTGAGTGGATGGATGGATGGGTGTATGGGTAGGGGAGTGAATGGATGGATGAGTGAGTGGATGGATGGATGGGTAGATGAGTGAGTAGGTGAATGCATGGGTAGCCGATGAATGGATGAATACAGGGGTGGGTAGATGAATCCATGGGTGGATGGATGGGTGGCTGACAGATGCATGGGTGGATGTCAGGTGGATGGATGGATGAATGGATGGGTGGATGGATGGGTGGCTGACAGACGAATGGATAGAGGGATAAATGAATGGATGAATGGATGGATGGGTAGATAGATGGGTAGGTGGATGGATGGATGGGTGGCTGATGTATAGATGGATAAACTGAAGGATGGATGGGTGGATTGATGAATGGATGGGTAGATGGACGAATGGGTGGCTGACTGGATGGGTGGCTGATGAATACATGGATAGAGGGTTAGGTAGGTAGATTTAGATGGATGGATGGATGGATGGATGGGTGAATAGATGGATGGATGGGTAGATAGATGCATGGTGGCTGGCTGGATGGGTAGATGGATCGATGGATGGATTTGTGAGTAGACAGATGATAGGTAGCTGATGAATACATGGATAGAGGGGTAGGTGGGTGGGTGGGTGGATGGATGCATGGATAGATGGATGGATGGATGGGTGGGTGGGTGGGTGGGTTAGTGGATGGGAGGGTGGGTAGACGGAAAGATGGGTGGCTGATGGATGGATGGATAGAGGGGTAGGTAGACTGTTGGATGAGTGAGTAAATAGATGAGTCACTTCAAAGGTCAAACAGGTTTTATAAAACAGGCTGAGACCCAAGGCCTATTCTATTCCCCATCTTGACCATACCCAAAGACACACACACTCCTGTTTTTACCCATTCTCTCCATTCCCTGCCGCCCAAGCCTCTCCAAGATCCTTTCCAATATGAGCTACAAATGAGGGCAGACACTTTCCTACACCGAAGGATAAGTGCCACCCCCTACCCACAGGACAGCAGGCCTTCCAGCAGCTCACCGCAGTGCCTCTCGTCGGAGCCATCGAGGCAATCCTCCCTGCCATCACACACCTGCGCCTGTTCCACGCAGCCCAGCACCTCACAGGGCATCTGGCCGGGGCCACACTGCACAGGTGGGAAGGGCCCCAGGGCGACGCTCTGGCCTGTGGGCACCACCACAGTTGGCTGACCAGTCACTTGGCCTGCCCTATCCTTTCTCCTTCGTCACCTCCCTGAAGCCCCCAACCTCCCTCCTCTTGGCATCTGCTCTTCCTCACTCTGCCTATCTTGGGATAATAGAAAAAGGGTAAACTGGGCTAGGACACTTGGGTCCTCCCCAAAACGACCTTGAGCTGTGTGATCTTGAACAAAGGGCCTCTGTCCCCCTCACAAGGAAGGTGGGCTCACAGAGGCTTTGCACACAGGTAGAAGGGCTTGGCGTCTTACCAGCAGGGGTCGCTGGAGTCACTGGGTGTGGGGGCAGCACCGTCACAGCTGCCATGCCTGGTGGCAGGGTCCTAGCCTCCATCTGGGATATGGGGGTGGTGGTCACCATCTGCATGGATTCCCCATGGTGAGGTACCCCAGAGGCTGGGCCAGGACTCACGGGCCTTGTCTCTGTGGGTGGAGGTGGAGGGAGGTGAGGCTTACCCAGCTCCCCTTCCCAGGAAAGGAAGATGGGGGCCCTTGAGAGGGTATCCCAGGCTTCTGGGTGGTACAAAGTAATCACAGGTACTGCGGACCACACCCCTCCTTCTGAGAGGCCTTGGATCAAAAAAATCCAAGGAGCACAAGAAGGGCTTTGGCTGAAAGTAGACGACTTGTTTTGATCTGAGATTTTTATTCTATTCCCAAAAAGAAACACATGGCAACTTCCAAGTTCAAACTCACCATAAAATAAGATATTTAGGGAGAGAAAGAACTGAGGTCATTTTAACACAGCAGCAGAGGGAGTAAACACTACCATAGACTCAGGGTGAGTTCATTGTTTCTGTTGTAAACAAACAACAAAAACAAACTGATTTTGGGCTTCCTGGCAGCTACAGTGAAAAGAGTTAAGAGTCTCATTTTCTGGCAAGAGATGCATTCAAAGACAGCCTTTTTTTTTTTTTTTTTTTAGAACCAAGCTGAGAATGAAATTAGAATGTATCCCGTGGGTCTGCATGTTATGGATCTGAGGGGTAGAATCAATTGCTTTGTCTGCTTTTCACAAAAGACACAGAAACAGTCCGGCCAGGTTCCGAATAACTTCCATCAGAACTCACAGGGAGGGGCCACCGTTGTCTACAAGGCCTTCTAGTGTCACAGATGGGGAAAAGCTGAGGCCCAGGCAGGTGGCACGGTGAGGCACAGGCGAGGATGAGCCAGAATGAAAGAGCAGCCCTGGCGCCCTCACCCTCCTTCCTCTCCAGCCCCTGCTGCCCCAAGCCTCACCCAGGTCCTTCCCATAGGGGCTAGAAATGAGGGCAGGAATTCCCCCACACCAAAAGCCCTCTTACCGCCCCCCATCCCCGCAGGACAGCAGGCCCTCTAGGAGGCAGCTGTCTGCTGGCTAGCAGTGAGGTGAATAATCAGGTAGCCCCAGGGAGGCCGGTTCACAACCAGGCAGAGTCCCTTCCTTTCTTATATAGGAGCACGCCAACTTCATGACCACATCCAACCCCCGTGCCCACTTAAGAGACATTTGCTGCCAGCAAATGCTTCAGAAAAGGGGGCCTGGCTCTATGGATGGTGAGCAGAGGGAGTGAAGGCTGCAGTCAAGTGGCCTCCCACCCCCATGGGGGAGACATGTCCTGACCAGGCATCTGGGGAGGCAGCCACATTACAGGGCACAGGCTCAGTCCTGGGAGCTGGCCTGGAGCCACCCGCCCTGCCTACCTGCAGCCCACATACCTTGGAATCCCAGGGGGTGGGCAGAGGCAGGACCTGGTCATGTCCAAAGTGACCAGTGTCTCCTCCCTGAGCCAACCCTGTGACTTTCTCAGTTGTGGGGAAGTCAGGGGTAAGGGGATTTGAACCCCTGAGATGTAACTGCCCCTGGCTCTGGAAGAACAGGTGGGACAAGGGTTTGGGGAGGGGGCCTGGAGTCTGTGCACACACCTGTTGGGGACGTGGGGGACTCCTGTCCAGGAGGCCAGCGCTCAGTCTCTGCCAGGCCCTGCAGAGGGAGAGGGCTGAGCACCCCGCACAGCCCCAGGCCCTGAGGGCAGCTCCCATCCCCTGAGGATACAGCCTGGGTGCTCACAGTCCCAGCACTGCTTCCTGTCCATCTTCCTCCCCCGCAGCCCAGGGCAGAGCTGAGGATGCAACTGCGCTTCCAGGCACCAGCCCACTGCCCTCAAGGAGCTCAGGGACTTTATTCTCAGCAGCCCACCATGGTGATCCATTTCAGCTCTTGCCCCTCAAACTCCCCTTCCCCCATCCAATGCACATGTCCCCCCCCTACCCCACCCACATACTCTGGGTTCCTGACCAGGCTATTCCAGGTAGGAAGATGCTCCGCGCCTTCTTCTCCACACTACAGACACCCCTCTCCAGCCCTCAAGTCTTGTCCCGGAAGCCCCTGGGGACCCGGGCACAGGGCTCTTTTCGGCTCTGAGCACCAGATGCCCTGGTGCCTGCCCCGTGGGCATAAGTTCCCTATCAGAGGTTCAGGCTTCTCTTGTCCCCAAACCCCTCTGGGCCCTCGCTCTGCCTGCACATCTCTGCACCTCCGTGTTGCCTCAGCCCTCAGCCTCTGCCAGGCACCGGGAAGCCTCCTGAGAGCAGTACCAGGGAACACACAGGAGGAAACGCTGTGGAGAGGGGAGATGCCGCCGGCTGGTGCAGGAGCAGGGCTGGTGAGGCCGGGAAGCGAGGTCCCTGTACCCTCACTCCACCCTCTGGGCCCAAGGCTCCACACTCACCTCCCTGGGCCAGTGCAGCAGCTGTCCTGGCTGGGCAGAGGAGAGGGCCAGGGTCTTGGCTGTAGAATGGAATCTGGGGAGAAAAGTAGCCAAAAGGGCTCCAGGGGCCCTCCCAGCACCAGTGCCCTGCTTCCAGGCAGGGGCATCAGTGTGCTTTTGCTGGGCCTGGGGTCTTTGCTGGGTGGGCATCCAGGAAGGACTCTGCCCACTGAGGCTGGACAAAGGTGATGTTCCCAACAGCAGCTTCCAACTTGACTGTGGGTTAGAATCACCTGAGGGGCTTGTAAGACACACATTACTGCGCCCCACCCCTGCAGGTCTGGGCGGGCCCAAGAACCTGCCCTTCTAACAAGTTCCAGGTGCTGCCAATGCTGCTGGTCTAGGGCCTACACCTGGAGAACCCCTGCATCAACTAGGAGAAAGGCAGGGAATCCTAGAATCCAGGTGGGAAAGGGCCTTGAAGGCACCCAGCTGCAGCTCCTCAGCATGCAGGGTCTGGGCACCTGGGGGGTGAAGGCAGTGTTGGGCCCCTCCCACATGGCTGTCCCCTCAAAGGCCAGGCCAAGGGCGTGAGCTGCACACAGCCGGCCACAGTATACCTGCCAGTGCCCTCAGGCGGCAGCACACAGCCCTCCTCATCCGAGCCATCCTTACAGTCCGGAACACCGTCGCACAGGCCCCCTCTCAGGGCACACTCACCACTGGCACAGCGGAGTCCAACCCCTGGGCACAGAGGTGCCGGCGGGGACCCTGTGTGGAGGGAGGACGTACGGCTGAGGGCTCCTCCCATGGCCCCTCTCTCTCCTGCCCTGCCACCCCTGTGCAACCTGTACCTGGCTCACAGCCCAGCAGCTCCACCCGCAGGGGGACGTCGCTGTGGTGGGCATCGCGGGGCCACACCCTGACAAACCTCGCCTGCACCATCTGGCCAAAAGTCCATACGGCAGGGTCCAGGTCGTCCCAGTGTCTGGGGAAAAGCTGCCGGCAGAGGATGCTGCTGACTGAGCTTCACCTCTTTCTCAGGCTGACCTCATGACTTTGAGTGACCCCCCCTTTTCCCCAGTTTTCACGGCCATCCCAGAGCCATGCCTCCCACCCTGGCAGTAGGAATTGGGCTCTCAAGGCTGGAGGGAGCTGGTCCTGGACTCAGCTCCTCCTGCTGAGCTGGAGGTGCCCCAAGAGCAAAGGCCAGGTCCTGTTCACTGCTGTGTCCCCAGGGCCTGGCTCAGCACCTGGCACAGAGCGGGTGCTCCTGAACAGCTAAGACTTAACACACAGCATGGACTGACTCCTACCGCTTCGTGCGGTTTGTCTCCGGGAAGGATGCAAACCCCCTGAGGGGAGGGCTGTGCCCAGGCTGCTCTCCACAAAGACCTGCGTGGGTCTGGGCTCCCAGAGGCCCTCAGTGAACTTGGTGTCTCCCCACCCTCTCTCCCTTGTAGGCTTTGCATACCTGTCCTGAGTCTGAGCCACCTGGATGGTTTCCAGCATCCGTGTGACAGTGGCACCCAAGCCTCAGCTCCACAGAGCACAGTCCCTGCTACTCACCAGGTATTCAACAAGCATCGAATGCAGGCCATGCCCCTCGGGGAGACTGGAAGGCCCTTGGGGACAAAGACTATGGAACCCACAAAAGGGCATGGTGGGCCGCTGGCCCCATCGGCCTTGGGCGGGTGGTACCTTGGGCAGGGACAAGATGCCAGGCAGGATGTCATGATAGTCAAGCCAGCGTAGACCATTGCTGCTGAACTGGAGTGAGAAGCTGGTGGCAGACGCGTTGGAAGAGCCAGTCTCTGGCACTATGATGCCTGGGGAGGGAGGGGCCAGGGCAAGAGCAGAGCTCAGAGCTGAAGGAGCTACGCCTGCCCCCCGCCCCATCATCACTGCCTCCCCCTCAAGCACTGCCCTCCTCACTGACCAGTGAGGTTCCGGGGCTGAAGCAGGTCCAGCTGCAGGTAATGGGGCCGAGTGTGCCACTTGGCATAAGCATCCCCACCAGTGCGCCATCCGTGAGGGCTGGGCTCCTGGGTGGGAGCCCCCATGAGGGCAGCCTGGGTGGGGTGTTCCAGCTGCTGGGACGATGCATGCAGACTCCCCTCGGCCAGTCCTGCCAGCCCCAGGGGAGAATAGCAGGGGTCTGGGTGCAGAAGAGAAAGACAGGCTGGAGTAGGGTAGGACAGAGGGTGGCAGGAGTCTTCAGGGGCACGGTTAGGAAGTTGCACGGGGAGCTGGGGGATGTGAAAGGCTCACACAGGTGACTTTGGCCCAGCGAGGAAATAGTCAAGGGAGGCAACTTAAGACAGGATGACTCCCAGATCCTTAGGATGACAATCCACTATGTGCAGGACAAGGAGGATGTCCCCGAGGGCCTGTTTCCCCTCCCAGGTTGGATAATCCCTGGGCAGCATGGCCCTTCTCAGCACTGCACGGCACTGCACACATCCCTTACCTCCTGGTGGAGGCAGAATGTAAGTGGCCAAAGGGAATCTGTTCTGGGGACTGGGAGCCGGAGCTGCAGCAGGAGTGGCCATGGGCTGGACTGTCTGGTTCTCTCCTGTGGGAGGAGACTTCAGGATCAGGAGACAGAGACCAAGAGGCTCACAGTTCCTGGCCCAGCACTTAGACCTCTCCCCACTTCTTGAGCACTTTCTCCCTGCTGACTTCCCAGGAACAACTTCCTAGCTGGGAAAGGTCCCCCCTCCTTCCCTGGGTGTGAATCGGGGACTTTCACGTCCGCTGAGTATTTAGAGAACATAGAGTAAAACTGCCAGCCTGAAACTATTTTCAGCCCAGGACCCAGCAACTGCAGTTCCTAACCCAGGGGTGCTGACACCAAAAAGGCACCTTCATGGGCATTAGAAATGGGTTGCCTCTGGATGAAAGCAGCTCTGTGGGCTGGAGTCTAGGCCCCAATCACCAGCTAACTTGCACAGTGAACAACCTGTGCAACTGAGTATGCTGGCTGTTTTAACCTCAGCAACTTGCGGATGCACTTTTAGGATAAGAAAGCTGCAGCCTGACCAACATGGCAAAACTCTATCTCTACTAAAAATACAACAATTAGCTGGGCATGGTGGTACATGTCTAACCCCAGCTACTCGGGAGGCTGAGGCATGAGAATCACTTGAAGCCAGGAGGCAGAGGTTGCAGTGAGCCGAGATCGCACCACTACACTCCAGCTTGGGTGTCAGAGTGAGACCCTGTCTCAAAAAAAAGAAACAAAAGGAAAGAAAGATAGAAAGAGAGAGAGAGAGAGAGAGAGAGAAGGAAAGAAAGAAGGAAAGAAAGAAAGAAAGGAAAGAAAGGAAAGAAAGAAGGAAAGAAAGAAAACCTGGACCCATAAATGCATCCATTTCAAGCCTTTGTATTTTCCTATTTCATTTATAATTCATTTCCAGGCAAAGATACTTTCGAAAAGTCCAACTTAACTTTGTCTTGGCTGTTCTAAGATGAAAAGAAAAGCAACCAGAGCAACCAGATCTGAACAGAACCAGAGGAAAGAGAACACCTCAAAGGTGGCACCATGGGGGAGGCAGAAAGCCCCCAAAGCACAGGAAGGCAAGGCAGATGGAGAGGGAGGGCAGAGAGAAGCCTTCCCACCCTGAGGTCCCTTCTTTCCCTTGGCATGCAGAACTCAGGCTTCCCGCCACACTGAGGCTGCGGTATCCAGCCACCTCCGCTCAGTGCCCCGGTTCCCTCTCAGCGATCCCACCAATTGTCCTCCCCCTGGGGCTTCCCTGTCATTCCCCAGGCACACTCACCAGGTAGGGCACAGTGGCAGCATGATTCTCCCGTTCCCTCCACCAAGACCCAGCCCTGCAGAGGCACAGAGGTCAGGCCGCCTGCCTATCTCCAACCCACTCCACCAGCCTCCACACCCCTCCAGCTCTGCCCACCACACACTCCAATGCCCTCACCTGGGGGCAGCTGCCGAGCGGGCAGTAGGGTGAGCAGCGCGCGGTGAGGTTGTGCAGACACTGGCACACCCTGCAGGGGCCCCCACGCCAGCGTTCCCCGACACGGTGGACCTGGCCCTGGTGCTCACACCCCTCACAGGGCTCCGTCTGGCACCTGAGAAGGGAGGGATATCCCTGAGCTGGTGACGGGGCTTGCGCGGGGTAAACAACTCTCCTGATTTGCCTAGATCGAGGACATTCCTGGGACTCGGGACTTTCTGTGATAAAACTGAGAAAGTCCTGGGAAAACTGAGACATTCGGTCACCCTCTAAGCCCACTCTGCCTCTGCACCTGAGACATTACAACTGGCCCAGAAGAAGGTCAGGGAAGCAATTTGTGCCAACACTGCAGCCAGCGCAGCAGGTCCCAGCGGGGGCTTGGGAGGCAGCTATGGCAATAGCCCCCTGCAAGCCTCAGCCCAGGAATTCAAGCTGAGTTTGTGAAGCTGCATCTGCGGGCTCCGTCTACCCACCTTCAAGACCTAGAGAGCATAAAACTAGAGAAGGGGGAGGCCAGCCGTCCCCAAAGAGGTTCTGGGATTCCTGGGGTTTAGACAGGTAGGGACACAGGGCAGGGGTTCCAAACTGGGGCTGTGTGGTAGATGTGGAAGGGGCACACAGGAAGCTTCCTAAGTGGGAGGTGGGGTGCGGGTCAAGGTCCCTGCAGGTGCCCCAGTGGGTGGGGAACAGAGCACCTGCGTGCCTTGCGGTGGATGCCACGGCACTGGCGACCTCGTCCGGAGGGGCGGGGGTTGTTAGGGCTCCGGAAGGACCACTGGATGCTCTGACTTCCACAGGGGCCCAGACACTCAGCCCAGGGCGACCAGGAGGACCAGCCACAGTCCACTGAGGGAGGGCCAAGAGTCAGGGCCTGAAGGAGGTGGTGGATGCACAGCTGGGAGGTGGGCCTGAAGGAGGGTGGATGCGCAGAGAGAGGACTAGGGACCCCGAGGGAAGGGCCTCACCAGCACAGTCCGGGTTGAGTCGGCAGCGTCGGGGCCGCCCGTCTTGGCAGATGCAGAGCCGGCAGTCGGCCTTGATGCGTTGCCCGGGCCAGTAGCGGGCGCCATCTACCAGGCAGGGGCACTGCCGGGGCCACACACACCACCCCTCGCTGCCCAGCACCTGCCCTTCTGGGCACCAGCAGCCTAGAGGGGGCCCAGGATGAGGCTTCCATGCAGAGGGCTGTCGCCACAGACCCACACCCTGGAGCCAGTGCCTGGGCCCAGAGCTCCCTTACCTGGGCTGCCACAGGGCCGATCAGGTGGGCACATGACCTGGCTAGAGATGTCATCACAGGTCAGTGGGCAGGGGACACAGGACTGGAACATCAGCTCCCCAGAGCAGGTGGCATTGGGGCAGCTGTCCTGAGGGCAAGGCTCTGAGAAAAGCCGGAAGCAGAGGTCAGAGGTCAGGGAAGGGAGCTCTGCGGAGGTGATGGCCTCCCACCAGCAGTGCCATCCTCTCGTCCACTCACTGGTCTGGCGGGTGCTGTGTGGGCCTCCGGGCAGTGCAGCGCAGGTGCGGCCCCCGTTCTGGGGTGGGTGGCACTGCCGTTGCCGCGTCATGGTGCCCCTGCATGGCTCAGAGCACACAGACCAGGGGGACCAGGCGCTCCATTCACCGTCCACTGCAAGGCGGGGGGACAGGGCGGGCAGTGGGGACCATGGGTGAGGGCTGAAGGCCTAATGGCCTTCTTCTCCCTTCCTCTATCCAGGCCCCACCACCCCAGCCCCTCACCTGGGCAGGCTGCTGTGAAGCAGGTCTGAGACTGGTGCTCAGGCCCCGGGCAGTGCTGTAGCACCAGGAGGCCGAGTGGGGAGCAACGGCGGCTCCGGCCCTGCCCCCCGGGCCCACATGTCCGGCTGCAAGGTCCCCACGGGCTCCAGGGGCCCCAGGCCCCACAACCCTGCTCTTCTGGGGAGGCGCCTGCCTGCCCTGACCCTCCACAGTCGGGTTGCCCATTACACACCTGGGAAGGGAGTGGGGTCAGGGCTCCTCCTGTGCTGGGGGCAACATGGCACTGCCACCTCCACCACCCACTCCCACCCTCACCAGCTGGAAGCCTATGCAGGTGCCATTGGGGCAGGTGTATTCTGGGCAGGGAAGCCCTGTCCTGTTGGGGCCTCCTGGGGCTGGCAGCCCCCCTGGGAAAGAAGAGGAGAGAAAACACAGTGAGCAGGGGGTGTGAGCTGCGTCCCGGGCCCAGCCAGCAGGGCCTCCCTTAGGGAACAAAGCGTCCTCACCGCAGTCCAGCTCGTCCTCGCCCTGGGGACAGTCTGGGATCCCATCACAGAGCTGCTCAGGGGTTAGGCACAGCCCCGGAGCCACACCACAGGGAAAGAGGCCAGGGCACGGAGGCAGCTGGGTGGAGCCTGCGGGCACCATGAGATGTCCTGCTCTGCTCCTGTCCCTTCCTGCCCTCTCCCTGCAGAGGGGCAGGAAGGTGGATGGCAGGCGGCAGGGCAGGCCAGCCTGGGAGGAGCTGGGGCCTGTGCACAGCTCCCTCTAGGGGGAGGTAGGCAGGACCTGAAAGGCTGGCTTGCAGTGACACAAAGGGTGAGCTCAGGTCTGGTGGGGAAACGCTGATGGCGGGACCCCTCCAAACAGACACACTCCCCAGCCCCGCAGAGCCTCTGCCCACCCTCTTATCCCTTCTTGGCCAAGTGTGGGCAAAGACAAAGCCCCTTTCTTCTCTCCCCTGGGCCTAGGTGGGATGGCAAAAACATTTCAAATAAAGTTTCACGAAAAAGATCAAAGGAACGCAAACGTGGCCCAGCCTCGCATGCCCCCGAACCTAAATCGCTCTGGCTGCTGCGCCCACCTGTACCTCAGG
>NW_012115154.1:18168246-18184780 GCF_000951035.1 Colobus angolensis palliatus | reverse complement strand
GCGCTGCGGGGAGCGTCCGCGCTGGATCCTCCGCCGGCGAGCGCCCTTCCCACCCCAACCGCGCCAGGTCAGTCCTTCCACCTCCGACGCCGCTCCCCTCCCTGCTCCAAGTCCCTTGGCCGTTTCCTGGGCCCGGCCCTAACCCACCTGCAGCCCCTTCCCGAGAACAATCCCTCCTGCATTTTGCTGCCCTGTTGGTTTTCCCAAAGCTCTCCCCTGGGTCAAGAATTTCCATGAGACTCCCTGCAGCTGGGAGGGAGGCCTTGAACGCCAGGAAAGAGTGTAGACTCTTTCAAACGCCGTCCACTTCATTCACTCCAGCGTCTTCGGGAGCCTCCCACTGTGCCTTGCTCCTTCCCATGCCAGAGCAGCGCCACAAATGCCTCTCTCCGAGGTTTCCAGGCCCCTCTCCCCCAGGCTTCTGGCCACCAGCTTTCCCACCTCTTCCCTCCAGGAGACTCACCAGGGCTAGCACTGGCCAGGGAACTTGGCGTAGTGTCCAGGGAGCCAGGGGAGGGGCCAGGCAAGGTGCCGGCAGGAGGCGTGGGCAGAGAAGGTAGGGGGCAGTGTCCCGGCCCCTCATCAGCTCCATCTGGGCAGTCCCAGACTCCATCACACAGCTGGATGGCCCCCAGGCAGCTGCCATCGACGCAGGACACCTCCCCGGGGACGCAGGTCACCTGCCCTGCAGCCAGAAAAGAAGAGCTGGCCCTGGGGCACTGCCCTGTACTCTTACTGTTTAGGATGCCCCAACTCCCACACCCTGAGGACCAACTTCATAGCAGGAACCTGGCAAAGGAGCGGGGAGGCGAAGTCGGGGCTCTTGAGGAGATGGGCCTTGAGGGAGGGAATGCCAGGTGGGCTGGTTTCCAGGGTGGGGACAACTCACCCAGGCAGGACTCCTCATCTGCGGCGTCCAGACAGTCAGGATGCCCATCACAGAGCAGGGCCGGGGGCAGGCAGCGTCCATCGGCACAGGCCAGCAAGCCCTGGGGGCACGGGCAGCCCTGCTCATCTGTGCCATCTCCACAGTCATCATGGCCATCACAGAGCAGGGCCAGGGGCAGGCAGTGGCCGGAGCTGCAAGTCATCTGCCCCTCCCCACAGCCTGGGGCGGCACAACCTAGCACGGGGCAAGCAGGCAGGCTCAGGACACTGCTGTAGGGGCCCAGAAAAGCCCCGAACCCCAGAGGGACCAGAACACCCTCTCTTCCCTTCATCCCTCCAAGCCACAGATAGTCCCTGGCAATGGGAGCAGCAGCTAAAGAAGCCACTCCAGGACAGCTGCCTTGGCCCCAGGAAACTCAGTTACATGTGCAAGGACTGACCAACCCTGTCGCTTCCACACACGAGCGAAGACACTCACCCTCCTCATCAGAGCCATCGCCACAGTCGTCCTGGTTGTCACAAAGCCACCCATGGGGCACACAGTGCCCATTCTCTTGGCACAGGGCCTCTCCCTCTGCACAGCCAGGCACCGGCTCCTCACAGTGGCCACCGTCACCCCCACAATGCCATTGACCTTCCTGGCACGTGCTGAGCACACAGCGTCCTGGGATCAGCCACATGCTGGGCTTGGCCCAGTGCTCCTTCAATAGGTGCCCCCCAAGGTGACTTCCCCACTCACCAGTTCCCGCACTCCTTCTGCAGCACAGACCCCGGCGGGAAGGAGTTGCTGCCCCACTCACAGGGGCAGGAAGCTGGCTCCAAGCAGGCTCCTCCTGAGACCACAGAGTGCAGGGCTTAGAGCAAAAGGACACAGTGGCCCCTTCCCAGTCTCAATGCCCCTCCCCTCTGCCCTTTGTCACTCTACACACCGTGCAGCAGAGTCCCCTCGGGGCAGAAGCAGCCCTCCACACAGGCCACCACCTGGCAGTGCCACCGAGGCTCAGGATGCTGCTCATGGCAGGTCGGGGGACACGTGGGGCCACAGGCCTCATACACCTGTCCCCCTTCACACTGCAGGGCTGGGAGGAGAAGAGAGAGCCTTGGATCACCGAGGCACAAGGGCAGCAGGATGCAACCACACCAGGCTGGCTGCCCAAGGTGACCACCATGGAGGGCACGGGGCATCTGGTGTAGACCTTGGGCATGACCCCCCTGGGCCTATGTGTACCATATCAGCTCTACTCAGCAGCCGTTCTTGCATATATGGCTCATCTAGAAAAGCGTCTGGCACAGAGTAAGCACTCAATGCACAGCTTGCCCTTGAATGAATGAACGGCCGTCTTGTGGGACAGCAGAAGCTCTTTCAAGACGCTGAGCCTATGGCAGTGGCAGGATTGAGCACTGGGGACTGAGGGCAGGGCACACTCACGGCAGAGCTCCTGGCTACGCCAGCGCACATGGTACCCATGCCGGGCACACTCATCTGCGTAGGTGGCAATGGCTGAGCAGAGGCACTCACAGTCACCCCCTGAGTCGCAGCTGTGGGAGGAAGTATTCAGTCCCGGCACCCCCTCCGCACGCCCTGGCACCCCCACCTCTACCCCACTCCAGGTTGTCTCCTCCTTACCCGCAGGCGTCATGCAGGCACCACTCATAGTGCTGCTGCGGGGGGACCTCTGCGTGGCATGATGCGAAGAGCGGCTGCAGCAGCGCCCCGCAGCGGGCCCGAGCCCAGCCAGCCCGGTGTGTGTTCACCTGCAGGCACAGGGTGGCGTCTCCAGCACAGTGGACTAGCGGACACCCTCCCCAGCCCTGCTTCTGGGAACCTCCCTTCCTGCTTTCCCACCCTCACTCACTGCGCAGGGATGTGGCAGGTCTCCTGGCTCAGGGCAGAGGGTGCTGAGGCGCCAGGAGTGGGCGGCCAGTTCAGCTGTGGGCTCCAGGACACCCTGGCGGCTCCGCAGATCATTACTGGCATCTCCATCAAAGTCACCACACAGCCCAGCCACGCGACCACGGAACTGAGGGGACAGTTGCACCAGGACCCGAGTCCCTGGTGGCAGGCAGCATGGTTAAAAGTGACGCCACAAGCCCTTATCTGGGCCAGAAGACCCAGGGTCTGTTTTACCACCACCAGGTACCAACCCACCAGGAGGTGTGGTTACCTCTTTTGTGGGGGGATGATTGGTGATGATAAATGAAGAGACCTACATTTGGAGGGCTCAAGGTGGGAAGTAGGAGCCTATTTTCCTAACTAACACCAAGCCAAGGGCTGGGGGGAGGGAAATTCTCCATCAGGTCAGATTCCAGGAAATCAGACTCCAGGATGGACTGTGAGGCTCAGTAGCACCAGCCTCGGTGGCGGCGGCAGGCTGGGAGGGTGGCCCAGCACATCAGAGCCAAGTCTATATGGGGGTTATCTGGGTTTCTGTCAGTTCTGCAGAAGCAGTTAGATATGACATATAAACCAGCTGCTTATATGGGTGATGGGAAGTCAGGATATTTATTTTCATTTCGCCTTTCTAAAACTTAGTATTTTCTCAATGTTTCCCTTGGTGTGGAAGGATTGCTTTCATAATGATGAAAGAGATAATTATGAAAACCTATTTTTTAAAAAAAGTTTTTTTCTTGCTCTATTGCCCAGGCAGAGTGCAGAGGGGTGATCACAGCTCACTGTAGCCTCAACCTCCCAGGCTCAAGCAATCCTCCCACCTTAGCCTCCCAAGTAGCTGAGACTTTAGACGCGCACCACCGTGCCTGGCTAATTTTTGTGTATTTTATAGGCAGGGAGTCTTGCCATGTTCAACCCAGTCTGGTCTCGAAGCCCCGGACTCGAGATCTGCTTGCCTTAGCCTCCCAAAGTGCTGGGATTACAGTTATGAGCCCCTGCACCTGGCAAAAAACCTAATTTGGAAACTCGGACCTCTTGCATGGACTGGAAGGTAGGAGTGGCACTGGGCTGGGCTGGGCATGGGGCAGAGCGAGTGCCGGCCAGGCAGGGAGGTAAAGTGAGAGCTCAGGGTCCTACCCTGGCTGTCAGCCTAGCTCTCAGCATGGAAATCTGCCCTGTGGAGGTGTCAGGGGCTCAGTAGAGGGAGACCAGGAGAAGGGAGGGTCAGGTGTTGGGAGAAAGAACTTGGGGTGAGTCCACCCCTATAGTGCTAAGATGGGGCACGGGTCCGATGGTTGAGGGAGGGCAGGAGCCTGACCTCCATCCCAGAGCAGGGTGAGGCCCAGGCGTGTGGAGAGCAGCAGGAAGAGGCCAGCACGATGCAGGCTCAGCCCAGGACCTGTGTAGACTTTGGGGGGCGTCACGCTCAGCCCATTCACTGTCACTGCCCGGCCTGTAGAGGAAGAGAGGCATTCAGGCCCAACTTGGAGGAAAGGATCCTCCAGATCCTCATGAGGCTCTCTAGCTCCCCTATTGAGCCCTTCTTTTGCTTCTCTACCTATGTGACCTTGGGCACGTCACTAGACTTCTCTGGGACTTAACTTCTGGGAGCCTTCCGGTATTATGAGTCCCACCCAAGAGGAGAGGCACCAACCCCATGGCATGGAGGGCAGCCACGCCTGGTAAGGAGCCTGCCAGCAGTGGGCAGACACAGGGAACCCCATCCCCGCCCACCTTGCACAGCTGGGAAGCCATACAGATGTGCCCCTCCCTGGCAATGTCACCCTTCAATGTTGCAGCCACCTCTGAGCATGTGCACAACAGTGCCCTCCAGACGCACGGCCAATGCTTTGGTGCAGGTGAGACCGCTGGCCCCACAGGGCAGGTTCTGGGCAGAGACTGTAAACAGGCCACTGGCCTCTCGCACCAGCAGATACTCGCAGGCCCCGGGAAAGGTGAAGGCCAGTCCATCAAATGTCACATAGTGGGGGGCGCCTGACGCCTGGCACCGCCCACTGCACCGCTGGCCTGTGCAGTGCCACTGCC
Organism: Colobus angolensis palliatus; assembly: GCF_000951035.1. Lineage (NCBI taxonomy): Eukaryota > Metazoa > Chordata > Mammalia > Primates > Cercopithecidae > Colobus > Colobus angolensis. The sequence goes on along the minus strand of NW_012115154.1, from coordinate 18,179,955 downwards.
GGCCCCGGCACACGCTGTGGACAAGGTGGGGGAGACAGAGTCACTGAGGACAGGGCCCTGGGGGCTGGATCCAGGGGAGGCAGCTGGTCCAGGCTCCAGGCAGTTTCAGCAGCCCTCAGGGTGGAGGGGTCCTGCAGGGTTCCTCTGGCCCAGGCCAGTCTGGATACCCCAGCCCCCACCACCCCAACCCCTTCTGGTGGAGGGAAGGATGATGTGTGGGGAGCCATGGGCCACAAGGCCAAAGGGTTAGAGGTCATGGCAGCTGGGCATACCAAACGTTGCAGTCTTCCTGGATGGTGGCGTTGGGTGGGTACCACTGCCCACTGTGACGGCAGGGACAGAGGTCAGGAGGCACACAGCGCTCGTCCTGGGCAGAGGGCAGGAACAAAAGGCACCATGTAGGGGCATGAGGGGAGCAGGGCAGTGCCCTGGCTTAAGGAAGGCCATCCTGTTCGCCCATGCAGCTCCTTCTTGGACTCACCAGCAGCACCATGCCTGGTGGACAGACACAGCCATCAGCACTGCCTGCAGGGCAGGAGTGATTGGCGGTAGGGTTGTCACAGGTGAGGAGACAGGCACCAGGGACATAGACAAGCTCCCTGGGGCAGAATGCCTGCTGTGGGGGGCAGCGGCGAGCTGTGCAATTCCAGAGGCCCCTTTCCTGGCAGACACTGCAAGAGGTTGAGAAGGAGTAAGAGGCAAGTCTAAGCCTCCAGGGACCTGGTCTGACCTGGTGAGAATCTCAGGAACCCAGACGCTCACTGGGTTCCCAGGTGTCCAGATCGCATCATGCTGAGTGAAAACCCAGCCCTGATGCTGGAGACCTGTCCATCTCAGCTTCCAACACCCAGTCACCAACACAGGGAGCTGGACTGTTTCCAGCACCCTGACATGCCTGGGACAGATATTGTCACCCTTTCTGTCCCAGCTCCAATAGCGCCATCCTCCAGGCTCTGGAGCAGGACAGACATATTGAACCCCCCTACTCCTAGCCCAGGTAGGAGAGGGGTTGCACTGAAGCCTGCATCCTCAGCCCCCACCTTCATCAACCCTCGATCCTGGCCCTGCCTGCACAGATCCATAATCTGCCTTCACTGCGCTTGAACAAGCTGTGTGACTCTGCAAGCTGTTTAGTCTATCTGAGCCTCAGTTTCCTCATCTGCAAAATGGGAACAATTTTTCCACTTCTTACTTTATTAGGTTATGGTAGGAAGTAAAACTAGATAAAATGATGCACAGGAAAGTGCTTTGTGGACCCTAAAGTGCCCCACAACCGAGGGGAAGTGATCAGCACTCTGTCACCTGCAGCGTGCATGCTGCCACCAACAAGGCTGCACACCCCGCCCGTTATCTCCCAAGCTACCTCTTCACCCCCACATTCTTCCTCTTGCCCCAAAGGTCGCTGCCCTCACCAGCGGTTGCACTCCTTCATGGTGGCACTACCAGGGGCATAGCGACGGGCTCCGAGCTGGCAGGGGCACAAGCTGGGGGGCACACACTGGCCCTCAGGGTCCCACAGCAGCCCCAGAGGACAGTTACAACTGGCCACACAGCTGCCCAGCTCCCCACAGTCCTCTGGCTCCCCGCAGTGTTGACCGCATGCTGGGGCACACTCTCGGTACTCCTGGCCACCAGGACACAGAACAGCTGGGCACAGGGACACACACGGGTCAGGGGCATAGCCACCGCTGGCTCTCTCGCTCTCTCCACCCCCTCTGAACCCCACACCCCACATCCCCCGTGCCTCTGCAGGAAGAAAAGCCCGGCAGTCTGCCAAGGGTAGTGATGCACCCCGGGCCCCCAGCCATTCCTGGAAGGGGGATGGGCTAGGGAGGAGGGGATGAGCCTAGGTAGGGCTGGCTGGGCTGAGCGAACTCACGACAGAGGGTCTGGTTCCTCCAGGGAGGTGAGGCACCTTCCTGGGCACAGCGACGCGCATAAGCAGACAGCACTGGGCACAGGCAGTCCCTGCCAGGGTCACAGCCACACACAGCTGCCAGGCAGCGCAGATAGAATGGCTCCCTGTCCACCAGCCTGTGGCATTCCTTGGGAGGAGATGGGGAAATGGGTCAACTTCTCCTCCATGGAGTCTACATCCCCTTGGTCCCCAACAGCACCCCTGGGCTTGTCTGGTCTTCCTTGACCCTCCCAAGAGCCCAGGTGGAGGGCAGGGAAGGTGTTGGCCCATCTTACAGATGTGGGAGGAGCCCAGTCCAGCTACCTGGAAGACAGAGCTGTGCAGGATGGCACAAGCTGTCTCTGCGAAGGTGTGGCGCTGGGAGTGGGTGGTGCAGGGGGAGAGCGGGGCACTGTCCCCAGAGGGGCAACTTCCCTTGCCGGCCACCTGGAACTTGCTAGCAAAGGCAGCAATGCTAGTTTCCACATCTCCAGCTGGTGTCAGGAAGTCGTCCTGCTGGTTCTGGGTGAAGGTGCCACACAGACCCTGCACCTGGGCCACAGGCACACATGTAAGACAGCCGAATGCAGTCCCACCGCACCCTTGCTCAGCCACACACCTGCCTCACTGGCACACCTGGTGGGCATGGCGGGGGTCCAGAGTGATGTAGGCTGCAGGGTCAGACAGTCCCCAGAGCACCTGGGCCCCAGGCCAGCGCAGCAGCAGGAAGGCAGAGGAAGTTCGGCGCACACTGAGGCCCTCAGCGCCAATCCAGGGCAAGCCCACGTCCTCCCCATTGACCAGCACAGCTCCTGGAAAAGGGGGCCTGGTGATGGGGGTGCGGCACGTGGAAGGATAGGGCTGCGAGAAGGGAAGGAGCTTGGGTGGGAAGTAGGAGGTCCCATGTCAGGGTGGGCTGCTGGGGACAACCAAAGTGTCCACCTGAGCTCCCTACCCTTGTGGCCCAAGGACTACCCTTGGCACACAGATTTTCCAATCCCTCACCCTCATGATCAGTGTGTGGGAGGAGCTAGATGGTGAGCCAGGAGCTGGTTGGGGAGGGTTGGAGGGACCCTGCTGAGAGTGGCCTGCCTGGTCTGGTCATGCCTCGGGGCCTTTCAAGCTCTCATAGCTGCATGACTTGTATTTGACCCCAGGATGGGGCAGAAGATGCCTTGGAATATCTCCTCAGGACTCTGTGTGTCTGCTTCAGAGATGAGAGGGCCAGGGAAGTTGAGGCAGTGTGCTCAGGTGCAGCACTCTGGGGAAGAGTGTCTGGACTCCAAAGCCATAGGGTAGTGTGCAGGGGGAGCAGTGACAGGAGGCCTGGGACTGCGCCAAGGGTGCAGAGCAGAGGCTACCTGAGTCCCTGAGCTGGATGTGGGTGTCCTCCAGGGAGACGGAGATGGCGTGGAGGCAGCTCCCAGAGTCGCAGGCCCCATGCTCCAGTAGGATCAGTAGCTGTCCCTTCACATAGTCCTGGGGCGGGCAGGGGGAATTCAGTGGGGCCAGGCGGGCCGACTCTCTCTGGGGAGGCTTTTGGAGACCTTCCCTACAGACCACCTTCAGCACGCACCTGGAGGCAGCAGCTCACCTTCCGGCCAGCCAGACTGTCTGCCAGATAAGGGGCTTCGTCCTCACCATGGGCCGGCATGCATGGATGTTTGTGTGTATGCGTGTGCAGGGCCATGGATGCGCACATAGGTGTCATGTGGAAGTATGTGTGTGCATGTTTGTGTGTGCACGAGTGTGTGTAGGTAAGTGCGTGTCCGCATGTTAGGGTGACATGACTCCTCTCTTCCCTCCACATGGGCATGTATGTTCTCCCATGTGTGTGCATATGTACACACGTGCTAAATCTACATGCACATATATGAGTGTGTGTCATGTGTATGTCTGTGTCTCTCTGTAGGTGTGTACCTGGATGCATGTATATGTGTGTGTGTGCATACAAGTCTGTGTGTGTTGGTGTGTAGCCTGTATGTGTGTCTGTAAACATGCAGATCTCTGTGTTGGTTTGTAGCCTCTGTGTGTGTGTGCGTGTGTGTCTCTGCACATGCAGATTTCTGTGTGTTGCTGTGCAGCCTGTGTGTGTATGTACACACATGCATCTTTGACTGTGTTTGCTGGGGGAGATGGCTGTCTTCTTCCCTCCCCATGGACAGGCACAGCCTCTCTGAGGACTGTGCTCCCAGGACCTCGTCACCCCCATCACTACTTATGAGAGGAGTGGGAATGGTCCAATAGTTCGATGGAGAGATCACTCAGGGGGCCCTAGATGATTGGGAAAATCGTGGCCTGCACCTGAACTTGAGAAGTGAGCTCACTTCATTGGGGGAGGTTTAGGGTGGGAGCAGGGCCTCTGATTTCCCCTGAGGTTGTTTTGCGTGAAGTAGCCTGTAACAAGCCCAGCCTGTCCCATCTGTGAGAGACACAGCTGAAGATGGGTTTTGGTTACTGGCCCTGGGCTGGGTGGTGATGACAGAGGGACTTTCACAGGGAAGCTGGGCAGGAGGTGAGAACCCAGCGGGAGGCCTGAGTGTTGGTTCTCCCTTGGCCTTTCCTGGGAAGACTCTGGGTTTCCCTTATTTATTTAGGGGTTTCCTTACAGTCAGCCCCACTGTGCCCTCTAGGAGGGCCCCTACTCTGGCAGAGTGCCACCCCTGCAGACCGTCCTCTGCCCACCTGCACCAGGCTGTAGCGGCAACCTTGACCGCCCCGGAAGGAGTAGCTCCGCCCATCAAAGGTGAGGTAGTGCCCGTCCCCGCCCACGGCACACTCGGCGGGGCATAGGGCCTGGGCACAGTGCCAGCGGCCATCCCTGCACACGCTGTGGACACGTAGATGAGACAATGAGCTCTGGCATCAGGTCCACACTGAGGGGGTGGAGATGACCCCTGAGCTGGAGGTGACCCCCCAAAAACCCTTGTTCCTCCCCTCCCATGGAAGCCCCTCCTGCTGAAGGGGTAGAGGTCAGCCGGCAAGGCCATCAGCCATGCCAGCAGCAGTCCCAGTCTCTGAGAGGAAGACCTAGAATGGGCTGGAGGCTTAGGGGAAGCAGGTTGAAGAGAGGGTGTAAAGGGAGGGATCCGAGGGTACCACATGGCCACCAACCCCCAGCATGGCTCAAGGACCCACCAGGGGTTACACAGCTGGCGCACGGTGTCCCGGGGTGCATAGCGCTGGCGGCGGTAGTAGCAGGGGCAGTGGGCGGCAGGCACACAGAGGGTGCCATTCCAGAAGAGGCCTCGCGGGCACTCGCAGCCGCTCACACACTCTTCCCTGCAGGACTCCTCCTCTCCCTGACCCACCGCCTCGCAGCTGGGTGGGCAGAGGGAGGTGCAGTCGGAGTAGAGCTGGCTCCCGGGGCACAGGCGCTCTGTGGGCACACGAGTGAGCTGTAGTCCCCGCCAGACCCCAGGCAATCCTGCTGGGTGGGGAGGCCCTCAGTCAATCCCACAGCACAGGGAGGCCCAAGTAATACCGCAGAAGCCAGGTTTTCTCCAGCGAATGTGGATGTGCCGCCTGGCACAGGCCTGGGCATAGCTGGCAAAGGTGGCACACACAGCCTGCTGCCTCCCCTCTTGCCTGCTGCCCGCCATGGCCGCTGCACAGTAGGCAAAGAGACAGGCCTCGTGGTACTCAGCAGGGGAAACCTGCAGGAAAGGACGGCCCCTCAGCAAACAGCCAGCACCTCCTGCCTCCTGCTTCCATCACTCTATGACATAACCAAACGGATAGGCCCCAGAAGGGACCTCAGAGATCACACATATGAGCATCATTTCCCAGAAATAAAGCTGAGGATGGAGAGGTGGGCGTTTGACAGATGGCCCAAAGTAACCCACAGGCAGGGCCAGACCAGCTTGCTGACACTTCTCTAGCACCCTCCCTTGGGTGCCAGACACCACCCCCACCCCACTCATACCTGGGCATGGCACTGCCCAAATGGACCTTCCAGCAGCTGATGGCACACGTCCTGGGCTTCAGCCCGCAGGTGGCCAGGTTCTACATCTGCCTCTGTGAGCCCCAGGGGGCCGTCACAGCCCTGGGCCACCTCCACCGCATCCAGACACCCAGGCTGCAGAAAAAGGACATCGGGCCAGGCAGCACTGATGAGGGACGTTAACCAGGACCCCAGAAAAATGCCTCCTGCTCTCACACAGCACCAGGGCCCCACCTTCAGGCCCACCGCCCACATCCTGGGGCTGGGGAGAGAGGCGAGGTGGCAGCCCCACCCTGGGCTGTAGTGGTGGGAATAAATGACTAACTGGTTCACCAACGCTGGCCTCAGATGACTAGTTCACAGCAGGCAGCCAGGCTTTCTGTGGGACCCCAAGGCCTGCCCTCCACCCCTAAGGATCTGGAAGAGGGCCAGGCCCTGTCCTAGGGAACAGGCCAGCGATGAAACCAGGACAAGGGCTTGGAGGTTCAGGAGTCAGGAGCCGAGCTGAAAACCTGGGAATGGGCAGGCAACTGGGAGGGAGGGGCCCCAGTGGCAGCCTCACCTCTGAGTCAGGAAGCTTCCAGGAATTTCCAAAGGTGGCTGCTAACATGGCCGGTCCTCCGCCTGGCTCCATGAAGTCATCTGAGAAGGGGTAACACAGGGGTGCTGGGTCTAGGGCCTCTGGTCTTCCCTTCCCTGCTACACCAGCAACCAACCACACCCCACTTACCCTCTGGTTGGCCATTGTAGAGCCCACAGAGGCCTTGTGTCTGTCCCCAGAGCTCGTGGTCCACAGAGATGGAGATGGAGCCAGCCCTGTCCAGCCGTACCACGACCCCTAGGCCCCCTGACAACACCAGCCAGTCCCCTAGCCACTGCAGGCTCAGCCCTGGGCACAGAAAGAGGTCACTTGCTCCCTGCAGCCACAATTCTCACCCTTCCCACTACCACAGCAGGGCTCAGCTGCGCAGGGATGGAAAGGAGAAGGGAAATAACTCACACAATTCTCACATTCTAGAGAGCTCTGCACTTTATACCAAAAGTATATGCTTTACAGCAGAGTGACTGATTTCCATCACAGCTCTCTTTGAGGAGCTCATGAAAGCTGCAGACACTCTCTGGAGAGAGTAAACTTCAAGTGAACTATGAAACACATGTGCATGTGCACACACACGCATGCACGCATACATGCACACACTGCACCCGTGCACACACAGGCATACATGCAAGCAGCTCACCCCCACCTCACCCTGCAGCCCAGCCAGGACAAAGTTTCTGTTAGGAGAGCTTCCCATTGCTTAGCACCAAAGTGCTACCTCACAGCACTGCTCTGAGGCTGGTGGGGAAACTGGGCCTCGGCCAGTTAGGTAGAGGGACTTGTCTGAGCTGGTGCTGCGAGAGTTTGGTGGGGGTAGTTGCAGAGGGTCGGGACCAGGCCTGGTTCCTCCTGGCCCCTCACTAGCTCCACACTTCAGAGCCTCCCAACAGCAATGGCTGGGGGCCCACCATGGGCTCGTTCCCAAACTGCCCCCTGCTCCTTTTCTGACCCTGCCTGGAGGGTGGAGAGACTGTCCCAGAGGAGCACGTGGGGGCCGGGGCAGTCTCTTGCTCCCCCAGTGCTCTCACCGTGGAGCAGCCAAGACTGCCCTTCAGGTACCAGCTGCCCCTTCACAGACACATTTCCAGCCTGGATCAGCACCTTCTCAGGTCCCATCGTCACCTGGACCTTGGGGAGATGCATAGTGCAAAAGGGGGCAGGGGCTCTCTTCCTCCCCTGTCCAACCTCCTCCCTGTGGCTGCCTCATCTCCCTCCCTCACCAGCTGACAGTGTCCAGGCTGGGGACAGTGGTCCCCAGGTGTTAGGTGGACAGCCCAGGTGGAGTCCGCAGCACCTGCCAGCAGGTAGGTGCAGCGGCCCAGGAAGTGATAGTGGCGTCCGTCAAAGGTGCGGTAGTGGAAACCCGACCAGGAGGCACAGGTGGCAGAGGGACGCTGGTGCTGGCTCCAGAGCTGGCCCACGGCCCCTGCCAGGGGCTGCAGGAGGGCTGGAGAAGAGGCACCGCCTGGGAGAGACACAGCAACTGTGAGGCTCTGAGTGTGAGGCAGAGGTGGAGGACGAGGACACAGGGCTCCCGGCACAGCAGGAGGCAGGCAGACAGGGCATGGTCCCTCTAGTGGGCCAGGGAGCCAGTATGGGCCCTGTAGAGGGCCCAGCACAAGAACTCCACGTGGGAGTGCCTGGGGAGGCGGAAGGGGTGATGGCCAGGACTGTGCCTGTCTGGCAGGCTGGAGTCTGCGGACACACCTGGCAGGTGTCGGCTGGAGCAGCTGAGGCAGGCTTGGGAGCTGCCATCCCGCCAGCTTCGTCCCCAGGGCCAGGCACAGCACTCCTCCAGGCTTCCTGCTGAGGCATTAGCTGAGCCTGCCTGTAGCTGGCATTGCCACATGGCAAAGCAGTGGCCTTCAGAACTGGCTTTGGCAAGGGCTGCAGTAGGTGGGGAGAATGGGGCAGACCAGGCAATGAAGATGGGGTAGCCTGGAGCTCTCAGTCCGGCCCTGGTTCTCTCCCCGAAACCACAAATTTGAGCTAACATCTCCTGCCCAGGACTCCCAGAAGGTACCACTTCCCCAAATGCACTCAGGTGCTTACCCTCCGTGCAGTGGGTGCCCCCCCAGCCTGGGCAACAAGCCCTCACTGTCCGGTTCCACTTGGCAGGCCGGGTTTCTGGAGGTCTGCACCCACCGAGCCGGTGGAAACAGGGAAGAGATGTTAGCGTTCAGCCCAGTCCCACCCTGGGGAGGGCTGCGGACATTCAGTTTTGTCAGCTACTCTAATCACATCATTTCCCCGGGCCTTAATTTCCCCACATGCAAAGTGAGAATAATGTTGGGAGGGCAGACCACAGGGACTGGGGCGAGGCATAGAGGGAGTGGGCTTCCGGCCTCTCCCTGTCCTGCCCACCGTAGTGCCCACTCACCCCCCACCCTAATCTCACACACTCCACCCTTCTCCAGGCCCACTCCAAACCTACTTCCCAAATCCCTGCTTTCTCCAGGGCCTCCCCACTCTCAGGATGTCCGGCCTGTCACTCCTTTCCGGCCCAGCAGACAGCCCAGGCTCTCACTCTTACTCACTTGTAGATAGGACAGAGCCCAGGCGCTGGGGACCGGGTAAGCCCCACGCGGCCACTCCAGGGCAGGTCCAGCCGCCAGCCCAGGCGGCTGTAATGGTCGAGGCTGGCACAGGGTACCAGGTCCTCCTGACGGGGTGCTACTTCCTCCTCCACATGGATGGTCTCTGTCCACTCACACCACCGCCTGCCCATGATGGGGAACCACAGCTGCCGCCACCATTCCCTCTGTCACCAAAAGCCCTGTCCTATGACCCCACTCCCAGGGGTGGTTACTGAAGTAAGGAGGATGCTAAGGCAGGGAGAGACACTCATGGGAAGTGGCAGGGGTGGAGGGAGGACCCTGGGGGTGGGGGGCGTGGAGTCTGATGCTCCAGAGGGTCCCTGGGCATGTGGCGGAAAGAGGACCTTTGTCAGAGGGGTCCAGGGTGGGCTGCTTACCCATCAGCCAGGGCCCACATCATCCCAAAGAGGAGGGCAGGGAGCAGCATGGTGCCCTCACCCCCAGGGCACCTTTGGGGAACGTGAGGCTTAGGCTCAAGAGAGGTGATACTGCAGAGGGGGCACAGAGAGGCCAGCGGCACTCTCTCCTGCCCCACGCAGCCTCCCCGCAGCCCAGTGGCCAGTCCTGGGGGCTGGGGAGGCTTTATTCCAGTCTCATGCCCCAGGGCACCAGCTGCCCACAACCGGATTGGACCTGCCACACCAGCCCCTCAGAGGCCAGCTCTCCCTGGAAACAGTCTCCTTCCTGTCCCCTCCCAGTGCATCTGTTTCCGTGTGTGTGTGTGTGTGTGTGTGTGTGTGTGTGTGTGTGTGTGTGTGTGTGTGTTTTCACACTCTCAGGCACTACCACAAATTAACATGGGGCTCTGGGCAAGCCACCCTCCCTTTCTGGGCCTCAATTTCCTTCCTAGTAAAAATTTCAGGGACTTCCCAGGGATGCACAGATAGGACTCAGACTCCAGTAATCTTTGAAATTGTATGTGCACATTTTTCTGAAGACAGTTCTATAACTTTTATTAGATTCTCAAGAGGGCCATGACCCCATGAAAAGGTTAAGAGCTCCTGGGCTAAACGACCGATGGGGTCTTCCAGCCTTGAACTTCTGCCTGGATGGTGCTCCCCTGCCTCCCACCCCTCTCTTGCCCAAACTCAGGAGTGGGGGGCAGTAAGCGGAGCGCTTCCAGGGTAGCTGGGGTTCCTGAGTGTGTGGAGATGGGTGGGCAACATGTAAGGGTTCAGTTTCTTATTGTGACCGTAAGAATGATTATGTGTGGCTGGTTGGGCCCACCCTGTCTCCTTCTTCGAGGGTCTCCTAGAGTCTCTGGGGTTTAGAACTGGGGAGCCTATGCTGAGCAATGAGTGGGCAGGGGAGCCAGCTCCCCCAGCCCTGGGGTAGAGCGAAGCCGGATGAAATAATCCGAGAGTCCGGCTGGGAGGGGCAGTGACAGGCTCCACAGGGGAATCCGGGGTCCATCCTGGTCCCAGCGGAGCTCCAAGCACACCCGGACACCCGGGCTGGAATGCACGCCCTGGTCTCCTGGCTCCGATTCCACGCCCCTCGGTCTCCTAAACCTGATACCCCTCCCAGCATCCTGTAGTCATTCCACCTGGGGGAGGAAGAGGGCTGCTGAGAACCAGAGCTGGGCGGGACTCTCGTTCTCCTGGGTTCACCATTGGTCCTGGGGCCAAAAAAGGGCCCAGAGTGAGTCTCTTAGGGGGTCACGGATGGCTGGGATCAACTCCCGCTCTGGAGTCCTCAGAAAGGGCCACACGCACACCCAGTCACCCCCCTTTCCTGTTTTACACACATGCACACTCTCCCTGTAAGTCTCACAACGCTGGCACAGGTGCTCGACCACACCCCAGCACGCACAGTGACACATGCTGCTCCAGGGGCTCCCTTCATCCTGGAGGCAGAGGAGCCTTCACAGCTGAGCTCGAGGGATGGGCGCTCTTCCAGGCACTCATCCTTGTGGTGGGCTGTGGTAGCAGGAGCTCGAGGACCATTCACACCCTCCCGTTCCCAGCCTCTTTCTCAGCTCTGGATTCAAACCGGGGCTGATCAGGCAGCACTGGGATTGGGAAGAGACCCGAGTTGGAGCCACCCTTTCCAGTAAAGGGGCAGGAGGGAGGAAGCTGGAACCCAAGGGAGTTTGGAGGAAGTTCATGGAGAGGAGACCGGGAACTAACAGTTCAGACTTCAGCATCTCCGGAGCTTTCAGGAGTGGGCGCAGCGGGAAGGAGGCCGAGGAGAAACCTCGTAACCTGGGCAGGGAGGGCGAGTGGAGTCCCCTGAGGAGCTGCGGCTGAGGGGGGCCCTCCACATCTAACTCCAGGTGGCGTCCGGGCCAGCAGGCACCCCAGCTATCGTCTCCCGCCCATAGAGCCCTCCCCTCTCTGCAGCCCCCTCCCAGACCCTCCCCCGGACCCCGCCCTCAGAGTCTCCGCCCAGCCTCGCCCCCTGGAGCTCCCGACCCGGCCCGGCCTTCTCCCAGGGGACCCGGCTCAAAGTCCTCTTCCCAGTTTCTACTTCGAAGGACCCGTTCTCGCAGGCACAGGGGCCCAGCCCTCTCTCCCGTCTGCCCCCACGGCTGGTTTCGAATCCGGTCCTCGGGACTCCGAGCGAGGGGCTGTGGGTCTGGGTGGATCCGGGTGGAGAACGGGGGCGGGGTCAGAGTTTCCCAGGCCGACCCCCCCCGCGTGCCGTCCTCGCGCGGGAACGCGGCGCTGCACAC
>NW_012115154.1:18166860-18167348 GCF_000951035.1 Colobus angolensis palliatus | reverse complement strand
GGGTCGGGCGGGAAGCAGGTGGGAAGGGGCCGGCGGGCCCAGAGGGGAGGGGAGAGGGAGTGTGGGAGGGGGCCGAGGGGGAAGGGGAAGAAGAAGCGGGCGCAGGGAACCGGGCCGCTCGGGAGGGGCGGGAGAGGAGGGCGCTGACAGGTGAGCCCCGGAGCTGCGGAGGGGGCCGGGACCTGGAGTGAAGTCGGCGATCGGAGCTGCTTGGGACGGCATTGGGGCAGGGAGGTGGAGCTGAGGGTCCCGTCGGGAGGAAAACTTGGGAGGGGTGAGAAGTCCGAGGGGAGCAGAAATGGGGAGGGGGCGCCGCGGAGGAAGGGAGAGGCGCGGAGGGGAGGGCAGGGCCCGCTGTAAGGTCGCGAGCGAGCGGGTCAGCCCTAGACCCCCAGGCTTGCGGGCCGGAGGACCCGGGAGCTGGGGAGCGGCCTGGGAGGGGGGAGGGGAAGAGCGGTTCTGGGGACTGGGGACGGGGAGGGAAGCGA
>NW_012115154.1:18149595-18166183 GCF_000951035.1 Colobus angolensis palliatus | reverse complement strand
GGGGAAGGGCGGGGGAGCCGCGGGAGGCGGAGCAGGGAAGGGGCAGCGGGTGCGGTGTCCGGGCCTTGGGCAGCAGCCCCGCGCGGGTGAGAGGTGGTTTTATGGTAGTGGTTTAGGGAGAGGCAGTCATTTCCTACCTATAAGAGGATCCTCTCGAGGACCTCCCCAAGCAGTACCCCTAAAGTGACACTCACTCCCGTCCCAGGGCTGGCTCCTATTTCACCAGCTCGGGCAGTGACAGCTGGAGGGCCTAGGAGATGCAGTTTCCCATTCCCCACCCTAGGCTCCCACCCTCAAGCCTCTCCCCAGAGAATCGAATCTTTACTACACTTCCCCAGGCAAGGACACTGGGGCATGGAGTTGCAGTGCTGATGGGCTGGGGCTTGCGGGTGAGAGACCTGCCCGGTGAGGGGGTGGCGTGGCTGGTTTCCAGAGCTGACAGAAATGGTTTCAAGGCCTTCTTGGGCCACCTTCAAAGATCTCTTGGCTTTCTGAAATCCAGTTTCCCTAACATCCCCCAGTACCTGGAGATGTTACCTTTGGAGCTCCTGGAAGAGCCCATAGGGAGAGGTTGGGCAGAGCCAGGGCCCAGGTGGAAGCTGGCGTGGGAAAAATCTGAACAAGGCTGTCTTTTCTCCATAGGGTCTGTGGCCGATCCCCAGGAGGAGCTACTCTGGGTTACCATGAGAGAGACCTTGGAGGCCCTCAGCTCCCTGGGTGAGCTGGCAGAAATGAAGGGACTTGGGGAAAAGCTTAGGAGGATTCAGGAGCATCTACAACTCAGACAGCAGAGCCACCCTCAGGAGGCTGCAACCCTGAGGCCCCAGGGGCCTGTAGGGCAGCCTCCTTTTCTGTAGCATGGGGTGTCTGAATGCCTGGACCATAGTAGAGGCTGTGCTCCAGACCGTCTGCACACTTGAGCACTCGCAGAGCACAGTCATATTTACATCTATGCTATCTCTTCCTTCTGTCCTTTTTGACTCAACTCAAAGGGACTGAGGTTGATACCTGTCCATGTCCGTGCTGGTGAGAGACCCTGTCCTTCCTGAGCAGGTTGGGAAAAGTCTCTTGGGCAGGCTGGGAAGGGGACGAGCCCCCGCCTCTGATTACTTGTTCTGTATTGGATGCTTTACTTGGAACCACCCTTCTGCCTGTAACAGGATTCTCTGTGGGACAGCCAGAGATGGTCCCCCAAAGTGAGCCCAGGGAAGGATCCCATAATGTCCAGGAGCAGATGTCCTCTTCTAGGGAAGAGAGAGCACTGGGGGTGTGCTCAGGTAGGTAACAGGAACCATGGAGAGGCTCAGGGAGGAGTCTGCCTGCTTTCCTCCTGCCCTCCCTACCTTCATCCCCTTCTTCCCTCCCTCCTTTCTCCCTCCCTCCCTCCCTTCCTTTCTTCCTTCCCTTCATCAAATATTTATTGAGCACCTACTATGTGTGGGATGCTATTCTCAACATTTGGAATACCTCAGTGACCAAATAGCCAAAGATCCCTACCTTCAAGAGCTTAATCCTAATGAGTGCAGCAAGTCAGCAAACAATAAATAAGGAAATTTATAAACTATGTTCAAAGATGATAAGAGCTCTGGGAGAGAGGATAATGTCTGGTGAAGTGGGTTGACGGGGGGCCGAGACTACTGTCAGTGAGGGTGGGTGGCGCATGTTATAGGATTAAATAGGGTGGCAAGACTGGGTTTCTTTGGGAAAGTAAGATTTGTGCAGGATTGGAAAGAGCTGGGGGAAGCCGGGCACGGTGGCTCATGCCTGTATTCTCAGCCCTTTGGGAGGCCAAGGTGGAAGGATTCCTTGAGCCTAGTTCGAGACCAGCCTGGGCAACATGGCGAGACCCTGTCTCCACAAAAAAATTAAAAATTAGCCGGATGTGGTGGCTCATGCCTGTGTTCCCAGCTACTTGGGAGGCTGGGGCAGTAGGATCTCTTGAAGCCCAGTCTGCAGTGAGGTATGATCATGCCACTGCGCTCCAGCCTCGGTGACAGAGAGGACCTTTCTCTTGAAAAATAAAAGAGGTGAAGGAGACAGCTCAGCAGATTTGGGAAAAGTGCTTCAGGCAGGAGTACAGCCAGAACAGAGCACTAAGGCAGGAATGTGCCTGACTTTTGACATCCTGGTTCTCCCCAGTGATTTGCTTGGAACCAGGGTCCATCTGGGGGCTGGGAAAGCCCTAGCCCTTCTCCTAGGGGCCTCCCTTGCTTCCACTGTCTTACATACACGTATTCCAGAAGCTCCTCACAGTGGTGGCTCTTGTGACCTTGTGGTCCATCTCATACATACCCTTAGCAGCTGCCCTGCTTGAAGGAGTCTGAGGCAGCCCCTGGGAAGCCAGGAACTCAGCCCCTGAATTCAGGTAGGATGTGGGAGGAACCCTGTGGGCCCGCTGGAGCCAGGGTTTCAAATGTTCCTTCTTCCCAGCACCAGTGGGGCCCTTTGGCCATCTGTGATATCTCCAGAGTCCTTGAGGTATCCTATTCTCTGCCAGGGCACAAGGCCCCCACACCGGAGGAAGGTGCCCGCACAGAACAAGCCGAGGCTCCCTGCAGAGGCCAGGCGTGCACAGCACAGGAGGCTCAGCCTGTGGGCCCCTGCCCAGGTGAGTCTTCCTGTCACTTCATTCCCACCATGGGCTCAGGCCAAGGGAACGGGGCCCAGCAAGCTCTGGAGCTGCTATCTCATGAGGCAGGTAATCCCCCAAGACAAGCAGTCCAGGACCTTCCAACCCAAGTTGAGTTCAGCACCTTTCTGCTCTGGAGCTTCAGTGCTGAAAGGGAATTTCACGTCTGTAGATGGCAGGAGTCAGACAGGCTGGTCACCAAAGAGAAACACAGCCTCCCCTCAAATGCCTTCTAGAACTCCTGCCTCCCCCTCTTTATTTCCCCCAGTCTAAGTCTAATTACAGTTGCCATGAAGATACATGGCTTTGATCAGCCTTTTCACTGCCTCTCCCCTGACATGCTGCCTTCCCCAGCTTCCTCTGATCGTGAGGGTACCCAGATGCTCCACATCTGCTGTATTCAACTCATCTCCTCACACCCAGGGTGATCAAACTGCTCATTCTCTCTCAATAATCCCACCATTACTTCCTTTCACTACCACCACCCTTATTACCTTTTGCCTGAGGAATATCATTTATTCTGCAAGGATTTATTGAGCACCTACTACATACAG
Source organism: Colobus angolensis palliatus (assembly GCF_000951035.1). NCBI lineage: Eukaryota > Metazoa > Chordata > Mammalia > Primates > Cercopithecidae > Colobus > Colobus angolensis. The sequence continues at coordinate 18,163,000 of NW_012115154.1, read as the reverse complement.
GCTGTGTTAAGTATAGGGGAAAGAGATGAACTGTAGAGTTACCTGGGCCTGGTTTGAATCTTGGCTCTGCATTTACTAGCTGAGTGTCCTTGGATAGGCCACCTTGCCTCCAGGAGCTTCGGTTTGTGAAGGTTTGACAGTGTGTTTACACCCACTTCATCTACAGTTGGTCCTCAATAAGTGGCAGCAGTCCCCATTTTTATCAGACATATAAAAACACCTTTCTTATTAGACACAAAATAAATGGAACACAAAATGTCTGCACCCCAGAAGAAAAAATCTGGTTGAAATGACCTTAATATGAGCCAGAACAAAGAATTAAAAGAACAGTATAAAGGCAAGTCACAAATAAGTACAAAAGTGTTAACAGTAAGTGCTATAGGAGTTTATGCTAAAAGATCCACGTGCATTGGGAATTTGTCAAAAAAAAAAACCAAACATTAATTTGTGCTGCATTTTGAGAAAGGTGTAAACTTCAGTTCTGAAAGGGGTGGGGTGGAGGATGGGAAGACGTTCTAGGGTGAGAAGATCTTGAAGCAGGAAAGGGGAGGAGAGCAGCTTGGCTGAAGTGGAAGGTCCATGCCTGGGAGAAAGAAAGTTGGACTTGGGTGGGGTGAGCCTCAGATACAGCTGGAACCTGTTTTATCTTCAAATAATAGGGTGCTGGGCTGGGCACTGTGGCTCATGCCTGCAATCCCAGCGACTCAGGAAGCTGGGGTGGGAGAATTGCTTGAGGCTAGGATTTCAAGACCAGCCTGGGCAACACAGCGAGACCCCATCTCTGAAAAAATAAGAAATATTAGCTGGGCATGGTGGTGCACACCTGTAGTCACAGCTGCTTGGGAGGCTGAGGTAAGAGGATCACTGGAGCCCAGGAGTTTGAGGCTGCAGTGAGACATTATCATCCCATTGCACTCCAGCCTGGGAGACAGAGCAAGACCCTGACTCAATTAAAAATAAATAAATAGGAGCTATTGATGATTCTTGAGTAGAAAAGTGAAGAGTGCCACAATGAAGGTGAAAGCAGTATCACAGTATGATAAGTAGACAGGAGTGTGGAGTCAGTGAACTGATAGAAGAAACTGGGAGTACCTCTGATTGTGGAAGTCCATGTGTGATGGAATCAAGGCTCAGGCCAGACAGGAACTCAAATTATCTGATTCAGTGATTCACAAATGAGAGTCACTTTGGGAGCTTTGAAGATGAGAACACATTCGTGGGCCTTGCCCCCATTTGTACATTTTCTCAAAGTTCCCCAGGAGCTGATGATGCAAAACAAGCATAAGAGCTTTAAACTACTCCAACTCTTAGACAAAGGGTAAACTTTCTTAGCGGACTAAGAAACATAACTCAAAGAGGTTAATTGACTGAACCAAAGTCACACTCCTAGTTAGTGACAGAGGAGAACCTAAGTTGGACCCTCTCGTCTGGACCCCGGGCTCCTTCCTCTTGTCTGGACCACTGCAGCACCCGAGAGGGGCAACACTCCAGTGGAACCCCCTGCAACCTGCCCTTAGGCTGAGGCTCCCCCAGAGGGCCCTCCTTGCTTCTCCAGAGCCAGTGTTCACTAGTTCCCCAGACCCTGTAAACTCCATCCTGGTCTTCCTAAATGGTGATTTCCCCTCCAGCTGTCCAGCAGGAAAGAAGGGAGTAGCAGGAGTACGAGGGCACCCTGGTTCCTTGGCCACTAGAGGTAAGGTGGGCTGGGGGTGGGGGTTAGAGAGCAAGAGAAGCAGCCCAGGTGAGACGTCAAAGAACAAGTTTTCAAGGCCACCAGGAAAGGAGGCTCTAGTCCTAAGGTTCAAGTCAGCCAGGGCTCAGTTTGGGAAGGTCAGGTGTGTGGTAAGAAAGCTGCTGAGCCGCGGCCAGTTTGCAGTACCAAGGAGAGCTGCTGGACCAGAGATGGAGACTGAGGTCCCAGAAAGGCACTGCTGGAGCAGGAAGATCTGGGCCAGCCACCAAAGGGCTGTGAACCTGGAGCGAAGCAGGAGGACTGAAGCTTGGGCAACCTTCCTCTTCAGGGGTGCCGGAGGGCTCCTGGGCATATCCAGGCCGGGGAAGAAGCCCCCGGGAGGGGTGTGGTGTTCACACGCATCACAGGCTTCCGAGAGTGCAGGAGGCCTGAGAAAAGCTGCGGATTTGGTCACTCTCAGGAACCGTTAGGTAGAGTGGAGAGCAGAGCCAGACCGCAGGGCTCCAGGAAGTGGAGATCCTGTGGTTAAATAAACGTTGCCACACGTGGAGCTCAATAGACAATTCTTGTTTTGACCTTTCAGGAGACGAGTGGATGATTCGGAAGGTGAAGGTGGAGGATGAGGATCAGGAGGCAGAAGAGGAGGTCGAATGGCCCCAGCATCTATCGTTACTTCCCAGCCCCTTTCCCGCGCCTGACTTGGGGCATCTGGCTGCCGCTTACAAACTGGAGCCAGGGACCCCGGGGACACTGAGTGGGCTCCCGCTGTCCGGGTGGGCTCCGATGCCCGAGAAGCCCTACGGCTGCGGGGAGTGTGAGCGGCGTTTCCGGGACCAGCTGACGTTGCGACTGCACCAGCGGCTGCACCGGGGCGAGGGTCCCTGCGCCTGCCCGGACTGCGGCCGCAGCTTCACGCAGCGCGCCCACATGCTGCTGCATCAGCGCAGCCACCGCGGGGAGCGGCCTTTCCCGTGCTCCGAGTGCGACAAGCGCTTCAGCAAGAAGGCCCACCTGACCCGCCACCTGCGCACGCACACGGGCGAGCGGCCCTACCCGTGCGCGGAGTGCGGCAAGCGCTTCAGCCAGAAGATCCACCTGGGCTCGCACCAGAAGACCCACACTGGCGAGCGGCCCTTCCCCTGCACAGAATGCGAGAAGCGCTTTCGCAAGAAGACGCACTTGATTCGGCACCAGCGCATCCACACTGGCGAGAGGCCCTACCAGTGCGCGCAGTGCGCACGCAGCTTCACGCATAAGCAGCACTTGGTGCGGCACCAAAGGGTGCACGAGGCGGCCGGCCCTGCCAGGCCCTCTCCCGATGCCTCCGCTTCTCCTCATTCCACTGCCCCGTGCCCCACCCCATCCCCTCCCGGGCCAAAGCCTTTCGCCTGCTCCGACTGCGGCCTGAGCTTCGGCTGGAAAAAGAACCTCGCCACGCACCAGTGTCTGCACCGCAGCGAGGGTCGCCCCTATGGGTGCGAGTGCGCACTGGGCGCCACCGTGGATCCCCCTGCCGCCGAGCCCCTGGCCAGCGCGCCTGGCGGACCGGGCTGCGGCCCAGGATCCGATCCTGTGGCGCCCCAGCGCACCCCCTCGGGCGAGCGGTCCTTTTTCTGCCCGGACTGCGGGCGCGGCTTCGCCCATGGGCAGCACCTGGAGCGGCACCGGCGCGTGCACACGGGCGAACGGCCCTTCGCCTGCACGCAGTGTGACCGCCGCTTCGGCTCACGGCCCAATCTGGTCGCCCACTCCAGGGCCCACAGCGGCGCCAGGCCTTTCGCCTGCGCTCAGTGCGGCCGCCGCTTCAGCCGCAAGTCGCACCTGGGCCGCCACCAGACAGTGCACACGGGCAGCCGACCCCACGCCTGCGCCGTCTGCGCCCGCAGCTTCAGCTCCAAAACCAACCTAGTCCGCCACCAGGCGATCCACACAGGCTCCCGCCCCTTCTCCTGCCCACAGTGCGGAAAGAGCTTCAGTCGCAAGACCCACCTGGTGCGGCACCAGCTCATTCACGGCGAAGCCGCCCAAGCGGCCCCGGACGCCGCCCTGGCAGCCCCAGCCTGGTCCACTCCCCCAGAGGTGGCGCCGCCCCCGCTCTTTTTCTGAGCCTAGTTCTCACCAGGACCCTTTCTTGCCTACAGTTTCGAGAGGCCCGTGCCATGAGACCGCTTGGGGTGAGCACGGTGGCCTGGGCAGCTGCCCGAAGATTTGGCCTCCGCTGGACTCCTGTTTCCTTCCCACAGTGTCTGCGTCCGCACAGGATACCCAGCTTGGACCTCCTAGGACAGAAATGCGAGCGAACCCTTGCTGGGAACAGTTGAGGCTGAAGTTCTTGGAAGGCTCCCACCCAGGTGCCCCGTTGGAAAGCAGATATTTCCTGGACCCAGCGCGGCCTCAACCAGGGCGGGAAAGAGTGGTTATTTATGTACTTACAGTTTCATTAAAATTAAAATCAGAAAGTTCTGGGGCTGTTAAATGAATTGGGGGAGGGAACCCCTGACTCTCCTTAGCCACTGTCCCAACTCCATCCACACACAGACCACCCCGCTCCACTTGCCCTTCTGTCCTGGGTGAGTTACATTTAGCCAGCTGCTGTTAATTGGTTCTCCCAAATCAAAATGTAATATACTTATTCACCAAACCACCACCCTGGCTCCTGCTTCTAGCTGGAAAGTATAAGGAAGGAGCATTAGGGTGCGTTTCACTCACGCCACGTGTCACAGACGAGCTGAAGGAGGCAGGCCGTCCTTTGGCGTGGGCTTGGGAGCTCTGTGCGGTCTCTGCAGCTCTCCTGGGGAATTCGGAGCTGGGTGGCCTGAGGAAGAAGGTGGCACATCCACTGCAGTTGAAGGTTGCTTTCACATCGGACTTGCAACAAGTCCTTTCTTGAAGCTGCTGGGTCCAGAAGTCTCTGTATTGCCCTTCTCCAGCCTAGGCAGGTATGAGAGCTAGGGCTGCCTGGCCATGAGCGGGGAGGGTAGGATAATGGGGAGCCTATGGGGCTTGCAGTGAGTAGTCTTGGGTTTGACCCGGCTCTGCCTCTCATCGGACTTGGAGCGCAGCATTATTCATTTCCCAGTGAGCGGGATGAGAGGCCAGAGCAGTGGCCTGAGAGATGGAAGGGCCTTTCACACCTGTGCAGGAGTTTAGACCGTGTCCAAGAGAGGGGGAACCATGGCAAGGTTAGAAAGGGCAGGAACAGGGCCACGCTTACAGTCCTGCATTTTGGAAGGATGTTTGGTTAGACAACTCGGGAGCGAGACTGGAGGCCTGCGCATCAGTTGTCCTGGTGACAGGTGGTGGTGACCTGGGACCATAGTTGTGTCAGAGGAAACAGAGAAGTGATGGATTCAAGAGACACTTAATAGGCTTAATAGGCAGAGGACACAGGACCTGTTGACTAGTGTGGGTGGGGGAATCAATGAGCTTGGCCCGATTTCTGCTTGCCACTGACTGGATGACAGTGGCATACTCCCAGAAGGGAGACGCGGTGTTGGGGACAGCTTCGTGCTGGGGGAGCAGTCCTGCATCTGCTGAGTTGTGAGCAGTGCCTGCCCAACAGGAAGGAGGCTGTGTGGGTGGAGAGCTAAGAAGAGGACCGGGATGCAGACATAGAGCTGAGAATTATCCGCATGTGCTTCTGAAGCTATGGGGGAGTGGATGATCTTCCCAAAGAACTGAGTGTGGAGTGAGAAATTGGGGGCCTGGGACAGAAGCCTCTGGGACACCAACATTAGGGGATGGCACCGAGAGAGGACTGTAAACAAGATTGGAGAGTGGAGGTGCAAGGACTGGACAGGAAAGCCCCAGGTGGAGGTGACAGAGGAGCCGAGGAAAGATGGGCTTCAAAGAGGAGGAGGCCGCTGGAGGCTAGAGAGAGGTCACTTAGGCAAAGGACTTCCAAACCCTTTGGATTTCGCTGCAAGGCAAATCCAGGTCTTGGTGAGAGCAGCATCAGGAGCAGCTGGGTCAGAATTCAGATCATAATGGTGAACTACAAAAGCAAAATCCCAGAGAAGGTAGGAGACAATGAGACCTGGACGCAAGTGAGGGAGGGGTGTTGGCTGGAAAGCCTGTCAGAGGAGGCATGAATGCAGGTGTGTTTATGAGTTTCATGGCCAAAATGAGTCGGTGACTCCAAGTTACTTTAAATATCTTGAAATGTCACGTAAAAATCTGGACTTCCAGCTTCTGTTGTGAAAAAGCGAAAGGTTTAGCAACTGGTGGCTGAAGCTGAGTGGAAGTTGGCCTCTTTGGACTAAGGGATCAGAGTCCTCAGCACTCCCCCTCATCCTAAAGCCCAACTAGGCTTCTCCGAGGTTCCCTACCCAGCCTGTTAGGCACAGAGCTTGTGATTCCAGCTAAAAAAAAGTTATTTCACAGACTTTATAATCAAACACATAAAAACAATGTTTGTGTTGGTTAGACCAATGTTTTCCTTTCTTGAAACATTCTGGAATTCTCGTGTAAGAACAGCTTTTAGATCTTACAGCATATTTGGTGAGGCCTACCATGTGCCAGACGTTTTCAGGATTTCACATTATTTTAAAGATTCTCTACAAGGCATGAATATCTTTGTCCTTATTTTTTAGCTTGTTTGCAAATAGTCAAAGTTTGTTTAGCATCCAGTCTGGCAGTAGCCAACTCAGAAGACGTCTGCTCAACAAATGCACCGTGACTGTGATGAAAGACTGAGGTTTCTAAAGGCTCTTCCCAGGGAAGAGTTCTAGACTCAGAAAGTGATGGCCTCACTAAAATCAATATCTACCATCACCACCCCCATGTCACCCCAGGTCTGAGCCACCCCAGGTACAACTACCTTCATAAGGCACCAGACTTTTGACTTTAGAACCACATCCTGGTATGTGAAAATACTCAGAGAAGTAAAGCACTCATTTACTAGTTCTATATCTAGAAGAGAAAGGTTTTATTAGTTAGCTAAAATTTACTTACTTCTCCCTGTTCAAAAAAAGAGACTTACTGTATAACAGGTATTGAGTACCTAGTATATGCCCAGAATGTGCCAGACCCTGTGAATAGCACAGAGATGTCAAGCACATGCCACCTGTCTGTAAGGAACCTGCAGTCTGACTGGAGATGAGACATCAATGTTGATGAAGCAGAGAATCTAAGTGCTAGGTGGCGTTCTGCGGGCTCTAAAGACCTGAGGGGACAGAGAAAGCTCTGGAGAGGAGGTGGGGCTGAACATGGAGCTGCATGGACAGGATTCTTGGGTGGCCGGGGCAGGAGGAGAGAGAAGGCTCCAACCTCCCCTTCTTACAACATACTTCTTCCTAGATTCTCTGTCCTCCCAACTCTTATTTACCCCTAGTCAGCGGCCCCTCCTCTTTCTCTAATCTCCATGGAGCCTGTGCTTCCCAATCTTTAAAAATTTTTTTATTGTGGTAAAACATAAATAACATGAAATTTACTCTTTTAACCATGTTTAAGTGTACAGTTCAGTGGCTTAAGCACCCTCACAATATTGCGTCACCATCACCACTGTCTGTATCCAGGACTTTTTCATCATCCCAAACAGAAACTGTTCCCAGTCTTTTTAATGGGATGGCATTTAGGTAAGGATAATATTAGGGTCACTGGGGAGCCCACTCGAGGCCTGTGGCAATGACTGGGGCTGCCCCAGCCCCACACCTGGTGGTCCTGATAGCTGAGAGTGACCTCCATATCCCTGGAACTCCCAACACATTGGCGAGTTCTGTTCCACGTCACAGACCCGAATTCTTGTTTGTGAGGGAGATGGGACATATTCACTTGTCACAAGAATGATAATATCCAAGTTCCCTGGATTGTGATGGTTAATAGAGAGAAGAAACACCATGGAGCCCTTAACCCCACCAGGCATCAACCTAGCGATGCCTCTGTCTTTTTCATGGCTTAACCTTTATCAGAGCCCTCAGTTCTCACCCTACCTCCACCCCATCTCAAAAAAAAATTCTCATTCCAGAATTTTCGGCAGCCGTTGACTCAGATGATCTTTACATGCTTGTGTCCAGTTAATGCTTCATCTTCCTCTCAGTCCTTTCAGTGGGTTCCTATCTCCTCCCTCCACTGCTAATCTATCCCAGTCTTAGAACCTCCAACTGATAGATACCTGAGACTGGGAGAATGTTTTTTGTTTGGTTTGGTTTTTTTTTTTTTTTTTTTTGAGACAGAGTCTCACTGTCACCCAAGCTGCAGTGGCACGATCTCGGCTCACTGCCACTTCTGCCTCCCGGGTTCAAGTGATTCTCCTGCCTCAGCCTCCCAAATAGCTGGGATTATAGGCGCCCACCACCACACCTGGCTAATTTTTGTATTTTTAGTAGAGACAGCATTTCACCATGTTGGTCAGGCTGGCCTCAAACTCCTGACCTCATGATCCACCCGCCTCGGCCTCCCAAAATGTTGGGATTATAGGCGTGAACCACCACGCCCAGCTGACCTGGGGAATCTTACATGGAACCCAGTCCACAGCCATTCTGATGACAATCTTGCTGGGAGGAGGTGGAGAAAGACAAAGAACAGGACTGCCCTCCCGCAGGAGAGGTTAGGTGCCCAAGAGGAGAGCAGAACAGTGGTTAAAGAGGGCAGGGTTTCTCATCTGCTTAGGATTTCAAGCCTAACCCCAAGACTCAGCTCCTTATAGCATGAGCACCAATTAACAAGCACCCAGTGCATCCAAGCGTTTAGTTCCCAAGTTGCTGCTGCCTTTTCAATTTGAGGAGCAGGGGAAATGGTCAGTAAACAGCCAATGTGCCACATGGCCAGTGTATTGCTTTATATTGGAAGATTCTCAGGTGCCTGGACCGTTCCTCTTGTCCATGCTGGGGAAATGAAATTAATCATCAAGACTGGGTTTGGCAGGGTGGAGTCAGAGCAAAGTGAAGTGAGGATACTAAAGCCATTTATACTTCATTTAGGCTTTCACGAAGCCTGCCTACCACAGGACTATAGTAAGACACGAGAATCTTTTGTGCAGCCCGGCCTTCTGTATCTTCTCCCTCTCCATCTGCAGGGTTGGACAACAAGAGCTGCTAGTAGAGAGATCTGGAGATGTTCCCCAGGCTTGACTGCCTCAGGCATCCAGGGTGAGGCTGGCATTTTAATCCCCCATAAACATTGGCTGAGCTTTAAAATCTACCCAGGCTTGTGCAAACATGGTCGGAATAGAATGACAGCTCTTGCCTTCGTGGAGTTGATAGTTCAGATGTAAAGCAAGTTTAAGGGTCACTCAAGGCCCGGGGAGCTGGGAGCTTTGGGAGACTCCTGAGAAGTAAATATCACGCATGGTTCCTGACCCGCAAACCTAACCCGTAGCTGGGAGAGAACACTAGAGTTTCATGACACGCCTAAAACTCAACCCAGGTATAGTATCCTATTCTTCATGAGAGGGCATGGGCTGGAGTAGTCAGGGGGTTTCTGATGGAGGAGGGACCTGGTTGAGTTTTGACTGGAGCTGGAACTGGAACAGACAAAGAGGAAGTGGAGGAACAAGAGATCCATGCAAGACAATGCAAGACAAAAGTGCAATAAAGTGCTCAACTATGCTGGTCGCAGGAGGTCAGCTATTTGCAATACTAAGTTAGAGGTGAGAAGGGGTCATCTTCCTTAATGTCAGTGCAGGGAAAATCCACCTCTGCTGTGTCCCCTACTCTAATTCCTGTGCCATTGAGGCACTGGATGAATAGAACTCTTTCTTCTTCCATAGCCCTTCACAGAGCCACAGCTGCGTGACATCTCTGCCAGTCAGTGCTCCAAAGAAAGTGCCGGGCAATAGGAAAAGTGTTTGCCATTATTACCACTGATAATAATGGTAGCCAATATTTGTCTAATACTTGCTGTATCAGGCTTTCCAACCTGAGTTCTTCACACACACACACATATATATATACATATCATATATATTTCCCCAATCTTCATGGTTATCATTATTATCCCCAAGTTTTTTTAGATGAGGAAACTAAGGCACAGAGCAATTAAGTCATTTGAACAAGGTCATATATTCAGTCACTTATTCAACAAACATGCACTGGGGCCGGGCGCGGTGGCTCACACCTGTAATCCCAGCACTTTGGGAGGCTGAGGTGGGGAGATCGCCTGAGGTCAGGAGTTCGAGACCAGCCTGGCCAACATGGTGAAACCCGTCTCTACTAAAAATACACAAATTAGCCAGCCATGGTGGCAGGCACCTGTAATCCCAGCTACTCAGGAGGCTGAGGCAGGAGAATCGCTTGAACCTGGGAGGTAGAGGTTGCAGTGAGCCGAGATCATGCTATTGCACTCCAGCCTGGGCGACAAGAGCGAGACTTGGTCTCAAAAACAAAGCAAAACAAAACAAAACAAAAAACATGCACTGAGTACCTGCTGTGTGTCTGGCATTGTTAGACGCTGGGAATGATAATACTAATAAACTAGGCCAGGCGCAGTGGCTCACGGTTGTAATCCCAGCACTTTGGGAGGATGAGACGGGCGGATCACTTGAGGTCAGGAGTTCGAGACCAGCCTGGCCATCATGGCGAAACTCTGTCTCTACTAAAAATACAAAAAATTAGCTGAGCATGGTGGCACATGCCTGTAATCCCAGCTACTCGGGTGGCTGAGGTATGAAAATCACTTGAACCTGGGAGGCAAAGGTTGCAGTGAGCCAAGATTGCGCCACTGCACTCCAACCTGGGCACCAGAGGGAGACTCTGCCTCAAATAATAATAATAATAGGCCGGGGGCGGTGGCTCAAGCCTGTAATCCCAGCACTTTGGGCGGCTGAGACGGGCGGATCACGAGGTCAGGAGATCGAGACCATCCTGGCTAACACGGTGAAACCCTGTCTCTACTAAAAAATACAAAAAAACTAGCCAGGCGAGGTGGCGGGCGCCTGTAGTCCCAGCTACTCGGGAGGCTGAGGCAGGAGAATGGCATAAACCCGGGAGGCAGAGCTTGCAGTGAGCTGATATCCGGCCACTGCACCCCAGCCTGGGAGACAGAGCGAGACTCTGTCTCAAAAAAATAAAAAATAAAAGAATAATAATAATAATAATAACAATAAACTAAAATATATCAAACGCCTACTTTGTGCTAGATACTATACAAATTAAGGGTTTACAAGTGTTGCTTTGTTTATTCTGACCACCTTCCTATTATGGGGCATCATTGTCACTGATCCAATTATTATTATTATTATTTTTTTGAGATGTCTTGCTCTGTTGCCCAGGCTGGAGTACAGTGGCATGATCTCGGCTCACTGCAACCTCTGCCTCCCGCACTCAAGGAGCTGTCGTGCCTCAGCCTCCGGAGAAGCTGGGACTACAGGCACATGCCACTATGTCCAGCTAATTTTTCTGTATTTTAGTAGAGACGGGGTTTCACCATGTTGGCCAAGCTGGTCTTGAACTCCTGGCCTCAAGTGGATCTGCCTGCCTCCCACAGTGCTTGGATTACAGGCATGAGCCACCATGCCCATCCCCGGTCCAGTTATTCTGAGGAGGTGAAGGAAGCTCAGAGAGTCTCCATGACCTGTGCACAGACACGAGACCGTACGTAACGAAAGAAAGCAAGCTGGTGGTCTGACTCTAGAGCTTGTGCTTTTTAAAAAATTACATTATTTTAAATTGTGGCAAAATACACATAACATAAAATGTAACATCTTTACCATCTTTAAGTTTGCAGTTTAGTGGCATATAGTACATTCACGTTATGTGACCATTACCACCATCCATCTCCAGAACTCTTTTCATCTTGTGTGATGGTTAATTTTCTCTGTCAACTTGGCTAGACCATGGTGCCCAGATATGTGATCAAACATTATCTTTATATGTTTATATGAGGGTGTTTGTGGATGATATTAGCATTTAAATTGGTGGACTTGGAGTAAACAGATTACCCTCCATAATGTGGGTAGGCCTCACCCAATCAGTTGAACAGAAGACTGACCTCCCCCAAGGAAGAGGGAATTCAGCCAGCAGAAGCATCAGCTCTTCCCTGGGTCTCCAGCCAGCCAAGCCACCCTACAGGTTTTGGACTTGCCAGCCCCTGTAATCACATGAGCCCGTTCCTTAAAACAAATCTCTTTCTATGTACATATACACACATCCCATGGTTGTCTTTCTCTAGAGAATCCTGACTAATACACCTTGCAGAGTTGAAACTCTGTGCCTATTAAACCCTATTCTCCCCTCTTCCAATCCCTGGCAACCACCATTCTACTTTTTATCTCTATGAATCTGACTACTCTAGGGACCTCCTATAAGTGGAATAACATAGCGTTTGTCGCTTGTGACTGGCTTATTTCACTTAGCATAATGTTCTCAAGGTTCATCCATGCTGTAGCAGGTCTTAGAATTTCCTTCCTTCTTAAGGCTGAATATTCCATTGCATGTCTACACTACATTGTTTATCCAATCATCTGTCAATGAACAATTGGTTGCCTCCACCTTATGGTACTGTGAATCATGCTGCTGTGAGCAGGAGTGTACATATATCTGTTTGAGTGCCTGCTTTCAGCTCTTTTGGGTATATACCCAAATATGGAATTGCCTCATCATATGGTCATTCTATTTTTAATTTCTTGAGGAGCTGTCATACTGTCTTCAACAGCATCTGCACCATTTCACATTCTCACCAGCCATGCATGAGGCTTCCAGTGATGCCACATCCTTGCCAACAGTTGTTATTTTCTGGTTTTTGATAGTGGCCATCCTCATGGCTTTGAGGTGGCATCTCAGAGTGATTTTGATTTGCATTTCTCTAGGCCCTGGGCTTTTAAATACCAAGCTCCACGGTCCCCTTGCAGAGAGGGGTCTTCAGGGCACACATTCAAGGTCTTCAGGGCACTCACAAACTCATGGTTGGACCTAGTGGGTTGGTGAGTAAAAGAAGTATGTGCAAAGGATTGTGGAACAAAGAGCAAGGAGCAGGGACTCACACCTGGAGGTCAGGAGGGCGTCTCTAAGGAGGCAAATTAACTTTCCAAGACTGTAAGCAACTGGGGACCAGGCTTCCAGCCAGCCAGGAAACCTGTTACACTCACAGGTGGCATTAACACACATCTGTCTCCTGGGAGAGGACAGTGCTGAGTGGCAGAGACCTGGGAAGAAGCATGAAGCCATGGAAGTTGGGCTTGGCCATCTGTTGGAAAATGTTCCCTTTCCAGACTTGATAGTGAATCATGGAGCCCCAGCTATGGGAATCTTTGTTGAGGCATGAACGTCAGCCGTGATTTAAAATAGGTAGGAATCGGCAGGCAGAATGAAGCTTCGTTTTCACAGAAAAAATATATTATGGCATCCTGAATCGAGGCACTGAGAAAGGGTAGCTGATGTCCAAGCAGGTGACGTACCAAGGAGACCAGGCAGTACAGACAGGTGCAGCTCTGAGAAAACACAAGGAAGGAAAGGGGAAAGGAAGGTAGCAAAGTCTCAGGATGTGTTTATGGGGCTGGCAGATAGCAACCTGGGAAGAGGGTCGAGGCCTCACAGACTCCCATGACACTGGCCAGCCTGGGCCCAACTCCAAGCCTCAGTCTCTGAGAATTGCCTGAAAGTTGTCCTGCTGACATTGCCGTCGCCTGCACACAGACAAGCGGAGAGCTGTGCCATGTGGCACTGTGTTCACCGAAGCCCCTGTGTTCGCTTCCTGAGGCCTCGTTTACAAAGTGCCACACACTGCATAGCTCAAAACAGCACAGGCCGGGTGCGGTGGCTCAAGCCTGTAATCCCA
>NW_012115154.1:18131706-18148553 GCF_000951035.1 Colobus angolensis palliatus | reverse complement strand
ATAAAACATAAAAAATTTTGCTTCATGTTAGGTGATTTTTAAATGTAAATCTTTCCTACTCCTGTAACACTAAAATAGCTTTGATATGACAGTAAACAGTTGATTTTTAGGAGACTATAGGAGCAACTGGGAACTCGGCCTTTTTCCATCAAACATGACTGTTTTGTTTGGTGTTTCTGTAAATTGTGTTTATGTGTCGGGAGTGGGTGGTGTGTACACCAGGATTTACTTGTGGAGAGACATAGATGAAGGAAGGAGACAGCCTCCCAGGGAAGATGTTGCCTATGTTGGGGAGAGGGCTTCAAGGGAAGCCGGGGTGGGGACTGGAGAGGTGGGTGGAGGGTGGGAGGGCTTCTGCTAGTATGTTCAGGGAGACAGATGGGCCGACTGAAGCGAGACAGGTTGGTGAGTGCATTCAGGGAACGTGCTGGTTTCCAGTAGTGAAAGATTTTTTCTGTCCCTGGGACTCAAGAACCTTCTTGTAGTTGTTAACTCCAGGGTCCTGGGGAGGCTACCCATGCCCCACAGGGAAGAAAACCTCTTCACTCACTGATTGATCCTTGAAATGTCTTTTAACCAGAGATAAGTCTTGTATTTCACAGCCAGAGGGAGTATGTAAGACCCCCAGAAGAGGGCGCACAGCCACAGTTCCACGCTGGTGGAAGGACCAGAATCCTGTCCTTCCCTGGGAGCCCTCACCTCGGGAAAAGGATGAGTGAGTGTCGAACTGAGGCCTCACACAGTGGAGAAGCAGCAACGGAAAAGGAGGCCCCAGGAACCCTAAAGACAGAGACATCGAGACCGGGAGGGTTTGACAAAGGCTTTAGGAAACAGATTTATCCAACTGCGACAAAGGACTGAGCCTTCAGGCGTGGGATTAGGTCAGCCTTGGGGCAGGGGACATTCTTGGTCAATAGCAGGACTTTGATTTATGTAACGGGCTTATGCAATGTCATTACATAACATCATTAGGGGCATCGCAAATTGGATTCTATTTCAGGCTCTACAGGAGCCAGACCCAGGGCTCCCCTCTGGCCCAGCAAGACAGGATTCCCGCAGGCGCAGTGCCCCTTTCCTCGCTGGGATTTTCTCTCTTGAGGTTTCACTGTGGGACTTTCAGGAGACCTACAAAGGCCTCACCCTTGTCTGCCTCAGCTTCTCCCCGGAAGGGCTGTATTTTAGGTGGATGAGGCTCTCTTCAGAGTAGGCTGTGTCCTCAGGATCCTCTTTCTCCAGAATGATGGAGCTTGCCTCTTAGCATGTTCATCCTTTGCAGATGCCTGCCCTGCTGCCCCTGCTGCCCCTGACCCTCCCGGTACCGTCCACCCAAGCCCAGGCCAGTGGGCAACCTTCTCCTATCGGGTCCCCCTCTGACTTCTCCCCAACTCCCGCTTCCCCATCTATCCTCCATCCTTCCCCATCTATCCAAGGCCAACTGTCAGGCTGATCTTCCTTGTAACTTATTACGCCCCAGCTTGGAAACTTCTGCTTATCTGAATATCCAGAGGCCTTAGTGGTTGACACATTGTGCCACATTGTGCTGTGTGTACCTCTGGGGGTGGGAAGCTTCCCTGGCACAGAGCACAGTGCCCACCTAGCCAGTGTGCAATACATGTCTGTTCTAACTCAAGGCTCTGTACAGTTGGCCCCAGCAAACTTTTGAAACTTATTTTCCAAACCTCCTGGGTACACATCCTCCCTTACACCAAGCAATCTTGTTCCTGTCTCCGGGCTGTGTGGTCCTTTCTGCCTCCTGCCCTGGCCTCCCTGGGCTTCACCATCATGAAGTGCCCACTGCCCTCACTTCCCTTTTAAATCCTATTTTTCGAGCACAGATGGGAACCACCTCCTGGGGGTGTCCTTCCCCAGTGATCCCAGCACACAACAATCTCCTCCTTTAAGCTGTCATGGCTCGTCTGCTTCCCACCTTACCAGATGTCACCTGCAATTGTTGGGTGTGTCCGTGTGTGCCTAAAATGTGTTAGTGCCTCCTGTGACTGAGGCTACTACTTAATTCCTCTAAGCTCCCTTTGGTACAGGGATGCTGTCCTCACTTCTCAGGCAAGGAAATGGGTTTAGAAAGGTTACGCCCTTGTAGGAGCCTCATATCTCCAGGCCTGCTAGGAACATCTTGAGGGCAGAAGTTGTGTTTTTTTGTCTTGGTATTTCCAGGGCCTGGTACATTTGAGCACTTACAACACGTATGTTGAATTGTACAGTTGGAAGAGGAGCATTTACAAGGCCTACCCATCTCAAAATCTCTCCCCTACCAGGTAATCTGAGTGCCTAAAATCCACCCCTGCAGAGTTATAGCTGTGGACTAAGACAGGGTGACAGCAAATACAAATCCCAAAGTTAATAAATTCAGCTATCTATTTTTTCAGGTGGCTGCTGAGATGGTTAAAGCTAAACTTACTGCTCAAATGTAATTATGTGAGTTAGATATCTGGTATGTTTCATGTACTCTGCATCTCCCATTTAAAGCCTCACTGTGATATACTACCTTTGTTGGCCGTTACTGCAAAGTGTATGTATTAGATGAGAACAGAGCTACACGAACTAAGAGAGCTGAGAACCACACTCAGGAAAGCAGACACAAAGGGGAAAGCAGGAATGTTAGTGCTGGAGAGGCCTGAGAATTTTCTAGATCGATGGTTCCTAACCTTTAGTAAACCACCAAGTACTTAGTTGTTTAAAACTCCCTTCAGAGTAATGTGCATAAAAATAATGATTTGCACATAATTTTAGAGGGTATGTGGACACCCTCTTTAAGTCCCTCCGTGGGTCCCTGTAGTCCCCAGAGCTGGTTTAAGCACCTCTGCTCTCATCCTGCATGAGAGGACAGAGGCCTGGAGGAGAGAGATTCTGCTGGGGCCTGAAGGGTGGGAGGGAGGGAAAGAGGAAATCCATGATTTCACAGGGCAGGCCCTGCTGGCTGGTTTCCGATTCTCCTTGTCATCCTGTGCCTGGGCTACCCCTGGCACAGGAAATGCCTATGTGGCCAGAGGAACCTGCTTCCCCTCCACCCAGCTCTGTATGCCCCTCCCTGCTCAGCGGGCTGGGGAGGGTGGGGGTCCCAGGGTCCCACAGCTAAGGTGGGCTCACATTCTGGGACCAGATCAGGACTCACAATTACCCCACGGGAGCCTTCCACCAGTCCCCCTCCCCAACCCAAATGGAAGCACACTCACCTAGCTGGGCTGGAGGCAGATGACACACCTAGGGGGCCTGCCTGGGGCCTGGGTTGGGAGCAGAAGCCCCAGCTCTGCACTCTGAGAGCTGTTCCCGAGTTATCCCCCGCCCCCACCTGCTGTGCAAAGGATGCTAATGAGAAGCTTTTCATTTTGCAGCTGCAGCAGCATAGCGTGCACACACTTGTCTCATTTTGCTGTTTCAGGAAAGAAACAAAGCAGAGCTAGCTCACCCCTCACCCCCACTTCTATTCTCAGTCAAGGTCACAGCTTCTCCTCAGCCCTGATTGGCAGCAGCCTTCTGATGGCCAATGCTGGTGACCAGCAGTAAGGCTTCAGAGAGGGGCCTTCTGAGCTTTCCACAGCTCTGTGAGGAGATGTCCGAAGGGAAACATTGCAGAGTGGGACAAGGGGAGAGTCCAGAGATGAGAATTATGTTTTTTGTTTTTTTTTGTTGTTGAGATAGAGTCGCACTCTGTCGCCCAAGCTGGAGTGCAATGGCACGATCTTGGCTCACTGCACCCTCTGCCTCCTGGGTTCAAGTGATTCTCCTGCCTCAGCCTCCTGGGTAGCTGGGATTACAGGCACCTGCCACCATGCCTGGCTATTTTTTTTTTTTTTTTTTTAGTAGAGACAGGGTTTTACCATGTTGGCCAGGCTGGTCTTGACCTCTTGACCTCAAGTGATCTGTCTGCCTTGGCCTCCCAAGGTGCTGAGATTACAGGCCTGAGCCACTGTGCCCAGCTGAAAATTATCTATTTTAAACCAAGTAGGTATTTAGGCACTTGAGAATACCCGGGGGAAAAATTTCATATCGCTGCAGGCATCTGCCTTTTGCCAATATTGCTTGTAAATTAAATGAGCTGGACTTGGGAAGTGGCAAGAAACAACTTTATTTTCTTCTTTCATCGTCGCATTCAAACCCATTCTGTTGTATCTGCCTTCTTTGTTATATTACTTTTTTATTGTGTGTAAAAAATCACTCCAAAATTGAGTCACTTAAAACAACCCTTTATTTGCTTACAGTTCTATGGGTTAGCAATTTGGACTGGGTTCAGCAGAGTGGTTTTTGGCTGGTCTCACCTGGATTCCTCCTTGCAGGTACAGTTACCTTGTGGCTCTTGTGGTTCAACTGGATCTGGGTGGTCCAAAATGGTCCTGTTCTCATGTCCAGTGGTTGGTGCTAGCTATTGGCTGGGCCTCTTCTCCTCATCCTGGAGGCTGACCTGGGCCTCCGACATGCCAGCTCTGTATTCCAAGGGGGCTGGTGCAGAATCTGTAAGGGCTTCCTGAAGCCATGGCTGCAGCACTCACACAATGTCACGTCAGCCATATTCTCTTGATCAAATCAAGTTACAAAGCCCCCCAAGGTTTAAGAGGTGGAAAAACAGTTTTTGGTGGGAACAGCAGCCAAAACCCATGGCACAGTAGTGAGTGTACAGGGGCAGGAGAAGTTCTGGTCACAACCACTACTGGCCCATATGTTAGGTGGATCCTAATAGATCTTGGATGTTAGAATAGTCTCATTTTCAGTTACTAAAAAGTCTAGCACCATCTAACCCTCAACTTCTATATCTCATCCACTCTGAAGCATCTCTCCAATCTCACTGGGGACTGCTGTGATGGGAAAAGGGGCCCAGGTCTCAATGATCTCCATCTTGTTCTTTCACTGCTCTTCCTCACACCCTGGGCCCCAGCTGGCTCCCCCAGGGGGATGACAGGAAGGAGGGGAAGGAGAATGCGTCCCATCTGACCAGTGTTGTTTTCACCCAGCCCAGGTGTCCTCTGTATGGCAGGATGCTGCTGGAATATTGACTTTGTCTCTCATGAGGTGCTTTGCTAAGTTCTTCTAAGTCACTTGCTCCCTGTGTGGGGCCATGTGAGGCTTCACTGCTCCCTGATGAGGGCAATGCACCCTCTAAGTGACCACCCTTTGGCTTCTGCTCTGCTGTGTACCCCACACAACTGCTTTCTTCCAGGATTACTTATCAGATGCGCTGTTTTCTCCCCTGCTTCTCTGTACCTTCATTCCTTCCTTCTCTGTGGACCAGCTTTCCTGCTTCTTCACTCATAGAGTACGGCAAAGGTGGCCTCTCCACAGCTTCCACATTGACCAGTTACTGGTGTAGTCATTCAGACAATTGACTGATTTTCTCAATTCCAGACTCCTGGAAGAATGAATCTGGCTAAGCTAAGGTCAAGTTGATCCCAGGGCTGTTCAGTTATGATCGTTGTCCCATGGATGTCATGTCCCACCCATTTATGGAAGAAATGGCAGTTCCCAGGGAAATGCTGGCCACCACGCTGGACAGTCAGGCCCAAGTATCTACTGCAGTGGGCACAATAGCTAGAGACTGTCCTATGTTAGCAACTGTTATATTGACAGTTCAAGAGGACTATCAGATTTATTAACTATAAACCCATGGGTGGTCACTTAGAAAGCTGCTTCAGTAGAATGATGGTGGCAAAAGTTAGATTGCGAAAGTCTGAAGGGTGAATTGGAGTGAAGAAATGGAGGCAAGATGTGTAGACCATTTGGAACAGATATATAATTTTATGTAGTCAGTGCTGCTGTTTCTTTAAAAAAAAAAAAAAAACCCTCTCCTTCTTCTTGGTGAGATGCAGCTGCCGTGTTTCTGCATGGTCCTGGCCCTGGCACCAGGTGATTGGTCCAGGAGAGGGAACCTAGCCCAAGCTAGGCCAGTTGGCGCCCTTCCCCAGGATTTTGAACTTTGGACCAGTGACTGTGTGAGTCAGACCCTCTTGGGTAACAAAAGCTATAGGAAGTAACACATGGAAGTTTCCATAGGCCATATTTCTTATCATGTGAATGAGATTGGTTTTCAGTGAGGAAGAATGAAGGTGACCCCAGAGTAGAGTAGGAATGAGGAGCGAAGAAGATCTTTGTATCAGATGAGCCACAGACTCTTGGCTTTCCTTAGGCCAAACTGTATCCCTTGTTTCTGTGGCAACCATGGAGATGCGCCCTTGGATTTCCCTTCCAAACCCAATGCTGCTCCTCTGCCAGGAGGATGGTGAGCTGACAGCTGGCTGCTGTCAGTGCATCCAGGGTCCACTTCAGCTTGTGAGTCAAGGCCATGCTCCTCCCAGGAAGTCCCCAGCCAGTGACCACGCCAGGCTATTTCTACCCAAAGTGGAAGTTATCTAATAAGCCGGCGAATAAGCTCTCTGGGCCAGAGCTCTCTGTTGGGGTGTCTGAGACTTTGTGCATCGGGGTCTGAGGCTCCAACGGCACAATCCTGTTCCCCCTGCCCCCAGCTCTCTTTGCTGAGGGGTCGGATGCTCATCGTGCCTGAGACTGCTATCTCCCTTTTTCACATCTCATGGGAGCTATACTTCCCAATAAATCTCGTATCCCTGTAATTCTGCCTGCTTCTTGAAGCAATCATTCCCATGACTTCATTGAGCCAATATATTTCTTTTTTTTCTTTTCTTTCTTTTCTTTTTTTTTTTTTTTTTTTTTTTTTTTTGAGACAAGGTCTTTCTTTGTCACCCAGCCTGGAGTGCAGTTGCATGATCTTGGCTCACTGCAACCTCTGCCTCCCGGGTTCAAGTGATTCTCATGCCTCAGCCTCCCAAGTAGCTGGGACTACAGATGCATACCACTATGCTCAGCTAATTTTTGTATTTTCAGTAGAGATGGAATTTCACCATCTTGGCCAGGCTGGTCTTGAACTCCTGACCTCAAGTGATCCACCTGCCTTGGCTTCCCAAAGTGCTGGGATTACAGGTGTGAGCTACCATGCCTGGCCTATTTCTCCTTTTGTCTTGGCTAGTTGAGTTGAGCTTCTGTGATGGGTAAATTTATGTGTAAACTTCACTGGGCCAAGGGATGTCCAGACAGTTGGTGAAAGATCACTTCTGGGTGTGTGTGAGGGTGTTCCTGAGAGAGACTGGCATTTCAGTCAGTCAACTGAAAGAAAATCTGCCCTCACCAAAGTGATTGGGCACCATCCAATACATTGAGGGCCCTGCTAGAACAAAAAGGCAGAGGAAAAGTGAATTTGCTTTCTGTTCTAGAGCTGGGACATCATCTTTTGCTCTCAGACATCAGAGCTTCTGTTCTCAGGCTGATTCTGGGGTTTACACTAATGTTGGTTGCTCCCCTCCCCTTACTGTTTTCAGGGTTTTGACCTCAGACTGTTCTCAGGGCTTTGACCTGATCCTGGTTGGGTGCAGGGCTCCTGGGAGGCAGCAGTGTCTGACCCTTGAAAGTTTTCAACTGGAATCAAGGTTATTAATCACCCCCATCCCCACCCAATGCCCAGATGATGGCTGTCCCCAAAGATAGCGATAGTCTGAACAATCTCTAATTCTTGACTACTAAAGGAAAAGACAGTAGCAGCAGGCAGTCCTAGAAGTTTATTCTTCAAACTCACCCTCCAGAACTCAACCTCCCAACCACTGGAGCCCGTTCCAGGCAGATGTGAGGGAGCTGTGCTTCACTCTTGACTTGGAAAGATGAGTTCTGATGGGTTGGGCTCCAGCAGCAGCAGCAAGCAATGGAGACAGAGAACCGCCCTGGGATCAGAGCCTGCTAATAATGAGGTGCCGCAGCCTAACTGGATATGATTCAATTTGCCTTCAACATGGACGGGAACATGTGACTGGAAGACATCTATACAAGGATGGAGAAACATTTCCCCTAATTGAAGGTTGCTCCACATCAGGCTGGAAGTATTTCATCTGCCAAGTCTCCTCCCTAGTATGTTTTTAGTGAAATATCCACCAATGACAAGGTCTTCTTCTGGGCCATCTGCTTCAATGCCAGTGGCTACTTGGAGGGTGCCCCAGCTATTTAAATAGCAGGGATGACCCACTTCAGAACTTTTCAGGAATCTGTGCATCCAACCTGGACTCCCTGATGTCCACTCACACCTTGGCCCACTTAATTCCCCATGAACAGGCCTTGGTGTTGCAGCCCTCAGTGAAGATCCAACTTTCCCTGGGGGCTACACCCATAAACTAATGAGCTCAGATTCAGTCATCACAGCCAGAGTTCACAAGCCCCCAGGTGATCCTAGCTGAGGAAGGAGCAACCCCTTTTCCTGCTTCAGGACTGGACAAAAGCAGAAACCTCTCTTAGAGGAATCCAGCCAGGGGAGGCAGTGCCTCTCCTGGAGGTCATCAAATTGGAGTAACCACCTTGCAAAGGTGCATCTTCCCATCCCAGGTCTCCAAGAGGAATCAGTCCACCCTGGAAGGACTTGTCCCAGCCTCTCATTTCAAGGACCAAGACCTCTTATACTGGGTTTACATCCCCAACCCTGGAGTCTTTGAAATACTTATGGTTAGCAGAGGGAGAGAGGGAGGAAAGTCAGGGCTGGTAGAAACAGATCTTGTTTTCTCCTGGCCTGAAAGAGCCCAACCTACAATTCTCAGGGCCTCAGCACCTCCAGACAAGGTTTTGGAACCCACCTCCAAGCTTAGCTTCTCCCAGCAGGAGGAACCCTTTTAGATATCCATTAAGGAGGTGTCCAAGAAGCTGTTCAATTCCTCCATCCCAAGCAAAGCCATCTTCTCCATGATCCTGGGCTCCCAGGGCTCATACTCCAGCCCAGTCATGAGGATTTCAGCCCAGTATGAGCCCCCAGAGTGCCTCTGGCTTCTTGCCAGACTTCCCAGGTTGACAGATCTCAGCACCACTCCACTGAAGTGGTCCTCTCTTTGACTAGATCCACTAGCCCCTCAACAGAGAGCCCTTGACCTTGCCTCTAACCCCTTCAGCCAAAGCTGAGACTAGAGTGAGGAAAGAAAGGTGCCAGGGCACAAAATTTAAGGAGATGCTCTTTCCCAGGGCTGTGTGAGTGACTTGGCAACTGTTCCCATTATTTCTAGAAATCTAAAGCCACGCTCTCCTGAGCTACAGGTTTCTGGCCTTGAGCTAGACCCTAACAGAAGGTCGGGCTCTGGATCTGATCAATAAGAGTGTCACCAAGACTCTGCTGAAAAGCTGTTCCCCTGCCTGGGGGACTGACCGTGGCTGAAGCAGCTGTCCCCACCCAGCCCTGCCCTTCCCTTGCCGCTCACAATGCTCAATATTTGGAGCACTTGGGTGGCTATGCAGTCCTAGGGGCAGTGCAGCCTGCATCCTCTAGGAGAACAGCAGCCAGGGCACCAGTCGATTCCTTGTGGTGTCAACTTTCCTGCCTGTGTCAAGACAGGAAGTCACCCTGAATTGCCACTGGGCCTTGGCAAGCAGCAAGACCCGGCCCTAGGTCTCTGCCCCGCCTTGAGCACCCCAAGAAGTTCTGATTCGTCTATGCTCCCTGCCAGGAATGAAGGTACAGAAACCACAGAACAAGACTGAGAGGGGAGAGGGACCAGCAGTCTCTTCCCTACTCTGTTGACTGCCCAGGGGCCCATGTAAATAGTGGACATTCTCCAAATTATCCTTTCACGTAAACTTACTTTCCTTTCTTAGATCCTTGTCTCAGGACTGCCACTAGGTGGATGGGGTGACAAGGGGTTTTGGTTACTTCTGCACCTTGCTTTTATTTTTTAATTTTATTTTATTTTTGTAGAGATGGGGTCTTGCTATGTTGCCCAGGTTGGTCTCAAACTTCTGTCTCAAGCAATGCTCCTGCCTCAGCCTCCCAAAGTGCTAGGATTACAGGCTTGAGCCACTATGACTAGCCTGGCACCTTGCTTTCAGATCCTGGAGGAGAGAAGGGCTGCAGGCACAGTTTCTTCCAGGGGAGGGACCCAGCTCCTGGTGTCTTCATTACAGATGCACAGACAGGGAGATCTGCAGGTTGGGCTGTGTCCCTTTTACTGTCTCCCCACCTGTTCATGTTTCCACGTCAGCTTTCCTGCCTGAAGAAATTCTGGTCAAATGTCTCTCAGAGATGGATTGAGAGTTGAATTCGAGTGGGAAGTAGGAGATGGGCCAAGAGTGTGAGCTCTGTGGTGCACCTGATTAGATGTTTGTCTCATTGAGTCCCTCATTCATGCCAGGGAGATGAGCAGCGATAGAGAAGGCCCAGATCTGGCCCTCAGCTGACCACATGCACACACGTCAGCCCAGGATGCTACTGTAAATCTCTGCCAATAAAATCCAGGGTGCAATGCTGGGAAACAATAGGGTGCCAAAAGTTTTTACAGGAAAAAGTTATTGGGTCAATGATAAATGTTTTTACTGCCTAGACTCCAGGTCTGCATTTATTCTTATGCCAAGTTGCAACATGCACCAACTCAGATATGGTGAGACTCTATGAGACTCTGAGGAAAACAAGTACATATTATAGCTAGAGAGACCAGCAGGATGCTAGGGGTGGCTTGTCTACCATCCCGCCCCCTCACCATGTTGAGTAGTTGACTGACTGATCTAAGCTTCAATTTCCTCCTCTGCAAAATCAAGATAAAATTATACTTCATTTGGTTGGTGCTAGAATAAAGTGAAATAATGCATAATAATGAAATACTATGGCATAGTGTCTGGCACATTCTGAATGTAAATATTAGATAAAGTCAGCTGAAAAACAGTAAATCTTACAATATAAAAGCGGTCAAGGGCGGGACTGTTCTCAAATCTTTCCAACATAGGTCCTTATTAAATGTCATTCTTGTGACTAGCATATAATAAACTCTCAGTAAGTGTTAGTTGCTGTTGCTGTAGTTAGTAAACAGAACAGGTCAGGCAACGTTGGGTCAAGTTAGGGACTTGCCACTGCCAAGGAGAAGTAAGGGATCTGGCACAAAGTCAAGCCAATGTCAAGAAAACATTCCCAGAAAATACATGAAGTTTGTTTTAAGAGTCTAAATGAGAATGTGGTCTCTCTCTCCAAATATTCGCATGCATTGGCACAAAACTTCAACATTTTCCAATTATGCTTTCAATGATCTTATTTGAGCCACACATTCGAACGATATTTTCTTTCTTTCTTTCTCTTTCTTTCTTTCTTTCTTTCTTTCTTTCTTTCTTTCTTTCTTTCTCTCTCTCTCTTTCTTTCTTTTTTTTTTTTTTTTTTTGGGACGGAGTTTCGTTCTTGTTGCCCAGGCTGGAGTGCAGTGGTGCGATCTCGGCTCACTGCAACCTCCACCTCCCAGGTTCAAGCGATTCTCCTGCCTCAGCCTCCCCAGTAGCTGGGATTACAGGCATGTGCCACCATGCCCAGCTAATTTTTGTATTTTTAGTAGAGACGGGGTTCCACCATGTTGGCCAGGCTGGACTTGAACTCCTGACCTCAAGTGATCCACCTGCTTTGGCCTCACAAAGTGCTAGGATTACAGGTGTGAGCCACCGCGCCCAGCCACAATATTTTCAAGGTACAAATTCATCTTGGCCAGGCATGAGGGCTCACAGCCGTAATCCCAGCACTTTGGGAGGCCGGCCTGGAAGGATTGCTTGAGCCCAGAAGTTCGAGACAGACCTGAGCAACATAGCAAGACCCTGTCTCTAAAAACAAACAAACAAACAAAACAAAACAAAAACTCAGCTGTGCGTGGTGGTGCATACCTGTAATCCCAGCTACTCAGGAGGCTGAGGTGGGAGGATTGCTTGAACCCCGGAGTTCAAGGCTGCAGTGATGTATGACCATGTCACTGCACTCCAGCATGGGTGACAGAGTGAGATCCTGTCTCAAAAAAAAAAAAAAAAAAAAATCTCACATCAGACCTGACAGGTATATGAAGTCCTAAATTGGGGTGTGATGTTAAAGTTCACCTGGCTCTCATCATTCACTCCCTCCAAGCAGGATTCCCTTCCACAGCCCCACAGGTGATGTCCTCATCCGAACCCAGCACCGCTGCCCATGGCTGCCTCCCTGGAAGGCTGCGCCAGGGTTAGGCACAGATCTGATTCTCTCTGCAGTAGGGAACCTCTGAAGGAGGCTACCCTTCCCCCGCCTCCCAGCAAGGTGGCTGCAGAACCAAGCTCTCCTCTAGGAAGAAAGCTGGTGACAAGGGGTCTTTTCACCCTCTGTCCAGTAACACACACAAGGTGGCTTCATATACAAGGCAGCGTGGGATCTCTGAGGAAGCCCTTCAGGTAATGTTCGGGAGTAGGAAGGTAGCCTTTATGGCTTCTGTTTTCAACACCCTACGGGGACCAGCTGTAGTCCTGAATTGTCATTGTCTCTCTTTCCCGGCAGACGGCGCCGAGGCGCTGGAACGGAAGCCCCTTTCCTTGACTAGCTCTCCCCTCTGAAATAGGGATTCCAGAAATGCAGGTTCCTTCCTCTCTGCCCTAGGTCCGGCAGAGCAGGTGGTCTCAATGTGGTCTGATGGACGAGCAAAGGCATTCCAGATTCAGAAGAGCCTCCTGTTCTGCTCACAGCAGCCTCAAAGTCGATCGAAAGTTTCTGGCAAAATACAAATTATTTCCTGGAAGGGGGTAAGAGAATGGATTAATTTACTTAGTTTCCTAGTTGAGAATTTTCCAAGGGACTGGGACTCAGAGCAGATGTTTCATTATTGGTGGGGAGGGGAGGTAAAGAAAAGTCTGGCTCGATTATTCTCAGCTGCGACCCAGGACTCTGGAGGGGCTTCCACACACCCACAGCTCCTTCCGGAGACCTCCGCCCGCTTATCTTTGGGGACCTGTGGTCCCTCCCTGGCCCACTGTTCTGGCGAACTGCGGCCGCCTGATGCAGTGCCACCAGCCTGCTGAGGGCTACAGTGGCTTCTCCAGGGCTCCGGGCACTCGGGAATCTGCCGTGAAATAAATGCATGCTGCCTGTGGAAGGCAGATAGATACAGAAGTTCTCTGTGGTTAGCAGGGGGAATGGCTGGGAGGCAGCAGTGTCTGACCCTTGAAAGTTTTCAACTGGAATCAAGGTTATTAATCACCCCCATCCCCACCCAATGCCCAGATGATGGCTGTCCCCAAAGATAGCGATAGTCTGAACAATCTCTAATTCTTGACTACTAAAGGAAAAGACAGTAGCAGCAGGCAGTCCTAGAAGTTTATTCTTCAAACTCACCCTCCAGAACTCAACCTCCCAACCACTGGAGCCCGTTCCAGGCAGATGTGAGGGAGCTGTGCTTCACTCTTGACTTGGAAAGATGAGTTCTGATGGGTTGGGCTCCAGCAGCAGCAGCAAGCAATGGAGACAGAGAACCGCCCTGGGATCAGAGCCTGCTAATAATGAGGTGCCGCAGCCTAACTGGATATGATTCAATTTGCCTTCAACATGGACGGGAACATGTGACTGGAAGACATCTATACAAGGATGGAGAAACATTTCCCCTAATTGAAGGTTGCTCCACATCAGGCTGGAAGTATTTCATCTGCCAAGTCTCCTCCCTAGTATGTTTTTAGTGAAATATCCACCAATGACAAGGTCTTCTTCTGGGCCATCTGCTTCAATGCCAGTGGCTACTTGGAGGGTGCCCCAGCTATTTAAATAGCAGGGATGACCCACTTCAGAACTTTTCAGGAATCTGTGCATCCAACCTGGACTCCCTGATGTCCACTCACACCTTGGCCCACTTAATTCCCCATGAACAGGCCTTGGTGTTGCAGCCCTCAGTGAAGATCCAACTTTCCCTGGGGGCTACACCCATAAACTAATGAGCTCAGATTCAGTCATCACAGCCAGAGTTCACAAGCCCCCAGGTGATCCTAGCTGAGGAAGGAGCAACCCCTTTTCCTGCTTCAGGACTGGACAAAAGCAGAAACCTCTCTTAGAGGAATCCAGCCAGGGGAGGCAGTGCCTCTCCTGGAGGTCATCAAATTGGAGTAACCACCTTGCAAAGGTGCATCTTCCCATCCCAGGTCTCCAAGAGGAATCAGTCCACCCTGGAAGGACTTGTCCCAGCCTCTCATTTCAAGGACCAAGACCTCTTATACTGGGTTTACATCCCCAACCCTGGAGTCTTTGAAATACTTATGGTTAGCAGAGGGAGAGAGGGAGGAAAGTCAGGGCTGGTAGAAACAGATCTTGTTTTCTCCTGGCCTGAAAGAGCCCAACCTACAATTCTCAGGGCCTCAGCACCTCCAGACAAGGTTTTGGAACCCACCTCCAAGCTTAGCTTCTCCCAGCAGGAGGAACCCTTTTAGATATCCATTAAGGAGGTGTCCAAGAAGCTGTTCAATTCCTCCATCCCAAGCAAAGCCATCTTCTCCATGATCCTGGGCTCCCAGGGCTCATACTCCAGCCCAGTCATGAGGATTTCAGCCCAGTATGAGCCCCCAGAGTGCCTCTGGCTTCTTGCCAGACTTCCCAGGTTGACAGATCTCAGCACCACTCCACTGAAGTGGTCCTCTCTTTGACTAGATCCACTAGCCCCTCAACAGAGAGCCCTTGACCTTGCCTCTAACCCCTTCAGCCAAAGCTGAGACTAGAGTGAGGAAAGAAAGGTGCCAGGGCACAAAATTTAAGGAGATGCTCTTTCCCAGGGCTGTGTGAGTGACTTGGCAACTGTTCCCATTATTTCTAGAAATCTAAAGCCACGCTCTCCTGAGCTACAGGTTTCTGGCCTTGAGCTAGACCCTAACAGAAGGTCGGGCTCTGGATCTGATCAATAAGAGTGTCACCAAGACTCTGCTGAAAAGCTGTTCCCCTGCCTGGGGGACTGACCGTGGCTGAAGCAGCTGTCCCCACCCAGCCCTGCCCTTCCCTTGCCGCTCACAATGCTCAATATTTGGAGCACTTGGGTGGCTATGCAGTCCTAGGGGCAGTGCAGCCTGCATCCTCTAGGAGAACAGCAGCCAGGGCACCAGTCGATTCCTTGTGGTGTCAACTTTCCTGCCTGTGTCAAGACAGGAAGTCACCCTGAATTGCCACTGGGCCTTGGCAAGCAGCAAGACCCGGCCCTAGGTCTCTGCCCCGCCTTGAGCACCCCAAGAAGTTCTGATTCGTCTATGCTCCCTGCCAGGAATGAAGGTACAGAAACCACAGAACAAGACTGAGAGGGGAGAGGGACCAGCAGTCTCTTCCCTACTCTGTTGACTGCCCAGGGGCCCATGTAAATAGTGGACATTCTCCAAATTATCCTTTCACGTAAACTTACTTTCCTTTCTTAGATCCTTGTCTCAGGACTGCCACTAGGTGGATGGGGTGACAAGGGGTTTTGGTTACTTCTGCACCTTGCTTTTATTTTTTAATTTTATTTTATTTTTGTAGAGATGGGGTCTTGCTATGTTGCCCAGGTTGGTCTCAAACTTCTGTCTCAAGCAATGCTCCTGCCTCAGCCTCCCAAAGTGCTAGGATTACAGGCTTGAGCCACTATGACTAGCCTGGCACCTTGCTTTCAGATCCTGGAGGAGAGAAGGGCTGCAGGCACAGTTTCTTCCAGGGGAGGGACCCAGCTCCTGGTGTCTTCATTACAGATGCACAGACAGGGAGATCTGCAGGTTGGGCTGTGTCCCTTTTACTGTCTCCCCACCTGTTCATGTTTCCACGTCAGCTTTCCTGCCTGAAGAAATTCTGGTCAAATGTCTCTCAGAGATGGATTGAGAGTTGAATTCGAGTGGGAAGTAGGAGATGGGCCAAGAGTGTGAGCTCTGTGGTGCACCTGATTAGATGTTTGTCTCATTGAGTCCCTCATTCATGCCAGGGAGATGAGCAGCGATAGAGAAGGCCCAGATCTGGCCCTCAGCTGACCACATGCACACACGTCAGCCCAGGATGCTACTGTAAATCTCTGCCAATAAAATCCAGGGTGCAATGCTGGGAAACAATAGGGTGCCAAAAGTTTTTACAGGAAAAAGTTATTGGGTCAATGATAAATGTTTTTACTGCCTAGACTCCAGGTCTGCATTTATTCTTATGCCAAGTTGCAACATGCACCAACTCAGATATGGTGAGACTCTATGAGACTCTGAGGAAAACAAGTACATATTATAGCTAGAGAGACCAGCAGGATGCTAGGGGTGGCTTGTCTACCATCCCGCCCCCTCACCATGTTGAGTAGTTGACTGACTGATCTAAGCTTCAATTTCCTCCTCTGCAAAATCAAGATAAAATTATACTTCATTTGGTTGGTGCTAGAATAAAGTGAAATAATGCATAATAATGAAATACTATGGCATAGTGTCTGGCACATTCTGAATGTAAATATTAGATAAAGTCAGCTGAAAAACAGTAAATCTTACAATATAAAAGCGGTCAAGGGCGGGACTGTTCTCAAATCTTTCCAACATAGGTCCTTATTAAATGTCATTCTTGTGACTAGCATATAATAAACTCTCAGTAAGTGTTAGTTGCTGTTGCTGTAGTTAGTAAACAGAACAGGTCAGGCAACGTTGGGTCAAGTTAGGGACTTGCCACTGCCAAGGAGAAGTAAGGGATCTGGCACAAAGTCAAGCCAATGTCAAGAAAACATTCCCAGAAAATACATGAAGTTTGTTTTAAGAGTCTAAATGAGAATGTGGTCTCTCTCTCCAAATATTCGCATGCATTGGCACAAAACTTCAACATTTTCCAATTATGCTTTCAATGATCTTATTTGAGCCACACATTCGAACGATATTTTCTTTCTTTCTTTCTCTTTCTTTCTTTCTTTCTTTCTTTCTTTCTTTCTTTCTTTCTTTCTCTCTCTCTCTTTCTTTCTTTTTTTTTTTTTTTTTTTGGGACGGAGTTTCGTTCTTGTTGCCCAGGCTGGAGTGCAGTGGTGCGATCTCGGCTCACTGCAACCTCCACCTCCCAGGTTCAAGCGATTCTCCTGCCTCAGCCTCCCCAGTAGCTGGGA
>NW_012115154.1:18102289-18127616 GCF_000951035.1 Colobus angolensis palliatus | reverse complement strand
AGTAGAGATGGAGTTTCACCATGTTGGCCAGGCTGCTCTCAAAATCCTTGCCTCAAGTGATCCACCCACCTCAGCCTTTCAAAGTGCTGAGATTACAGGTGTGACCCACTGCGGCCAGCCCACTCTCTGTCTTAAACTCAAATAAGAGTGTTATTCAGAGATTCAATCCAGGTTTATTGAACCCCCACTATGTAGCTGATCCAGTGTTGATGCCAGAGATACCATATATATTTGCCTCATCCACAGAGCTTACAACCAGGGCTGGTGGGTGTGAGGGGCAGACATTCAACAAAGTAACACACAAATAGTTGCTGCAGGTTACTAATTTTTATAACCATCTATTTATTTCTTCCTCCCTGATTTGCCTCAGACACTGACGAATCTAATGTGAAGGTCCAGTGTTCAGTGTGCCTCTTGCCCTGCATGTTTTGGGGCCTCCTTTAGCTCTGAAGCCAGAGAATCACAGCTCAAACTCACCTAGCAACTGGGTAGCTTTGAGCAAGTTTCTTAACTTCTGTGCTTCAAGGAAATCACAAAAAGTACTCAATACTTCTCTCCACATAAATCTTTTTTAGATTGATTCCTGGGCTCTTGAGCTTTTTGTTACTACAAATAAAATCTTTAAAGCAGTATTTTCTAACTGTTGGCTGTTGGTATATGTAAATATAACTTAGTTTTGGTATATTGGTTTTTAACACTTCAGTATGTCACCATTAAGTGTATTAGCTATTGATGTGGTTTGGCTGTGTCCCCACCCAAATCTCATCTTGAATTGTAGCTCCCATAATCCCCACGTCATGGGAGGGACCCAGTGGGAGGGAATTGAATCATGGGTGTGGGTTTTTCCCTTGCTTTTCTCATGATAGTGAGTAAGTCTCATGAGATCTGATGGTTTTACAGAGGGCAGTTCCCTTACGGTCTCTTGCCTGCCGCCATGTAAGACGTGCCTTTGCTCCTCCTTCACCTTCTGCCATGATTGTGAGGCCTCCTCAGCCATGTGGAACTGTGAGTCCATTAAACCTCTTTTCTTTATAAATTACTCAGTCTCGGGTATATCTTTATTAGCAGCATGAGAACAGGCTAATACAGCTATCATCTTTTTTTTTTTTTTGGGGGGATATAATCTTCATCAAAGTAAGAAATTTCCTTTCTCATCCCAGTTCACTTAGAATATTGATGGGTGCTGGCTCTTATCAGGTGATCTTTCTGCAGCTATTGAGATGATCATGTGAATTTTCCCCTTTAACCTATTATTGTGGGTTACCACTGGTGATTTTCAAATGTTGAAACCATTCTTGATCTAAAAGATGAAGCTAACTGGGTAATGATGTTTTACTCAGTAAAACATGTTGTATATTGCTAGATTCTCTTCGGCTAGTATTTTGTTGAGTATTTTTCCTATGTACATTTTTTTGAGATTAGCCTGTAATTTTGTTCTCTTGTACTATCCTCAAGTTTTGGAAATTTCAAGATTATGCCAGTCTCGTAAAATGAGTCAGAGAGTGTCCCATATTTTTCCATTCTCTGGAATAGTTTGTATATTACTGAAATAATTTCCTTTTTAAATGTGAGCTAGAACTTACCAGTGAGGCCTTTTGGAACTACAGTTTCTTTTCTTTTTTTTTTTCTTTTCTTTTTTTAGACAGAGTTTTGCTCTTGTTGCCCAGGCTGGAGTGCAGTGGCGTGATCTTGGTTCTCTGCAAACTCCACCTCCCAGATTCAAGTGGTTCTCCTGCCTCAGCCTCCCAGGTAGCTGAGATTACAGGCGTATGCCACCACGCCTGGCTAATTTTTTGTGTTTCACCATGTTGGCCAGGATGGTCTCAAACTTGTGACCTCAGGCAATCTGCCCGCCTTGGCCTCCCAAAGTGCTGGGATTACAGGCCTGAGCCACGATGCCTGGCCCTACAGTTTCTCTTGTAAGATGTTTGATCACTGATGCATTTTTCTTTCAATGGTATGGGACTATTCAGGTTTTTTGTTTTGAGTCTAAGTTGCATTCTTGTGGAGTTATTTTCAAAATGTTGGTGAAAATTTGCTGATAATATCATTTTATTGTCTTTCTGTAGCCTGCAGCATCTGCGGTACTGTCACCTTTTTCATTTCTGAGACTGGTTATTTGTGCTTTCTTTTTTCATTGATGAATTTCATCACAGGCTAGTAGTCAATGTTATTAGCTTTGTAAAGAAATGATTTTTGACTGTTGATTATATCATTTATATGTATGCTATTTCAGTAATTTCTGCTCTGATTTTTGTGTGCCCTTTTAAACTTTTCTTTGGATTTCCTTTGCTGTTCTGTTTGTTTCTCCTTGTGAATTCTGTCCTTCCTTTTCCACATACTCACTTATGTCTATACATTTCTAAGTACTGATATTGCTTTATGCTACACATTTTGATATGGTATTTTCTTTTTTTTTTTTTTTTGGAGACGGGGTTTCACTCTGTCACCCAGGCTGGAGTGCAGTGGCACCGTCTCGGCTCACTGCAACCTCCACCTCCTGGGCTCGAGTGATTCTCCCACCTCAGCCTCCTGCATAGCTGTGACTACAGGCATATGCCACCATGCCTGGCTAATTTGTGTGTGTGTGTGTATATATATATATTTTTTTTTTTTTCAGTAGAGATGGGGTTTTACCATGTTGTCCAGGCTAGTCTCGAACTCCTGGACTCAAGTGATTTGCCTGCCTCAGCCTCCCAAAGTTTTGGGACAATAGACGTGAGCCACCACGCCTGGACTGTAGTACTTTCTTAATAGTGGGAAACATTTCTAATCTCCATTATAATTTCTTCATTGACACATGCATTATTTTAGCAGCATAATTCTCATTTTTGAATATAAGAATTTCTGGTTATTATTTAATTCTAGCTTAAAAGGTTAAGGTATTGTCAGAGAACATACCCTATACAATTTCAATACTTTAAATTTATTTAAACTTACCATAGGGCTTAATATATGGTCAATTTTTATAAATGTCCTGTGTATGCTTGAAAAGAATGTATACTAAGTAGTCCTATGCTGCACAGTTTTTGTTTGTTTGAGATGGAGTTTCACTCTTTACGCAGGCTGCAGTGCTGTGGCATGATCTCAGCTCACTGCAACCTCTACCTCCTGGGTCCAAGTGATTCTCGTGTCTCAGCCTCCCAAGTAGCTGGGATTACAGGTGCATGCTACCATGCCCGGCTAATTTTTGTATTTTTTGTAGAGACGGGGTTTCACCGTGTTGGCCAGGGTGGTCTCGAACTCCTGGCCTCAAGTGATCCATCTGCCCCAGCCTCCCAAAGTGCTGAGATTACAGGTGTGAGCCACCACGCCTGGCCCCATGGTGTACTGTTCTATATGGGCATCAGTCAGGCCAATTTTGTTAAGGAGCCCTTTCAAATCTTCTACATCACTCCCGATTTGTTCTATCAATTTCTGAGAAAAATAAAAATATGCTAAAACCTCCCAAATATGATTGTGATTTTGGGTGTTTCTCTTTTTAGTTCTTTACATTTTGAGGCTAGCAGAGGAAAAAATGGAATGATTTTTTTAAAGCCACAACAGTGTTAATACAAAATAAGGCAGGGAAGAGAAAGCCCCAGAAGAGGTGGGACAAACAAAAAGCACAAAGTAAGAAAGTCTGTTAAAGCCTAAATAAATCAGTCAGTCGACATTTAAATGGATTAAGGGCTCCCAGTGAAGAGCAAAACCTGTCAAGATGGTTTATGAGATAAAATCTGTATGTTGTGTATAGGAGCCACATCCAAAACACAAACCCACACAAAGGGTAACAGCATGCCTGGTGCTCTTGACCAAGCACCTGAGTGGGGAGCGGTGAATCGTGGTTCTTGCACCCTGCAGGTCAGCCTCCCTTCCATCAGGACCCCTGGGAGTGGCCAGGAAATAATAGGGGCACGAGGAGCCCTTTCATTCGTATTTTGAAGCAGAACCTTCACATGTTCCTGCCTGCTGGGGAACTCTGACTGGCAGACTGGGAAGGTCGCACCTAGGTCAGCCAGGACCCATTCGGCTCACCCAGGATGGAATGAGCAGCCTGGAGCCTTCTCTGCCCCAACCCCAAACCCTGCAGCTCCTCTGAATTCAAAAAGTTCCTTCAGTTTCTCCCATCAAAGTGACCACATCTCCTCTTCCAAGTCACACTGTACAGTTCTTAGAGGAGATGGGCACAGTACCAAAGACCTTAACTGCATCTAAATTTTTTCCACTAGATCATTGATGCTAGAAGGCATTTCAGTGACCGTGGACAGGTCCTGGAGACCTACACCTAGGCACCTGCTGCTGCAGGAGGAACACAGCTGCAGACCATGGAACTTCTTACCACTGATTACTTAGAATCCACATTCTTAAAACAATTTTAAACTTACATGGTCCAGCTGGGTCCCGACCACTTAGACCAGGCTCAGTCCTGAATACCCTTGTCTGTCTCAGCAGGCAAAGGCCGGGAGGGGGCATCTGTGCCCAGGGTGAAGATGTGCCAAGTGCTGGTGGCACTGGTGAGGGCTCGCGCTCTCTTCCCAGCTCTGCTTGTTGAAGGCTGCCTGTGACAGTCACTTACAGCCACCATGCTCATTTGTTCATTTGTGCCTGTCAACTAGGGTTTGTCTGGTGGCTGTTTCTGAAGCCAGCAAAGCAAAACCACCTTAACATGCCACATGGAAGTGTAAGGTGGCCCTCCTCCCATTGAGCCAACAGCCCAGTGACCCCTGCTTAGAAGGGAAAGGATAATGGGAGGACAGGGAGGCAGGACGAGACTGGGCCAGCTGCAGCAGGGGTGGGCAAGAGTCCTCTCCTCACAGTCAGAGTCAGGGCAGGGGCGGTTTCACTTCTCAACCCTGCTCTGAAACTGTGTCCCACCCCTTGCTGTGGCTCTGAAATGTGCCGGCACTGCTCCCTGCTTATTACCACAAGGAGAGCTCCTCAGGTGGGAGCAGCCTAGAGCCTTTCTCTTCCTAATTCTGTGCAAGCATGGCTGTGAGTGAAGAGCCTCTGTATTTCAATAAACATCCTACTTGCATGATCTTAGGATCTGTTTCCAGACAGTCACCTCGGGGCTCACTCTAGTCCAGAAAGCATCTTCCCATCCCCTCTGACAGGTGTCCTTGCCCTGCTGCTTTCACAGGGCGGCAAAGAGCAAGGGCTTCAGCTCCCAAGCCCCTTGCTCAGCTGTGGGGCGCTTAGGCTCCGGGTGTGTCCCCAGGGACCCTGACTTTAGGGGCATATTGGGTGCTGCAGCCACAAGGCACTGCTCCTGTAGTCACGGTGGGCAGCCAGCATTGCCCCAGGCCATAGTGCTGTCGTCCCAGGCTCCTCAGGGACCTGAGGACAGGGCCAAGTGTGCCAGCCCACACCAGGCTGACCCTGCCAGGCAACAGGTGCACACACAGGTTCTGAAGCCGCCTCAAGTCAAATAAGGGATTTGGGGGCACACAGGTTGCATTCTGCCTCTTGGGAAGATGACGCGAGGGAACAACAGGCAGGCCAGTTCCAACGCACTGCCAAGCACCAACTGAGCGGGCTGGGAGCAGGCACATTCCGATAACCAGGACACAAGTGGGCTAGCGATGCCTGGTCATGCCTTTTCCCAACACAAACCCAAGAAGACTGGCCCAGTTCCTTCAGTGTGTTACAGGCTGAACCGTGCCCCTCTCCAAATGTGTATGGTGAAGGCCTAACCTCCAGTACCTCCGAATGTGACCTCACTTGGAGACGGGGTATTTAGAGAGGTCATCAGGTTAAAATGGACTCATTAGGGTGAGTCATAATTCCATACAACTGCTGCCCTGATGTGAAGGGGAAATTTGGAGACGGCTGTGTAGAAAACACCATCTGAACAGGAAGACAGCCATCTACAGGCCAAAGGGAGAGGCCTGGGCCAGATCCTCCCTCCCAGCCCGAAGGAGGAACCGACCCTGACACCTGGATTGTAGACTTCTGGCCTCTAGGACAGAGACAATAAATGCTGCTGTTGAAGCTGCCGAGTCAGGGGTCCTCTGGGTGGCAGCCCTGGGGGACTCACAGAGTGCCCTGGGAGTCCTGTGGGAATTCCCCCACCCTTCCTGGCACACTCTTGGATGTTCTCAAGAATGTCTGGGAGACCAGGCAGCATGCTGGTGGCACAACCAGCCCCGCCCCAACATGGGCCCGCATGGAGCTCCCTTCTACAGGGGTCAGGTCAGGGCCTTCCTTAGCAACTGACTTCTTTAATTTCAGAATCCACAGAGGTAAGTCCAGCTTAGACCAAGGGGCCGAGTTCTCTTCCAATGAAATCTGTGCCAGTATTTACTCCAAGGCGGCAAGAGCCCAGCCCTTCATGGCTCCTGAGATCAGGAATGGCTGGTGGTTAGGAGGCGCTCTCCTGGCCAGTCTGTGTGGGGCACTCCCTGCATACGTGGGGCACACACAGCCTGTGCGCACCACCCACCTACAAGCTTAGGCGGCTCCAGTGGGAAAGACAGGAGAGGGAAGCAACGTTTGATTGAATCTGAGCCAAGAGGGCCAGAGGCTGAGGAAGGCACCCCCACAGCAGCCTCCTGAGCAAACAGCACCTGGGGGCTCTGCCCAGCTGGGACAAAGGGTGAGGCTCCCAGCAACAGTTAAGAGAGATGGCATCCCCTGGGAGAGGGAGGCCTGGGGCTGGGGGACAGGGCTTCCACGCCACCACTGCACCCTTGGCAAGAATGAGCAGATGTGGAGAAGAGGAATGCCATCAATGCGCCCCCCACCTCGGGTCCCTGTGCTCCCCGCCCCACAGTTCTTCCTGGAGTGCCCTCTGCACTCCTCCCAGCAGGCTGCTCGGCTCCTTAGGCCGGTCTGGGATCCCTGCTGGTGCCACTCCCGAGGTCGGCACATCTGCATCTGCACTGGCTGCAGGAGGAGAGGCTCCCTGCAGAGGTAAGGCAGCAGACACTAAAGGGGGAAGGGGGCTCTGGTGGCCCCCGGTATGTCCGAGGAGGGGGTGCGCAGGCGGCGCAGCATGGCAGCTGGGTGCGGAGGACAGCAGCTGCTGGGAAGAGCTGCAGTGGAGCCCAGGAGGTTCTGCTGGGGGAGCATCTGGAGGCAGCGGAGGTGCCCGGCGAGCGGTCCCTCTGGAGAGTCCTGGCGGGTCACTCGCCCTGCACCCCTCTCCCTGGCCACGCAGGATCTTTGGTTTAGGCCTTGTGGGTCCCTTCTGCCTCCAGTAGGGCAGGTGTCTGTGACCAGGGCCATGAGCCCAGCGAGGTCCCCGTGCGAGGCTCCACATCCAGGAAGGTTGGCCCATTGGCCCAGGGCCTTGGGGACGCCTCCCCAGCCGATTCACCTGGCTCCTCATGGTGGCCACTTCCTGAGCCAGGCCCGCCAGCGCCGTGGCGAGCCGATCCAGCTTCTCGGCGAGGGCAGCACCGAGGCTGTGCAGCTCCTGCTGCAGGGGCTTCCCACAGTGGCACGGCGGCTGCGGGGAGGAGGCTGGCAATACGGGAGGCGCGGCTTCCTGAGGGGGCAGCTCCGGAGGTGGAGACTCACGGGGTGGCTCAGGTGGGACCTGGGGGAGCAGCCTCCCATGGGTCTTGGCTAAAACCAGAGCAAGGACCGGTCAGAGTTCCTGGTTTGTAAGGACCTTTCTTTCCCCAGAGGTCCCCTGAACCAAGGGTACTCAGTACCCTGCCTCCTCCAAGGCCTGGCTTCCATAAGGGAAGGAAGGTGAGTCAGGCCTGAAAACGTTGATACCAATGGTTATGGCATGAAAACTGGCTACATCTCCTAGCTGTTCCCCAAACTGATGGGCAGGATCAACCACAGGTTGGTTTGGGTTTCCATGGTAACCAGGCTTTCCTAAACTGAGGTCTTCCCACCTTCTAGCAATCGGTGGGTCTTTGTGTTGTTAATGAGACCAAATGGCAGCCCTGCCCTAGGAGTCAGTGAGAAGGGCCCAGAGCCCCTTGGACAGCATGAGACCAAGGCCATGGGAGCATCAGGAGATGGGCCAAGAGGGCCAGGCCAGCCAAGGGCCTTCTGCGCATTTTTTGTGGGGTGACTGTGGGGCCACTCCAGAACTCAGTGCTCTTGGTTACAGGCAAACCACAAGGGTTCCTACCCACTTCTGCCTTTACTCTCCCTATTCAGAAGTTACAGATTCATAGGAGTCATAAGCTTTTTTTTTTTTTTTTTTTTTAAAAAAAAGATCACCTAATCCTTCACCCTAAATTCCCTTGGAACTGGTCCCAACCCTGGGCAAACCACAAGAAAGGCTTGGCCAGGCACTCGCCATTCCTGACCTGTTCAGCCCCAGGCTGGGCGCAGAGCCGGTTTCTTCCCTGTTTCTCTGGGCCCCCAGCTGTGGCTCTGCCCTTCTCTTTTCGGCACCTCCAAGGCTTTAAACCGAGGAAAAAGGGAAGACTGGAGTAGCTAAAGGACCCAACTGCTGTTTGGTCAAGTTCACCAACAAGGATCTCGCCTGGAGACCCCGGCCAGGACTTCTACAGAGGACAGGCAAGGCTCGGTGGCCCCAGGCAGCTCAGAGCTCTCAGCAAAGCGGTGGCGTCTGGACAGAAGCCAACACCCTGAGCCAGTAAGAGAACCTGCCGCAGGCCACATTGAAAGTTCCTGGTGTGGGGTTGTCCCCAGGTGACCCAGGGCACTGGATGCCAGGCCCCCTCATGTCTCTACCATGGGTCCGCAGGGGCAGGTGTGTGACACGGAGCCAACCCTCTCACAGTGACCGTGGCCAGGTCATCCTGGCCTCAGTTTCCTCACCTATTCTCTAAAGTCCCCTCAAGCCCCAAACTGATTCTTCACTTCTCAATTTCCACCTCTAAAAGGTGTGTCTGCTTTTATGAAAATCCCAACTGGTTCT
The DNA here is from genome assembly GCF_000951035.1 of Colobus angolensis palliatus. Classification (NCBI taxonomy): domain Eukaryota; kingdom Metazoa; phylum Chordata; class Mammalia; order Primates; family Cercopithecidae; genus Colobus; species Colobus angolensis. The sequence continues at coordinate 18,118,783 of NW_012115154.1, read as the reverse complement.
GTAATAAAACACTGAAATGAAATATGCAACCTGAAGTGGCTTACAGGTGAGACTTTTCCTACCCATCACCCAAACGGGTGACCCTGGACGGCTGTTTTCCCCAAGCGGGGGCTCTGGGTCCTGGCCTATGCAGAGGGAATGGGGGAAGCCACCAGTTCACCTGCAGCTCTGGGTCTTCCATGTCCAAGCTCCAGGCCTCTGGATGCTTCACTAACCCTGGGCCTTTTCTCCAGCTGAGAAACAGGGCAGGGATCCCCAGCTGTACCTGTAGAAAAAGCACAGAGACCCTGAGGCAGGGAGACGATCGTTTGGCCAGAGCCATTCTGACATACCCTAAAACAATCTCAAACTCTCAACTTTCAAACAATGACTAAATGAGATAGAAGATGGACACTTGGCCCATGAGGGAGGCGAATTCTGGTGGAAGGGCCCGCTGTGGTGCGTGTGTGTGGTGCTCCTGCCCGGTCTGCAGGGGGCTCCGGCAGGAGGTGGTGGCTGGAAAGGCAGCTGGGAAAAAGGATTCTCATCTGTGGGTCGTGCCCCGGTGAGACCTCCGAGGGCGTGTTGGGGCATCCTGTGGTCCATACCCAGCCCACTCTGCCATTTTCCGCTAGGCCCACTGGGGAGTGAGGAATGTGGTACGGCCCGGGCCTACACAGACCAGGGCCAGGGCCTGCAAATGGAGCCAGCAGCAGGAGCTGGGGAGAGCTCCCTCCACTGACCATTTCTGGCCTCTTCCTCCTTCTCCCCATCCTCTACCACTCCTTCTCCCTCCTCCTCCTTCTCCTCGTCCTCCAGCACTCCTGAGGGGGCCAGGCCAGCAAGTACTATCTAAACTCTCTTTTCTCCCAGGCAACTGGGACCTGTCTCCTGTCCCATCTGCTTTTCCCGCTGGGAGCAAACACTGGCTCACAGTGAGACTGAGAAGCAAGGTGACCTGGGGCAGCAGGCAGCATTTCTAGCTTTCCTAATGGGACACTCTCCAAGAAGTCCCCCCAGCTGGGGAAATCTCACTTTTGAGACTTTTGTTATTGATGCCAAGTTTTAAAAGCATACACTCTTATCGTATAAATACATCCATATCTGTCTCCATGCACGCGTGTATATTAGCAAGTGCAAACACCGTGTACATGGCTTCAAGTGGGTGGCCTAGACCTCCCTGCAGCTGCTCACCAGCACCCCCAGCAGCCCCGGCCTCCCTCTCGGACACAGCTCACCTTACAGGGAACTAAAGCACGGCCAATGTACAGGACTCCCTGGCAAGAGCCAGGCAAAGTGACAGGCAGGACTCAGAGGATCCAGTCTGGACTCCTGGCCCTCTGGGGGATGCATGGGCGCCCCCTCAGGAGACCCGAGGCTCACCTGCACCAAGGCCGCTGCAGTACCTGGGCTCTGTTCTCCTGGGGTCTTCACCAGGGCTGCTGCCACTGCTTCCAGCAGGGGTCCCACCAGGACATGGGGACAGAGGGACAGGAGGCTTACAGCTGGGAAGGCGGTCCCTCTCTTAATGTCACAAACAAAGCTGGCATCAGAGTGGTGACTGGCGCTCTAGCACACCCCCCACTATCCTCCCTTTCCGAAGAGGCTCACCCTGGAGGAGCGGCCTCCAGAGCTCGGGCTCTGGCCTCGGGTCTTCTCCTTCAGAGCCGCTGAAGCTCGAGCTGGAGCCAGGGCTGGGGCTGGGGCTGGGGCCTGCCACGCAGGCGAAGCGCAAGGGCCGTACAGGCAAGATCCCCCTCAGGGCGCTCTCCAGGCAGTGCAGCGGGGAGGGCTTGGGGGCAGGCCCTGAGCAGGGGACCAGAGAGTGCTCTGTCATCAGCCTGAAGAGAGCCAGGCCTCTGCCTTAGTGTCTGGGCACACAGAACTGGTCCCCTTTCAGCTCAGCCCACACTCACCGTGAGTTCTAGGGGACCCTAAATGGCTGCCTCTCTTGCCAGAGAAAGAGGACAAAAGTGAAGCCAGAGCCTGGCCAGGACCCCAGCAGCTTTGGAAAGTCTGCTGGGGAACTTTCTGGAAAACTCCAGTCCTTGGAAGTCATTAGCAGTCTGGTTCTAGCCAGGCTTAGGTCTCACAGGCCAGGCAGCCTCTCCCACCAGGCAGGTACCATTCCTGCACCCCGGTATCTCACAGGGGCCAGCAGCCCAAGGCTGGGGCTCAGTTAGGGCCCATCCTCGCCTGATGGGAAAGTCAGCAAAACTGCATTTATTCAGCAAAGGTGTCCCACCAGGCCCTGTGGCAGATCGAGGAAGGAATTCTGCTGGAAGTTAAACCAAGCAGCAGCAGTAGACAGCGGGAGCCCCCCAAGAAGCTTCTCCACAGGAGAAACCCAATGGATGGACACCAACAACGATCTTCCCGACCCCGCTCCTTGTCAGCACTTTGTGACACTTTATCTTCTTGTTCAGCGAACCTCAGTTTCTGTTTGGCACCAGCTTCTGTCCTCTGGGCAAAGGATGAGAGATGGGAAAGGAACAGAGGGACAGAGAGGGGAAATCTATTTCCTTGTCAAACACTTTAACTAGAGCATGGTTGTCAGTACCGAGGGCAGGTGCCAGCTCACCCTCTGGGAGCCACCTCCACACTCCTGGCCTGGTGGCCCCAGGGTCTTTGAGCCCCCGCTGGTGGCAGGCGGGGACGCAGCTGGAGGTGAACACCTGTGGGCTGACCAGACGGAGGCTCCGGGTGGGCACTTCTCCCCTACCGTGCCCAAGACGGGCTGACTCCCAGGCCTCGGCCCTCAGTCCTGTTTTAATGAGAAAACAGAAGACCTGTCAGCCCCACGGGGCCTCATGCTGCCACAGCAGAAGGGAGAGGGAACGGTCTCTGCCACTGCTGGGCTCTCGGGCACACCAGCGTCAGGTGTGGGAAACACCCATCTGCCATGTTCCGGGGAGCGCCTGAACCCTCCAGAACCTCTCTATTCCCAGACCCAGCTGCGTGGAACCCTGGGCTCAGAAACTGGTGCCCAGACACCAAGGCACATGGGGCCGGCACGGCCGGGACAAGGCCACCTGGCCACAAGGAGCCAGCTCCAGCCAGGGCAGTGGAGCCACAGACAACGGCACTAAGGTGTTCCCGTCGCTCAGATGCCAGCAGGTCCGCACGTGTGTGCTGAACAGACTATCTGGCTTTCCAGCCTCCAACAAGGCTCTGCCCAGGCCTGTTTCCAGAGCACCATGTTGGCTCAGGAGCAGATATGAGCCCACAGGTGCAGCGCCCAGGGCATCCTGCGAGCAGCCCTGTCTACACCCAGGGCCCTGGCAGCCGCTATTACCTTCCTTGTCTGCTGTCCAGTTCCTGGGCTCCACTCTCCTCAGTCCCCTGTCTGCTGCTGAGGAGCAGGGCCAGGCAGACCGCAGCACAGGCACAGGTATCTCCTTGAGACAGTTCTCCAGACCCTGCAGTGGGGAGCTTCCTGGCGGGCTTCCTGTGAAGATCAAACATTCACAGATGATGGGGGCTGTAGCTCTATCTCTGCAAACCGCAGAAGCCTCCCCTCTTCCGCTGTGTCCAGGGAAGCAGGGTCACAGGAGTGCTGGGCACAGAGCACTGGACGTGTCAGTCCTGGCTCTGCAGCGGCCCTGCTTTGGCTGCTGAAGAAGAAGCCTGTCCTGTCCTGGCCACCCACACAGAAGCCTGGCCTGTGGCTGTCATGAGGGCACTGGCCACAGGTGTGGGTTCTAATCCTCCTCAGCACACCCAGCTGGCACTACTGTGAGGGACGACATCCTGTGTCCCCAGCACAGGGGATCAGGGGATGGCCCCACAGATGGAATGTGCTAAGACTTCCTTCACCACTCACAGAGGGGAACAACACAGGCCCCCTCGCCTCTGGGCCACGGCAGGCCCACATGCATGCAGCTTCAACTAGGAAAGTCACATCCTGTTTCCAGTGACAGCCGTGCCAGTAACAGGAACTAGATGGACTGAAACTCTAGAGCGAGGAGAGCCCTTCCTAATAAAGCGGACAGTGCTGCCGCTCTCCTTCCTGAGCGTTTGCTGATGATCCTGGGCCGAGGCACAGGGGCGGGAGGGCATCCCACAGCACTTCTGAATGTCCACGGGCTGGAAGGGCAGGGTGGAAACCAGAGGACCTCCACGTGCATTTTCTCCACAGCACATTCGCTGAGTTCTGGGGCAACAGAGGGAGCCGGGAGTTGGCTGGAAGCTTCTGAAAGGCAGTGTGAAATATCCTGCAGTTTGGGTTACTTAGTAAACAAAGTCCACCCAGGCAGGACACATGAAGCATGCTACCGAATACCACGCTGCTGTCCCAAAGAAGAAACTGGTGCTGGTGGCCAAGGAATATGAAAAGTATAGAAAGGGGTCAAAGACAAATGCTGATGACAAAGGCAGCCTGGAGGGGGCATGTATAGATGCTGCCCTCTGTGTGAGGAAGAGGAGGGGAATGAACTCACAGCAGTGGCAGCAGGGGCTGGAGCGCCGAAGACTTCATTTTTCCCACATAACCTTTTATAGCTTTTGAACAAAGCTATGTGATCATATTACCTATGAAGTCAGTTGCATTTTGCGGGAAAAGGCCCACACCCAAGGGGCTAACCCCTAGTGGGGCTTGGGAATTCAGGCTGCTGTGGACACTGGCAGGCCCCACAGGCCTGACCAGAGCTGTGGCTGCTGCGAGAGGCCTGTTCAGTAAATATGTTGGCAGTCAGGACACAGGTGGGGACGGAGGGACTGGTGTCGGCAGGACAACACAGACCAAGAGGACTCGGATTAACCGGGTGGGGGAAATAAAAAGGCCAAGAGGAGATGCCGGAGTCCTGCAAGATCCTCCAGTCTGCAGGAGCGACTCGACTGGAGTGCCCGGGGCACGCACAGGTCACCAAGCGCACTCCCAGGCGCTTCTGACACGAACCTCTCTGTGTGTTTTCCTGAGTTGGGGGTCAGTTTGATATTACAGGCAATTCTTTGTGGCTAGGGTAAGGAACGCAATGCAAAAAGGAAATTTTTATTTCTATTTATTTATTTATTTTTGCGATGGCGGTCTCACTCTGTCCCCCACGCTGGATTGCAGTGGTGTGATCAGAGCTCACTGCAGCCTCAAACGCTGGGGCTCAAGTGATCTCCTGCCTCAGCCTCCTGAGTAACTGGACTACAGACTACTGGTGCCACTCCACCCCGATAACTTTTTAAGTCTTCTGTACAGGCTGGGTGCGGTGGCTCATGCCCGTAATCCCAGTCCTTTGGGAGGTTGAGGCAGGCGTATTACCTGAGGTCAGGAGTTTGACACCAGCCTGGCCAACATGGTGAAACTTCTTCTCCACTAAAAATACAAAAATTAGCTGGGAGTGGTGGTGGGCACCTATAATCCCAGCTACTCGGGAGGCTGAGGCAGGAGAATCACTTGAACCTGGGAGGCGGAGCTTGCAGTGAGCTGAGATTGCGCCATTGCACTGCAGCCTAGGCAACAAGAGACTCCGTCTCAAAAAAAAAAAAAAAAAAATTTCTGTATAGACGGTGTCTTATTATGTTGCCCAGGCTGGTCTCAAACTCCTGGCCTCAACTGATCTTCCTGCCTCAGCCTCCCAAATTGCTGGGAGTACAGGCGTGAGCCACTGTGCCCAGCCCAAAAAGATTTTAAAAGGAATCTTAGACATTGTCCTGTCCCTTCTGAGACAAGTCACTAAAACGGAGCCCCCTCCATTTCGGTTGTTGGGTAGGCTCCAAACAACCCACCAAAGATAAGCCCTGCATCTGCTCCTGCCTCAGTATCCCTGGCTCTGCTCCCAGCACTGGCACGGGAGTGTGACCCAGTCAAGCCACAGGGACTGGGCAAGGGGCCTGAAGTCCTCTCCCAGGATGAACCCCAGCCTCGGGCTGGCCCAGCTCACCTTTTCCAGGCTGCTGCCCCTGGCTCCCCACAGGGCTCCCAAAATCCAGGTCCCAGTCAGTGCTGCTGGATGAGGAGAAGCTGGTGGGGGTTCCTCGGGGGGCTGGGGGCCGGGTGCGGCCATCTCTCACACAGCCCTGCAGGCTCAGAGGCAGAACAGGCTCTCTGGTCGCTTCTGTAGGGAACAGCACAGTTGTGGTCACCAGGAGGCTCACTGGAGAGGAGACCCCTGGGCCATGGGGTGCACGGGCACCAGAAGACCCTGCCCCAAAGTATCTCCCACTACAGTTTCCCTGTGGCACAGATTAAACTCCCATAGCGCGTGACCCACAGAAACCCCACAGTGAGTCTCGTGACTGGAGAGAGTTCTGAGAGAAGGAAGTAGGGCAGGAAGATCTGCACTGGCTTTCACCACATGCAGGCAGCTGTCTGGGGGTGAGTATGAAAGGCAGCCTGGGGGAGTGGGCCTGCACCTCAGGAGGCTGGGGAACATAATGACCCGACAGTCCTCAGCATCTGCCTCCACTGCTGTGCCCAGGGACACGCCACCCCGCACCCATGGCCACAATCTACCTTCACTGTGTGATCTGTGGGGCTGCAGTTCAGGCCTCTGAGGACCAGAGTCTCCTGGCTGGGGGTTCTGGGAACAAGAAGTGGCTGGCAGCTGGGAAGGTGATGACCCACTTGGGGGAATGCCCTTCAGACAGGCTTCCAGGGCTTCCAGCGGGGAGCTTGAGGCACTGGCAGCTGGAACAGGAGAGAGCACCCTGTCACCATCTCCCACACATCCCAGCTTTGCCCATCAGACCCCTGGCTGGCTCCACCCGACGTGCTTTCTGCAAGGTTGATGAGTCCTGCACCAGGCTCTGGGACCTGCCAGGCAAGAAACCCTTCTGTGGGGGACTGATCTACTCTTGCCCTCTACCCCGCCCCTGGAAGGCATGAAGACAGGAGGGAAGTGAGGAGGACCACGCGTCAGCAGGGGCAGCTTTCGGGGCCAGGAATCACTGCAAAACAAAGGCCCCGAGGCAGCAGGGGCTTGGGCTGAGGAGGCCGTGGATGAAGGGATTCACTGCTTGGGAAGAAAGGCCAGGGGACGGCTCCCTGCTGAGAGCTGCTTCCCTGGGGTTGGTGGAACCTTGCTAGGGACTGACAAGCCCATGGGGAAAACCACCGGAGCAGCCAACCCCAGGCCTCACCTTGAGCCTCAGGGCCCCAGCTGGGTTGGGGAACCCCTCTGGTGTCTCCAGTGGCTGAGGGACTGAGGGGCTGCCTGCCAGGCTGACAGGATGCGGGTCCTGGGGGGCTCTGGACCCAGCTGTTCTCCATCTTCACAGAGAGCAGGCTGCCAGCTCCAAGACCAGGACGGGGAGGAGGGGTCAGGAGGTATCCAGGCCCTGCGGGAGGAGGCCAGTGGGAAGCCCAAGATTCAGGCCTGGACTCACCCTGAGCATCCCTTGAAGTCTTTATAGGGTTAGGAGGGGCTTCCAGAGCCCGTGTGCCTCCACGGCAGTCACCGGATCAGAACGCTGTCACTTGTCAATCACCAGCAGAGAGACTTGAGTCCCATGCCTCCTCCCCGACCATGGCCCCTTGGGGTGCCCCCAAGGTTTCTACCAGGCATGAAGTTGGCCCTCCCTGGCCAGCACACCTGACTCAACCCAGCTGCTCAGGGCTTTGTTCTGAGAAGCTAACAGCTGAGGTGACATGCACGGAAACGTGAACCCATGTGTGGGCTGGGTGGGTATAATTAGGATTTGGGGTTCCCAGCCCTCACACACGGCAGAAATCCCAAATCTCAGTTATACCAACCTGACCCAAACACACAGGACCCCAAATCACAGTGAGGAGCTGCGTGTGTGCTGGGCTAGAGCTCCATCCTCTATTTCTTGATCTCGCTCCCTCCCCACTTTCCTTTCGGAATGTCCAGCTCCTCCTCTGGGAGCCAGCCTGAGGATTATCAAGTGCTGACCGAGCCCCTCCCACGCAGCTCGCTCCTTTTACACAGCGGGGATCTCCCGCATCTGGCTCCTCTCCCCGACAGGCCACCGTGGGCGCCTGAGTGTTTATGCTGGGGGCCACCTATAGCCCTGCCTGGGGCAGGGTAACAGAGGACGTTGGGGGCCTCCCAGCCCAGTGAGAAGAATTTACCTCCAGAACCCCTTTTCCAGGCCCCTGGATTCTCCTGTAGCCGTGGGTTCCCCACTCCCGAGGGACTGGGATGCCTGTCCTGGGCCTCGGGGAGCTCCTTCAGACAGTTTAGCAGACCCTGGAGGGGACAATCCCCTGAAGCTGCCTCGGTCTTCACTATAGGAAAAAGGAACATGTTTTCACCTGGAGCCCAGTGTCCTCAGCCTTCATGACAAACAACAAACGGGATAAGTTAGAAGGGCGTGGGGCCAACTCTGAAGATGAGGATCCTTCAGGGGCTCATTGAGTCTTCCCGGTGCCTGGGTTCACACACCTGCCATAACTGGACAGGGCAGAGAGGGAAGGCATGGAAGTCGCCCTGCAGGCAGACATGTGGCATCACTCCGAGGACAAATTGAAGGAAGTGGGCTGTCGGGGTCACTGTTCGAGACAGCTCTGTGGGTCCCGAACAAAACTTACATTTGAGGAAAATGGAGCTGTACAGTAAGTACATTACTGCAGCTAAGCTCACTGCGGCCCTGTGAGTGGGAAGAGCCTAGGCTCGAGGCGTCAGGAGCCTCTCAGGGTCTGACTCCACGGCCCGTGCGCTGGCCCCTCCACCATGCCGTCCAGAGCCCAAGCCCACCCCATGCATCACGCCTGGCGCCAATGCAAAGCGACATACGAGCTCTGCAGCTCTTCCCCTCGGGTCCCGGGTCGGGAGGAGGAAGGGACATGAGGAAACCAGGGCAAAGCCTGCTTCCAAGTTTCCTTTTCCCAGCTGACCAAATGCTGTCCTTAAGAGAGCTACCTGGCTCCAGAAAGGTGACAATGGCAACACAGCAGTGGCCGAGCAGGTAACGATCCCTAAGGGAGACAGTTTGGAGCAGGAGGAATCGCTGTTGAAATGCAAACCAAGCTTTAGAGACCTCAGCCTGAGGCCTCAAGACTCACCTGCCCAGGGCGGGCTCCCAGACCCCAGGTCTGCTCTGGTTAGCCTGGATGTGCCCAAGCTGGGGAGAGGCGGCAGGAAGCTTGGGGATGTCTCGGGGTGCTGGGGCCCAGGCACGAGGATTTCCTTCAGACAGTTGATGAGGCCTTGCAAGGGGCTGTTCCCAGGAGAAATTCCTGTAACACACACAAGGTGGGCCGGGGTCAGTGCAGTCCTGATGGGGCACCCGGGAGTGCTTCAGCAGGCACTCAGGTCTCCGGGCAGCTGAGATTCCCGCCTGTGAGAACACAGACAAGGCCTGCCTCGTGCAGCTGCCACCGGGCCCAGGCTGGGGAGCAGCATGACCTCCTTGTGTGAACTAAACACACTTGCCCATCACCACCCCACTGAGGAAAGTCTGCCTCTCACCGGCCTCCGAGGTCCCTCTCTCCTGTTCTCTGTGGCTCTTCCTCCTGCTGGGGCTAAGGGTGGGAGGGCTGGGCCCCCCGCCCGGGGCTCCTGGGCCTTCTTTCCTTGTAGGCCATGGTTTGTCGCCAGTTTCTGTTGCAGGAGAACACAAGAGGGCCTTTCTAGCCCTAGCTCCAGACTCTGGAAAATCACCCCAGATCTGGTCCCCGAAGAGGACAGCCTTCTCCAGCTACCCAAGTCCCTGTTCCAGGAGGGCTGAGGGCTTTCACCATTTCTTTCTGGTTTAACTGTAAACAACAAGATTGTTGGTTCACTGTGAACACCCCTAGGCCCTTCCCCGTGAGCCCAGCCACCAAATTTGGCTCAGCAAGTGATGCCGGCAGTCTCGACATGTAGACCACAATCTCACACTCACTCACGCTTCTCAAACCAGGGCACACAGAAACCCAGAGCAAGTGTGCCTGACACCCCCTGAACACCAGATGAAACCACAGCTAAATGGGGTATGTTTTTTGGGAATGCCAATTTTATTCCATATAAATTTGAATTATTTTTTATAAAAACAGACAAATGCAAAATTTGTAATAAGTTTTAAAAATAAAAGGAGACCCCAGAGAAGTCCTAGGAGCTCGCCTTGCCCTGTTCTGCAGTTGGGGTTGCTGTGATGAGATGGTCTCCAGTGCACACAGGTAGGTGAATGTTGCCGGCCGTGGGCCTGCATGTTAGAAACTGCCAGAGGCTTTCTGTGTTCAAAGTGCTCAGTGATTGGGGCGGGAGGAGAGGCTCCCCAGGGGCTGAGCATCACGCCTCCTCTTTGGTGTTTACACCAGAGGCTCAATATGTGGTCCTGCTCCCTGGGGTACTTTGTCAACAAGAGAACAGAGCAACAAGGGAACTGAGTCCTAGAAAAAAATGAAGAGGGCACAGGGTCCAGGTCTCCTGACGCCATGGTCAGGGCTCTTGAAATGCTGGTTCTCCCTGTCCCTGCTGTGTCAGACTCACTGATGGGGAGAGGACTTCCCTGGACCCCGTCACCAGTTGGGCCACTGGAGCACAAGCTGTCGGTGGGCGTGGCAGCCAGGCGGGGCTGGCCGGCAGGGCCATCTGGAAGACAGCTGAGCAGGCCTCGGAGAGGGCAAGGCTCTCTTGCCACAGCTGCTGTCGGGAAAGAGGGAAAAGATAACAGCTGGTAAGATGCCCCTAACATTGTCACACTGTCACATTCTGGGTCTTCTCCTTCCCATGTGCTGCTAACAATGACCAGGATGTCAGCCAGCTATGCGTTGTCATCACTGGGCTCTGATGGGGCCCCAGTGGGTGGAGGGTGACAAAGCCACACAGAAACTACCATGCGAAAGTCCGAGCTGCCCTCTCGCCAGCTATGGCCACGCGCTCAGAGGGCGGCACAGAGCCTAGCCATGAGGAACAGCGGATGACTCTGCCTCCCCGCCTGTGCCTGGGAGCCCACATGCAGTACAGTGCCGTGGACTTGCGCTTCATCATGGGGAGTGCAGAGGAGGCTGCATGCACTGGCCCCGCTGTCTGACTTACCCTCGGGGCTCACTCTCTCTCCATCCAGGCTGGCTCCCCGGCTCTCGCTCTCGGGGCTGTCCATAGCGCCCTTGACTTCCCCAAACAAGAACTCTGGGATCTCCTTCACCAGCTGCACCAAGGCGGTGAGGTGCAGGCTGTGCCGGGGCTGTCCCCCTGCAGAGAGGCCACAGTGACCCTGCGGCTGCTCAGCACTCACACCTATGCGCATTTTCACACCCAGCATCTCACATAATCCTCCCAGCCACAGGAGAAGCAGCCAGAGGAGACACCATGTCCCATGAGATATAGAGGACTTGGGCTCAGGCCAGGCGCTCTGGCCAAGGGAAAGCCAGGGCATGGGGGCAGGGCCTGGGTAACAGGGCTCTTCTGTTCTGCATTACTCATTAATCTCCCTCCCTCCCAGCAGAATGCCCAAGCGGGCTGCTGCCGCACTTCTCCCACCATCTGGGCCCTCTGCCTTTCCGGCACTCCCTAAATGCCTGGCCTTGCCCAGTCGGCCGGTGGAGCACGTCCACCATCTGAGGTCTTGGGATGTAAGCCTTGTGGCAGGACTTTTGGGAGCTGGGGCAGGTTCTGCAGGGGTGGCTGTGATAAGGCTTCAGGGTGGTGGCAGGTGGGAGGCCTGAGGCAGAAGGTACTCTCCAGGGTGACCCCAGGCTTCCTGAGTGCTTCTCTGCATAATAGGCTTCCAGCCCAGAGGGATGAGAGGTGAAAGTTTGGGAGGTTGCAGTAGGGGAGCCAGGGAGGTGAGCGGCTGGACTGAGCAGGCTGAGGTGACACATTGCCCGGGGCTGACGATCTATGAGTGGGAGGAGACGCCCAAAGTCTGACAGATAACTTACACTGGGGACCTCTGCCACCAGCAGGCTCCTGCCCCTCATCAGCGTGGCTCCCTCCCACGACAGCTCCTCCAGGCTCTGAGGGTGACAGGAAAGCAGAGAGGGGGAGCAGCTCAGCTGTCCCTGGGAAAGAAGAGGGAACTGTGGCCCTGGGAATGGAGTGGCCTCTGCTTTGCACACAGTTGGGTAGCACCCCAGGCCCCTGCACGTCTGTGCACGTTCACATGACCACTTAAACTCAAAGAACCACAGAGTGGCTGGAACCTCAGAGGCTACCGCATACCCCCACCGAATTGTACCTAGAACCCGGTCCTGGGAAATAGAACAGCAGCAGCGTGAATGATCCCCGTGTTCATTGCACAGGTGGAAAGACTAAGGCTGCCAGGTCCCAGGGAGTCCAGTCTCCCTTCCACCGCCCACCAGGCTCCTGCTGCACATGCTGCTGCCTCCTGTCCTTACCCACGGAGACCAGCGTCTCGTAGTTCTCCCGCATCACGTCTCGGTAGAACTCCCTCTGCCCCTCCTCCAGGAGCCGCCACTCCTCCTCCGAGAACCGCACTGCCAAGTCCTTGAAGGTGATGGACACCTGCAGGCACAGTCTCCAGGGGGGTTAGCTGTTCCATCCCAGAGGGGCCAGCCTAGCTGTCCCTGCACTCGGTGACCCCACCTAGGCCTCCAGGTGCACACTCCAGGATAATAGCCAGAGCCGGGGGCAGGGTCTGACATGTAGGAATCCCCTTAGGAGACAGCGCTGGGGGCGAGCTGTGTCTCTGCAGAGACACGCTGAAGTCCTAACCCCCACGCCTATAAGTAGGACCTTATTTAGAAACAGGGTCCCTGTGGATGGAATTACTTAAGATGAGGTCATGATCCTAAGTAGGGGGGTCCCTTAGTCCAGTATGACTTGTGTCCTTATCAGAAGAGACACAAAGACAGACACACAGGAAGAAGAAGGTTGTGTGAAGACAGGCAGAGACTAGAGTAATGCAGCCACAAGCCAAGGAGTGCTCAGAGCCACCAGAAGCCACAGAGCCTTCAGGGAGTGTGGCCCTGCCCACACTGTGATGTAGGGCTTCATGCCTGCAGGGCTGTAAGAGAATACATTTCTGTTGTCCACCTAGTTTGTGTGCTGGGTTTAGAGAGGTGCTCAGAAGAAACCTGGGGTCGCCCTTGGAAGCTTTGGGTCACCAGGCTCCTCTACACTCCATACTCCTATCTCCTATTCTCTGTACTCATCTCCTCCTACCCTGTGGCTTTTTAAAGTAACAGGAACATTTTTGTCTACGTTTCTTTAAAAACGGTCCTTCGGCTGGGCACGGTGGCTCACACCTGTAATCCCAGCTACTTGGGAGGCTAAGACAGGAGAATCACGTGAACCCGGGAGGAGGCTGCAGTGAGCCGAGATCGCACCATTGCACTCCAGTCTGGGCAATACAGCAAGACTCCATCTCAAAAAAAAAAAAAAGGTCCTTCAGTGGACTTTAAAGTGGCCATCAGACACTAGAAAATGACCAGCATCAATAGGCTTGAATTTAAAATTATGGCAAAAATTAACTGTGCAAATTAAGCAAACAGAAGGTAAATCATGGGAAGAGTCATTCCTGTTGAGAAATGAATGTTAAACTATTTATTCCTAAGAATGAATTATTAAAGAAAACGAAAACGCTCCTAATAAAGCAAAGACAATTCACTGCTTGTTTCATCTGCTCAGCACAGCTATTTTAATTAATTAATAAAGACAGGATCTTACTATCTTGCCCAGGCTAGTCTTGAACTCCTGGGCTCAAGTGATCATCCCAAATTGGTCTCCCAAAGTGCTGGGATTACAGGCGTGAGCCACCGCACCCACCCAAGTCAGTGATTCTACAAACCGTCCCAGGCCGGGGGTGATGGCTCACGCCTGTAATCCCAGCACTTTGGGAGGCCCAGGCAGGTGGATCGCCTGAGGTCAGGAGTTCAAGACCAGCCTGGCCAACATGGTGAAACCCTATCTCTAATAAAATACAAAAATTAGCTGGGCATGGTGGTAGGTGTCTGTAATCACAGCTACTTGGGAGGCTGAGGCAGGAGAACTGCTAGAACCTGGGAGGCAGAATTTGCAGTGAGCCAAGGTCACAACAGTGTACTCCAGTGCCTGTTTCAAAAAAAACAACAACAAAAAACCGTCCCTGCTGCTAACTCGCAGCCTTGATGTGCACTCAGTGCCGGGCTCTCTGCCTGTTCTCCCTGAACAAGCTGTTAACTTGTCCCATACAGTCACACCTGCCAGCCAGCGCTCCTCTCTGGCCAGGCTGCATCTACAACCCTGGCAAGGGGCAGCCCCTCAAGTGACTGCCTGCCTGAGGCCCAGAGGCCCAGAGGCCCATGGGCAGTGAGACGCCATAGCCTTTGTCTCCTGCCTCAATGTGCAGACTCTCCCTGAGCCTCTGTGGCTCTGGCCCAGGTATGGTCACTCCCTCTCAGGAACAGTCTCAGACACCCTCCAAAACTTCTCTCAAAGAGTTATTTACATTTCTTCCTAGCATCTTGGAACGGAGAAAATGTAGCCAACATCAGGGTCTATGCAGAAGAGCGCGCAGAGCAGCCCTAGACTGCTGTCCTTAGGAAGGCCTGCTTGCCAGGAGGGCCCCGGGCTGGCTTCCAGGCATTTAGGTGTCAGGAGGCTTCCCACCATTCCCTAAACGATGGAGGTGGCTCAAGGTGCCTAGATTGAACAAACAATGTGGTGTGTGCCACACCCCTGCTTTCTTTCTAGGAGTCTGGAATTTTGGTTCATGCCAGGCAGAGGGCTCCCACATGACATTCTGGTGGCTCAACACAGAGCTGGCAAGACAGGTCTGAGCTCTAAGTAAGAACATGATACCAACTGTGTTGGTTCCACTGGTACCACCACTGACCTGATGTGGAAGTTAAGAGGTTCTGGACCCAGAGACCAGGCAGAGCACGGTGGCTGGGGCTTAGCCTCAGTAGCCAGGCTGCCAGAATTCCAATCCCTGCCTTGTTTCGTATTAGTTAAGAGACCTCAGCCAAACATAACCCATTTGGGCCTAAGCGAACTCATCTATAATACTGGGATCATAACAACCTACCTCATAGAGACATTGTGAAGACAAAACAAATATAGGAATAGTGCCTGAAACAAATGCAGGGACTATTAATATTAAGAGCTATGATTAGTAATACTGCAGCCAGGCCTGTCTGCCTAACGCCCGCTTGCAGGTCTGAGCCCGCCAGCTGAGCTCTTCCACACACTGCTCCTGACCACCGGTGCCTCTCTTGCTCCAGGCTAAATATATCCCAGCTCTTCCAGGAATCTGTAAGAGATGCTTTCCAGGCCTCTCACCATCTCAGCCTCAAGACAAACTGTTTTGTGACAAAATTCTTACAAAATGCGAATAGGAACTGACTGTGGCCAGGGTAAGCACTTCCGCCAGTGGCCTCCCTCTGCCCAGAAAAAGCAAAGGAAGAGTGAGGGTTTTGTGTGTGAGGGAGTGAGCAAGTGTGAGTGTGCAAACACCTGGACCACAACACTCATCTTCGGGAGGAGGAAGGCCACCACTGGCTGGCTCTACCCACACACCACCAGCCTTCCTCCTTGCGCCCCACTTCACCTCCTTCCCCCAACCACTGGAGAAAAGCTTTCTGGCCTGACCCAGGACTGTTGTAACGGGCAGCTTCCTAGCTCACGGCTGCACACCGGTCCTCCTAACACACCCTTCCACAGTGTCACTAGCCCAGCACAAAAACTGCAGCTTCAGTGCCTGCTGGACCTGCCCCTCTCTCACGGTCCTTCCCAGCCTAGACCTGCTCTCCCAGTGGGCTTCAGGCTCCGGCTCCCAGATCAGACCCTGCCCCAGGGCCTCTCAACCTGGAGGCTGTGCTCACATTCCCCTGGGCTTCTGGGAACCCTCCCTGCTCCTCTCCACCTGACTGTGACCTACCACTCCCCAAGGTCACCCCTGGCCACCTTCTCCATGAAGCTACACGGTGTGAGGATATTCCCCTCCCCGAACATCAGATCTGAAAGGTCAGCCCGAACTCCTCACTTTACAGAACCGGAAACTGTGGTATGAGGAGGCCCTAGGATGGGGCCACGGGCATGTCTGAGCGAGGGTGTCCCTGGGCTACTTAACTGTGCATCCAGACCTGAAAAGGACACTTGACTGTCCCTGCCCAACAATATCCAATTTGCCTGGCCTCTCCCTTCTCCCCAAATGCTTGGGGGCACTAATGATACCAAGGGCCTGGCACTGTCTCTGCTCTGCCTAGTCACTCGCTGCCCCCCATCCAGGCTGCCTCAGACTGGCCAAAGCTCAGGAGCCACCACAGTTGCAGAACTGGCTCCAGGTGCCCATCCAGAAGGACAGGCAGCAGTTGCTGGTATCAGTACCAGATACCTGATGCCTCGCTGGTACCAGCACCAGAGTTTCCTGGCATCGTCACAGCCCACACAAAACCTAGCCCAAACGGTGCCCAGGCTGTCACAGCCTGGGGCTCTCCCTCCAGTTCTCCGATCTAAACGCCTTCCCTGGAGGCTTCCCAGGACAAAACTTGGGGTTTGCTCTATCTTCTGTTTCTCCCCATTTCCACGTCCCCAGCCCCCGGGATCCAGGATTCCACCAAGAATAGAAGTATGAGATTTACTCACTCCCTCCGAGGCCTTCATGCCCACTCTACCAGAATAACTTGTAATGAAAGAAGCCACGACAAGGGGGTTTCCCCAGGTGGGGACTGGGCCGTGGGTACCCGGGGGCGGAGAG
>NW_012115154.1:18099143-18101389 GCF_000951035.1 Colobus angolensis palliatus | reverse complement strand
GGGGAAACCCGACCCGGAATGGAAGGGGTCGAGGGTCCTGCCGGGCGTGGGTGGGCCAGAGCAGCTGCCAGGCCCCCGCGCGTCCTCACGTCTTTCGCCCGCGCCCCCGCTTGCCACAGCAATGACCTACCTTCGTGTCGCATTTTGCGTGCCTGTTTGCTGGTCTGGTAACCCCAGTTATTCCTGGCACGTAGTAGACCTCAAATAAACGTGTGATGCGGGAAGGCAGTGCGGCCCACCCTCCTCTGCCTCCCCCTGCGCTGCCCGAGTTCGAAGGGCCTGGTCCGGGCGGACGAGGCGAGAGCGGGGCTCTCCGGGGCTGCGGGCGAGGCGCAGCAAGCCTCGTTTTCCTGTCTGGAGAAGGACCCCGTCATTTTTATAGAAGGCTCCTGGAAGGGGGCCTGCGGGGCTAAGCCTGCTGTGCCAGACAGAAGCTTGGAGGGGAAAGGAAGGCTGTGGTCCCAGGCAGAGGAGACTCTGCTCTGAGTTTGGAAGTCCCGTCCAGACCGTACGGACCAGAGAGCGCTCTGCCTGGCAATATCGGAGGGAAGGAAAGGGAATTCCTCGCCCAGCCGCCCGGGGCTGGCCTTTGCAGCTGCCCCGACCGTGATCACCTCCCAGAACTCGGGTACTATGCCGACAACCCCTCGACCAGGCCTTTGAGGAAAGGCGCGCACCCACCCGGGCAGAGCCCCCTCGGTCATGCCCGAGACACCTTAGACACAGGACCGGTGTGTGCGCAGCCTGCTGAACAAGGATTTGAAGATATCACAAGGCCCCACCTCGCAGAAAGGGGAAACTTAGAAGTCCAACTTCTCATCTCAAGAGCCCCACAGGGTAAGTCCTGTGCCTCAGGGTAAGTCCCCGCCTGGGCTTTAGGCCGGGTCCCACCTCCGTGCCGAGGTGAGGTGGGCTCCTTACAGTAATGTAGTGCTGTTCCCAGCTCCTCTCCACCGCCCACCCTCCGGCCTGGGATCCCTAAACTTTAAAACCCCCTAAACCAGGGGTCCCCAACCTTTTGGGCCAGGGCCCGGTTTTGTGGAAGGGAATTTTTGCATGGACGGGGAGAGGGGTTGTTTGGGGATGAAACTGTTCCCCCTCAGGTCACCAGGCATTAGATTCTCCTAAGGAGCCCGCAACCTGGATCCCGCATTCACAACAGGGTTCCGGCTCCTATGAGAATCCAGCACCTGCTGATCTGACAGGAGGCAGAGCTCAGGGGTAATGCGAGCAAGGAGGAGTGGCTGTAACTACAGATAAAGCTTCCCCTGACTTGCCCGCAGCTCACCTCCTGCTGCACTGCCCAGCTCCTAACAGTCCAGGACTGGTACTGGTCCATAGCCCAGGGGTTGGGGACCCCTGCCTTAAACTTAAACTCTTTTAGAAAGAAATCTCTATCCAAGTAAGATGCACCTTTGTTTTAACATGTGCAGATTCTTGGCACCACTTTGACTCAAACTTCCACTTCCTGGCTAGGCTTCCTGCCCCATTTGTGGGCCATCAGTCACTAAAAGCAGTTCACCAACATGAAATTTGCTGGATGGCCAATTATTTAAATTATGGAGACACTTCCTAGCACCCCCATCCCCCAAATTTTAGTTGCACCTTTGACCCTGTAGACCTGTGTTTACCTCAGCCTGTGTGTGTGCGTTAAAAAATAGTTATGAAGACCTGTCCTGAACCAGGTTTATTGGGTGGCTCTGGAGACAGACAAAGGCAGGAGTGGAGATGAAACACATCTTTAAAAAATCCTTGACTGGGGCCAGGCACGGTGGCTCACACCTGTAATCCTAGCACTTTGGGAGGCCAAGGCTGGCGAATTGTTTGGGCCTGGGAGTTCTAAACCAGCCTAGGCAACATGGCGAAACCCCATCACTACAAAAAATGCAAAAATTAGCCAAGTGCAGAGGTGCACCCCTGTAGTCCCAGCTACTTGGAAGGCTAGGGTGGGATAATTGCTTGAGCCCAGGAGGCGGAGGGGGATTGCAGGGAGCCAAGATTACATCACTGCACTCCGGTCTGGGTGACAGAGCAAGACCCTGTCTCAAAGACAAATAAACAAACAAAAATTCAATAATTCAGATTGGTTGTTTACCAAATTGATATTCGGTGGTTTAGCTTTTACCATATTTGGCTTTTGGCTATCTGGTCATTCTGTGAATTGACTTTTGGTGAACTAGTCAGCACTTTTCCCAAATGAATCTAAAGGCAAATTGTGCTGGCCAGTCCTCCATGTAAAAATGGCT
>NW_012115154.1:18086473-18096123 GCF_000951035.1 Colobus angolensis palliatus | reverse complement strand
GTGTTAGCCAGGATGGTCTTGATCTCCTGACCTCGTGATCCGCCTGTCTCAGCCTCCCAAAGTGCTGGGATTACAGGCTTGAGCCACCGTGCCCGGCTTCTTTTAAGATTTTTAACTACCCTTACTTTATAGGATCTGTCTGGTGACTCTATGGCCTGACTTTATGACTTTATTTTTTTTGCTGGTTCTCACTCATAATAGGCTGATTCCTTGTATATTTATTACTTTGAATTGTGAGGCCATCTTAAGCCAGGCTTTATCAGTAGGAATCCTGTGCAGTCTGGCTTGAGGGTATGTCCTTGTTTGATACTCTAGAATCATTGTTAGCCTGAGTACTTTTTTTTTTTCTTTCTTTTTGAGACGAAGTTTCACTCTTGTTGCCCGGGCTGGAGTACAATGGCACAATCTCGGCTCACTGCAACCTCGGCCTCCAGAATTCAAACGATTCTCCTGCCTCAGCCTGCCGAGTAGCTGGGATTACAGGCGCCCACCACCACACCTGGCTAATTTTTGTATATTTAGTAGAGATGGGATTTCACCATGTTGACCAGGCTGATCTTGAACTTCTGACCTCAGGTGATCCACCCACTTCGGCCTCCCAAAGTGCTGGGATTACAGGTGTGAGCCACCAGGGGATACTCTAGAATCGTCGTTAGCCTGAGTACTTTTTATGTTAACTTTCAGGTTGAGGAATTTCTGAACCATGTCGGTAGTATAAATTCAAAGCCCTAACAAGTGTGAAGATAGATGTATGGTTATGGATTCTCAGGGGCGATGCCCTCTGCCTCCCCAGAAAGAGAAAGATGTGTTCTTATGCTAGTGGATGCTTTTTTCTTTTTTTCCCCTGTGCTTTTACTAATATTATGGCTCTCTAAGAGTTTGACTTGGTATAAGAGAAGGGAGACTCAAGTCTTAGGCCAAATCTCCTGTACCCACATGGCTGTGAAAACTGAAGCACCTTGATTAGCTCACCACAGCCACCGCAGGCATTCCCAGGATCAGCTCATATTTACCTATCAGGGTTTTAGTTCATCCCCCACTGCCACCCCAGAGATATCCTTTACTGTTATGAGAGCTCAGCTCTATATAAGAATATATATTTACTGTAGCTTGTCTTGCATTTCTGGGTGTTTTGAGGTAGGAGGTGTTTTAGATTATCTAGTTGAGAATCTTAATGGTAACAGAACATTTCATTTAAAAATAGTGCCCCTTCTTTTTTTGTTCATCTATCCTTTTCATTGCTTGGATCATTTCTTCATTGGACTATTTTGCTCACCACAGACAGTTCTTACTCATCTCTGTCTTTCCTGTGTCTGGCATTGAGTAGGAATCAGATGACGAAAGAATGAATGATTCCATGGATGAATGGGTGATGAGAACCACTGATCTCATGTCAGTAGGTATTGTGAAGATAGAGCACGGCCAGAGAGCCCAGGCCTCTGTCGGGAAGGTGGACTGGGGCAGTGTTATGTTTGAGCTAGCTTGCAGCAGACAGCCATTTGTTAGCTCACCTTCCCAACTCCATGTTCATCATCTCATATTTGTAGCTTGAAATTTGTCATGGTGGGATTATTTTTCACTCTGTGAAATTGGAAAACACTACAAATCACCCCCTCAGAGCTGGTTGTTAAACATTTACCTGCACTGTTAAACATTTACCTGCACATGATTTGGGGTCATGAAAACGTGTAGAAAAAGTGAAACAAAACCAGGCAAGGTAGAACAAAGCCTTTGGTAAGTAAAATAAAAAGTCCAAGTTGAGGGAATTGATCACTCTGAGACTGTGATGCTCGGTGACAGGGTTTAAAGTTGCTCCTGGCTTTTTCCCAGATTTAGGGAGGCTCAGTATCCTGAGATTTAAGATTGGAGAAGGGTGCTGAATCTTCAACACCAGCTCCAGAGAGTAAAATAAGAAGACAGCAGGGGGCACCTGGATTTGAACCAGGGACCTCTTGATCTGCAGTCAAATGCTCTACCCCTGAGCTATACCCCCTGGCAGAAGTGTAAGCCTAAGCAAGACCTTTTATCTGTGCAGTCATGCCCAACATTCCTATAAAATTTTACCACAGATGCTTATTCCAGCTGGGCCTCCTCAAAGCTGCCAAACCTCCCTAACTATAATTTTATCTCCCTGATGCAAAACAAGTGACAGTTCCCCTTCCTGTAGCAGCTTCCTTGTACTTTCAGGAAGAGGACTGACACTGGCATTTAGAGCTGGAAGGGCTTTCAGAGTCATTCGTCTGTGCCCTTCACAGTGCACATTTGACAACAGAGTTTCAACATTAATGTTCTTCCCAGGCACACACACTCCTTATTGACTCTTTCTGACTTTGAGTTCAGGACCCTGTTACTAAAAGAGACTCTTTTATGTTCTCTTGTCCCTGTCTTCTATTGGCTTAAAAATGGTAAAGACTTCATAGACAGAGTCATATGAATAGATTTATACACACCCAAGACCATGGAGGGGGCTAGAATATGCTCTTAGAAGATCGGAAATGTACTACATGGGAAGCACTTTGTACAAGGAAAAGCTTATGGGGAACTCCAAGATTTGAACTGGTGCACGAACTGGACCCCTGGAGCCAGTCCTCACACTCCATGACCCAGCCCCAGGGATCAGCCAGAGCAGGTGGTGGGCACCAGGGTTTAAACCACGGACCATGGCAAGCTGCTTGTCCTCTGACTATGCTGTAGTTCAGTGACTTCTTATTTTGGAGGGGCATAGGATACGGAGAGCTGAGGCTTAGGGAATGGAACTGGCAGGAGGTGGGGGCATTCCAGAGGGCGGGTGTGTACAGGAGGGACTGGGCTGGAGGAGAGCAGGCCTGGCCAGGCACTAGGAGTGCGGATGCTACCTCTGCAGGTGGCATACAGGGGCAGTACCGCTGAGGGCAGGCTAGGCTCCCTCCCAGGTGTCTGGCTTGGGGATTTGGAAAGTTAGCAGTGCCAATCACTGACGCAGCACTTAGGAGAAATAGGAGGAGGGGGAGGTGGCAAGGGAGGAAGGAGAGAAGGAGAGGGAGGAGGGGAAGAGAGAAGTAGGGGAGAGGGAGAGAATAGGGAAGAGGAAGAAGGGGGAGAAAGAGAAGTAGGGAGGGGAAGGAGAGGGGAGGAAAGGAATAAGAGGAAAGGGAGAAGACAGAGGAGGGAGGAGGAGGAGGAATTTGAGTGTGGACTTCCTGAGTGTGAGTTTTCTGCAAGAACCATGGAATGAGAAGAAGAAAGTTTTGTTTTACATGGGCAGAGGAAAGAGTGGCCAGCCAGGCAGGAGGAGGAGGGGGAAGGAGCAGTGTCCTGAAAGCAAAGGGAGGAGAAGAGAGTTCTAAGAAGAGGGAGGAAGGGGACAATAATAATTTAAAAAACATAATAGGCCAGGCACAGTGGCTCATGCCTGTAATCCCAGCACTTTGGGAGGCCAAGGTGGGTAGGTCACCTGAGATCAGGAGTTCAAGACCAACCTGGCCAACATGGTGAAACCCCGTCACTACTAAAAATACAAAAATTAGCTGGGCATGGTGGCGCATGCCTGTAATCCCAGCTACTCGGCAGGCTGAGGCAGGAGAATCACTTAAACCCAGGAGGTGGAGGTTGCAGTGAGCCGAGACCACGCCACTGCACTCCAGCCTGGGTGACAGATTGAGACTCTTTATCAAAAAAAAAAAAAAAAGACTACTAATAACACCTCTTACACAATGCATATTCTGTGCCAGGCATTGGTCTAAGTGTTTATATATATTTATTGGCAACTGAGTAGTATCATTGGAAGGCAGTTTTGGTAGAAGATAGCAGGCGGGCAGGGAAGACAGCTGGCCTGGAGTTGAGGAATGAATGGAATTGACAGAGTTGTGAAGACAGAGCTGGGTGAGCAGACTTTTCTTCCAGGGGCTGGATAGTAAGTGTTTCGGCTCGGTGGCCCAGATGGTCTCTGTCGCAACTGCTCAGCTCTGCTGTTGTTTGAGAACAGCTATAGATAATAAGTAAATGAATGAGTGTGGCTATGTTTCAGTAAAACTTTATTTACAAAAACAGGAAGCAGGCAGGATTTGGCTGTGGGCTATCTTTTCCTGACCTCTGAAATAGAGCACACTTTGATGAAGAAATGTCTGGGCTAGGTGCAGTGGCTTAAGCCTGTCATCCCATCACTTTGGAGGGCCAAGGCAGGATTGCTTGAGGCCAGGAGTTTGAGACCAGGCTAAGCAATGTAGCAAGACCCCACCTCTACAAAAATAAAGGTGAAAAATTTAGCCAGGCATGGTGGTATGCACCTGTAGTCCTAGCTACTTGGGAGGCTGAGGCAGGAGGATCGCTTGAGCCTAGGAGTTCGAGGCTATAGTGAGCTGTGATTGCACTACTGCACTCCAGCCTGGGTAACGGAGCGAGACCCTGTCTCTAAACAAAATTAAAAGTTAAAATAAATAAATCAAAACAGTGCCTGGGAAAGGAAAGAGAAAAAGGGACACAGGTTAAAAAAAAAGTATGTGTCTATTTGAGAAAAAGGGGAAAAATCACAAAGAGTTAAATCCCAGTAGAGGGCTGAGCAGGGCAAGGTCCCAGAGCCCTTGCTAGGGGTGCAGTGGTCAGGACCAGAAGATTACTTGGGGCTCTGTCTTCATCCAAACTCATGCAGGCCAGCAGGAGATGAGGTGGTGATGTCGCCTCACTGTGCCAGCCCCAGACTCTTAGCATCACAGTAGACAAAGTCAAGTTTATTCACCCCTGCATTGAGGGAGAGTGTGTACCAAGGAACCCTGGGGGGCTTCATCAAACAAAGAAACAGGTAGGCTTTGGGGCAAGGCTGGAGACTTGGGGAAATTTCAGTGAAGCGGACTCTAAGCAAAACAAGGCTGTGGCTGTGGAGATGGGCCTTGGGTGTGGGCTGCACCGTGGGCCTGGGCTTCTGTTTCCCAGATACTACACCTTGAAATAGGCATGAGATGCTGTGTCCAGAAGCCTCTCATCTGAAGTTTTGTACATGGGTCAGAAGTTGAGGCTGTTTCTCTGCCTCAAAGCAACTTGTGTCCTCCAGGCAAAAGAGTACTATTTCAACTCTAGAGGTTGGAAAAGGAAAGGAAACACATTCTCCCCTGGAGCCTTTGGAGGGAGTATGTCCCCACTGACACATTGATTTCAGACCACTGAAATTGATTTTGGATTCCAGGTCTCCAGAACTGTATGAGAATAAATTTGAGTTGTTTTAATCTGAACAATTTTTAAGTGGGCTGTTTCATTCTTCCTGATAATATTTCAAAGTTTCTGACAGTCTATGATTTTAGAGAACAAGATTTCTCAGCAATTAAGAAAATAGTAATCTAAAGGAGACTGTCGTGACGTTTTAGAGCTGCGGTGTGTCCAGGAGAGATGGTCTTTCCTGTTGACTTTATAGCTGTCTTTAATCCCACCCAGTGTTATTTGAGCATATTTTTATTCTCTCTCTTAGCTCAGTTTTACTTTCTCAGCCACCTTTTGTGAATAGAAATAGCAAGTAAACAAGGTGGATGTGACTTTGAACCAGGGACCTCTGGATCTGCAGCCAAATGCTGCCCGAAGATACAACCCCTTGCATATTAACATACTTAATTGGCACCTTTTAGCTCTTGGCACCACATCTAAGACTCCGCTGCTGCTTCCGCATGTCCCAGCAGAGGGCAGGCCTTCCATGTAGGGATGTTCAAGTCCTACCCCCAGTACCTGTGAGTGTGACCTAGTTAGAATGAGGGTCTTTGCAGATGTGATCAAGTTGAGTCACACTGGATTAGGGCCCTAATATGACTAACATCCTTATAAGAAGAGAAGCAGCTGGGTGTGGTGGCTCCTGCCTGTAATCCCAGTGGGAGGCCGAGGCAGGCAGATCACCTGAGGTCAGGAATTCAAGACCAGCCTGACCAACATGGTGAAACGCTGTCTTTAGTAAAAATACAAAAATTAACCAGGTGTGGTGGTGCGTGCTTATAATCCCAGCTACTGGGGGGCTGAGGCAGGAGAATCGCTTGAACCTGGGAGGCAGAGGTTGCAGTGAGCCGAGACCATGCCACTGCACCACTCCAGCCTGGGCGACAGATCAAGACTCTGTCTCAAAAACAAAAACAAAAACAAACCAACAACAACAAAAAAAAGTCAAAGTCATCCATGTTTCTCTAGAACTGACCTGGAAAGGGATCCTCTACTGCGGGGACACAGGTGTGCAGTCAGTGTCAGGGGAAGTATTATTATGGGGCAGGGGACTCTCTAGCAATGCCACCAGCCCCCAGCCCTCTACCCTTCTCCAGCCCCCTCCTCCTCATCTCTCACTCTCACAGGAAGCAGTGCTTGACCTTGCCTTCTATGTCAGAAAAAGTAAGGAGCCACTTGGCCCGACCTCCTTCATTTCTTTAACTAACATTTTAGTGTATGTCATGCTCCAGACACGTGCTAGATGCTGGGATACAGCAATGACCAGATTAAACTGGTTTTGGCCTCTGCTCCCTCAACGCCTCACACCATCAAAAGACTCCCTGTCTTTCGCCATCCACACTCCATCTTCCCTCCCCTCTACTGTTCTTTCTTTCTTAAAGGTCGCCCCTCTCTCATGCTGTTGCTTCTATGCACGCCAGCTCCTGACTTTAGCTCCTGGTTCAGCAAACCTCCTCCTAGCTCTCTCTCCTCTATCTTCAATGCCTCTTTCTCCATAGAAATGTGCTAAGGCAGATTCATCTCATGCAAGGAATGAACTGTGCTGCAAGTAACAAAATTAACCTGAGGGTAGGGGAACCCAAAAGGGAGAATTTATTGTCACAACCAGTAATATCTCACAGAAAGTTCGCGCAGAAATGCAGCCTCCATTTCTCTGACTGTAGAAAAGAGACATGGTTGGCAGGGGCCAAGAGTGGATGCTGCTGTATTCCAGGAATAGCAAAAGTTATTATAAATCAGTTTTCCCCAAGAAGATGATAAATCAGGTGTGAAGTTAATGATAGAGATCAAGTTGAGACAGAAAGACAGAGCAAACTGGTGGTGGTTGCATTTCAGATCAACAGTGCAGCTGATCTCTTATGATCTGTGGGTGCAGTAACAAATACTTTGCTTAATTCTGGATGAAATTATTGATGAGCAGAGTCTGAACCAGATGCAAGGAAAGTGCTTCTGAACTCTTTGTTCTGCTCATCACTGACAACCTCTGCTCTGGAGAAGATACTTTCCATGTGATTCATGCTTATCTGATGAGGTACGTTGATGTTAGAAAAAGTGTGTGGGTATCAGTTTCACCAGGCCCAGCTGGGTGCAGTCACCAAGGGCAGTGCCACACAGGAGAGCCTGCCCTAAATGTTAATCCACCCACTGTTTCATTTGCAGAGAAAATATGTTTCTTGATCACTGTGGAAGGAAATAGTGAAAACTGGCACTGACAAAATGGCAGCCTAGGCTGTCATTGTTGGACCTAGGCATCCCTGCCGTCTCTAAACATATGTTGTTTTCGCCTCCTGGCCAAAGCAACAGGGAAAGAGTACAGGATTCTGCTTTTTGATGTGTGCTGGCCACTAATGATGGCCCGTCTGGAGCAGCTGCTGCAAAGACACCAACTGCAGCGGGGTAGGCGCAGCCCAGGCGTGCACTCTGCAGAGCCTGTGTGTGTGTGTCAGCGGGGGTAGGAACAGGTGGGAGCCCTGCCTCCTACTGAGTTGACGGGGTGGGAGCCCCACCCTCCCAGGTACAGGGGCAGGCACGCGGCCAGGGCTCTGGACCTAGGCATCCCTGCGGTCTTAGGGGCCCAGGAAACCCCATGTTCCCTCAGGCTTGAAAGTGCCTGCCTCCATTCCCAGGCCTCTCCCTGCTCCCAGTGCCTGCTGCTACAGTGCAGAGCAAAGCTGTGGCTGAGCCTGGGCACTGTCATGACCCAGCTGGGTGTGTGTGCGTGTACTTGGGGTGGAGCTGACATGCCAGCTCCTTGCCGCCTCAGCCCCCTCCAGACTTTGGGCACTGAGAAGCACAGCACGGAGACTGGGGGTGGCTCAGTGTGGGCCTGTCAGGTGCCCTTGGCATGAACAGCCTGGGTGCCACGGATGGCATGTCTGTGGCAGGAGGCAGACAGGCTTTTGGGTAGAAAGGGGCAGGTCCTTGCCCACCATCAAGTCAGGGATGGCCTGAAGCCTGGGGGCCAGGCTGTCAGTTCTGAGTGCAGCCCTTGGCAGAGAGTCAGAACTTATGGTGCTTTCTTGGGCCACCCATGGCCACCCATGGACCAGTCACTTTTTCCTCCCTTCTGAGCCCATGAAAACCCTGGACTCAGCCAGACTTGGACAGATGGCCAGACTACCCACTACAGGAAGGAGCTATGCACTTCGGGTCTTCATTGAGCTGTTCTCTCGCTCAAGGAAACTCCTTTCTACCTTGCTCACCCTCCAGTTGTCCATGTACCTCAGTCATCCTGGACGTGGGACAAGAACTGGGGACCCACTGAATGGCAAGACTGAAAGAGCTGTGACGCAAACAGGACTGAAACAGACACAAACAGGCAGACACAAGCAGGGCTGAAACATGCCTTCCGGCTCGCCAGTTTGCAGGCAACAGGAGAGAAGAGCGGTGGCCCTTAAGGGAGCTCAGCTGTAACACCCTTTTTGGGGCTCTCTGGCTTATGGCATCTCCAAGCTTTTGGGTGCCATGTGCTGGTGCCTGGAGCTGCCCACTGCCACAGCAGCTGGCATGCCTGGCTGTGCACAGTGGCCAGACTCCACACTCACTTGCTCACCTACCCCTGGCCACTCCGCACCTGGATCGCCTTTGGAGGCATGGGATCCAGGGCAGTAGTATGGGCTGAGTGCAGCCTGCTGGGCCAAGTGGCCCGAGCCACGGGCCACAGAGGTTTCTGGTTGGGGAACTGGCATGGAAAAAAATCCTGTGTCACTAAGAGTGCTTCCACGAGTGTTTGAAATGAGAGAGGAGATGAACATATTTCTTCAAAATGCTGATAAGGACCATTTCTGTGACATGGAGAGGCATGGCTCAAGAGGAATATCTCAGGCATACATGTATTTTGAATACCCAGAATTTATCACACCAGGGCTTCAGTACCATACTTTGTTGTTGTTTGATTAAGAAGACCTGTCTGTGGTGCATACAGTTTGAGAGTTGAGTATCTAGCTTATTCTCTATGCTTGATGATTTTCTTCATCCATGGTATAGAAAGGAACCAATGGTGTATTATTTGGCATATTTTGAGACTACATTTGAATGCTACAATTGAGTCTAAAGAAATACCTCCCAGAGTTAAAGAGTGGACTAGAAATTCATTCACTAGTGTCTCCCATGTTGGAATATTCACCTCTCTAGACTTAAGGACTTGTCAATGTATTATCTGAGTGAATGCTGAGAGCAGTCTTTAGTAAGAAATTTAATTTCTGGATTCCTTTAATAGGAATATTCATAACTATCTGCCAGAGTCCCCAAACATTTGCTGCCATTCCTTCTGACCTTTAAGTTATGATTCCTTGGCTCAAGCCTGTAATCCCAGCACTTTGGGAGGCCGAGACGGGCGGATCACAAGGTCAGGAGATAGAGACCATCCTGGCTAACACGGTGAAACCCCGTCTCTACTAAAGAAACATACAAAAAACTAGCTGGGCGCGGTGGCGGGCGCCTGTAGTCCCAGGTACTTGGGAGGCTGAGGCAGGAGAATG
>NW_012115154.1:18079225-18085328 GCF_000951035.1 Colobus angolensis palliatus | reverse complement strand
TGTTGGCCAGGTTGGTCTTGAACTCCTGACCTCAAGTGACCCACCCACCTCAGCCTCCCAAAGTGCTAGGATTACAGGCGTGAGCCACCACACCCAACCCCAACCTGAAACTTACGAGAGTGAAAGGGAATGTTATTCACATTTGTGCTGGGACAACAAGCATAAACTGGGACTGTCCCAAGTAAAGAAGGACATACATTCACCCTTTTCCAATACCAAGTTCCCACCAAAGCACGGGGCACATTTTCTGTTCCATTTGTTTGTCTGTCTGTTGCTATGCTTCACCAGTTTAAATCCCTTTATAAGTCACATCATCTGCTAGAACAAGTCTCTAACTTCTTGTTTTCATGTCTGAAATTGTCATGGCAAGTCTTAAACGCTGTTCTTTATTTTATATTGTTTTTTCAAGTTCTACTAAAATCCTTTTTAACTTTTACTTTGATTACATCAAACAAAATAATAAAATTGGAGAGGACTGGCATCTTTATAATATTGAGTTCCTCTTCTGTGAATATGGTATCATCTCCATTAATTCAGGTTTCCTTTATATCCTTCAGTAATATTTTATCATTTTGTCTGTAAAGAGCTTACACATATATTACTTTATTTTTAGTTACCTTGTAGTTTTTGGTTTTGTTGTAAGTAGGAGTTTTACTGTAATTCATTATCTAGTTGATTACTGCAGGTTTGTGAGGAATGATATTCATTGTTGTAGATCAATTTTGCACTCAGTAATCTTGCTGAACGATGTCCTAATAATTTGTTTACACTTTAAGTGTTGGCAATCATAATATCTGAAAAAAGAGCAATTGTTCTCTTCAGTCCTTATTCTTTTAATGTATCTTCTTATTGTAGAGGTTAGGATGTCTAATATGATGTTGAATAGTAAGAGTGATGGTGGGCGTCCTTGTTTTTGAATTTAACAGGATAGCTTCTCATGTATTATGTTTGCTATTGGTTCATGGTGAATTCTGCTTATCAGGTGAAGGAAATTTATTGCTATTCTTAATTTGCTATGATCTTTTTTTAAAAAATAAAATATGAGCCGTGCGCGGTGGCTCAAGCCTGTAATCCCAGCACTTTGGGAGGCTGAGACAGGCGGATCACAAGGTCAGCAGATCGAGACCATCCTGGCTAACACGGTGAAACCCTAACTCTACTAAAAATACAAAAAACTAGCCGGGCGAGGTGGCGGGCGTCTGTAGTCCCAGCTACTCGGGAGGCTGAGGCAGGAGAATGGTGTAATTCCGGGAGGCGGAGCTTGCAGTGAGCTGAGATCCGGCCACTGCACTCCAGCCCGGGGGACAGAGCAAGACTCCGTCTCAAATAAATAAATAAATAAATAAATAAAATATGAATATATATTGAATGTTATCAAATCCTCATCTATTGAGATCATATAATTATTCTCCTGTAATATATTAATGTGATGGATTACATTAACCAATTTCCTACTGAAGAAACATCCTTGTATTCCTAGAATAAACCCTCCCTGATAATAAATTATTTCTAAAAAACATTGTTAGGTTTAATTTACTAATATTTATTAAGGAATTTTACATTTAATTTTGTAAGTGGAGCTTATCTGTATCTATATCTGTATGTTCTTGCACAATCTTTGTCTGACTTTGGAGATGATGTTATACTAGCCTTATAAAATAGATTGGGTAGTTCTTTTCCTACCATCTGGGAGAGACAGGAATGATCTGTTTCTTGAAAGTGTGAAAAAAAGCTCTCTGAAAAAGGACTTTGAAGGAAACAGATTTTATTCCGGGAACATTTTGCAAACCAGGGAGGCATACCCTCTGATGTAAAATGAAGATGCCTTCCAGAGACCAAAAGGAAGGCTGGGTTTTACACAAAAGTTTCTGCCCAGGTTCTCTGTAAGGTCCGTTTATGCAAATGAAAGCTTGAAACTTGCGTAGTTCTGATTGAGGCAGCTGAGTTTTGATTGGTCAATACACCACGACGCCCAGCTAATTTTTTGTATTTTTTGTAGATACAGGATCCTGTTGTCGCCCAGCTGACTACTGATTGGTTGATACAGAGGAATTCTGGTCGGTCAATAGAGCTGAGCTTTGATTGGTTGATACGCCTCAGCCCTGAGTGGCTGAGGCACATGAGCTCTGAAAGTCCCAAAGATAAAAAGATGTGGGCTTTTGGGAGAAAAGCCACAAAGATAAAAAGATGTGGGCTTTGGGAGAAAAGCTAAGGGTTTTGCATGACCCCCTAGTCGGCAAATGGTGGCTTGGCTCCGTGTTAAATTTAGTTCCAGTTAGCCACTCAGGATCCATCTTGAAGTCTGGCTGTTTCAGGTTCACATTTGATGTTTTTGTTTTTGTTTTGTTTCTTGTTGAGACAGGTCTCACTGTCACCCATACTGAAGTGCAGTGGTGTGATCATGGCTCCCTGTAACCTCCACTTCTCAGGGCTCAAGCTATCCTCCTGCCTCAGCCTCCAGAGTAGCTGGGACCATAGTGTGCACCAGCATGCCTGGCTAAGTTTTTATAGTTTTAGTAAATACAGGGTCCTGTTATGTTGCCCAGACTGGTCTTGAACTCCTGGACTCAAGCCATCCACCTCCATCAGTCTCCTGAAGTTCAGGGATTACAGGTGTGAGCCACTGCACCCAGCCCAGGTTCACATTTGTTCACAAAAGTTTTGTAGAAATCGTCTGTAAAGCCATCTTTGTTTTGTCCATTTTTAAATGAAATTTTTGACCATTTATTAAATTATTTAAAAGATATAAATTTCATCTGAGTACATAAGATGAAATTATGTAATAATTTTATAGTTATACATATTTAATTGTTGTTATAAACTTGTTTATGGTAGCTCATGGTTTTTTGCATTTCTCCATTATCTGTATTTGTATCCCTTTTCCTTTCTTCTTTTTTTTTTGAGACGGAGTCTTGCTCTGTCACCAGGCTGGAGTGCAGTGGCGCAATGTCAGCTCACTGCAACCTCCGCCTCCTGGGTTCAAGCGTTTCTCCTCCCTCAGCCTCTGGAGTAGCTGGGATTACGGGCACGTACCACCATGCCCAGCTACTTTTTTTATTTTTAGTATAGATGAGGTTTCACCATGTTGGCCAGGATGGTCTGGATCTCTTGACCTTGTGATCCACCCGCCTCAGCCTCCTAAAGTGCTGGGATTACAGGCATGAGTCACCACGCTTGGCCTCTTCCTGCTTTTCATTTGTATGTTCTGTCTTTTTCTTGATCAGTTTAGCCAGAGCTTTGTCTAATTTATGATGTGTTTCAATAACTAACTCTTGGATTTGTTTTTCTCTGTTGTTTTCTTGATTTGTATCTTTTTTTCTCCTTGTATCTTTTAAATTTCCTTTCTAGTATTTTTAGGCTTTATTGTTATTTTTCTATAATCTTATGTTGAACGATCAGCTCATGAATATTCTTTCATCTTCAAACATATCTATTTGAATGCTGCATTAAAGAAATCTTTCATATACAGTGTTTTGTTATGTTTACATTGTCATTTTTTGGTAGTGTGTTTCTGAACATATGTGGCGTTTTTGTATTATTAGAGTTTCCTGATGTTTCTGCATTGTGGTCATACAATAGTGATTCCTTAGATGTTTTATTTATTTATTTATTTGAGATAGGTTATTACTCTGCTGCCCAGGCAGGAGTGCAGTGGTGCAATCAAGGCTTACTGTAGCCTGTAACTCCTAGGCTTGAGTGATCCTCCCTCCTCAGCCTCCCAAGTAGCTGGGACTACAGGTACGTGCCACCAAGCCCAGCTAGTTTTTGTGTTTTTGTTGTAGGTCTTGCCATGTTGCCCAGGCTGGTCTCAAACTCCGGGGGTTGAGTGATCCTCCTGCTGTGGCCTCCCAAAGTGCTGGGATTGATTACAGGGTTGCACTACTGTGCCTGGCAGAAATTTTTAAAGACTTATTTTCTATCTTAGTGTTTACTCAGTTTTTGTAAACATTCTGTGAGGGCTTTAACAGTATATTTGCTGTATTTGTTGATTGTGGGTCTCTCTCTCTCTCTCTCATCTTTCTTGTCCTCTAGAGAGGGCAAGAGAGATTTTAACATATTTATACATATATATTCTTGGTAATTTCATTATTTATTTTTTAAAATATCCTTTAGCCTTACTCATATTTTCACCTATTTGATCTGTTTCTGACAGAGTCGTATAGAAATCTCTGATTGGGGATTTATAATGTTTTTGAGTAATTTTGTCAATTTTTGCTTTAGATAGTTCAAGACTTGGCATGATTGTTATACCTTGAAGGATTTTTTTCTTTTATTATAATGCAAAATCTTTGTTTCCATTAATGATTTTTTTGCTATAAATTTTTATTTCTGATATAAATATTCTGATATCTTTTCTTGGTCAGTCATTTTCAGTTACTTTATTTTTAACCTTTATTTTTATGTTTTGAGAAAATCTCTTATGAATGGCTAGCTGTGGATATTTTTGAGTTTAATTCATCAATTTTTTTGTGATTACTAATAGATTTAAACTTATTCCTATCATTTTGCCTTTTTCATTTTCTTCTTTTCTTTTTTCCTTCTTCTACCTTCTATACCTTCTCCTTCATCCTTCTTACTATTTTGTTTTGGATTACTTAAAAAAAAATCTACTCCCATCCCTACAGGTTTGTAAGTTATGTATTTTTATTTTATTTTATTTTTTAGTGGTTACCCAGTACTTTTTAATGTGTATACTTAATTTTTCTTTCTTTTTTCCTTTCTTTTTTTTTCTTTTCTTTTTTTTTTTTTTTTTTGAGAGTGAGTTTCGCTCTTGTTGCCCAGGCTAGAGTGCAATGAGCCCATCTCAGCTCACTGCAACCTCCGTCTCCCGGGTTCAAGCGATTCTCCTACTTCAGCCTCCCTAGTAGCTGGCATTACAGGCATGCACCACCACACCCGGCTAATTTTGTATTTTTAGTAGAGATGGGGTTTCTCCATGTTGGTCAAGCTGGTTTAGAACTCCTGACCTCAGGTGATCCACCCACCTCAGCCTCCCAAAGTGCTGGGATTACAGGCGTGAGCCACTGCGCCTGGCCCAATTTTTCTAATAATATATTTTCTCACTTGTAAACTAAGATAGGGAATTTGGAGTATTTTAACTTCCCTCAGAACTCTCATATTTGTTGTATTATTACCTGGCATATTACACCCTTTCTCCACCACATGTTTTTAAACCCGAGAAACTGTAGTTATTTATCATTTTTATATATAACATTTATGTTTAAATTTATCTACGTAATTATCTCTTTCTTTGTTTACTGTTTATTCATCTGTTTATTCAACAAGTATTTTTGATTGGTGAGTAAGCACCAGGAACATAGAACAAGACAGATGAAGTGTATGCCTTCATGGGGCTTCTATCCTAGGGAGGGAGAGGATCATTAACAAAAATCGATATTACTCTAATGCAGACCTAATAAGGACTGTTAGGAAAACTGAGCAAGGGAGTAACAAGTGATAGGGGGATGGGCGCGGTGGCTCACGCCTGTAATGCCAGCGCCGGAGCTGGTGGGGGCTGTGACAGCGGCTCCGACGCCTACAGGTGGCTCCCCGGGGTGCGGGGGCGAGGGCGGGCTGGGGCCGCGTGGGGCTGTCGCAGAGCTGAGTGGCCCTGCCTGGGGCCCGGCTCATGGAGAAGGCGCCTGTGCCTCGGTGGGTGGCGACGGGAGCGCTCAGGGTTGCGCGCGGCTGGAGATGCCTGCGGGCTTCGCAAGGAAGGGCCTAGTGACCCAAGGGCGCCTTCCGCCGGGGACAGGGGAAGCTGCGGCGGCGCGGGGCGTCCCCGGCTTCCCCTTGGCTCTCCCTGGCTGCTCCTTCAGGGAGTCTCCGCTCTAATACAGGCGCCTAAGTGGTGTGCATCTGAAACGGCTTTATTTCGCCCGCGCGTTTGGTTGTCGGTTTACCTGGGTTCAGGATTCTAGGTCGGAGGTTATTTTTCTTCCTCAAAAAGCTTTTCCTAACAGTACAGTGTGAGTAACACAACTTTATTATTCAACTTTTCAGCTCATCAAAGCATCATGACATTATTTTATTTTGAAATGACATGGTTCGAGGGCCCTGACAGCCAAAGGGTATGTCTACCACGCCGTAAACTTTTTTTTTT
>NW_012115154.1:18001021-18078715 GCF_000951035.1 Colobus angolensis palliatus | reverse complement strand
ATGGTCTCGATCTCCTGACCTCGTGATCCGCCTGTCTCGGCCTCCCAAAGTGCTGGGATTACAGGCTTGAGCCACCGCGCCCGGCCATTTTTTGTATTTTTAGTAGAGACAGGGGTTCACCATGTTGGCCAGGCTGGTCTTGAACTCCTGACCTCAGGTGATCCACCCGCCTCCGCTTTCCCAAATGCTGGGATTACAGGCGTGTGAGCCACCACGCCCAGCCGAAATTACATAATTTAAAAACGAGAAAACTGTACATTTTGAACAAATCCTTCTCGAGGAGGGAAATGTTACAAGTAAAGGAAGTAAAAAGAAAATAATAAAAATACAATTAAAATGAAAAATAAAAACAAAACAAATTCTTAGTAATTGTGACCATCCTGGATTTAATCTGAGAATATTAATTTTTTAAAGCTATGTATAACAGTACATGTTAGATTTGAGGTCGTGGAATTTAAGTTATGGTTAGAGTTTTTTTATAAAACTTTTTTCCTACTAAAATACGGTAATGTTGTATCTATTTTATTTTGTTTATGTGAAGATTTTACTGAACTATACAACTTTTAAAAATAAGAATATTTTCCTAATTAAAAAAAAGCGATTTTTAAAA
Organism: Colobus angolensis palliatus; assembly: GCF_000951035.1. NCBI lineage: Eukaryota > Metazoa > Chordata > Mammalia > Primates > Cercopithecidae > Colobus > Colobus angolensis. The sequence goes on along the minus strand of NW_012115154.1, from coordinate 18,078,105 downwards.
AGGTATAAACTCACAGGACAAAAAGCAGATGGGCGAGCGATAACTGATTTCACACAGATGGAAGAAAAGGCAGCGACGACTGCAAAAGCCTGCGGAGGAATCATCCCACCAGGAGAAAACAGCCGCAGGGGAAATGAGGGCAGAAGGCGTGGGTGTGAGGGATGCAGCCAGCAGATCCTCCGGGCTCAGTGGGAGTGAACGAGGATTGCTGTGCGGTATAGGACACCCGAGCATTGCAACATGGTGAAATAATGCCAGCTGGAAACCATGTGGGCCATGGGGGTATAGCTCAGGGGTAGAGCATTTGACTGCAGATCAAGAGGTCCCCGGTTCAAATCCGGGTGCCCCCTGCTGATTTTCTTTCTGCTTCAGGATACCCTATGAACTCGACCATTCTGAGTCCACTCAAGTAACCATCATCCCACATATTAGGTGAGTTTTTAGGTGTTTAAATTAGCCATATTAGGTGACTAATTTCATCCAAGTGGCTTGTAGACTGGGAGGGGAAGAGGAAGGAAAAGGAGCGAAGGAGGCTCAAAGGTAATCTGGCTCAGGAAATGGCTATGGGAGGCTTTCATCATGACCCAGGGTGGCCATTTGTGTTTTGGGAGCTCTCGTTTACTGTTTGTCTTTCCAAGGGAGAAACAGGCAGGAAGTCGGGGGAGCAGGTTGAATGAAGCCTGACGGCACCAGAACCGCCTGGGCGCTGCTCCTGCGCAGAGTACCTGAACCTCAGCGCGAGGCTCCGATGTATAGGTCTGAGGAGAGCACTGGATATTTCGTTTTAAAAGCAACCTGTACCTCCACTCTTCCTCCTGCCTCCTCCCACCCAGCACACACTAGATGATTCTCACAGGGACATTTGGGGGAAAACTATACTGGATGGTTCTAAAGGACATTTCACCCAAACTGGCCTGACTATCAAAGCTGATGTCCTCTGCAGGGGATTGAGAGCCACAGGTGCAGACAGCTGCCAGGTGGGCAGAGGAGGGAGAGGATAGGAAGGAAACTGGTAGGAAAGGTGTCTGTCTGCCATGGAGACCTCCTAGGTTTCATGGAAGACCACGAAAATGTCGGTGACTTACTGTGTGAGAGCTCTGGATATCACTACTGGGTGAAAAGGCGGTTGTTAGAGAACAATGGCTCATAGATCAATCATTTGAACACAGATCACATGGTCTTTGATTCATAATTCAGGTAGCCCCAACCTGCTGTCATTTTTTTAAATTAAGATTTTATTTTTCAGAGCAGTTTTAGGTTTACAGAAAAAGGTGCAGAAAGTACAGAAAGCATAAAGTACAGACAGTTCCCTCCCACCCATTTCCCCTTCATTAACATCTTGGATTAGTGTGGTACATTTGTTAAAATTAAGGAACGAATATTGATACATTATCATTACCTGACATCTATAGTTCACATCAGGGTTCACTCTTTGCACTGCACAGTTTTATGGGTTTTGACACATGCATAATGTCTTGTATCCACTATTACAGTATCATACAGAAGTGCTTCCCTGTCCTGAAACCCCCCCACCCCAATGCCTTGCCTGTTCATCCCTCCCTCCCCACAAACCCCCGGCAACCACTGACCTTTTCACTATCTCTGTCTTTTGCCTTTTCCAGAGTGTTTACAGTTGGAATCATACACTATGTGGCCTTTTGGGATTGGCTTCTTTCACTTAACAATAAGCATTTAAGGTCTTTCTATGTCTTTTTGTGGCTTGGTAATTCATTTCTTATTATTGCTGAATATTATTCCACTGTGTGGACTTGCTGTCGTTCTTACTCAGGCTTCGAGTTAGCATTCTAGCTAGACTGCATCTTCCTGCAAAGAGAGAGACAAGAAGCAGATGAGGCCTTTACCAGAAAACCACCCCAGGCTCTGGCAGCCTCGAGCAATTTTCACGATTTTTTATTCTAGCTTAGACTCAGTCCCACTTACATTGCTTGTGGAAGGTATTTGTAGTTGTCTTTTTTACACCCCCAACATATGAAATTCTTTTCTATGTTTGAGGGAAATCCAAATCTATATGTGACTTTGAGTAGAAACCAGGACCTAACTACACTACAAAAGCCAAAAGTACCAGATTTTTTTCTTCCCGTAGACCCTAGAAGTGCCCTAAGCCTGCCCAGTCACGTGTACATGTGAGACTTGGAATGTGGAATGAGGTACATGGAAGCAGGAAGAGTTTGGAATGCACTCCAGGGAATGCGGAGCTGTCATTGGCAGCGGGGCTGGTGGCTGCAGCCAGCTTTCAGTGGGGGTATTATCAGCTCCCTAACCAGGATGTTGTGTGGGGATAAATTATTCAGACCACTTGGCTGCCTTTTAGTCCTAGCCATTTTCTGAGTGTAGATCTCTAGGTTTCCTTTAGTGCTGTAAGGTTTTTTCTGACAACATCCTGCCAGTAACTGCCTTATTTGATTCAAGTAGCCGTTGCCAGTTTCTATTTTTGAGACAGAATGCTGAGAGTATGAAAACTAGTACTAGGAGTGGGGTGAAGAAAGTAAGAGAAATATGGTACTGGATACGTGCTTTTATTGGGACCCAAAGCAGTGAGCATCTGGCTATTCAGGAATTAGAACCTGGCTGTCATTGATACACAGTAACAAAATATCTGAATATCACATGAGTGACTTGGAATGAAGTGCCCATGTGGGGCACTTTGGTTTTGGTGTACTAAGTTACTATAGAACAGCATGAAGCACTGTGGAGTAGGGCAGGTAAATCTCTTGGTATTTGCAATGGTCTGCATGTGTCTCCCAAAATTCGTGTACTGGAAACTTAATCCCCAATGCAACAGTGTGGGAGGTGGGGCCTAATGGGAGGTGTTCAGGTCATGAGGCCTCTGCCCTCATAAATGGATGAATGTTGCTATTTTAAAAAAGCTTGCATTGTCTAGGTGCAGTGGCTCATGCTTGTAATGCCAGCACTTGAAGCCACTTACTATGTGGGTTCTAGACTGACTGATGTGAACCAGCCATAAGTTAACCTAACAATGCCATAGGCTGGACACCCTAACTCATACCCAATAGTTCAACAATGTATAGCCAATCACTTACCAATGTTATTTCTGTAAACCGATGAGAATTCCTGTCAAACAATTTTTCTATCAGTCCACTCCTTATTCCCTTCACCTTTAAAAACCTGCTTGTTCGGTAGCTCACGCCTGTAATCCCAGCACTTTGGGAGGCCGAGGCGGGCGGATCACCTGAGGTCGTGAGTTCGAGACCAGCCTGACCAACATGGAGAAACCCCGTCTCAACTAAAATACAAAATTATCCAGGTGTGGTGGCGTATGCCTGTCATCCCAGCTACTCAAAAGGCTGAGGCAGGAGAATCACTTGAACCTGGAGGCGGAGGTTGTGGTGAGCTGAGATCACGCCATTGTACTCCAGCCTGGGCAAAAGAACAAAACTTCGTCTCAAAAACAAAACAAAAAAAAAAAACCCCTGCTTATTACAAAAAATGGAGCATATCCCAAGGCAACTTGGAAGCATTTCTTGGACAGCTGTGCTCGCTTTGGCTCAAGTAAACTTAATATTATATTTTGTGACTCAGCTTATTTCTCTAGGTCAACAAGTCCTTAGAAATGAAAAAAGAAAAAAGGGGGAACCTGCATGGTAACCTGGGGTCCCCCTTATCCTGGTCCTGCCACTAGAATCCTACTTGTAGTTAATCCCAGGTATGGTGAATAGAGGTTAGACAAGAGCCAACGAAGTGGAAAATCTTTGCCTCTGACCAAATTGCCTAAACTGAGTTCACTCCCAGACTCAATTTTCCTGGAATAAAGAGGATCTTGGGTAAACTCGAGAGAGTCCTTGTGTCTTAATTCAGACTGCTGTAACAAAAATCCCATAGATTGAGTGGCTTAAACGATAGGACTTTATTCCTTACAGTTGTGATGGCTGGGAAGTTTACGATCAAGGTGTCATAGGCATTCAAACCAGAGTGACTCCATCTTGAATACAGGCTAGGTAAAAAGAGACTGAGACCTGCTGAGCTACAATCCCAGGAGGCTGGGCATTTTTAGTCATAAGATGAGATAGGAGGTTGACACAAGATAATAGGTCATAAGGACCCTGCTGATAGAACAGGATGTAGTCAAGAAGCTGGCCAAAACCCACCAAAACCAAAATGACAATGAAAGTGACCTTTGGTGGTCCTCACTGTTCACTATGTGTTAATCATGCATTAGCATGTTAAAAGACACTCCCACCAGCACCATGACAGTTTACAAATGCCATGGCAATGTTGGAAGATACCCTGTATAGTCCCCCTTGGTAAGGCCCCTCTTGGTTAAAAATGAATTCAGGCTGGGCATGGTGGCTCATATCTGTAATACCAGCACTTTGGGAAGGTGAGGTAGGCAGATTTCTTGAGACCAGGAGTTTGAGACTAGCCTGGGAAAGATGGTGAAACCCCATCTCTACCAAAAAAAAAAAAAAAAGTTAGCCAGGTGTGGTGGTGCATGCCTGTGGTCCCAGCTACTTGCGAGGCTGAGGTAGGAGAATTATCTGAGCCTGAGAAGTTGAGGATGCAGTGAGATGTAGTTGCACCACTTGCACTCCATCCTGGGTGACAGAGTGAGACCCTGTCTCAAAAATAAAGGATGGATTTGGTTCTACAGGATGTTAATTGCTATTCTCTTTGGATTAATTCACCTTGCACTCTTTGCTAACAGCTGTGGGTGACAGGACTGAGCATATGCAGGATCACGAGGCACGGGGAGCTTTTTTCTCCTGAAAGGGGGAAACTTGAGAGCTGATGGAACTGCTGGAAAAGATTCCTTCATGACTGATAAGCAGCTTCCTGAACTTTTGATTCAGTATAGCTGCGATGAGTGGGTCTTTCTCTAGCCTTCCTGAGCTCCTCACCTCCTCTGCCTCACTGCAAGCAGCACTTTCTTCCTTTCCCTTTCCTCCCTCTCTCTGTCTTGCCTTTCCCTTTTCTATCTTTTCTTTCTCTCAGGGCGACTGTCTGCTGTTCCAACTTGCCCAGAGACCACATGTTGAAACTCCTAGTTAGAGATCATTCCACTCCACTTTGAGTGGATCAAAGACAACATGGACCAACAGGGGCAAGTTTGAGACTTGCTAGGTTGATCTTGGGGACTGAGCAGGGTGGCTAGTGTCTGTGTTTTTTCACACATATTTTAATGCAACTGGAAAGGAAAATGTTCATTTGGTTTCCCTATCCAGCCAGTTGGGCGGCGTCTTGCAAAATTGAGAGGCTTTTTGCCTATGGTTCCTTTGTAATGTGGCTTAACCCCCATAGCCATGGTACAACAAGCAAGTCCATCAAAGCCACTTAGAGAAAGGGAACCCGGAAATCTAGCATGCTGGCAATAGGGCAAGAATTTCTTACCAATCAGGCTTCTGGACTCTCTCTTTCTATGTAAACCAGTTGAATGAATGATAAAAGTCACTGTCTCCTCTGCAAGGTTTTGATTAATGGGAAAAAGGGTTTGTGAAGCTGTTCTTAGGCTGTAGCAAATCTGGTGCACTTTGTGCTATGAATTTGTCTGTGTTGTTCTATCATAAAAAGGGATCCAAAGGATAAAATGTGGGTGTAGGACCAAAGCCCACTGTTCAAGCCAACCTAGCAAACTGGTCAGTTACAGACTTTGCTGCAGGTCCCTGAAACAAAAACTGAATGAGATTTTCCTCTGGTTTTGTTTTATGTCCTTGGGAGCTTGACCTTGTGACTATGTGGAAGTACTTTCTTTTGACTTCCACCAACTGGAGGATGGGATTTGGGGGGTTTATGTCATAGTTAGCCCTAAAAATTATCTTGAACAGTAAAAAACCTTTGCAAGCTCAAGATTGGCTGCTCTAGGCTCCTTCTGGAAAGAATACTAGAAACAATCTAATGCTGTAGCTCAGTAGCTAAGGCTTTGTCTTTTCACAGTGGCATCCCAGGTTCAACTCCCAGCTTAGGGAATGAGTTGTTTCTGGTTTGATACATGTGTGACTTTTTTTCCTTTTCTTTTTTTTGAGAGTGAGTTTCACTTTTGTTGCCCAGGCTGGAGTGCAATGGAGCGATCTTGACTCACTGCAACCTCCGCCTCCTGGGTTCAAGTGATTCTCCTGCCTCAGCCTCTCAAGTAGCTGGGATTACAGCCATGTGCGACCACGCCCAGCTAATTTTGTATTTTTAGCAGAGATGGGATCAGGCTGATCTTGAACTCCCGACCTCAGGTGATCCGCCCGCCTCCGCCTACCAAAGTGGTGGGATTACAGGCGTGAGCCACCGTGCCCGGCCTATGTGTGTGATTTTTGCCATTTATTGATTATTTTCCCATGTGTGAACAACTTCTAACTTCCTATCTTGAATTATCTTTTCTCTGAGCTACCTTTGGAGATTCTAGATCTTGTAAAAACTGCTTACCACTTCTTACAAAATATCTTGTATACCATAGTTAAGTCATAACTTATGGTATAACTTAAATACCTTAGTTAGGTTTATTGGTTTCACCTCAGAGGTTACCTTTAGTAAAATTGAAAAGCCAGAAATATTGACTCTTTGTCCTGGATGGAGTCTGGGAATAAGAGATTTGGTTAAAAGTCAGCTTAATTGAAAACAGATATCCAAGCTACACATATATTTAAGAGGCATTTATGTTTTCTTCTTTTCTTGGATCTTGTTTTTCTGAAAAAAGGGTTGTTTCTTTTTTTCTGAGTACACTGAATTATTTTTCTCCATTTTGTCGTCTTGCCACTCTTGATGCTCATATGAAGGGAACTAAGATAATTTCTAACAGCCTGGGACTCCTTGGGAAAAACAGAGGAGGTGCCACAGTCCCTGTTTTTGGAAAAGCCTCTAGTTTCCTCTTGGAACCCCAGAAATTGAAAGTGGATAGATGCCTCTCAAAATCTAAAGCTCTGTTCTGTTTTGCATTGTGCTACCTAGCATTTTTTTTTTACTTTTGGGGGCATCAGAAATTACTTTGCACTATGAGAGAGCTTTTAGTTTTGGTGTGTAATAGCTAGGTAGAAAATATACTTTTAGAGATGGATAATGGCAGTTATGGGGGGATATGTGGCTCTTTGCATGTTTGGATCTGAGAAGCTTTTGGCCGCCTGGAAAGTATGAAAACGTTTCCCCCCACCCCCAGCCCCAGAGAGGTGAAAGTTCTGTAGGAGATAGGCTGCTTGGCTTTGGGTTGCCCACCAGCTTCAGGGGAATGGCTTGGAAGTAAAATGCATACTAAAAGCATTGCGCTTTCTGGTCCTGTAGCAGTTCCCTCTTTTTGGGGACCCAGAATTCAGCATGAAAATAGGAAAGAAAAGCTTTGAAACAATACCATATCTGCTTATGTCTGTCTGTCTATGTATTTATGTGTTGTGTGTGATGTTTTACTATTAAAAATATGAAAGAGCTCTGATTAATTGGCTTAAAAATAATCACTTAAATCAAATATCTTGTTAGAAAAATAGAAAATTTGATGCCTTTTAGTTCACGTGCCTTTAGTAATCTTTAGGAAATAAAGAGTTTTAAAAATTATTGGTAAAATTAAAATGTCTTCAAAATTTAGATATTTGGTCTAGATTAGGCAGGTCATATACTGTGTTTACTAAGCTACGTAAACAACTTCTTTGACTTTTGATAATTGTTCAACTTCCTGCTTTGGACCCATTAAATTCTAGCTAAGGCCTGGGGACATGTGGAGTTGGCCATGCAAACTATGGGATGGAAAGAGTGAGATTTTTTTTGCACTTCTATCTGGCGTCCTGGGCTCCACACCTTTTACATAATGAAAATTGCTTACTTAACAGGTTTCTCACCAAAAATAAAAGTTGCTAAGAGTAAACATTGTAACATATATAATTAAGACTACTAGAGAAATAGTTTTACATGCAAGGTGTGTCAGGAAAGTAAAACGTGTTTTTGGTGAAAGATTATAGTAAGGCATAGGAACGTGGGTTGTTGTTTTGCCTAGTTGAGAGGGTTAAAATATTGTTTTAAGTTAGACAGGATAAACTTCATGTTAAAACCTTCAGTGTATGACAATGTAGTTTTTTACATAAGGACTGTAAGAATCTGTTTTCTTTTCTAACAGGACACAATTGGAGACACTGGTTATTTTACAAGGCTTTGACTGGAGTGGCATGCTTTCAGATACAAACCTACTGCTTTAAGGATTCAAAGTTGGCTTACAGAGCCAGTAAAAGCCCCTTGGGAAAACCGGTCTCATACTTTGCATATGAAATCCCTGTACAAGTTTCCTGACCTATAGTGAGTAAAGAATGTCACTTTCTGACAGGCTCAGCAGCCCCCAAGTTATTTTGGTACCTCAAGAGAAGGAGAATTTACCCAACTCATGCGGGTACTTGCAGACACAAACCCATGGTTGTGCTCATGGCTTTAAAAAGTCTGATAGGAGATTTCCCTTTTTTTTTTCTTTTTTAATGGAACAAAGCTCTACCAAAGTCAATTTAAAAGGAGCATATATGGCAAATAATTATTCTTGCTGTTCGTTATACAAATAATCAGCCCAAGTATAATAAGACTAAAACTTATTTTGCAAACGAATTAGTCTTGCCATGATTTTTTGAAAATAAAAATGGGGACTAGATAGAGAAAAACTATGTTTCAAAAACTATGATACACTTCTTATTAGATTCTAGTTTCATCTATTGTTTTTGAGGTTTTTTTGCAATTAAGACTGACCCTGCTTATTCCTGTGAATCAATCAGTGATTTCTGGCTGCTGCTCAGAGGAAACAAGAAGGATGGGTAATGTAAAATCTGGATCAGTATTCTTATTCTGGGCATATATTAGAATTGGCTAGCAACTTTATATCAGCTTGGTTCCAACAATTTTCCAGTTCATGAAAAGCCTTCTTATTGACTTATATTACTGCTTTACTCTTTGTATAAGAATGCAGGATAACCTTAGTCGATGTTTTCTTAAATTGAACACTTATTAAGCTTCCAAATAGCATATTTTGTTGGGATTCAGAGTTATGAATACCTTTCTCCATACTGATGCCTTCTGACTGAATTCCTCCCTACTCTGAATACAAGAGACCTAATAGGAAGAAGTACTACCACCCCTATTCAGCTTGAAGAAGCTACAGAATATGGATCTTTATCCCTCTGCAACCATTAAAATTAAAGGTTCCCTTATAAAAGGGAGAGGGGGAAATATGTCAGAGGAGTTCAAACCCGAGTGACTCTTGAATGGGAGCTGGGTAAAATGAGGCTGAGAACTGCTGGGCTGCATTCCTGGGAATTCTTATCAAAGGATGAGAGAGGAGGTCAGCACAAGATACAAGTCGCAGAGACCCTGCTTACAAAACAGAATGCAGTGAAGAAACCAGCCAAAACCTGCCAAAACTAAAATAGTAATGAAAATGACCTCTGGTGGTCCTCACTGCTCATTATATGCTAATTATAATGCATTAGCATGTTAAAAGACACTCCCACTAGCACCATCACAGTTTACAAATGCTATGGCAATGTCTGGAAGTTACCCTATATTGTTTAAAAAGGGGAGAAACCCTTAGTTCTGGGAATTGCCCACCCCTCTTTTGGAAAACTCATGAATAATTCACCCCTTGTTTAGCATATAATCAATAAAAACCATAAAAATAACCAACCAGCAGCCCTTGGGTTTCTCTGCCTATGAAGTAGCCATTGTTTTGTTTTGTTTCTTCCTTCTCTGAGAAACTCACTTTCACTTTACTCTGTGGACTCACCCTGAATTCTTTCTTGTGTGAGAGCCAAAAACCATTTTTTGGGGTCTGGATTGGGATCTTTTTCTAGTATCAAAGGTGCTGGCCAATTCAGTTCTTGATGTGGGCCCTCTCTTGGCTTACAGAGGGACACTTTCTTGCTGTATCCTCACCTGGCAGAAAGAGCGAGCTCTAGTCTTTTTCACTTCTTATAAGGACTGTGACAAAATTAAAAATACATACTCGGTCCACTTTTCCCCTTCCTGGCATAAAGCTCCTAAAACCCTTGGAATCTCTGAAGTCATATGTGTCTTTTTGTATGCTAATAAGATGACTGGTTGTTTGGGGCTCTTGATAGCCTCAGACTGGGTGTTGATTGCCAGGGGACCAATTATATCATTGAAGAGTGGGAACTGTCAGCCCCACCCCCTGACCTCCAGAAAGGGGAGAGGGGTTGAAGGTTGAGTTGGTCACCAATAGACAATGATTTACTCAATCATTCCTATGTAATGAAGCCTACATAAAAACCCCAAAGGACAGAGTTCAGAGAGATTCTGGATTGCTGAACACCTGTAAGTGCCTGGAGGATGGCACATCTGGAGAGGGCATGGAAGCTTATGCCTATATCCAGTCCTTTGCATCTCTTCTATTTGGCTGTTGCTGAGTTGTATCCTTTATAATAAATGGGAAAACATAAGTAAACTATTTATTTGATTTCTGTCAGCCATCCTAGCAAATTGTTGAACCTGAGGAGGGGGTCATAGGAATCCTGATTTATAGCTGGCAGTCAGAAGCACAGGTCATAACCTGGGACTTCCCGTTAACATATGAAGTGGGGTCAGTCTCATGAGACTGAACCCTTACCATGTGAAATCTGACACTATCTCCAGGTAGAATAGTGTCAAGACTTCATTACTGAATTATAGGATACCCAGTTGATATCTGCTGGAGAATTGCTTGGTATGTAGAGGAAAAACCTCCATATATTTCATGTCAGAAGTGAAGTGTTGAGTGTTTAGAGTAGAGTAGGAGAAGCCTGTTTGTTTTTACTACTATTATTTGAGGACATTAATCTCATCATGGGGTCCCCACCTTCATAACCTATTTAAACCCAATTACCTCCCAAAGGTCCCACCTAATACATCCCACTTGGGATTAGAGTTTCAACATATACATTTTGTGGGAACACAAACATTCAGTCTATAGCACCTTTTCATAATATTATAAATATGTTATGTAAATCTTCCCTTTAGCATCCCCCAAAGCACCTACAGCCATTTACCTGGAAAACTATTCATTATAGAAAGGGTAATAGACACAGATTTTTAGAGTTATTTTGGATACTGCATCTGAATTCACAATAATTTCTAGCCACCTATGGAAAGCCGCAGCAGTTCTCTGTTCTTGTCAGAACAGAGCCTTATAGAACAAATGAGAATTGTATTTTATATACCTCATTGGTCTGGTGGACCCCCAAACTCATCTAATGGCTCTTTCACATATTTTGAATGCTTGTTTGGAATACGAAGAATGTGGCACAACCTTCATGTTAGAACTCTGGCCCATGGAGTAAGAATTATTTGGTAGGCTGGAGACTCTCTCCTTATCAAATGATAAAAATCAATGCACAGAAACACAAAACGTACCAAGACAAAAATCACAAAGAAATAGAAAATCTATATAGAACTGTAGAACTATAACAAGTAAGGAGATTGAATCTGTAATTGAAAATCTCCTGACAAAGAAAAAGTCCCAAATCTTCTGGTTTAACGGGTTAATTCTGCCAAGTAAGGAAAAACTAATACCAGTCCTCAAATATTTCCAAAAAGTTGAAGAAATGGGAACATTGCCTAACTCATTCTATGAGGCAGCATTGCCCTTGTTAGGAAAGCCACACAAAGACACTATGAGAAAAGAAATCTACATACAATATTCCTTGTGAACATTAATTCAAATATCCTCAACAAAATACTAGCAAATTAAATTCAGCAGCATATTAAAAGGATTATACACCATGACAGAATTGACAAAGTGGGAATTATTTTTGGAATGCAAGGATGGTTCAACATATGAAAATCAATCATAATAATCACATTAACAGAATGAAGGAAAAAAACCATGTGATCATCTTGGTTAATGCAGAAAAAGCATTTGACAAAATTCAGCATCCTTTCATGATTTAAAAAACACTCAACAAACTAGGAATAGAAGGAAACTACTTCAGCACAATAAAAGCCATATGTGAAAAACCCACAGCAAACATCATATTACATCAAACATTGAAAGACTGAAAACTTTTCCTCTAAGATCAGCAATAAGAAGAGAATGCTCACTTTCACTGCTTCTATTCAACATAGTCCTGGAAGTTCTAGGCAGAGCAATTAGTCATGGAAAAGGAATAAAAGACATCCAAGTTGGAAAGGAAGAAATAAAACTATCTCTGCTTAAAGGTGGTATGATCTATATGTAGAAGACCCTAAAGATTCCACAAAAAACTGTTAGAACTAATAAATGAATTCAGCAAAATAGCAGGATACAAAGCCAACATACAATAATCACTTGCATTTCTATATGCTAACAATGAGCAGTCTGGAAAGGAAATTATGAAAACAATTCCATTTATAATAGTTTCAAAAAGAATAAAAATAGAAATTAACCAAGGTGGCAAAGACTTGGCCTTGAAAGTTTTAGGATTTTAAAAAAACAACTACAAAAACTTTGCTGAAAGTAGTTAAAGATGATGTAAGTAAATGGAAACACTCATCCCATGTTTATAGATTGGAAGGCTTAATATTGTTAAGATGTTAATACTACCCCCAGAAATCTACAGATACAATGCAATTATCTGTAGATTAAAATCACCAAAAATCCCATCAAAATCCCCAAAGCTTTTGTTTTTCACAAATGGAAAAATGTATCCTAAAGTTCCTATGAAATCTCAAGGGACCCCAAATAGCTATAATGATCTTGAAAAAGAACAAAGTTGGAGGACTCATACTTCATGACAAAACTTGCTGCAAAGCTACAATAATCAAAATTGTGGTAATGGCAAAAAGACAGACATATAGACCAATGGAATAGAATAGATATCCTAGAAATATCCTAGAAGTTGTTAACTTTGTTATTATATCATATACAAAAATTAGCTCAAAATGGATCAAATACCTAAAGGTAAAACTAAAAGAGTACAACTCTTAGAAGCACATATAGGGTAAAAACTTTACAACATTAGATTTGGCAGTGATTTCTTGGATGTGATAACAAAGGCACAGACAACAAAAGAAATAATAGACAAATTGAGCTACATGAAAAATGTAAAATTGTGTGCATCAGAAGACACTATCCAGGCCGGGCTCAGTGGCTGATGCCTGTAATCCCAGCACTTTGGGAGGCTGAGACAGGCAAATCATGAAGTCAGGAGTTCGAAACCAGCCTGGCCAACATGGCAAAACCCTGTCTCTATTAAAAATACAAAAATTAGCCGAGCTTGGTGGCAGGTGCCTGTAATCCCAGCTACTTGGGAGGCTGAGGCAGGAGAATCACTTGAACCCGGGAGGCAGAGGTTGCAGTGAGCCAAGATCATGCCATTGCACTCCAGCCTGGGCAACAAGAGCAAGACTCCATCTCAGAAAAAAAAAAAAAAACAAAACCTGTCCATAGAGTAAAAAGTCAGCTCACAGAATGGGATAAAATATTTGCAAATTATAAGTCTGGTAAGGGATTAATATCTAGAGTATGTATATAACTCCTAAAACGCAACAACGAAACAACCCAATTAAAAAATAGACAAAGGACTTGAATAGATATTTCTACAAAACAAATATACAAATGGCCAATAATCACATGAAGACACTGAACATCAGTAATCATTAGAGAAATGCATGAAATGTCACCATGAAATACTACCTCACACCCATTAAGATGGCTACTATTACAAAAACAGAAAATAACAAGTGTTGGAGAGGATATGGAGAAATTGGAGCCTTTGTGTACCATCTTTGGGAATGTAAAATGATAAAAGCCACTGTGGAAAACAGTATGATGGTTCCTATAATAATTAAACATTGAATTACTATATGATCAAGCGTTTCACTTCTGAGTAATACCCAGAAGAATTGAAAGCAGGGTCTTGAAGAGATATTTGTTCCCTCATGTTTATAGTGGTGTTATTTCCAATAGCTAAAATGTGGAAGCAACCCAACTGTCCATTGATGGATGAATGGATAAGCAAAATATAGTAAATGCATACAATGGAATACTACTGAGCCTTTAAAAAGATGGAAATTCTGACATATGCTACAACCTGGATGAACCTCAAGAACATTATGCTAAGTAAAATACAACAGTCACAAAAATACAAATATTTTATTATTCCACATATATGAACTACTTAGAGTAGTCAAAGTCAGTCAAAGTAGAATGGTGGTTGCCAGGGGTTCAGAGGAGGAGGAAATGGGAAGTTATTATTTAATGGGTGTAGGGTTTCAGTTTTGCAAGGTGAAAAGAGTTTTGGAGATGGATAGTTGTGGTGTTTGCACAGCATTATGAATGTATTTAATATCACCGAACTTACAGTTAAAATGGTAAATGTGTTTTACCACAATAAAAAAAATTGAAAGAGAAAATCAGTGCCACATTCCTGGAGAAGCCTCAGAAATGGGAGCTACCATTAAAGAGTTGAAAGTTGCAAGGATGGATATTTCAAACACCTGTCAATTTGTGTCTACCACTTAGTGGTGAAAATAGATGGACCTTAGCGAATGGGGATGGTTTATAATGAATAGTTATGTGGTAATCCCAATTCTGTCTGCCAAATTAAATATTGATTTAATGTATATTGTCTCAATACTAGTAAGCAGAAGGCATTAGAGGCAATTTGTTTTTGCTTTTTAGGTGCATCTTCACTGTCTTACCCCTGAGTTACACTGACTGTAGCTTAGTGCCACAATTTGGTCCACAGGGAACTTAGCCATTATCCCATAGGACACCACAGTGTGCCTACATATTGATAGTATTCTTCTAGGACCCAGAGAATACCAAATATAAAGTAGTCTAGATGCCCTGATAAGACACAAGAGTGCCAGGGAATGGGAGAAAAATTGCATAAAATAACATGTACCTGACACCTCAGTGAGGTTTCTGGGTATCTAGTGGTTTGGAGATTGTCAGGTTACTCCTCTCATATGAATGGTGAATTGGTAAACATTGTCCTAACCCTTCCCACAGCCATCATTAACACTAAGAGAGAGGCATAGCATTTGATAAGCCTCTTTGCTTTGGTGGGATGGGGAGAAATTGCCTACACTACATTTGTTTGTACTTTCTCAGCTCATTTATAGGTGTTGGAGAGGATATGGAGAAATTGGAGACTTTGTGTGCCAGAATTAAGTGGGGCCAAGAATAGGGGAAGACTCTGTAGCTGGGTCACTTCTGCCATTTGACTCTAATGCCTAATAGATCTCAGTGTTCAGTGTCTGTGGCCACTCAGGATACTGAAAGGGGTTTGTGACAAGCCAGGACAGGACAATCACCGGGGAGGATTGCAAATTCTTGGTGCAAATCAATGCCTTATTCAGCAAGTGGCAATTCTCCTTCAGAGAAGGAATTTTTGTCTTGAAATTAGACCAGGTAGATCTTGGATTGGAACCAGTATTACAGGCAAGTCTTTGTTCTTAGAGCTCCCAAGATGGTGGTGGGCCACTCCCAAGATGGGATGGGCCGCTCCCAAGTGGCAGCAAGCCTTTTGTTCTCTGACCTGAGGTTCTTGGCCTCATGGATTCCAAGGAATGGAACCTTGGGCCATGTGGTGAGTGTTACAGCTCTATTAGAAGCTGTGGGTCACAGAAGAGAATCGTGGAACCCACCAACTAGTGTTCAGATCAACTAGGACGAACCCGGGCACTTAGCCATGCAGGAACAGTGGTGAGCCTTTAGCCCAATCAGGAGCAGCAATGGGCGCCTTGCTGAATCAGGAGTGCAACGGACACCCTGCCGGATCCAGAGGGGTGGAAGTCAATGGTGGGTCTGGGACAGTGGCGAACAGCAGTGGTGGATGACAAGCAAAAGCTCAGCTCCAGTCGTAACAAACATAGACCAGAAGAGAGTGTGCAGTTGCAAGATTTAATAGAGTGAAAACAGAGCTTCCATGTACGGGAGGGGACCCAAAGGGGGTTGCCACTCTCTGCTTGAATGCTTGGGTTTATATCCTGATCATTGTCTCCTCCCCCTGTGCTCTCAGGAGATATATGATTTGACTATTTCTTTATCTCCTGCTTTTAGCCTAAGTTGTATTTTACCTGATTGGTCAGGTGTGAGCTGAGTTACAAGCCACGTGTTTAAAGGTAGATGCGATCACCCTCCCCAGCTAGGCTTAGGAAGTCTTAGTTGGCCTAGGAAAGCCAACTAGTCCTGTCTCTCATTACCCCTTCTCAACAGGAAAACCCAAGTGCTGTTGGGGAGGTTGGCCAACGACCGCTCTTAACTGGTTCCTGCTGAATTGGGGCATAGTAGGGGTCGTGCAGTTGAGATTTCCTCGGGAGGGGTGCCTTCGATGTCATCAACACTGGAGCATGGGCTAGCAGGTCAGTCCAGGGGTCTGCGGTAGATCTTAGTCATGGACTGCACCTGCGGCTCCATTTGAAGAACCATTTGTAGTTTTACAGCTTCGATTCTGGAAGACACAAACTTCACAAGGAGGTTAAAGATACAGGGATTGAAATGTATGGCCTGAAGTGCAGGGGATTATTTCTTTGGCACACTTCACAGGCCCTGACTATCTGCTTGATAGTTTTGAAAAGTCGTGGTCCAGTAAATAATGATTTGGCCATCTGATGGGTGCTATCAATGCCTAAGTGAAAGGTCTAGTGAAGGGTTTTAAGTAATTTCCATTGGTTAGCTGGTGGTAAAAGTATTTTTCCTTCTTTGATGGTTAGCCATCCTGAGGGGAGGGAACTATGTCCTCGTGAGGTTCCCCATTCTATTTCTTCTTCTGAATACTGGGGCTTGGTTTCCTGGAGGGGATTACCCCATACTAGGGGTCCTTCTATAAGCATTTGTAATGGAGGGTCCTGCCTTGTGGCTGTTCTTAGTTTCAATATACGCGTGGTGGTTCCCTTCTATTTCCCTTTCCTTTCCTTTCTGATCACCCCAGCAGTGTTCCGCTGCCACCTCTTTAGGTTTCTGTACAGCCAATAATAATCTCCTAATGGCTTCCTGATGTTTGATAGGTGTTCCCCCGGAAATGAGGAATTCCCTTTCTCTCCATATTGCTGCGTGGGCATGAGGATTAGGTAAGCATACTTAGAGTCTGTATATATATTCACCCTTTTTCTTTCTCCTATGTTCAGGTGTGTAATGGCCCATTTTTGCTAGAATGTCTCTCCCTAACAAAGGAGTGGAGCTTTCAGGCATAATTAGAAAGGCATGTGAAAAGAGTAAAGTTCCCCAGTCACAGCTTAGTGGCTGGGAGAAGTATCTAGTGACTGCCTGTCCTAGGACCCCTCGGATAGTGACAGATCTGGAAGACAGTTATCCGGGACAGGAGAGTAAGACTAAGAAGGCCGCGCCAGTGTCCAGGAGACAGTTAACCTCCTGGCCTTCAATGGTCAAGCATAGCCGGGGCTCGGTGAGGGTGATGGCATGGGCTGACACTTGCCCCAGGCACCCTCAGTCCTGCTGCTGGATCATCTGGTTAGTGGCTTCTGACTCAGAGGACCTTCGTCCCCTGGGGCAGTGGGCCTTCCAGTGATTCCCTTGATGTAAGGGGCATGGACAAGGGGGCGGCTGATTTCTATTTGGACAATCTTTTTTAAAGTGTCCTTGCAGACCGCACTGGAAGCAAGCCTTATTAGGCATTCGATTTGCCCAGCCTCTCCCTGTTCCAGAGTCTCCAAAGTCAGCTTGCCTGAGGGCCATGACGAAAGCGGTGGCTTTCTTTTTATCCCTGTTTGTCCTGTTCCACCTGTTCCTCCTGATCTCTATTATAAAAAACCAAAGTTGCCAAGTTCAATAGGGTTTCTAAGTTTTACTCTGGGCCTAAGGCAGACTTTTGAAGTTTTTTTTCTAATGTCTGCAACTGACTGAGTGAAACTTATCCTTTAAGATTAGTTGGCCTTCAATAGAGTCAGGTGACAGAGAGGTATGCTTCCTTAGTGCCTCCCTTAGTCTCTCCAGAAAGGCAGTAGGATTTTCTTTCTTTCCCTGTGTTTAGTGGGCATAATTGAGTAATTCATAGTCTTCTTCCTAGTTTTCCTTAGTCCTTCTAGCACGCAAGTTAGCAAATGTCTGCGGCACCAATCTCCATGTTCTGATTCTGCATCCCAGTGAGGGTCTACACTGGGAACTGCCTGCTGGCCTGTAGGGAATTGTTCTCTTTCCTCTGTTGTCATCCTGTCCTTGACCTTACTGAGATACCAGATATCACCAAACTCTCGGCCTGCAGTTTTGGCAGCACTTTTCTTATTTGGGGTTAGTGTCTGATTTAGCAGTAACATTACATCTCTCCATGTCAGATCAAAGGATTGTCCTGACCCTTGTAAAACATCAATATAGCCGTCAGGGTTGTCTGATAGTTTACCTAGGTCTATTTTAATTTGCCTCAAGTCTGGGAGGGAAAAAGGTACATGCACTCTGACTGGGCCAAATTCTCCAGAATGCATCTTAGGGGCATTTTTCCCTTGGGGGGAACGTTTCCCATGTGAAAAAAGAACATAGGGATGCCAGAACCCCTAGTCGTTTTCCGACGAGCATTAGTCTTGCAGCGTCCTCTGCGGTCCTAATGCTTATTCCTTTCCAGGGTGTGTAACCACCCATGGACCTCTGCTTATGGGATTAGTTACACTCACCGATGTAGCAGTCTGCACCCCTTTTCCCACCTTTCTTGACCACAAAGAAAGGGGTCCAGGCTGCTGGATTCTAGTGATCCTTTACCAGCGTGCCCAACATTGCCTTTGTGTTCAGGGGTGAGTCCGAGAGCTGGGCTGGGTTCCTGAGTATTCTGTAACAACCCAGCTGCCCCATCAAGATGCATTCCCATAAACAACAGTTCTTATGCAAATTCGTTTCAGAGAGGGTTTAGGTAACCTTTTGAGTCAGGACTGAGAAAGTTTTTTTGATTCTGTTAAGTACTTTAAGGCTTGGCTGAGTGCAAACAGCTTGCACAGACCAATTATTAGGCAATTCTCCTAACTCTGCTTCCATAAGCGTCTCCCTATCAATTACTGAATACCCATTGTGGTTTTTTTCTCAATCACCCAGGAGGAACCATCTATCGTCCTGTCCTGAAGGGGTCCTTTGTATAGTAAGTAAGATTTAAATCCCCTGTTAGGAAATCTGCTGGGTTAAGGGAATTTTCAGTGGTTAGTGTTAAATCACCTTTTTCTAACAAAATAGCCCCATACTTTAAGATTTTTGAGTTAGTAAGCTACCTTTTTGCTTTTTTTGACTTAGGATAGCTCTGAACTGGTGAGATGTGCTCACAATGAGGTTTCCTCTAAAGGTGATTTTTCTACTTTTAACAAAGCAGTTGCTGCTACTGACAATGCATTTGAGCTGTCCGCGGGTTACTGGGTTAAGGATTTTTGATAGGAAGGCTACAGGTTGTCAGTGGCCTCAGTGCTTTTGGGCTACACCCTTGTTTACACTGACAATGAGGTGGTATTGGAGTGTTATAGGGACACAGAGAAGACCTTCAATTATCAACTATAGGTTTTAAATTTACCCTGGCTTTTAAAGGAATAGGGAACATTGTTGTTTTTTTTCTTTACTACTTCTATTTTTCTTTCTTTCTCTCTTTGACTTTTCGTCTCTCTTGACTTTCTCTCTTTGACTCCCTCTCTGTCTCTTTGTCTCTCTCCTCTCTTTTTTTTTTTTTTTCTCTCTCTCTCTCCTCTCTGTCTCTCTCTGTTTCTCTCTCTGTCTCTCCTCTCTGTAGATGGATTTGGGAAACACAGTGAAAGGACGTTTGCTCGTTGCCCCCATTTGCCACTATAGGAATATGTGCCTCCCTTTGATTTACTCAATTCATTTTCATCCTGATCTACTATGTTGTTGTAGACCCAGTTCCAGTTGTTAAAGTACTGTGTTATCAGTTCTAAGGTCCTGGCAAGGGTGGTGGGGAATGGGTCCCACATAACTGCCCATGTCAAAAACTGTATGCCTAAATTGGGAGGGACACCAGGGACAAGACTCCCTGGGTTCATAGCCTAGGTGCCTAAGGATACAACGTAGAGCTTCCTTAGATCTCTTTGGAGATACAACCTGCTCTAATACTTGGGAGAGGAAGTGAAAGTCTGAAGCATTAGTATCTAGGAGGCAGGGATTGGAGGAAGTAGAATCAGAGGTAAGGAGAATTTTGGGGCTACACTTTCAAGAAAGTCATGGTCAGGACCCAGGAGGTATGGGTCAGAAGGAGAGGTAGGGGCGCATGCGTGGGCAACTGTTAAGTAGAGACTTCTGGCTCTACTAAACAAAAATTATAATATTTAACATTAAAATTTTAATACATGCATTTAACAGAAAGTTAGTCACAGTGGACCAATGGATTAGTGAACAGAAAAACAAATCAATAGAAAAATATCTAGACCAAAGCACAGAAAGGTAAATAATGGATGAAAAGAAGAGGAAAACAGAATATAAATGGGAAACAGTTAAAAGTTCTTACATGTCATTGAAATTCCAAAAGGAGGTAAGAAAGTGAATGAAGCAAAATCAGGATGTGAAAGGATAGTTGACAAACATTTTCTAAAACTAATGAAAAACATCAGCCCACTTATTTAAGAAATTCAGTTAGTCAAAAGGAAATAAAAACAAAGGAGAACAGTAACGCTGTCTGTAGTTGATAGAGGAAAAGACAGAAGACAAAACATACTAACAAAACCAAAAGAAACCATGTCTAGATATGTTATCATAAAACTGATTTTTAAAGTCTCTTTAAAGAACTTTAAAGAGTTCTTTAGGAAGAACTCTTTAGGAAGAGGCCAGGAAGAGGAAGAGGCCAGGCGCAGTGGCCTGCACCTGTAATCCTAGCATTTTGGTAGGGCTGAGGTGGGCGGATCAGTTGAGGTCAGGAGTTCAAGACCAGCCTGGCCAACATGGTGAAACCCCATCTCTACTAAAAATATAAAAATTAGCCAAGCCTGGTGGCACATGCCTGTAATCCCAGCTACTTGGGAGGCTGAGGCAGGAGAATCACTTGAACACAGGAGGTGAAGGTTGCAGTGAGCCAAGATCATGCCACTGCACACCAGCCTGGGTGACAGAATAAGACTTTGTCTCAAAAAAAAGAGAGAGAGAGAGGGAAAGAGATCTGAAAAGCAGTCTGTAAGGAAAAAAAGAAAATCAGATTTTACAATTAACAGATGCTTTTCCAAAAGGAATTATGGGAACCAGGTGACATGAAACATTATTTTTACGGTGGTGAAAGTAAATAACCCAATTACTTTAAATAATATAAAAGTATTTAAAACTCCAATTAAAATATAAAATTTTCAGACTGAATGAGAAAACAAAACCACACTACAAGTTGCTTAGATGAAGCTTAAGCATAAGGTCACTTATAGTGGAAAGTGAAAGTATAAATAAAAATATACCATACCAACAATAACTAAAGAGGCTAGTATAGCAATATTAATATGATGCAAAATAGACTTTAACTTGGTAAGAGTTTCTACAGATAAAGGGGATATTTAAAAATGATAAGTAGGTCAATCCAACAGGAAGCTATTATAATCCCAAATCTGAATGCACCCAAAAATATAGTGTGAAAATAAATAAAACAAAAATGGATAGAACCAAAAATAGAAATAGACATATCCTCAATCATAGTGACAGATTTTAACACACCTTTTTCTGTAGCTAATAGAACAGGCAAATAAAATGTTGGTAAGCATATGAAGAATCTGAATAACACAACCAAAAAATATGACCTATTTGATACATAATGAACAGTGCACCATACAATAGCACATTTTATTTTATTTTATTTATTTTTTTTGAGACGGAGTCTCGCTCTGTCGCCCAGGCTGGAGTGCAGTGGCCAGATCTCAGCTCACTGCAAGCTCCGCCTCCCGGGTTCACGCCATTCTCCTGCCTCAGCCTCCCAAGTAGCTGGGACTACAAGCGCCCGCCACCACGCCCGGCTAGTTTTTTGTATTTTTTAGTAGCGACGGGGTTTCACCGTGTTAGCCAGGATGGTCTCGATCTCCTGACCTCGTGATCCGCCCGTCTCGGCCTCCCAAAGTGCTGGGATTACAGGCTTGAGCCACCGCGCCCGGCCCACATTTTATATTTTTAATGTGCATAGAACATTTATCAAAGTTAACAATATTTGGTGATATAAAGTAAGTTGCCACAAATTTGAGGATTGAAATCATAGAGAATGTTTTCAGACCATATTGTAGCTGAATTAGGCTAGGTTACGAGAAACAGAAATAACTAGGAAATCCCCAGCCTCTTGGAAGCTAAACAATACACTTCCAAATAACCTATAAGCAAAAGAAGAGATCAAAATAGAAATTAGAAAGTATCTTGAACCAAATGTTAACAAAGATATAACAAATCAAAATTCATGTGGCACAGGTAAAGTCATGAATTCACGCTCTTTTTTGTTTGTTTGTTTGTTTTTTGAGATGGAGTCTCGCTCTGTCGCCCAGGCTGGAGTGCAGTGGCCAGATCTCAGCTCACTGCAAGCTCCGCCTCCCGGGTTCACGCCATTCTCCTGCCTCAGCCTCCCAAGTAGCTGGGACTACAAGCGCCCGCCACCACGCCCGGCTAGTTTTTTGTATTTTTTAGTAGAGACGGGGTTTCACCGTGTTAGCCAGGATGGTCTCGATCTCCTGACCTCGTGATCCGCCCGTCTCGGCCTCCCAAAGTGCTGGGATTACAAGCTTGAGCCACTGCGCCCGGCCGAAACTCATACTCTTAACTGATCAGATTATCTGATATTTAGCCTTATTTTTCTTATATCAGATAACTGATAACTGAGTATCAGATAACTGATATTCAGTCTTTTTTCTTTTCTTACATCTTCAACTAAGAGTATGAGTTTTAACAAGCATTTTATCTATACTCATATCTTAATATCGAGAAAAAACCCAACAATTTAACCTTAAATTGAAAAGAAATAACAAACATCAGAGGAGAAATCAACGGAATAAAAAACAATCATACAGTCAGAGAAAAGCAACAAAACCAAAAGTTGATTTGTTGGAAATAATAAAACCAATAAACTCTAGAAACACTTAGTGCCAAGGCTGTTTCTCTTATCACAAAGTTCAACTTATTTTTGGATAACAAGCAGAAAGGATAGGCTACCATAGACACTCAAAATGAGAAATATCAAATGTGTGTGTGTGCACATGAGTTAACTCTTAGAAAAAACTTTCTGGATTATTGGAAATATAGAAATATATATATAGACACACATGTAGGTAGAATTTGGTAAGTAGAACCCATTCCCTAGTGTTCTTGTTAACTAATCAGGGAGAACCATTGAACTTAAGCATTTTATCCTCCCTGGCACCATTATCTCAGGAATAGAAAAATATCCCAACAAAGGCTAATGTGAGAGTACAGTGTAGCAACTTCTTTCAAGTTTAAGAAGTTCCCCTGACATCTTCCAAAAATTCCCTGCAGCTATCACTGAAGTAGCAAGTCATAACACAAGAGACGGGGAAATGTGAAACCAACAAGAATCGCAGATCGGCAATTCTGCCTTTTCATTTTTCAGCAATCTCAGTTATTCAGCAGCAAGAGCTGAGTGTTTTGGTGTAGTCGTGGGGACATCTGCACATTCCATCTGTGTCTGGAAAGGCATTGTAGACATCTGAGCCTTCCATTGTGTGTCTTTGAGCTTCCCAATGCTCAAACTCGGCTGGGCCCTTCTTACTGCTCTGTAACAACAGCTGGTCTCTAAAAGTTTTGTCCTTCAGTGGGAAGTTTATTCCAAGAAGAGGTGACACTTGAAATATTTAACAACAGCTACAGCACAGACACTGACCAATCAGAATGAACACCAGCCATAAGCAGCCATTGAATACCTACCAGGTGAGTAAGCAGCCTTGAATCCGGGTGATCAATTACTCAGGTACTTTGCCCCTGAGACCCTTGGGCTCCCAGATTGTCAACCCTAAACAATCAACTGGATTTCTACTTTCTGCAATCCCAGTCATGACAGAAAGTCCATCCTACACTCACCCCATTTTCTTTAGGATCCTTTTTCTGCAACCCTCTTCAATTGCAATTTTTATATCTGCCTAGGTACATCATTACAGAAACTGGTTCTGTTCAGTGAAACAGATGAGACGGCCATTGTCTATGTGTCAGGGAGCCCAGGCTTCTGAAGCAGTAGGGATCCAAGGAGACCCAGGCAGCGTGGCTCTTAGGAAGTCACATTGGTTAGGGAGCCGCCAGATGGTTCCTGAGCTCTGCCAGCCCGGGAATGAATGCTAAGCTGTCTCTGCCTCTACAAGTCACTCAGTCTTCATGCATATGTCAGTCGGTGGCACCGGGTGGCCAGAAGTGCCAGGAAGACAAAGAGAAAGTGGCTTTTTTCTTCAGCTTTGGGGGCTGCAAGCAGAGCCATGTCTTCCACTGTGCCTCACACAACTGGGGATCCTCAAAATGTGGACAGAGGGTTCACAGGGTGGGGAAGAATAGGAAGAAAAAAAAAGAAAACACAAGAGAAATGCTCACCAAAGAAAAGCAAGATAAGACTGATCAGGCCTGCAGAGCAGATCTAGGCAGGTCATGTGGGGCAGCAGGAAAGTAGAGAGTAGCATGGGACAAACCGACCTCCTCCTTACCCTCTCATCCTCCTTGCAGGAAGAGTCAGCTGCAGGGGCCTCAGGAGGTGAAAGGAAACTGTGTTTGAATACCCTGGTCAGTATAGGAAGAAATTAGGGTAGTTAGGGAACATACGAATTTGAGTCATGGACCTGTGGATTGTCAATCAAATGCTTTACTCAAAAACAACTAGTGTTGCTTTGATCATGCTTCAATTCTGAACTTTAATGCAGGGAGTTGAGTAATCACTCATGGCCTGCCACTACCCCTGGCTGACTGTGCCATTGCGATTGGTCACCCTCCTACCATGCCAAGCTTCATTCTGACTTCCCCCCCTTTCCCACACTCTCCCACCTCTACACCCCTGGCCACTGCCTATGCTTGCAGCTCAGCACCCCACATGCCCTCAGTGATGGACTGAAGGCAGGCACTAGCTTGAATATCACTGCTGCTTCCCACCAGGATGTTGTATAGAATGACAAGTTGTTGTAGGTTCCAAAACAATTTTCCAGCCACTTAGAATTATTGGATGTTAGAACAGGTGTTAACAGAGGATTATGCCCCAAACGACCCCCAAAAGTAGAAGTTCTCTGATTCCTCCTCAGTTCTACTACACTGGAATTTCTAGGGAGTAGTCGGTATTTTTGATAAGATCTGTCAGTAATTTTGATGCCAAATCAGACTGGGTGACCTCTGATTCAGCCTGTCCTGCCATAATGTAAACTTCAAAGAAGAGCAGCTAATTAGAACTTCTGAAACACATGCAGGTTATTGGTGAATTGACCATGACTTGTGCCAGCAAAATGAAGTCACAAGAAAACTGACACAAGCTATAGGAAGAAGGACAGTGGTGAGGATGACAAGCAAGCCTAACATCAGGAAAAGAGAACCCCACAGCTAAGTGGCAGCAGGGGGCACCTGGATTTGAACCAGGGACCTCTTGATCTGCAGTCAAATGCTCTACCCCTGAGCTATACCCCCTTGCCTGGTGGACATTCCTCCTTAGCATATTTCACCTGTGTCGCCACACCCAAGGATTCTATAGTGCACTGTAAATTGTATTCATTCCCAGCCAGCTTATGGAAATTGGCAGCCCTACCACAAATGATTAGAGACTGCTCTTCAGGCCATGAGTTCACTCCTTCACTCCCCCAGAGAACCCCCCATCACTTATCTAATGGCAGCTTTCTACCTTGTAGCCACAACCTGAACTCCTTCAACTGAGGTCTCCTCCTGTTCCCTTACTCAGTACCTGATGGGAGTAGGGGTTGGGGGAGAGGCAAGTGTAAGTATCAAGGCTATTTTCACAACAATGTATCATAACAAATCATCCCCAAATTGGCTGCATGAAACAATAAGCATGTATTCTCATGCTCATAGGTCAGCAGCATGGATGCCAATCAGCTGAAGTAGGCTGGGCTTGACCTGGTATATCTGCTTCAAGCTGTGGGTCCATCTGTGCTTGGTTTTTGTCTGAGCTGTGCTCAAGTCTGCTCCATGTATGTTCCTTCTGTGATCCTGGGTGGGGGAGTAGCAGCTAGCAAGGGGACAGTTTTCTTATGGTGACAGCAGAAATGCAAAGGGGCAGGCCCAACTATGAAAGCAGCTTTCAAGCCCCTATTTGCATTACATGTGAGAACAACTCAATGATCAAGGGCAGTCACAAGACCAAGCCTTAACTCAAGAGCAAGAAAGCATGTTTCACCTCCAGTGGGAAGATCTGAAAAGAAGGTGAAGGCCATAGATGCAGAAATAAGTCAACGTTCAGGGTCAACAGTTTTATCTACCATAAACTGGCCTGTTGGTCATAATTACTTACATCTCTCCCACGTGCAAAATATACTCACCTCTATTCCAAGACTCGCAAAGCCTCATTCAATTAGATAGAGTCCAAGCTCTTGTGATCTACATTAAATCAGATGAGGCTTCTCTTGACTCAAAGATCTATGAACTCAAAAGAGAAAATTTCTACCCATTGAACACCTCAAGTATAATGATGGTACAAGAACAGAATTATTGCAATAAATATTTACATTCAAAGACTGGACAAAATTGAAGGCATGCACAGTCACAGAAACTGGTTCATGGAAACTAAAATGCTGAGACTGTAGAAGATGGTGGATGGAAGAGAAGACCAGTGTGCAGCTCCCACTTGGACAAACAGAACAGCATATGGAGATTCACATCATGAACTTTTGCTCCAAGAACCACCGTAGGATCACACCAAAAAGACCAAAAGAACTCACAGACCTTTTTAAAGAAGCAGCTTGCTGCTGCAAACTGTATGAGCAAACTGTATGCTGAAAACTGTATTTCATGAGTTTTACTCACGAAAAACTGTGAGTTCCCAATGTACGAGTAGGGAAGGTCTGCCTCTGAACACACATCTTCACTGTAGAACCTAAAAACCTGGATCAGGCCGGGCGCGGTGGCTCAAGCCTGTAATCCCAGCACTTTGGGAGGCCGAGACGGGCGGATCACGAGGTCAGGAGATCGAGACCATCCTGGCTAACACAGTGAAACCCCGTCTCTACTAAAATACAAAAAACTAGCTGGGCGAGATGGCGGGCGCCTGTAGTCCCAGCTACTCGGGAGGCTGAGCCAGGAGAATGGCGTGAACCCGGGAGACGGAGCTTGCAGTGAGCTGAGATCTGGCCACTGCACTCCAGCCTGGGCGACAGAGCGAGACTCCGTCTCAAAAAAAAAAAAAAAAAAAAAAAACCTGGATCATGGGACTAGGATTTAACCTTACCTGGAGCTAAAGTTGATTTAGGGAGCTGAGCAAAATATAAAAGTAGAAGAAGCAGTAAGAAGGGCCCCGTGTGCACTCCCAGACTCCAGCTCAAGCCCAGGGAAGCCCTTCCTGACTTTATCTCACAGGGGTCGTTGGGGAAGGCAGCCAGCAGAATTAGGGAGGGGCTACATGGTAATAGAAGCTTCTAGTTGAACTTTCAATAATTTCAACTGAGCATGAATCTTCCTGAGCAGAATCCAGTGGGTGAATGAGAAGTGTAGGTATGAGTACAGGACCTGCAGCTGACATCGTGGGCAGACGGGGAGGGATGAGGCCTGAAAGCCCTGCTTGCTTTCTCAGTGGTGAGGCTTCTAGCCTGAAGCAGGATCGCAGCCCTGTGTGCTAGCTGCCTGGATATAAACTCGGTGCTGTTGGCAGGGCATGGAGGGAGTGAGACTGGCCTTGCTGACTGCATGGGAGCTGGGTGAGGCCTGTCACTGCTGGCTTTCTCCCACTTCCCTGGCAACCTGTATAATGCAGCAGAGACAGCCATAATCCTCCTTGGAACATAACTCCATTGGCCTATGAACCACTCACCCTATGCCCTACAGTGACTGCAGCAAGCCCCGCCCGCCCAAGGAGTGCCAGAGCTCAGACCCACTTAACACTGCCCACACCTGGTGACTTTCCTCTACCCACCCTGGTAGCCAAAGACAAAAGACATAAGCTCTTGGGAGCTCTATGGCCCCATCAATCACCTGGGAAACTTGAATACTTATCCTGGCCAATTTAGGGCAAGCTTATATCCCCTGTCTACTATCACAGCTGGTGCTCTATTGAAAGCACCACCTCCTGGCTAAATGCCAACCAACTCAAGCCATTACAGCAATGAATAGCAGAACATCCCACTCCAAAGGAGAAAACAACAGTTAATTCCACTGCCAGTAACATCCTGCCTAACCAGAGGTCCTGAGTCTGTCCACATGACAGCTTTAGTGCTAGCACAACCAACATTTAAGAAAATCAGTGCATTAAATGAAACTACAACCAAGGACTCTCACAGAGTCCATTTCACTCCCCTGCCACCTCCACCAGAGCAGGTACTGGCGTCTGCAGCTGGGAGACCTGAAGACGGCTCACATCACAGGACTCTTTGCAGACATTCCACAGCACCAGTTCAGAGCCTGGTAGCCCTACTGGGTGGCTAGACCCAGAAGGGCAATAACAATCACTGCAGTCCAGCTCTCAGGAAACCCCATCCATAGCGGGAGCAGGAGAGCACCACATCAAGGGATCACTCCGTGGGACAAAAAAATCTGGACAGAAGCCCTTGAGTTCCAAATCTTTCCACTGAAACAGTCTATCCAAATGAAAAGTAATTCTGGGAATATAACAAAACACCCTCAAAAGATCACACTAGCTCTCCAGCAATGGATCTAAACCAAGCTATGAATTGCCAAATAAAGAATTCAGAAGATTAATTATTGAGCTACTCAAGGAGGTACCAGAGAAAGGTAAAAACCAACTTAAAGAAATTTTTAAAAAACTACAGGATAAGAATGAAAAAGTCTCCAAGAGAAATAGGTATCATGAAGAAAAAATAATGA
The DNA here is from genome assembly GCF_000951035.1 of Colobus angolensis palliatus. Lineage (NCBI taxonomy): Eukaryota > Metazoa > Chordata > Mammalia > Primates > Cercopithecidae > Colobus > Colobus angolensis. The sequence continues at coordinate 18,049,304 of NW_012115154.1, read as the reverse complement.
CAACTTCTGAAAATGAAAGACACACTTAGAGAAATACAAAATACACTGGGAAGGTTCAACAGTAGACTAGAATAAGTAGAAGAAGGAACTTCAGAGGTCAAAGACAAGGCTTTGGAATTAACCCACTATGACAAAGACAAATAAAAAAGTGTTTTAACATAGGAACAGTTTGGGCATGGTGGTTCATGCCTATAATCCCAGCACATTGGGAGGCTGAGGCGGGTGGATTACCTGAGGTCAGGAGTGAAACATGGTGAAACCCTGCCTCTACTAAACATACAAAAATTAACCAGGTGTGGTGGTGTGCACCTGTAGTCCTAGCTACTCAGGAGGCTGAGGAAGGAGAATCACTTGAACTTGGGAGTCACAGTTGCAGTGAGCCAAGATCATGCCACTGCACTCCAGCCAGCCTGTGTGACAGAGCGAGACTCCATCTCAAAAAAAAAAAAAAAAAGGAAAGAAAAGACAAAACTTCCAAGAAATTTAGGATTGTGTTAAACAAACTTAAAAATAATTGGTGTTCCTGAGGAAGAAGAGAAATCTAAAAGTTTGGAAAACTGTTTTGAGGGAATAATCAGGGAAAACTTCCCTGGCCTTGCTAGAGATCTAGACATCCAAATATAAGAAGCTCAAATAGCACCCAGGAAATTCATCATAGAAAAATCATCACCAAGGCATGTATCTAAAGTCTTGACTTATCTAAAACCAAGACAAAGGAAAGAATCTTAAGAGCTGTGAGGCAAAAGCATCAGGTAAACTATAAGGGAAAGCCTATCAGATTAACAGCAGATTTCTCAGCAGGAACCTTGCAAACCAGAGGGATTGGTGTCCTATCTTTAGCCTCATTAAACAAAATAAGAATTTTGTATCCAACAAAACTAAGCTCCATACATGAAGGAGAGATAAAGTCTTTTTCAGACAAACAAATGCTGAATGAATTTGCTGCTACCAAGCCAGCACTACAAGAAATGCTAAAAGGAGTTCTAAATCTTGAAACAGAACCTTGAAATACACACCAAAATAGAACCTTCTGAAAGCATACATCTCACAGGTCCTATAAAACAATAACACAATGAAGAAAACAAAAAAAGAAGGTATTCAGGCAACAACTAACACAATGAATAGAACAGTACCTCACATCTCAGTACTAATGTTGAATATAAATGACCTAAATGCTCTACTTAAAAGATACAGAATGGCAGAATGGATCAAAATCCACAAAGCAAGTATCTGCTGTCTTCAGGAGACTCACCTGACACATAAGGACTCACATAAACTTAAGGTAAAGGGTGGAAAAAGACATTCCATGAAAATGGACAGCAAACACAAGCAGGAGTAGCTATTCTTATATCAGACAAAACAGACCTTAAAGCAACAATGGTTAAAAAAGGCAAAGAAGGACATTATATAATGATAAAATGACTAGTCCAACAGGAGAATATCACAATTCTAGTTATATATGCACCTAACACTGGAGCTCCCAAATTTACAAAACAATTACTACTAGACCTAAGAAATGAGATAGATGGTAACACAATAATAGTGGGGGACTTCATTATCCACTGACTGCACTAGACCAGTCATCAAGAGAGAAAGTCAACAAAGAAACAATAGACTTAAACTATACCCTAAAACAAATGAACTTGACAGATATTTACAGAACATTCTACCCAACAACTGCAGAATATACATTCTTTTCATCAGCACATGGAACATTCTCCAAGATAGACCATATGATAGGCCACAAAACAAGTCTCAATAAATTTAAGAAAATTGAAATTACATCAGTCAAGTACTTGCTCAGATCACAGTGGAATAAAATTGGAAATTAACTCCAAAAGGAACCCCCAGAACTATACAGATACATGGAAATTAAACAATCTGCTCCTGAATGATCATTGGGTCAACAATGAAATCAAGAGAGAAATTAAAAATTATTTGAATTGAATGATAATAATGACTTATAAAATCCTCTGGAATACAGATAAAGTGGTGCTAAGAAGGAAATTCATAGCATTAAATATCTATATCAAAAAGTCTGAAAGAGCGCAAATAGACAATCTAAGGTCAAGCCTCAAGGAGCTAGAAAAGCAAGAACAAACCAAAGCCAAACCCAGCAGAAGAAAATAAATAACAAAGATCATAGCAAAACTAAATGAAATTGAAACAAACAAACAAAAAAATGCAAAAGATAAATGAAGCTGGGTGCAGTGGCTGACATATGTAATCCCAACACTTTGAAAAGCCAAGGCAGGTAGATCACATGAGGTCACAAGTTCAAGACCAGCCTGGCCAACATAGTGAATCTCCATCTCTACTAAAAATACAAAAATTAGCTGGGTGTGGTGGCACATGCCTGTAATCTCAGCCACATAGGAGCCTGAGGCATGAGAATCACTTGAACCTGGGAGGCAGGAGTCAGAGTGAGCTGAGATTGTGCCACTGCACTCTAGCCTGGGTAACACAGTGAGACTCTGTCTAAATAAATAAATAAAATGAAACAAAAAGCTGGATCTTTGAAAAGGTAAACAAAATTGATAGACCATTATTGAGATTAAACAAGAAAAGAATAGAGAAGATCCAAATAAGCTCAATTAGAAATGAAATGGGAGATATTACAACTGATACCACAGAAGTACAAAAGACCATCCAAGACTACTAGGAACACCTTTATGTGCACAAACTAGAAAACCTAGAGGAATGAGGACAATCCTGAAAATATCTAGCCCTCCTAGATTATGCCATGAGGAAATAGAAACTCTGAACAGACTAATAATGAGTAGTGAGATTGAAACAGTAATAAAAATAATTTCCAACAAAAAATGTCCGGGACTAGATGGATTTACAGCTGAATTCTATCAGACATTCAAAGAAGAATCGGTACCAATCCTACTGAAACGATTCCAAAAGATATAGAAAGAGGGAATCCTCCCTAAATCATTCTACGAAGCCAGTATTACCATAATGCCAAAATCAGGAAAGGGCATAACAAAAAAAGAAAACTACAGATCAATATCCCTGATGAGCATAGATGCAAAAATTCTCAACAAAATACTAGCTAACTGAATCCAACAGCATATCAAAAAGATAATAAACCGCCGGGCGCGGTGGCTCAAGCCTGTAATCCCAGCACTTTGAGAGGCTGAGACGGGCGGATCACGAGGTCAGGAGATCGAGACCATCCTGGCTAACACGGTGAAACCCCGTCTCTACTAAAAATACAAAAATCCTAGCCGGGCGCGGTGGCGGGCGCCTGCGGGAGGCTGAGGCAGGAGAATGGCGTAAACCCGGGAGGCGGAGCTTGCAGTGAGCTGAGATCCGGCCACTGTGCTCCAGCCTGGGCGACAGAGCGAGACTCCGTCTCAAAAAATAATAATAATAAACCATGATCAAGTGGGTTTTATACCAGGGATGCAGGGATGGTTTAACATACACAAGTCAATAAATGTGATATACCACATAAGCAATTAAAAATTTCATGATCATCTCAATAGATTCAGAAAAAGCATTTGACAAAATCCAGCATCTTTATTATTAATATCCTCAGAAAAATCAGCATAGAAGGGACTTTAAGGTAATAAAAGCAATCTATGACAAACTCACAGCCAATATTATGCTGAATGGGGAAAAGTTGACAGCATTACCCTTGCGAAGTGAAACAAGACAAGGATGCCCACTTTCACCATTTCTATTCAACATAGTACTGTAAGTCCTAGCCAGAGCAATCAGAAAAGAGAAAGAAAAAAAAGGGCATCTAAATCAGTAAAGAGGAAGTCAAACCATCACTGTTTACTGATGATATGATCATGTAACTAGAAAACTCTAAAGACTCATCCAAAAAGCTCCTAGATCTGATAAATGAATTCAGTAGTTTTGGGATACAAAGTCGATATACACAAATCAGTAGCACTGCTATACACCAACAGTGACCAAGCTGAGAAATCAAGAACTCAGCCTCTTTTACAACAGTTGCAAAATAAATAAATAAATAAATAAATAACTTAGGAATATACCTAACCAAGGAAGTGAAATATCTCTACAAAAGATGGCTGATTTTTTTTTCTAGTTCTCTGAAGAATGATGGTGGTATTTTCATGGGAATTGTATTGAATGTATAGATTGCTATTGGCAGTGTGGTCATTTTCACAGTATTGACTCTACCCATCCATGAGCATGGGATATTTTCATTTGTTTGTGTCACCTATGATTTGTTTCAGCAGTGTTTTGTAAAGACATTTCACTTCCTTGGTTAGGAAGGAGTTGGAGGTTGCAGTGAGCCGAGATTGTGCCACTGCACTCCAGCCTGGGTGACAGAGTGAGACCCTGTCTCAAAAATATATATCTAAAGAAAGAAAATAAAGAAGTAAAACCATAGCCTGAGAGCCAAATCCTGCCTTCTACCTGGATTTGTAAATAAAGGTTTGAAAAACGTTACTGAGATACAATTCACATCCTATGCAATTCACCTATTTAAAGTATACAATTTAATAGATTTTTTTGGTATATTCACAGGTATGTGCAACCATCATGACAATTTTAGAGTATTTTTGTCACCTCAAAAATATTTTAAAAACAACCAAAATCCATACTCTTCAACTATAATCCTATCCTTCTATACTCCCCACCCCCAAGCATAGGCCATCACATATCAACTTTCTGTATCTATACATTTCCTTATTCTGTACATCTCCTATGAATGGAATTTAAAAATATATGGTCTTTTGTGACTGCCTTCTTTCACTTAAATATAATGTTTCCACGATTGATCCATATTGTAGTACGTAGCAGGACTTCCCTCCCCTTGTGGCCAAATAATATTCCATTGTGTGAATATACGGATATATTACATTTGGTTTATCCATTCATCAGTTGATGAACATTTAGGATTCTTCCACCCTTTAGCTATTATGAATATTACTGCTATAAACTTTTTTTTTGGGCCGGGCGCGGTGGCTCAAGCCTGTAATCCCAGCACTTTGGGAGGCTGAGACGGGCGGATCACGAGGTCAGGAGATCGAGACCATCCTGGCTAACACGGTGAAACCCTGTCTCTACTAAAAAAATCAAAAAAAAATTAGCCGGGTGTGGCGGCGGGCGCCTGTAGTCCCAGGTACTTGGGAGGCTAAGGCAGGAGAATGGCGTAAACCCGGGAGGCGGAGCTTGCAGTGAGCGGAGATCCGGCCACTGCACTCCAGCCTGGGCGACAGAGCGAGACTCCGTCTCAAAAAAAAAATAAACTTTTTTTTGGTGGGGTGGGGGGTTGTGTACAGAGTCTTGCTCTGAGTGCAGTGGCACGTTCTTCCGGGTTCAAGCGATTCTCCTGCCTCAGCCTCCCGAGTCGCTGGGACTACAGGTGTGCCCCGCGACCACGGCTGGCTAATTTTTGTATTTTTAGTAGAGACGGGGTTTCACCATATTGGCCAGGCTGGTCTTGAACTCCTGACCTTGTGATCTGCCTGCTGCAGTCTCCGAAAGGGCTGGGATTACAGGCGTGAACCACCACGCCCGACCTGCTGTAAACTTTTATGTACAGGTCTTTGTGTGAATATTTGTTTTCGTTACTCTTGAGTGTTAAATTGTTTTGGTTATTCTGGGTTCTTTGCAATTCCATACAGATTTTAGAATCAGCATGCCAATTTCTACAAAGTCAACTGGGATTCTGATAGCAATTGCACTGAATCTGTAGATCACTTTGATGAGTAGTATCATTATCTTAATCTGTTGTGGCTGCTATAACAAACTGTCATAGACTGGGTGGCTTATAAATAACAAAAAATTATTTCTAGCTGTTCTGGAGCCTGGGAAGTCCAAGATCAAGGCACTGGCAGATTTGGGTGTCTGATGAGGGCCCACTTCCTGGTTCATAGATGGCTGTCTTCTCACTGTGTCCTCATGCTACAGAAGAGGCAACAGAGGCAGAGGGAGCTCTTTGGAGTCTATTATAAGGGCAGTAATCTTCATGAGGGTTCCATCCTCGTGATCTAAGCACCTCCCAAATGTCCTACCTCAAATACCATCATACTAAGGATATGGTTTCAACATACGATTTTTTGGGGGGGTGTGGGGGGACACAAATCTTCAGTCTATTGCATCATCTTAACAATATAATGTCTTCCAACCCACAAACATGGAATGTTTTTTCTTTTATTTAGATCTTATTTAATCTCTTTGAACAGTGTTTTAGCTCCAGATAATAGGTCTTTTGTAAAATTTATTCCTAAGTATTTTATTATTTTTGATGCTATTGTAAAGAAATTGTTTTGTTAATTTCATTTTTGGATTGTTCATTGTAAGTTTATATAAATAGGTTTATTTTTGTATATTAACTTTATATCCTGCAACATTGTTGAATTAATTTATTAAACAGTTTTTAGTGAATTCCTTAGGATTTGCTATATATAAGATCATATTATCTGTGAATAGGTAAGTTTTACTTCTTCTCCATTGTGAATGACTTTTATTTTTCTTGTTTGTTGTCCTGGCTAGAATTTGCCGTATAATGTTGAATAGAAATGGTAAGAGCAGACATCCTTGTTTTATTCCTGATCTTAGGAGGAAAGCATCCAGTCTTTCACCACTAAGTACAATGTTAGCTGTGGGGTTTTCCAAAGATGCCCTTTATCAGGTTGAGGAAGTTTTCTTATTCCTAGTTTTTGAGTGTTTTTACCATGAAAGGCTGTTTGATTTTGCTAAATGCTTTTTCTGCATCTATTGAGATGATCATGTGATATTTTTGTTTTGTTCTATGTATAGGATTTATTATATTGATTTTATTATTTTTTAATTTAAAAATTTGTGGGTACACAGTAGGTGTATATATTCATGAGATACATGAGATATTGTGGTACAGGCATTCAAGGCACAATAATCACATCAGGGTAAATGGGATAACCATCACCTCAAGCATTTATCATTTCTTTGTGATTCAGACAACCCAATTATACTCTTCTAGTTATTTTAAAGTGTACAACAAATTATTATTGATTGCAGTCACTCTGTTGTACTCTCAAATACTTGATCTTATTCATTCCATCTAACTATATTTTTGTATCCATTAACTATCCCACTTCCCCCACCCCACTATCATTCCTAGCCTCTGGTATCCGTCACTTTACTGTCTCTCTCCATGAATTTAACTGTTTTAAATTTTTTTTAGATCTCACAAATAATTGAGAACATGCAAAGTTTGTCTTTTTGTGCCTGGATTATTTCACTTAACATATTGACCTCAAGTTCCATCCGAGTTGTTGCAAATGACAGTATCTCATTCTTCTTCATGGCTGAATAGTCCTCTATTGTGTATACATGACACATTTTCTTTATCCATTCATCTTCTGATGGACACCTAGGTTGCTTCCAAATCTTGGCTATTGTGTATATTGCTGGATCATAAAAGTAGTTCTATTTTTAGGTTCCTGAGAAACCTCCAAACTGTTCTCCATAGTGGTTGTACAAGTGTGCCCTTTTCTCCACATCCTCAGAAGCATTTGTTATTGCTTGTCTTTTCCCTGTCAAAACTACAATGAGGTATTGTCTTACCCCAGTTAAAATGTCTATGAGCCATTTTAACTGGGGTAAGACAATAACTTATTGCAGTTTTGATTTTCATTTCTCTGATGATCAATGATGTTGAGCTGTATCTTTTCAGAGACTTTTTTGCCATTTGTATGTCTTCTTTATAGAAATGACTATTCAGAGCTTTTGCCCATTTTTCAACTGGGTGATTAGATTTTTTAATCGAGTTGTTTTAGTTCCTTATAAATTTTGGTTATTGATCACTTGTTAGATGGGTAGTTTGCAGATATTTTCTCCCATTCTGTGGGTTGTCTCTTCACTTGTTGATTTTTTCCTTTGCTGGCAGAAGCTTTTTAACCGGATGTGATCCCATTTGTCCATTTTTGCTTTGATTGCCTGTACTTGTAGAGTGTTACTTAAGACGTCTTTGCCCAGTCCAATGTTCTAGTTTCCTCAATGTTTTCTTACAGTAGTTGCATAGTTTAAGGTCTTAGATTTAAGTCTTTAATCCATTTTGATTTGATTCTTGTATATGGCAAAAGATAGGGGACTAGTTTTGTTCTTCTGTATGTGAATATCTAGTTTTCCCAGCATCATTTACTAAAGAGACTGTCCTTTCCCCGATATATGTTCTTGGCACGTTTGTCAAAAAAGAGCTCACTGTAGATGTATGGATTTATTTCTGGGTTCTCTATTCTGTTCCATTGGTTGTGTGTCTGTTTTTATGCTAGTACCATGCTTTTTTGGTTATTATAGCTCTGTAGTATAATTTGAAGTCAGATAACGTGATTCCTTTAGTTTTGTTCTTTTTGCTCAGGACACCTTTGGCTATTCTGGATCTTCTGTGGTTCCATATCAATTTTATAATTAATTTTTCTATTTCTGTGAAGATTGTCATTGGTATTTGGTAGGGATTGCATTAAATGTGTAGATTGCTTTGGGTAGTATTGACATTTTAACAATATTTATTCTTTCAATCCATGAACATAGAATATCTTTCAATTTTTGTGTTTTTGTCCATTTCTTACATCAATGTTTTATAGTATTTATCATAGAGGTCTTTTGCTTCTTTGGTTAATGTTATTCCTAGATATTTTATTTTACTTGTAGCTATTGTAAATGAGATTACTTTCTTAATTTCTTTTTCAGATTGTTCACTGTTGGCATATAGAAATGCTACTAATTTTTGTATGTTGATTTTGTACCCTGCAACTTTACTGAATTTATCTGTTCTAATAGGTTTTGGTGGAGTCTTTAGAATTTTCAAAATACAAGATTATATCATTGCAAATAAGTATAATTTGACTTCTTCCTTTCCAATTTGGATGCCCCTTATTTCTTTCTCTTGTGTGATTTCTCTAGCTAGGACTTCCAGTACTATGTTGAATAACAGTGTGAAAGTGAGCATCCTTGTCTTGTTCCAGATCTTAGAGGAAAGGCTTTCAGATTTCCTCATTCAGTATGATACTAGCTGTGGGTCTGTTGTGTATGGCTTTTTTGGTGTTGAGGTATGTTCCTTCTATACTCAGTTTTTTGAGGGATTTTATTATGAAGAGATGTTGAATTTTATCAAATGCTTTTTTAGCATCAATTGAAATGATATGTTTTTTGTCCTTCACTCTTGATATGATGTATCACATTGATTGATTTGCAATATGTTGAACCACCTTTGCATCCCTGAGATGAATCCCACTTGGTCATAATGAATGATTAATTAGTTTATTTATTTGAGATGGTGGCCACTCTGTTACCAAGGCAGTAGTGCAGTGGCATGATCTCCGCTCACTGCAAACTAGGCTTCCCAGGCTCAAGTGATTCTCCAGCCTCAGCATCCCAAGTAGTTGGGACTACAGGCACGTGCCACCAAAGTCCAACTAATTTTTATGTTGTTTTAGAGATGGGGTTTCACCATGTTGCCCAGGCTGGTCTCCAACTCCTGAGCTCAAAGTGATCCACCAGTCTCAGCCTCACAAAGTGCTGGGATTATAGGCATGAGTCACTACACCCAGTCTGAATGATCTTTTTAATGTGTTGTTGAATTTGATTTGCAGTATTTTGTTGAGGATTTTTAAATCAATGTTCATCAGAGATATTGACCTGTAGTTTTCTTTCTTTTTTGTTTTTTTCATGTGTCTTTGATTTTGGTATCAGGGTAATACTGGCCTCATAGAATTAGTCTGGATGTATTCCCTCCTCTATTTTTTTGAATAGTTTGAGTAGGATTCATATTTCTTCTTTAAATGTTTGGTAAAATTCAGCAATGAAGCCATCAGGTCCTGAGATTTTTTTTTTTTTTTCCCTGGAAGATTTTATTACAGCTTCAGTCTCGTTACTTATTATTGGTCTGTTCAGGTTTTGGATTTCTTCTTGTTTCAATCTTGGTATGTTGTGTGTGTCTAGTAATTTATCCATTTCTTCTAGGTTTTCCAATTTATTGGCATATAGGGTTGGGTTAGGGTTAGGCTCATAGTAGCCTTTATGATCCTTTGGATTTCTGCAGTATCAATTGCAGTGTCTCCTTTTTCATCTCCGAGTTTATTTATTTGGATCTTCTCTATTATTTTTCTTCGTTTGGGAACAGACCCTCAAATCTGGCCATAAACTGGCCCTAAAACTGGCCATAAACAAAATCTCTGCAGCACTGTAACATGTTCGTGATGGCCATGATGCCCACACTGAAGGTTGTCGGTTTGCTGGAATGAGGGCAAGGAACACCTGGCCCACCCAGAACGGACAACCACTTAAGGCGTTCTTAAACCACAAACAATAGCATGACCGATCTGTGCCTTAAGGGCACGTTCCTGCTGCAGATAACTAGTCAGAGCCCATCCCTTTGTTTCGGCCCATCCCTTTATTTCCCGTAAGAAATGCTTTTAGTTAATCTATAATCTATAGAAACAATGCTTATCACTGGCTTACTGTCAATAAATATGTGGGTAAATGTGTTCGAGGCTCTCAGCTCTGAAGGCTGTGAGACCCCTGATTTCCCATCCCACAGTCTATATTTCTGTGTGTGCATCTTTAATTCCTCTAGCGCCACTGGGTTAGGGTCTCCACGACCGAGCTGGTCTCAGCAAGTGGTACCCATATGTGGGGCTCAAATACAGGTCAAAGGGTTGCCAGGGCGATGGTTGGAGAACATGGAAGTAAGCTGGAGGACACCTGAGTACTCTTAAGCAGTCCCCATGGTGAGTAAGAAGGGGAGCTCGGAAGCATCAGGGTAACAATGGGACAAGTGTGGGCTCTGGTTTGTTCCACCTTGGAACCTTTTCACACTGATGATGAGGAGGAAGGAGAGTATAATGAAGTAACAGAGCAGGTTTGTTTGCCAGCTAAAGCTAAAGCAGCAAAGGAGGAGGAGGTTCATCCCAACCCTTCTGCACCCCCTCCTTATTTTGAAGAAAAAGAGTGGCCTGACCCTCCAGATCTTTCTTTTCCAGAGGACACTGGGTGAAAAGTAGTTGTCCCAGTGACTGTTCGAGCAGCGCCTCGAGTAACCACTTTCAGTTCTATTCAGGCAGGAATTCAGCAAGCTAGAAGAGAGAGTGATTTAGAGGCCTGGCAGTTCCCTGTTAGAACACACCCCCCAGGCTGGGCACAGTGGCTCACACCTGTAATCCCAGCACTTTGGGAGGCCGAGGTGGGTGTATCATGAGGTCAGGAGATCAAGACCATCCTGGCTAACACAGTAAAGCCCCATCTCTACTGAAAATACAAAAAATTAGCCAGGCGTGGTGACAGGCACCTGTAGTCTCAGCTACTAAGGAGGCTGAGGCAGGAGAATGGCATGAACCCAGGAGGCGGAGCTTGCAGTGAGCCAAGATCATGCCACTGCACTCCAGCTTGGATGATAGAGCGAGACTTTGTCTCAAAAAAAAAAAAAAAAAAAAAAAGAATACACCCCCCCAGATCAACAGGGAAATATTATAGCTACATTTGAACCTTTTCCTTTTAAATTACTCAAAGAATTTAAACAAGCTATTAATCAATATGGACCAGGTTCTCCTTCTGTAATGGGACTGTTAAAGAATGTTGCTGTTTCCAGTCGGATGATTCCTACTGACTGGGATGCTCTTACTCGAGCTTGTCAAGCTCCTGCTCATTTCTTACAATTTAAAATTTGGTGGGCAGATGAAGCTTCCATTCAGGCTGCTCACAATGCCCAGGCCCAACCTCAAATTAATATAACTGCAGACCAACTTTTGGGGGTTGGCGGCTGGGCTGGGTTAGATGTACAAGTGATCACGCAGGATGACACCATAGAACAGCTTAGGGGAGTGTGCATTAGAGCTTGGAAAAAAAAAATCACTTCAGGTGGAGAACAATACCCGTCCTTTAGTGTGTAAAACAGGGACCAAAAGAACCATACGCGGATTTTATAGCTCGATTACAGGAGTCTCTTTAAAAGGTAATTGCAGATTTGGCTGCTGAGGATATAGAGTTGCGGTTATTAGCTTTCGACAATGCTAATCCCGAGTGCCAGGCTGCTCTGCGACCTATTAGAGGGAAAGCACATTTAGCTGATTATACCAAGGCATGTAACGGTATCGGAGGTAATCTGCATAAGGCCACTCTGCTAGCCCAGGCAATGGTAGGACTGAGAGTGGATAAAGGAAATACTCCATTTCCTGGAGTTTGTTTTAACTGTGGGAAGCATGGTCATACTAAAAAAGAATGTAGAAAAAATCAGCGAGTCAGGCTGCCGGATAGGAGAAAAAAGAAAACTGCTGAGCCTGAAATATGTCCAAAATGTAAAAAGGGAAAACACTGGGCTAACCAGTGTCACTCTAAGTTTGATAAAGACGGGAACCCGATTTTGGGAAATGCCTTGAGGGGCCCATCCCGAGCCCTGTTCCAAACCGGGGCATTTCTGGCTCAGGCCATTCCCTCACCCCTGTACAATGTCTGTCCCCCGCCGCAGACAGTAGTGCCGCAGTATATTTATGCTGCACAAAATCTGTGAACCTTCTGCCTGGGGAACCCTGTAAAAGGTCCCAATAGGAGTCTGTGGAGCTTTGCCAGCTGGGACGATAGGATTACTTCTAGGAAGATCTAGTGTAAATTTAAAAGGAGTACAAATACATATAGGAGTCATTGATTCAGATTACAATGGGGAAATTCAAATTATTACATCTACTTCTGTTCCCCGGAAAGCAGAGCCAGGAGAGCGTATAGCACAACTTCTGATTGTGCCATATGTGGAAATGGGGAAAAGTGAAATTAAACAAACAGGAGGATTAGGAAGCACAAATAAACAAGGCAAAGCAGCTCATTGGGTGAATCAAATTACTGATAAACGTCCTACCTGTGAAATAACTATTCAGGGAAAGAAATTTAAAGGTTTCGTAGATACAGAAGCAGACATTTCAGTCAATTCTCTACAGCACTGGCTGTCCACCTGGCCAATTCAGCCCGCTGAATTTAACACAGTTGGAGTTGGTAAAGCCCCTGAAGTATATCAAAGTAGTTATATTTTGCATTGTGAAGGGCCCAATGGACAACCTGGGACTATTCAACCAATTATAACTTCTGTACCTATACATTTATGGAGAACAGATTTGTTACAACAATGGGGAGCACAAATTCTAATTCCAGAACAATTATACAGCCCTCAAAATCAACATGTGATACATGAAATAGGGTATGTCCCTGGTATGGGACTAGGAAAAAATTTACAAGGTTTGAAGGAACCGCTTCAAGTGGAAAGACAAAGTTCCCACCACGGTTTAGGATATCATTTTTTATGGCGGCCATTGTCAAGCCTCCAGAACCTATACCTTTAAAATGGTTAACAGATAAGCCAATTTGGATAGAACAATGGCCACTAAGTAAAGAGAAACTGGAGGTTTTAGAGGACTTAGTTAATGAACAATTAGAAAAAGTGAGAGACAGGACTAGCTGGATTTCCTAGGCTAAGTATTCCTAAGCATAGCTGGGGAAGGTGACCATACCTACCTTTAAACACAGGGCTTGTAACTCAGCCCACACATGACCATTCAGGTAGTAAAGAGGGCTCACTAAAATACAAATTAGGCTAAAAGCAGGAGGTAAAGAAATAGTCAAATCATATATCGCCTGAGAGCAGAGGGGGAGGGACAATGATTGGGATATAAACCCCAGGCATTCAAGCCAGGAGTGGGCAAACCCCCTTGTCCCCTCCCATTTTATGGGAGCTCTGTTTTCACTCTATTAAATCTTACAACTGCAAAAAGAGAAAGAGAGAGGGAGGGAGGGAGGGAGGGAGGGAAGGGAAGGAAGGAAGGAAAAGAAGAACACTCCATGGTGCCCTGATGATCCTTTGCAATCCTAGTGAATGTTTGGCTTCAGCCTCGCTGGCATCACTCCCACAGTTCCTAGCCTTCATCTGCTACGCCCTTTTAGATGATTATCCTTTCTCTTCATCCTCAGGATCTGTGTGGTCTTTGGGCCTTATAGTAGAAACTTTCAGGGGAAAGGTCCACAGAGGCAGAGATCCTGGTCCTAATACAGAGGATACTGGAGGCCTGAGCTTCAGGGCTCATACAGCCAGCCTTTGTGCCTGGCCCTGGCTTTTCCAGTTGTACTGAGCTACTAGTTTGTGGCCTGCCTGAGGCTGGGACCCCTCTGGTAAGGTGTCTCCCTTTTAAAGACAAGGACTAGTAAATGAGCTGGAAGAAGAGTCAAAAGTTAAAAAAATGTGGGACTAAGCCCAAAGTACCCCACTGTGCAGAGGATGAAAGTGAAGTGGAGAGAGAGTTTGGGAAGTTTGTTAGAGAAGATAAAACAGGAGAGAAAGAGAGAGGAAGCTTCCAACTCTAAACAATTCTATAAATTGTTGCCCCACACACGGACTGAAGAGGAGGCTACAGGATTCTAAGCAGGAGAGATTTCTGGAAGTCCTCTGATAGGGCCATAGCAAAGGACAGGGTAAGTCAAAGCCAGATAAGGGTCTGTCTGAATGAGGTCAGTCAGTTGCCAGTGGTTCACTGAAAATGATGAGAAATTGCAATGTATATTAGATCCTTGGGTGTGGGAACATAGGTGAAACAGTGTCAATCAGGAAAGTCTAAACAGATAGGAGGGCACATTTTGGGGGCAGAGCATCTGGCTGCATATCAAGTAGTCCCTGGTTCAAGACAGTGTCACCTATTGGCCCTTCCTTTCACTCTGCCCACATGTTTTCAATCACTCCATCCTGTGTCATGTCCCAGTGACCACAGATTTCTCTGATTTCCCACTTCTCTACTTTTCCATGGATTGGATCCTGTCTTCTGGTCACTAACTACCATCTGACACATCGTGCGATTCAGCAAATGGAGGACAAGAGGAAAGAAGAGGAAAGGAAAAGGCAGTTCAACTCCTGCCTCAGAGTGTTGAGTGCAAAGAGGCCCTTATCATGAATGTGGATTCTAGTCATGACTTGGTCATTACTCAGGTGTGTTTTGTTTGGGCACAATTTTAATTACTGTCATTTTTTTCCAGATCTATATCATGGAAGGGAACAGTTTAAACCAGTAGCTTCAAACCATATGTCAGAATGGTGTAGGAGGTTTGTTAGAATCATAAGTTGTCCAAGTCCTCTTCCCAGAGAGTCTGGCTTAGGAGTCCTCAAGTGGGGCCCAAGAACTTTTGCTTTTACCGAGCTCTGCCCAGCCCAGCCTCACCTTTAAAGGGTCTGTTGAGCAACCAGTTCTTTGAGTCCTGCTTCTCTAGGTGAGTCTGAAGGATGTTCTGTCTGCAAACCTGTGATTTTAATAGAATTAGAGAAGGAAGAATGCTGGTTACAAGTAGAGCTGGCAGGCAGGTAGGTGTAAAATAGGAAGGGGGCATATGGTGACAGAGCAAATATGCATCTCATGATGGTGACAGCCAGGGGTGTGGCCATATGGGTTTATAGTGATTAGTAGAGGAAAATGACCAGGTGGGGGTATAGCTCAGGGGTAGAGCATTTGACTGCAGATCAAGAGGTCCCCGGTTCAAATCCGGGTGCCCCCTCTCTATTTCACTTTTCTTTGTGAGATAGAGTCTCACTCTGTTGCCCAGGCTGGAGTGCAGTGGCACGATGTCAGTTCATTGTAACCTCCCCTTCTGGGTTCAAGCAATTCTCCTGCCCCAGCCTCCTGAGTCATTGGGATTACAGACGTGCGCCACCATGCTCGGCTAATTTTTGTATTTTTAGTAGAGATGGAGTATCACCACGTTGGCCAGGCTGGTCTTGAACTCATGACCTCAGGTTATCCACCCCCCCCTTCGCCCCTCAAAGTCATGAGATTACAGGCATGAGCCACTACACCCAGCCCCCTATTTCCTTTTCACTCACTGAACATGATAGATGTTCTACCTTTAGCTTTTCTTCAACACATGGATTCATTCTGCAAAGCAGGAGAGAGAGGAGGTAGGTCAGGTCTTCACTGGAAAGCTCCCCCTGACACCTGAAGCTCCAGAGAAACCTGATTTCTTGAGAGCTAAATCAGCGCTCACAGGTCTGGGGTGAACTTTTTTTTTTTTTCTTGCATATCTCAACCCTCTTAATTTCATTTGGGTAATTCACAATTGTGTAATTCTTGGTGGAAGACAAGATCCTGTCTCTGGTTAAGGAAAACAACAAGATCAGATATTTCCTCCCCCGAAATGTTGGTGTGTGAGTCGGGGTTCTTCAGAGAAAGTAGAATCAATAGGGTGCATGCGTGTGTGTGTTGTGTGCACGCGTGTGTGCATGTGTGTGTATACATAGAGATTTTAAGGAGTTGGATCATGCAGTTGTGGGGACTGGCAAGTCTGATACAGGACATGGCAGCAGGCTGGACTTGCAGGAAAGAGTTGAGGTTGCAGCTCGAGTCTGAAGACAGCGTGGGGGCAGAATTCCTTCTCAGGGGACAGCAGACGTTTCTTCTTAAGTCCTTCATCTGATTGGATGAGGCCCACCCACAATTTGGAGGGTAATCTGCTTTACTCAAAGTATGGATTTAATATTAATCACCTCTAAAAAATACTTTCACAGCAGCATCTAGATTGGTTTGGACAAATATCTGGGAACCATGGCCTAGCCAAGTTGACACATTTAAAAAAAAATTTTTTTTTTTTTTTTTGAGACAGGGTCTTGCTCTATCACCCAGGCTGGAGTGCAGTGGCATGATCTCCGCTCACTGCAACCTCCACCTCCTGGGAGGACTCAAGAAGTCCTCCCACCCCAGCCTCTGGAGTAGCTGGGACTACAGGTGCACACCACCACACCCAGCTAATTTTTATATTTTTTGTAGAGATGGAGTTTCTCCATGTTGCTCAGGCTGGTCTCAAACTTCTGGCCTCAAGCAATCTGCACACCTCGGCCTTCCAAACTGTTGGAATTACAGGCATGAGCCACTGTGCCCTGCCAAGACATGAAATTAACCAGCACAATTGGTAATGGCTAATGTTTGGCCAACTACATGCCCCTAAACAAGACTATGAATGTTGAGTAAATTGCACATAAGAGGCAGGGCAAATTTGGAATTCATTCTGGAAATGGCAGAGCTCTGGCAATGGCCGTAGGGCCAGAGACTGCAGCCAGCAGCTATTGTGGAGACAGTGGCGGCTCCCTAGCCAGGGTGGGCTGAGGTCCTGCTTACTTGATAAGCCTGGCTCTGCAGGCTTCTCTGAAGTGCATGAACTTCTTGCCATCCTGTCAGCGATTTCCCTCTGTCTCCACTCACCTTCGATGGCCTCTTCTTTAATCAAAGTGCCCTGGCTGGTACCAGGGATGTATAAAAAGTGATTTCAGGGAAATGAAGGGAATGTGGATTGGGAATCTGGCCACATTAAACTTGAAGGTAATGAAAATCTCGGTAGTTTGATTTGGGGTTAGAAATCCAGAAGCCCATATCAGGTTGTAGAAAAGTTGAGTAACTTTTGCCTGCAGTTCCCTCAGGACCAATTTGTATTTCCCAAATTGTAAGTGGTCTTTGGGCAGGATGGCTGCTCCTATCAGTTTAAACAAAGCAAATAGTCAGCTCACGTGTCACCCTGTATGATCTGTTCCACGTGGACTGAAACACAGGCCTTTTTCTGTCTGTATCACAAAACTCTCTGATCTCCAGCCACCGAATAAGTGAAACAACTGAAAATGAGAGCCAGGGCTGATTCCTGTGGATGCCAAACTTTGATGTCCATGGAATTGGCAGCTTCCCCCAGTCTCCCAGCTGAAAATATATCAGTGATGAAGAGAGTGGAACTTCAGGAATTGTAAGGTGGATTTATGGAAGCATTTGGAAAACTTGATTTATCCCAAATCACCAACTCTAACTGATCTCCAAGCCTGCCCCTTCTTCCTGCCTGAAAGCCGACCAGCCTAGACAGAAGGGTTTTCACTGCAGGAGATCAGGTTCCCCACCCCTCACTATCCCTTGACCTACGGTGAGAGTAAGATCTCAGCTGAGCCTGGGCACCAGTTGCTGAGAGACAAAGACTCACACACCAGAATCATTCCCAACTGGCTAATGTCTGTCAGCAAAAACCTCAAGAACATGTGTGGATGTGGATTCTTGGAGTATTTTATAAAGTAGAAAGAGTATAATTTTAAATGAGTCTGAATTTTTTATTAGGAGTATACCCAATTAAAATTCTATTTAAAACACCATAGCTGGAGCAGCTGGAATAAACCTGTTTGCTCCGTTGGTGGACCAAAGCTTGGATTCACAGGAGGCGAATTCTAAATGCATTTGAGATACTAGGGATTTCTTGCTATAATGTAGAAAGAATCCATAGGCTTCAGGGGGCAGGTAAGCTGGAGTGGATTCATCACATGTGACTTGCCCTGGCTTGAAAAATACATAGATGTGTGGCACTTCTACAGTCTTTTTTTTTTTTTTTTAATTGAAGTGGAGTCTCACTCTGTTGCCCAGGCTGGAGTGCAGTGGCACAGTCTTGGCTCACTGCAAGCTCTGCCTCCTGGGTTCATGCCATTCTCCTGCCTCAGCCTCCCGAGTAGCTGGGACTACAGGCACCCACCACCACGCCTGGCTAATTTTTTGTATTTTTTAGTAGACACGGGGTTTCACTATGTTAGACGGGATGGTCTCGATCTCCTGACCTCATGATCTGCCCGTCTCGGCCTCCCAAAGTGCTGGGATTACAGGCGTGAGTCACTGCGCCTGGCTGCACTTCTACATTCTTGAAAATAATTTTGGTAGCCGTTCTCTGTGGACAGAGATGCTGGTGGGAGGGATGATAGCGGAAAGGGAGCCCCTGATTTCAGTGGGGCTGGGATGATCCTAGGGTGTCAAGAGTCCAAGCAGTGTGATACTTTAGCCCGAAGTGAAGTTTCGGTGTTATTCCATGGTCTGTGCCATACAGGTCTTGGCTGTGACTCATCAGTGGTGATGATTTTAGGCCTGAGAATGGGGAGCCATCGTGGTCCCCTGGACGTGTAGATCTGAGCCACCACCATAGCCGGCACAATGGAGGTTCCTGGCCTCTGACCCGTTCCCCAGGTCTGAATCTGCTCCAAGAACCTGCCTTCCCTGATGACGAGAAAGCCAAGCTTGAGAAAAGAACTCTGCCACAGTACCCAGTCATGGACTGTGAATCTTCCTGCCAGATTTCCCCTAATAGGCCCTTCAGCCATTTGGCTGGAAACTGCACTGAGGAGTGGGAAATATCCACATAATTCTGGGATTCTTGGTGGCTCTGCTGCATCTGTGAAGCTTCTGGAGATCCAGTAATTTGGGTAACATCAGAACATCCCAGAAAAGACCACATCCTGCACTTTGCCCTGTTTGCGACCACCATCAGAGGGGGCTTGAGAGAGCGCAGTTACTACCCATGGTGTGCTGCTCCCACCCGGAAGGCTTTGTATAGGGCCTAGGGCAAGAGAAGCCCCTCCAGCTATTGGCGGGGGAGGGCGGTGTGCAGCAGAAGCAGCCACCTGGCTATACTGGCACAGCTGGTCTTGGGTGCATCGAGGTTCTCCAGCGCGTGGAGGTGCTGTCTGACATCTCCAGCAAGCTTGGGTAGGGGAATTCGCCACTCAGAGTTTGGTAATCAAATGAGTGAAACACAGAAATGAAGAGTTTAGAGTTTATTTTGCTGGTGCCGTAGCTTGGCATGAATCCAGTATGAAGTCACTCTCTTTTTTCCCTACACCTTAATGCTCAGAACAGTGTGAAGTCTCTCTTCACAACCCGTTGTGCTGGTGTGGCTCTGGCCGAAGCCTGGCTGCCGAGTGCCCCTGGGATCCTGCCCAACTCCTCAGCCTCTTGCTCCAGGCTTTCCTTCAGTGTTATGAACTGCCTGACAACCGTCACCTTATCTGTTTCAGGTAGTCAAAGCTAGCTTCTGGTTTTGTACCCAAATTTTCTTTTTTTCTTCTTTTTCTTTTCTTTTCTTTTTTTTTTTGAAATGGAGTCCCGCTCTGTCACCCAGGCTGGAATGCAGTGACACAATCTTGGCTCACTGCAAGCTCTGCCTCCCGGGTTCACTCCATTCTCCTGCCTCAGCCCCTGAGTAGCTGGGACTACAGGCGGCCGCCACCACGCTCGGCTAATTTTTTGTATTTTTAGTAGAGACAGGGTTTCACCATGTTAGGCAGGATGGTCTCGATCTCCTGACCTCGTGATCCGCCCGCCTCGCCCTCCCAAAGTGCTGGGATTACAAGCGTGAGCCACTGTGCCCAGCCGTGTACCCAGATTTTCTACCTGCTACATAAGTTGGTGTTAGGAGTGGGTTTCAGGCAACAGATAATTATGAAAATGGTATTGATTATCCAGACTGTCTGAGGCTAAATTTGGAGGCAGTCTAGTTAATCTTCGGGCCTGGGAATATGGTATAACCTACAGCCCACACTGGCAAAATAACTAAGAATATTACTGCTGGTGGTCATCTGGAATGAAGTGCCCACTAGGGACCAGGCTTCCGGATACACATTTGCTTCTTGTCATTGAACTGGAAGCTGGCAGTGTAGCAGATGTACTAGGATAGCACAGAGAAAGAAACAACAAAAAGTTCAATGAAAAGGACCAAAATCTCTCCTTTTTAGCTGCCATGAGGCTTAGCAGAGAGCCAAAGGCAGTGTTTGATTCTGCAAGATTGCTCAATTACAGCCTTCCTAGTGTGAAAATCTAGGACTCTGGGCCAGCCTGGTGGCTCATGCCTGTAATCCCAGCACTTTAGGAGGCCAAGGCGGATCCTTAAGGTCAGGAGTTTGAGATTAGCCTGAACAACATGGTGAAATCCTGTTTCTAGTAAAAATACAAAAATTAGCTGAGTGTGATGATGGATACCTGTAATCCCAGCTATTCAGGAGGCTGAGGCAGGAGAATCGCTTGAACCTCGGAGGCGGAGGTTGCAGTGAGCCGAGATTGTGCCATTGCACTCCAGCCTGGGTGACAGAGCAAGATTCTGTCTTAAATTAACTAATTAATTAAAAATAGGAACATCTAGGGCTTTGATCTGGAAAGAATGAGACCCCCAGGAATGGTCACGGGGATCCATGGAAGATTTGTAGAACCCAAACTATACCTAACATGAAGTCTTCTGCACCTCCTCTGCCAGGTAAAGACAACCCTGCTTTTCCTGCTGCCCTTGTTCCAGTGCTGCTCCGCCTCTTACCTCACTACACCCTCCATTTTTATTTTGATCTACAATTTGAGAAAATCTTAGCATACCCACAGAGTCAATTACAAAGTCACACCTTGAAGATGGAAGCTTTAACACAAAAATAATCACCAGACTATTCTGATTTATAGCACCAAAAATCTGGGGAATGTGTGCAGAAGTGATTTCTCGACAGCAGTTGTCTAAGGAGGGTGGAAACAGCTAAATTCTACTGCATTTAGTGCTATTGAATTCTGCATTTGATGTCCTACTCGGAGCAGCTGGGGATTATTTTATTATTTGCTCAACTTGCTGATTAAAATCAGAAATCAAAATTGTTCAAAGAAAGATGAAATTGAGATGCCCTGAACAGTAACTCTAGACTTTTTTTTGGACAGAGTCTTACTCTGTCGCCCAGGCTGGAGTGCAGTGGCGCGATCTCGGCTCACTACAACCTCCGCCTCCCAGGTTCAAGCAATTCTTCTGCCTCAGCTCCCAAGTAGCTGGGACTACAGGCACATGCCACCATGCCCAGCTAATTTTTGTATTTTTTAGTAAAGACAGGGTTTCACCCTATTGGCTAGGCTGGTCTTGAACTCCTGACCTCGTGATTTGCCCGCCTCAGCCTCCCAAAGTGTTGGGATTACAGTCATGAGCCACTGTGCCTGGCCAACTCTAGACTTGAAAAGACTGGAAAGGTGAAATGTACTAAATTCATGTGACATGCCCTCCCTCCCAGCCCCGTAGCTTCCACCAACACAATGGTTAGGAGAAAACCCCTTCGATACGTTATTTAAAAGCACTTTATTTACTGGAGCTCTGGCATCTTTGAAAACCATTTTAATTGCATATCTTTGTCAACCAGTGAAATTAATTCTCTAATTTAAATTGAGGATGAAGGGGAAGAGGCTAGAAGTTGCCCTTGACCACCACATGTTGGGTGGCAATGGCTGCCTTCATAGCCTGCAGAGCCACACACAGTGTCCGTTCAAGTGGTCTTCTCATGGAGTTCTCAGCACCTACACAGAATGTGTATCTATGCAATTTTCGTTTTCACAAAGAGCACTGCAATGACCAACCATGTATGTACATTTTTGCACACTCCTATGAGACAAAGCAAATGCAGATATTTAAACATTTTTATTGCCAAGCAGCCTTCCAGAAAAGATACCCCAATTGCAGTTCATCCCAGCAGCCCCGTATGAGAGTACCCACCACCTTTTAAAGAATTACAATAATTTTGATATAAAAGGAAGATAAATTCAGGGATATGCCTGCTGTTAAATTCAAAATTCTTATGCTTATAGAACAGGACAGGGGACACTGGTAAGGGAAAAAGGCAGCTCCAAATAGAAAGGGAGCTGACGGGAGAGCACCAAGAAGCTGGGCCTGGGTCAACCCTACAGCAGTAAGCACTTCAGTCGTCTGCCCAGGGCTGTGCATTTTAACGTTGGTTTTTTGTTTTTTTTTTTTTTTTGAGGCGGAGTCTCGCTCTGTCGCCCGGGCTGGAGTGTGCAGTGGCCAGATCTCAGCTCACTGCAAGCTCCGCCTCCCGGGTTTACGCCATTCTCCTGCCTCAGCCTCCCGAGTAGCTGGGACTACAGGCGCCAGCCACCTCGCCCGGCTAGTTCTTGTATTTTTAGTAGAGACGAGGTTTCACCATGTTAGCCAGGATAGTCTCGATCTCCTGACCTCGTGATCCACCCGTCTCGGCCTCTCAAAGTGCTGGGATTACAGGCTTGAGCCACCGCGCCCGGCCTTAACTTTGGAAGAATAGATACTGAACTCTGAACAAGAGTTATTTTACTGGTGCGATTATAGGATTATTTGTTTTCTTCCTGATTTTTATTTGTGTTTCTTAAATGTTCTATGTATTTTTAAGTCAACAAGCATTTGTTGA
Source organism: Colobus angolensis palliatus (assembly GCF_000951035.1). Taxonomy (NCBI): domain Eukaryota; kingdom Metazoa; phylum Chordata; class Mammalia; order Primates; family Cercopithecidae; genus Colobus; species Colobus angolensis. The sequence goes on along the minus strand of NW_012115154.1, from coordinate 18,026,341 downwards.
GAATCTATAATGTACTCAACAAGAGGCCAGGAGATACCGACATGAAATTTTCAAGAAAAGTAGTATTTTTGTTTCTTTTCTTCCTTCTTTCTTCTTTTTTCTTTTTTCTTTCTCTCTCCCTTTCTTCTTTCTTTTCTTTCTGTTTTTCTCTTCTTTCTTTCATCTTTTCTTTCGTTTTCTCTCCTCTCTTCTTTGTTTTTCTTTCTCTCTCTCTCTCTCACTCTTTCTTTCTTTCTCACATGGAACTTGTCTGTGTAATAAGAATTATTGAATCCATTCCTAACAGATCTTTGCCACATCATCAGTAGCCCCTGGGGTGGCTGTGATCCTGGCATCCATCAGGTGTCTTAGGTGCTCAGATGGTCTGGGAGTGGCATCCATCACTACAGGTGTGCCTGCCAGAGAAAAGGTGCACATTCTTCAGTGTAGTCTGTCCTGCTGCCAGGGAGGCCAGGGGCTTGGGCAGGACAAAGAGAGGGTCCTTAGTCCTAGTTCAGAGGCCCTTAGGGCCTGGTCTTTAAGTCCTCCAGGCATCCAGGCTTGGTGCCTCCCCAGCTGTGCTGACCCGCCAGTGTGGGGCCTCCTGTGAGAGACGGGGCTGTATCCTGGCCTAGCATGGAGATGGCAGCCTTTCTGGACAAATGTCTCCCGCAGTGTCAAGCAAGTCTCTGCAGACTCTGCCAAGTCTTGACCATAGGGTGAGGGAAGAAGACCGCAGAGGAATATATGGTAGAGAAACCCAAAAGTGCATCCAGTGGTCCTGGGGCGAGGGAAGTAGTGGTAACCGGTTTGCCTGTGTTCTGAAGTAGTGGTAACCCCAGATGGGTACTGAGGGAGGGAAACCTCAGGTCAGGGCAGAGGAGACTTCTGGAGTTCACAGGAAGCACAGGACAGGGTGAGCTCATGGCCCAAAGGGGCAATGTGTAGTGAGATCAATCTGCTGGGTGCCAGGGGTAGACTAAGAGCAGCAAATGGAAGTTACAGTGTGCTGGAGTCTGTGGGTGAGGCCACAGTGGTCAATATGCTAAACCTAAGTTACAGCAGAGAGAAAGTGTAGCTCAGGAGTAGAGTATTTGACTACAGACCAAGAGGTCCCTGGCTCAAATCCAGCTGTCCCCTGGCTCTTATGCTTTTATCCCCTGAGCCAGCTGTTGTTCTGAAAACTTATGAGGAAGGCAATGGGTGCTGCCACCCAGCCCTCTGGTGCTGACTCAGTCCCTCTCCTTTGGCTTGAGGTGGATGTTTGTATTATTACATGACTTTAGGAACCCAAAATAACGTGAGTCTTGGAGGAAAGCATAGCTCTGCAACATGCTGCATCAAATAGGTGTGCCAAATATTCCTGCCTCGACCTCGGGTGGTAAGGGCCGTCAGATGTTGAATGTGGACTATGTTCAGGGTGGGGCTGATAAACTGCACCCCACGATGGCAGAGCTCTGGTCTAATACCAGGGCTAGTGGCTGCAGCCAGCATCCGGCAGGGCTGCAGTGACCCCTGGCCAGCACACTCTCTGCCGTGACTTTGCTGTGATTCTAAGTTCACACCTTCCCGTCAGTGCTGTGAGCTCCTGGTACTGTCAGCGATGGCTTCATCTGTTTCCATTAGACAAAGTCAGGTTCTAGTTTTGTGCCTGTGTCTGTGACTAGAACAGAAATTGGTACCAGATGTGATCTGCAAGCAAGAGATCCTCGAGAAATGGGTATGTGGGAGGACACTGGAGTTAATTGTCAGATCTAGTTGTACTGAAGTCAAGAAAAATCCAGCTGGTTCTTCCTGGATGGGAATCCAGCAGACCAGGGCTCACAGCAGCAGAAGAGCTACATACACTGGTGCCTGTGATTGGCTGAAATGGAGCCCATTGAGGGCAAGAGACCCAGCTGCCATAAAACAGGAGAAGCTGCAGGTAGGGGGCTGATTCTAACGCATGGAGAACTACTAGGCTAGAACAAAGGCCCAGCTTCTCCATGCAACGCGTGGAAGGGCTCCTAGAGCTTCCAGCATTATGCTGAGAGAATCTTCTCTAAGGCTCCTGCGTGACATAGCAGAAAACCAGAGGCAAAATTGGATCCTGCAGTTGCTAGCTTCAGTTAAATGCACAGCCTCCCTGGGCTCTCGTGTGAAGGCTGGGGCATTTTTCAGGAAAGAACAGCAATCGAAGAACTGTAGAGAGAATTTACGAGAAGATGTGGAGAATTCACAACAAAAATCCAAACAAACTCCAAACTCTACCAAATCTCCATGACAGCAAAAGCAGCCTCCTCTCCCAGCTGATGAAACGTCTCACAGAATGCCCAGCAGCCCTGGCCCCTGCCCACCAAATGCCAAAGCTGCCCACTCATTGTAGTAACAGAACATATCTAGGGGCTTTCCCACCCATCGGGACCCCTGTGCCACAAGTCTGGAATCTACGTGGCTTTTGACTACAGCAGGGGACAGACACCTGTCCCTGTGGATGTGTCTTGTCAGGGAAGGTGCCCGGTTTGCCTGTGTTCTGACGTGCCTGGGGCTGTGGCTCAGCCACTGGAGGGAGGGATTCCTCCTCCCAGTTCAGAAGCCCCTTTAGGCCTGGGCTTTGGATCCCCAGACAGGCAGGCTTATGCCCACTCCCTGTCCCTCATATGTGCTGACCTGCTGAGTTACGCCTTCTGAGACAACTGGGCTGCTCACCAGGAGGGCAGCTTCCACCTCCCCTAGGGTCAGCCCTGCAGTTCAAGGCCTTGAATTTGGCCTTGGGATAAAAGAAGAGGAAAAGGTAGAAAATAGAAAAAACGGGCTAGGTAGGGTGGCTCACGTCTGTAATCCCAGCACTTTGGAAGGCCGAGGTAGGTGAATCACCTTAGGTCAGGAGTTCGAGACCAGCCTGGCCAACATGGCAAAACCCCGTCTCTACTAACAATACAAAAATTAGCCAGACGTGGTGGTGCATGCCTGTAATCTCAGCTACTTGGGAGGTGAAGACAGGAGAATAGCTTGAGCCTAGGAGGCGGAGGTTGCAGTGAGCAGAGATCACACCATTGTACTCCATCCTGGGCTACAGAACAAGCTCCAGAAGGAGAAGGAGAAGGAGGAAGAAGGAAGAAGGAGGAGGAGGAGGAGGAGAAGAAGAAGAAGAGGAAGAGGAAGAAGAGGAGGAGGAGGCAGCAAAATCTAGCCATGGTCTAAAGGGTGAGGGTGAGTGTGGGGTGGAGGGGGGTTGATTTTAGAATAAATGTGCATGAGGAAGAGGCAAAGGAAGGACAGATGTAGTGGATGATCATTCCAGCAAGAAGCAATGTCAAAGCTCATGCACTCAGCTTGAGACAGAAGGAGGAGAATGGACCATACAGTACAGAGGAGGCTCTGGGACTCAAATGAGGGGTCAGTGGGAGAGGGACAGAGCCAATGGCCAGAGAGGGTTGGCTGATGTGAGACAGGTCTGCCAGGACATGGGACCTGACCTGGAGTAAACAGAAACTATTGCAGGTTTCAGGAGGATCCCTTCCCTGGGCAGGCCACATCCTTAAGCAGTGTCCTTTGGGAACTCATCTGAAGTGGGTTTCTGGCTCAGAGGAAGAGCATTTGCCTGCAGGTCAAGAGGTCCATGGTGCAAATTTAGTGCCTCTTAGTGCTAGACTTTCAACTGGAAGTCAGTTGGGTAATTTCTGGGGACAGGGCATCTCATTGGGCCTGTCGAAGGCTTAGCAGATGGGGAGTGGGAGCAGAGGGGGCAGCAGGCCTGGTCATGTCTTGCTCAGGGTTGGGTTAATAGAGAGAGCCCAAGACCAGCCATGTGGAATTTGGTCACAACCCTTTTATTACTCAGATGTGTGTGCTCCAGCATGTTTCTTAATTATGACCTCTCTTCAAGTCTATAACATAGCCCACCAAGCTAAAGTGGCGGTTCCCAATCTGACTTTCCACTGGGATCATCTGAGGAGCTTGTTAAAAACTGCACCTTGGCCCCACTCCCAAGCATTCTGATTCAGGAGGTCTGAGTGGAGCCTATGAGCCTTTATTTTCATGCAAGCAAATGTGCTCTCATGACCACACATGCCCAGTGCTGCAGTGGACAGTCCAGCAGGGGAAGTAGCTTTAGGTCAATTCAGAGGCCCTCCATGGAGCAGCCATGGCTTTTGCGCTGACATCCTCAGCTACAGACTGCAAGATTTTCATCAGATAATAATGAGATGAGCCTTAGAGGACTGACCAAAAGGTTCCAATCGGGGTGCCCTCTGCCTATTCTTATTTTTACTTACTGATTTTGGAATCTGATTGTGGCTTCCTTTGCCTTGCTGGAGCCCATGATCTGTATCTGTCTGCATGGAGGAGAGAGAAGAGGCCGATGGGATCAGGTCAGTCCTTGGGAAGTCCTAGCTAACTTCCTCCATCATCCCACTCCTTGCCCATAGTCTCCCAGAGTCTTCCAGAATCTTTCTCACTCCCAGTTCATGGTCTGGGTGGGCCAGGGTATGAGTCTGCAGCAGCCCCAGGTGGGAAATCGAGAACCTGGGGACAAACAGCCAAAGTCCAGGGTGCAGCACAATGAGCCCAGAAATATATGCTCATTTGATTTCTCATGCCCATTGGAGGTGGGCATGATGTTGCCACTGGTTCAGGTTCTCCTGTGCCACAGCCCAAGCTGGGTGCTGTTGGGAGGATACAGCAGGACTTAGAGACATGGCCCAGCCCTCTCTTGGGGATCACATGGATCTTAATGGGGAGATTCTGAACAACTCTGGAAGGTGGGACAGTGGTACTCAGAGGGCTGCAGGAAGCAGGGGTCTGTGCCTTACAAACTTTAAAGTCCATAAAATCACATGAGGACTATTGAGTCTGCCCTTCAGATATGCTGTGGGTCAGAGATTAGGTAGGCTGTGTCATTTTTCCCCAGGGTGGATTGGGAGGAGCATGTGATCCAGGACCCACTTTGGTGATTAAAACAGGGTAGGGGGCACCTGGATTTGAACCAGGGACCTTTTGATCTGCAGCAAATGCTCTACCCCTGAGCTATACCCCCAGATCTGGGAAGATGGTGTAATTAACATCCTTTTCATGTGTCGACACACCAAGAACAAGACTAAGCTCTGCAGGTTGGGATGTCCAGGCCAGTTCTGTTTCTCTGAACTCTGGCCTCCCTCCTGTCACCAACACTTCTTTTTCCATCACTTCTGTGTGGACCTGGTTGAGGACACCCTGGTGGCCTTGTTGACCTTTATAACTGGAGAGACCCTTCAAGTCATCCAGATAATTCTCTTAGACAGTAGCAGTTGTTGAGCATCATGTGAGGCATGCTAGGCTAGGGACAGAACTCTAATCAGGTGATGCCACCTTCCCATGCACTGAAAGGAGGCCCAATGCCTGTGTCTGGGGCTTGTATTTGACATACAATACTGTTCATGATAATTTGCCAAGCGATAAGCAAATTGCTTTTGTGAAAGAAAGTTACTTAAATAATAATACTCAGTATTAAAAGATGTGGCACATATACACCATGGAATACTATGTGGCCATAAAAAAGAATGATAATAGACCAATAGTTAATGGTAACCCCCAGGAGCAGGTGAAGAGACTAGGGAGTGGGTGGGGGAATCTTCTTTTTTCTGATTTACACACGTGATAACTCAAATGTCCATGTTTCCAGCCTTCCAGGTACTGAGCTGTCTGGGTGGTTAAAAATAAAAGAGAGAAATTAGTAAAACATTCCCCAGGAAGTCTTCTCTGCCTCCTGCAGCTGGCATTGTCCTAATTCCTCCTCCTCCTTCAGATCCTCCCAGGTTTTCTCTCATCCAGTTCCTCTGTGCCGTTCCTTCCAGGCAGCACTGGTGTTCAGCACCTCCCCTCTGATGCTGTCACTCTTTTTTAACACAGCAGCTGTCCGCTGTCCACCAGATTGGGACATCACGATGGGGGTGGTGAGTCTGAGGGCAAAAGGCACCCACAGTGGGCCAGGGGCATCCCTGCTGCCTGTGTCCTGTGCCCAGCACCCAGGCCCTGACCCCCATCCCCTCAGCCACACTTGAGTTGAGTCCCATGGCACCCTCTTCCACACCTGCCTTCCCCACCCTGACCTACAACCTCCCCAGAGGCCTCTTGGATGGTGAGGACCTAGTATAGTTGGGTAGTGCCATGCCCAAGGAGGTTTATAAACTGTGCAGGAATCAGTGAAAATAAAAATGCCAGTGCTGCCCTCCCAAGTCAGCTGGGGCTTACAATAAGGTCAAAGTGATGGTGACAGCATTGTTAAAGGCAGAGAAAGGTCCTTCTAGTCATACCTGGGGGAAGACAATCAAGGAAGGGATAAGTCCCCCACTCAGTGATGAAACCACATATATGGCAAGAGAAATAGACAAGTCATCTTTCCTATATGAGGGAGATGGCTGAGTTGGGGTGGGGGCAGCAGGGCAGTTGCTAGGAAGCCCTCCTGAAGAGCAAGAAAGAGAGTAATGAATGCGGCTTTTGTATGATTCCAATGGTCCCCGTTTATGGAGAAGGAGGAATCTGAAGGCCCCTCTGCCTGAAATGGTCCTACGACCCCAAGTACTGGGCGAGCTCCTGTCTTCTCAGTCTGGATCTCACTGTGACAGCCCTAAAAAGAGTCAGTGACAGTCCTTGGGAGATAGCTTCCTGCATTGAGTGTGCCTGTGGAAGTAGCCAGCCGGTGTGCAGCTCATGCTGGAGCAAACATCAACAAGGAATCGACTGCACACTGTGGCCGCCCTAGCCCAGAGTCCCCTCTTCCTCCTACATTAGAATGCCTCCGGAAATTGCCCTAAGCTTCCAATAGGGAAATTACATAAATTACTCAGACCAATGTGCTAACTGTAAGGAGACTAGAGGGTTAGCAATAGTTGAAGTACTTATACCAGCATATAGACAATTGCGCATGGCATGGGAACTCCAGGCGTGGCCGACCTTGCCCAGGGGGTGGCTCTTCACAAAACCAGAGGTAGTAAGAAGACCTAAGAGGCCAAGGAAGTAAGAGGATAGATGAAAAGAAGGCAGTTGGGCAAATTTTCCTCTCAAATTTCCCTGCCCCACCTTCCAGAAACTATGCAATGTTGCCCTCAGCAAGGAAGGAGAGAGCGGACCAGCAAGCCTCTTTTGTGATGGCAAATTCCACCTTCATAAAAGAGAACTTGTCTCCTCTGGTGAGCATGATGTGGTGAAGACTGGCTCCAGGTGTCCCAACATGGCAGTCTAGGGCATGTCTAGGACTATGTAGACTGGCTAGATAATAGAATCTCTAGAATAATCTTCTCTCAGGGAGTCCTAAAAGGGGTTTGGAGAGTGAAATACACACAAGGCACAGACAGAGGCAGCCCAAGGAGACAACAGGGATCAGTGAGAGGTTCCTGGGGCGGGAGTCACTACCTGCCTTATTTCACTGTGCAGAAGCCTTAGCTGGGCAAAGGAGGTGAACTCCAGCACCAGCTTCTATGGCTAAAATGGACAGTAGGTGCCCTGAAAAAAGCCAGCAGGATGGCCTCACTACCCAAGAGAGAGAATTTTTCACATCAGCCCCAATGGGATATACACTACTTATGCATAATAACTACCATGAATATTTTACCTTACCAGTACGCCATGACTGAAACAACACTTCCTCAAGGAAAACGTCCTTACCTCCTGCAGTCGCTTTGATATCCCAGTAATAGTCTTATAATATCCCTGCATCTTACCACATAGCATTTCTTATATTTTCCATTTTTAACTTCTGTGAACATTTGTACATCTTGATCTACTCCTCTAGTTTCAAGAGCCCATGTCTGTTTCACTTGCTATTGGGATAGGCTGCGTACGGACATGGGCTGTCGCTCTGGATTAGATGGGAGCGATTGGAGGCTTTCTTGCAGAGGAATGACATAAGCTGATTTTGTCCTCTGGCTGGCTTGAGGGCACTAGGGCACATGTATGGAAGCAGGCACACAAGTTCAGGAAGTTGTCGCCATAACCTGGATGAGAGATGACTGTAGCTTTGTCTGATGGTGGAGGCAATGAGAAGTGGTCAGATTTTGGATAGATTTTGAAGCAGTGTGAACAGGATTTGCTGATGATTTGAGAGCAGGGTGTGAGAAAAAAGGAAAAGTCAAGGATAATGCCAAGGTTTTCTATCCTGAGCACCCAGCAGGATGGGGTGGCCATTCTCTGAGATGGCCATGCTCATTGCAGCAGAAATGAAATTTGAGGGGGTGGTGGAAGTCAGGAGTTCAATCTGTGATGTATTAAATTGAATCTGTCTGTTAAATGGTCTAATGGATATGTCAGAAATGAAGCTGGAGTTCGAAAGGGAGGAGTTAGCTGAAGATACAAATTTGAGGGTCGTCATCCTATTAAAACCGCAGGATGGAATGAGATCACTACGGAAGTGTGAGTGAAAAGAAAAATGGTCTAGGAACGAAGACTTGGCCCCTCAAATGTTTAAAAATGGGGATGTTAAGGAGAAACCAGCAAAAGAGATTGAGGAAAAGCGGCAGAGAAGTACAAAGAAAACAACAGAAAAACAGTGACAGCCCCAATGTCGATTAAAAATAATGCTACTGAGGGCTTGAGTTAAAGATGAGAATCACCCATGACACATGGTCACCAAGGACTGTGACAAGCACAATCTCAGTGAAGTGGAGCACTTGGGTGGGTGTTCTCCCGGGAAGCCCTCCTGACCCTCCTGATGGGTGGGACCCCGGCCACATGCTCCCATGGCACCTGTATGTCTATCAAAGCACACACAGTTTGCCATAATTGCTGCAAAGATGTGCCTGTAGGGTTCCCTGTATATCGTGAATGGCCAATACATATATGAATGTGCTCAAATGTGTCAACAAAAAAGAGAGGATATATTGATGGAATGAGATCTCAGGGAAAGCCAAAGGGTGGATAAAGAACACAGGATGTGCTCTAGAGAGGAGCAGGCGGGCTTTTCCTCTTAGCCTGGAGGGAATGAGGAGGTGAAGATGCAGAGCAGCAGAGGATGCTGGGGGGCCTCTATGGCCTTGGTCTTCTCAGTCAGGTAGAAAACAAAGTCTTCCAAAGAGAATCAAGGAGGTAGGGTGGGAATCATTACTTGGCAAGAAGGGCAAAGCATGAAGCAGGCACTGTGGGAAATGGAGAAGGGGTGAATTAGAAAGGAATAGAATCATTGCTTATTTGAGAGGGGCACTGGTTGAGGTCAAACTGGTGTAGATTTGCAGTGGGACCATTTGCCTGGCTCTATAATTTACTCCAGCAAAGACTGGCTCCCGCAGAGAAAAGGTGGAAAAGGCCAAAGGCGTGTGTATCCCCAGAAGCAGAAGGGCTCATGAGGGAGGTAGACAGATCACAGGCCAAGCTCTCAAAGGAGCCGGAATCATGACTGAGAGGCCAAACATGGGGTCAATAATGGGCAGGCAGACAGCTGAGCCCCAAGGTGGCCCTGGGGTCATGGGAACAGAGCGAGGTGGACAAGATTAAAGTCAAAATGAGGATAATGAGACATTTTCGGTAACAGTAAAAACATGTAAACGTCAGAAAACATGTCATAAAAGGACTTTTTAAATTCTAAGATCTTGAAAGGGAATGGTTTAAGTGATGATCAGGTTTGGCTATGAATGCTGAACACGCAAAATAACAAAGGATGGAAGCAAACAAAAACAAGCCAACAAACCGGAAGCTTCCTTTTCTCCCACATAAAAGTCCACAGGTAGGTGGTCCAGGGATGGCTTTCCATAGAGTCAAGAACCCGAGTTCTTCTCTCTGGCTGTCTGGCCAGCTTGGCTTTCATTCCAGTATGCCATCACCCACATTAGCATCTCATCGACCTCCCAACCAGTAGGAAGGAGGAAAGACAAGCCTCTCCATGTAAGAACACCCATCACTTTCACCTGCATCTCATTGACCAGCCTTGTGCCTGTGGCCTCACAGCTCCAGGGGGTCTGGGAAGTGCAGTTTTCCTTTTGGGAAGCTGTGTGCTCAGCTGATAACCAAGAAGCAGGGTAGAAGACACTGGTGGAAAACTCTGAACCTCTGCCCCACCACACAGCTTGAGCACTACAGTGAGCAGAGTTTGTGAACATTCCTAGAGCCAGGAAGATGAAAATCTGGTGAGGCCTTAGCATTGGAAGCACATTGCTGTGGAGTTTGACATTCCTGAGGATGAAAGCAGGAGGAGGTGAGGAAAATATGATTGTTAGTCTGGTTCTAAAAATTTCCACTAAGTTTGTGGAGAAGACACAAATGTGGAGAGGAGAGCGTGGTGGAAGGAAATGGCTTTGACAGAGAAGCAGGGAGGGATGGTGGAGGAGCTGGGGTTTGGGGGCAACGTGGAGAATGAGGCTGAGAAGGCGAACCCACCTCAGTTCTGGAGGTTGAAGGGGAGGGATGGCTTCAGGGGAAAGCCGGCCTTCAGGTGTAAAAGGAGGGATAAAAAGACAGACTCACAGAGCAAGGGTAAGGAGGAAGGAGACTGTTTACAGAGTAGCTGGAGGGCTGGCGGGCCTGGGTGAAGGAGCTGAAACAGTAATGAGGATACAGGAAGGAGGCTGTCCGGAGAGACCATTTTCACTAACAGAAGGCATTGGACGGCAGGGACGGGAAAGGGGCAAGTACCCAAGTTCTAGGCCAAAGCTCTAAGTGTTTGTGAAACTGGAACAGCAAAAGCCACTTCTTAAAAAATTTAAGTTTTTGTGGGTAGAAAGTGGTATATATATTTACGGGGTATATGAACTGTTGTGAAACAGGCCTGCAATGTGAAATAAGCTCACCATGGGGAATGGGGTGTCCATCCCCTCTAGCATTTCTTGTTTGAGTTACCAATGCCACTTTTTGGAGGAAAAAAAGTACTAAATAAAAAATTCGAATATCTTGTTAACAAAAGGAATCTGCTTTAATGAAAAGGAAATTATGAAGCATAAAAGAAGTGCTGTTATTCAGGCCCCTACATCTTATACTAAGAAGAAAGGTCACAGGATACAGAATATTTTCAGCTCAGGGGAGTAGAGCAAAGTGCCATTTGCTAAATGATCAAATTAGACAGAGCCTCAAGTGACACTACACTTGACCAGGCTCTGTCTTCAATACTTGCTTCTCTGTTGTGTTTTCTTGCCATCCAATGTAAAGATGGTAAGACTTTCTTGCTGTCACATAGTTTTATTACAAGAACCTGTTTTTAACCTATCGCTGTCACATAGTTTTATTACAAGAACCTGTTTTTAACCTATCTAAAGTAGAAACTTCTGTTGTTCATAGAAATCAAAATAATTAGTAAATGTATTTTAGGTAGTTCTGAAAAAGATTCATAAAAGGTGATCAGTGTAAGGGATACTAAAAATCATGAATTGTCCTTCTGAATTCTATGCTGTATAGCTGAACCTCCATGAATTTTGAGATTTTGTACCAAAAAAGCTGTTTGTTCTCCAAAGCATAGAATGCTATCACATCCTTGAGCTTTTGAGATGGTTGATATAATTCAATAATCCCTTCTGCAGAAGTTTGCTTTTAAAGCTTAAATATGACATAAAATTGCCTTTGATAGTTACAAAATTTAAACACAACATGGAACTTTACTTATATTTTAACCTGTTGACATTTCATTCTCTGCAAACTCTCTTGGCCTTATAAGGGCTCACTCACTGAGCTATAAATCCTCGTGGTTTGTCTTGGAATTAGAAGACCAATACCACCCCATCCCAGGGGGAATGCCTGGATCAAGAAGGGGAAAAATTAAGACAACTAGGAAATGCGGAAACAGTCTTTGTTCCTGAAGATGTGTTCTGGTCCCCAAGATGGAGTCTTGCTCTGTTGCCCAGGCTGGAGTGCAATGGCGTGATCTCGGCTTACTGCAACCTCCACCTCCCAGATTCAAGAGATTCTCTTGCCTCAGCCTCCACAGTACTTGGCATTACAGGCATGCACCACCATGCCTAGCTAATTTTTGTATTCTTAGTAGAGATGGGGTTTCACCATGTTGTCCAGGCTGGTCTCGAACTCTTGACCTCATGATCCGCCTACCTCGGCTTCCCAAAGTGGTGGGATTACAGGTGTGAGCCACCGCACCCGGCCACAGGTCCAGTTTCAAATACTGTACACTTAAGTGTGAAAGGAAAATAAATCTTGGGGCCCCCAAATCACTAGCGTGAAGGGAAAAGTCCAGCTGGGAACTGCTTAGGGCAAATGTGCCTCCCATTTTATTCAACGTCGCCCCTCTGCTCACTGAGATAAATGCATATCTGATTGCCTCCTTTGGAGAGGCTCCTCAGAAGCTCAAAAGAATGTAACAATTTGTCTCTTATCTACCTGTGACCTGGAAGCCCCCTCCCTCGTTTCAGTTGTCCTGCCTTCACCTCAAGTTGTCCCACCTTTCCGGACTGAACCAATGTACATCTTACGCATATTGATTGATGTCTCATGTCTCCCTAAAATGTATAAAACCACCACGTTCTACCCTCACCATTTGCTGGTTCCAGAAAAAGTGAAATCTTTACTGTCTAATAGAAAAAAAGTTAAAATGTAGGCACCTATTTAAAATGTCAAAATTGAAAAGCCAGAGGGCTTATCTGGATTTGAACTGGTGTCCTGTTGGATCTGCAGTCCCATATTCTACCCCTGAGCTATACCCTATCCTGCTATTGTGTGGGTTAATTAATATCTTTGACTTTTATAGTCATACCCAGATTACCTATGAGATGCCACTTCACGATGGAAGCTCATAGGAGCTGCCAGACCCACCTGAGTGAAAACTCACTGATCTTGTGTATAACAGGAGGCAGTCTCTCCTCCTCAGATACCCCGGATCCTGTGTCTTCCCTGCCTTGAGTTCCTGCCTGGGGGCAGCAGCCTGGAAAAAACACTGCTAGAATGGCCTTCAGAGTCAACCTCCAGTTCCTGTCATGGTGGGCACCCACAAAAGGAACTTCGTGCAACTGAGGTGTCTGTTCTGACACACTTAGTGACAGAGTTGGGTCCGACTCTCCGGGCCCGGTATTCCATTCAGGGCACTTTCAACACAACTGCAATCTAGGACAAAGATGATTCTTCCAGCTCCACTTCTGCAGTTAATATACATGGAGAATGATGGAGAAGGAGCAGCTCCAAGAAATAGTGAGACGGCAGTAGCTGAGTAGATTTTGGAATCCCCAAAAGCCTTAAAATGGCCAATGTTAACCTAGTTTCAAGGACCAAAAAATGTTGCAGGAGAACAACCCCACCTGACTCTTTCATTGTTTTTTTAAGTGACAGGGTATTGCACTGTTACCCAGGCTGGAGTGCAGTGAAACAATCGTAGCTCACTGCAGCCTCCAATTCTTGGGCTCAGGCAATCCTCCTGCCTCAGCCTCTCAACTAACTGGGACCACAGGTGTGTGCCACCATACCCAGCTAATACTTTTTATTTTTATTTTTATTTTTTTGTAGAGCAGACGTCTCACTATGTTGTCGAGGCTGGTCTGAAACTCGGGGCCTCAAGCGATCCTCCTGCCTTGACCTCCCAAAGCGCTGGGATGAGCCACTGCGTCCAGCCTCTCTCATGACCTTTCTGATGGCAGGCAGAGCCCTGTCCCTTCTAGAAGGAACACTTGGAGTAACACGTGGGTTAGCTCGTTTTCACCTCCTCAGCTATGCCAAGGCCCTGCCTCTTCTCTTGTCACAAGAGCTGGTAAACTGTCCCATTTGTGAACTGTCTTTCCCTCCTACTGGAATTTTCTCCTTTACCCACAGGCCTTTTGCCTTGTAGCCCTGGCACCCTTCTCAGAAGGCAGCTAAGGCAGCCACTCCTCTCCACTCCTGATCTGAGGACCTGGGAAACACTGAATTCCACAGTGATTTCTATGATGATGTTAAATTCCTTCAAGAGACACACAGATGGTCACTTAAGTCCAGACTGCACTTTGCCCCACTGCTCATGTCCTCCAGGTCACACCATGGGACACACCATGAAAGCACTAGTTCCCCAAGGGACCATATTGCCATGGAGATAACACCTCTGTCTCCTCTAACAAGAAGTAATCCCTTTTCCAAGGTAATCCGGGAGTAGCTCTTCCAGGCAACATGGCAGGGACTGATCAGCACATTGTTGTCTTGATAACAGAAGTAAATTATCATGCAGGGTGGCCCGCAAAAAGGCCACAGTGAGAGTGGAAGCAGTGGTCTTCTACTGGGTCCCGTATCAAGTGGTGAAAGGAAGGCTGGACTCAGGGATGTTTGCAGAATGATCTAGGCCAATCTCCTCACTTTACCTATGAGGTAAGGGCTGACTGACTTGCCCAAGGATCTTGACTGGTTAATGACAGAACTGACGGGTCTCCTGACTCCCAATTCCCCCTACAATATCCCTGGTGCACATGCCCCAGCCTAGACAATGCTTGGGTATGTTTGATGCCTCTGCTGGATTTTTTTTTTTTTTTTAAATCCAGGACATTAGTAAAATGAAGTTAAAGAAGCTTCAGAGTGCCTCCCCTGCACCAGCTCTGTGCCTCCTTCTACATTTGTAATTTTATGAGGCTTTTGTTAATAATGTTCTCCCAGATTACACAAGCTTCAGACCCATAAAACATGGGTCCACCCCTAGCAGAGGAGATGTGTTACTTGAGAGGGGAAGGAATCACATGGAAGAGCTGAAGGGAAAAGAGAAAAAACAGGAAAAACCCTGGGGGCAGGTCCGGGGACATTCTCCTACAGCTCATGGGGTGAGTAGGGTGATTTTACCCTTTGTGGGATTTACCCCAAAAGACAAAATGATGCCAAGGGCTCCAGGCAGGAAATGTCTAAACCCCCTCATTTGAGGGACAATTGCCCAGAGATGAGAGGCATCAGAGAATAGCTGGGTAGTGCCCGTGACCTGAAGAAGAAAGTCGGATGCAGGAGCATTGGCAGCACTATGAGTAAGGTCTTCCCCCACACGACTCCTGGGGCAATTCCATTTTTATACACAAACAAGAATGCAACCCAGATGATGCCCAGGCTATACATTTAGCCCACGCTGATGAAGAGAAACTAGGGGAGAACAGCCAGGCACGGTAGCTCACACCTGTAATCCCAGCACTTTGGGAGGCCGAGGCAGGCAGATCACCTGAGGTCCTGAGTTCGCGACCAGCCTGACCGACATGGAGAAACCCCGTCTCTACTAAAAAACTACTGGCGTGGTGGTGTAATTCCAGCTACTCAGGAGGCTGAGGCAGGAGAATTGCTTGAACCCTGGAGGCGAAGGTTGCAGTGAGCCAAGATTGCGCCACTGCACTCCAGCCTGGGCAACAAGAGTGAAACTCCGTCTCAAAAAAAAAAAAGGAGAAACTAGCAGAGAATGTTCAGATCCCAGTCCCTAAGCCTGGCCTGCCCCATAGACTCCGCACCACATGGAGCAGTTTCCCCAGCTGGAAAGAACCCCACTCAGCCCAGGAATCTGAAAGGCAATGCGCCTCTGTAACCACGTGGGGGCCCCCGTCCAAGACGTCCTCCATCCCCAGCCTCTTAAGGACTTTTAAATTTTTATTTTTCTCTCCTTGTTTAAAAATACTGTCCTTGTTATTGCAAAATAAAAACATGAATTGGGAAAAGGCCTGTGGTCTATTAAAGAAAACTGCTTAGTCTATGTTGACATATGTATGCTTCCAAACTTTCAAAACTATAGATATATATAACGTATATATAGAATATATATAACTATATATAGTATATATAACGTTATATATAGAATATATATAACTATATAACGTTATATATAGAATATATATAACGTTATATATAGAATATATATAACTATATAACGTTATATATAGAATATATATAACGCTACATATGTCATATGTTGCTTTAAAGTGTTAATTTCAAAACAAAGACAGGATCGTTCTGGACAGGCTTTTTCTCTTAATTATCTTTTTCTCTTAAATATCTCTTTTTCTCTTAAAGTATCAAGAACATCTGTCCATACCAAGTTCTTCCCCAAAATGTTCAATGATGGTATTGCGTTCCATTCCTCATGCCATTAAAAAATATTTACTGTAATAAACACACGGTAGAAAATGTTAAGTGGCGTCTACCGGTATATTCCTATTGTTCGGAGTATTTATTCCACTTCAAACACAGATGGGGGGTGAGTTACAGTTGCCCCCCGAAAACAGCCCAAACCTCCAGGCCCAGGACCTGAGGCGGCAGAAGTGCCTGTTCGGGCGCGCCAGGGCCCAGCTGGGCGAGGGGGCCACACTGCCCAAGGTCACCGGGGAGGGCCCTTCCAGTGCACCGGGGCCAGCGCAGTGACTGCGCGCGCGCACTCGGCAGTCGGGGGGATGGGTGAGGGGTCGGCCAGGGGTCGCGGGGTCAGCGCCGGGTCGCGGGCCAGGCGGGCGTCGCGCCTGCAGTTCGCCTCCGGAGCTGCAGGTGGGGCCGTGCGGCTGCCTGCCTCCAGGAAGCCTCACGTGCCTTAGTCGGCCGCGCCTGCTCCCAGGATACAGCGTGGACCTGGCGGGCGCGAAAGGTGTTGGCGTGACTGCGGGCGGCACCAGGCAGGGGTAGCCAGGGAGGAGCGGCGGCGGGGGCAAGGCCGGGCGGGCGCAGTCTGCGGAGAGCACTGGGAGGTGGGGCCTGCGTGGGGCCGTGCGCAGCACCGCGACGACTTTCTTCGGGCCGCAACGGACAGCGCAGGGCCATGGAGGAGGCGGCCGCGGTTCCGGTAAGGGCGATCAGCGCGCGCACGGACTTGCGGCCTGGGTGCCCCGGGCGACCCGGGCCCGGCACACGGGGGCTCCGGCAGTCGGACCGTACTAACGCGCCTGGGGCTCCGGGGAACCGGAGCGCGGGGTCCGCTGGGGCCTACTGCGCCTGCCAGCCGGGACCCCCACTCCGGGCCGAGCCCGAGCGCTGGCGGAACGGTTGTCCCCGCCCCGGGCCGCCCCACGCCAAGTTCCTTGGCCCCTGCGGGGCTTCCGGCACCCGCCCCAGCCGCTGTACCCTAAGTTTGCGTCTCCCCACCCGAGGCTCCTTTCTCTGCCTGGCGCTTTGCCTGTGGGTCCCTCCCCCAGCTCCTCCCAGCGGCTTAGTGGTACCTGGGAGTTGTGCGGCTTCGAATCCGCATACACCGACACCCCTTACGTGCCCAGCTCCGCGGGGTCGGCGCGGAAGGGGATATAGAGCCAGGTACTGCACCAAGCCCTGTTGAGGCGATAGTCTGTCCTTCTGTCCTCACAGCAAGCCAGTGGGTTGGGTACTGGTGTTAATCTCTGTCATGCAAAATAAAAACCCGGGGCCTAGAGAAGTTAACTTGCCCAGGCTGGCACACCTGAAAGTGTGAAAAGACACACAGTGGCTGTGTGTTCAAAGACCAAGCAGACAGGTACGCGGGCAATAATTGTGCAAAACAGAAAGGGGTGAGTGCTGGCGCCCAGGTGGAAACTTGGCGGTGGGCTCCGGGGGAAGGAGCGTCAGGGGGCCGTCTGGTACCGCTGTCCACCCCTCCTGGCCTGATGCTCTGCGCCTCTGTGATTTGAGCCCGGCTTTTAGGGAAGGCTAGAATTTCAGGCCCAGCTAGACCTGTGGTGCTTTCAGGGAGGGAGAAGTGCCTGGGCAAAGGCGCAGAGAGACGGGACAGTGCAGGGCGTGTTCTGGAACAGAAGGGAGTCCGTGAGCCTGGAGAAGGTGGTTTTGGTTTGGAGGCAGTGGGAAATGAGTCCGCAGAGAGAGACTAGGAAGGGGCCTGCATGGCTGGACTTCATCCTGCGGGTGAGGGATCCGGCTCCTCTTACCATCAGCTCCTCTCAAGCAAAGAGTTTCAGCTCCCCTGGCAGGAGTCTAAGGACAGCCCCACATACTCCAGCCACCTGTCAGTAAGAAGCTGGGCTGGAGTGAGCAGCGCACAGTCGCCACCTCCTACCACATGGTGTGAAGGCCTTGCATGGGGCTTCCTGGCCCCATCAGAATTGTAAGAAAACCATGCACCTTGTTGTCCATGAGTAAAAGACTAATATTTTCTTAATAAAGTAGTTTATGCAGAGGTGCCTTTCATGCCACACAAAGACCGTAATAATGCATGTGGAGGATGGGGAGGATTTCAGTGAATGGGGAGCTGGTGACCAGTTGAAAGGAAGCTTCTGGAGTAAACTCTTGGCGTTTGCCTTTACGTGGCAGGGACTGATCTAAGAAAGGAGAGGTGAGGGAAGGAACAGTGGCCCTAGGTGGAGGGCAGACTCAAACCCAGAACCAAGCCAACTCACCCAGGTACTTGCAGGACCACCTACTCCTTGAGAGCAAGACTCCCACCCACATTGGAGTTTTCGCCTAGAAACAGTTCAGCTTGTCCAGAACCTCCCAGCCTTGAAGACCCCTTAGAGTCCTGCCTTCTTTAGGTCCTGCTTTCCTTCATACAGCCAGACAGGCCCTTTAGTACTGTCCTGGACAAGTTTTTTTTCTGCCTTTGCTCAAACTCTCCTTTTGTCTCTATTTTTTGAGGTGTCCGTCCACGTTCTAGTTCTCAGTGACTTTCTCTAAGTGAATCCGCACTAGTTTCTAGTAGCCACTTACTCATTTTGCAAATAATCACCAACCTTTTGTTGAGAAATTATTTTGCAGATTGTTGTAAGGAGGTGTTGATCCTTGGGCATGGATACCAGGAGCTCCTCTCTGCCCTGTAGGTCCCATTTTCAGATGTGGGTGGCTCAAATAGTCCAGCTCCCCACCCAAGGCAATATGTGCTCGTTCTTTCTTGTCCCCAGCTGCCGGTCACTGATACGCCATCTGAATGTTTCCAAGGACAGGGAGGCCCCTCATCTCTCATTAAGATGGTTTTTGCCCATATATAAGTGTAACTTTGTGACATATGTCCATTTTCCTCACCAGACTGTATGTCACCACTCCTGGTACAGCTACAAAAATGATCGAGGCCATCATTTTTACCTTGAGTGGGTGGGAATTGGGAAAGAGAAAGAATCTTGTATGGCTCATGCAGTGTCAAAAATCTCTGGACTGATGGAGATTTGCAGTCATGGGGATTTTAGCTTGTGGGGAGGGGCAGATGGGAAGGGGACAAAATGAGACTATTCTGGGGGAAGAGGAACTGGCTATTAGATTTTTATGTTTATTAAAAAGGGACAAAAAATAAGCAGTACTCTTGTTTGTGCCGTTTCAGTGAATTGGCTGTGTTTTTGTTTGTTTGTTTGTTTGTTTTGCTGCGTCATCGTCAATAGACAGTTCCTGTGTAATCATAAGGGGAGGTGCAGGCTGGGCTATAGTAAAACTGCAGTTAACCATTTCCCCACTAAAATACCAAGCAATGCTAAGTCACTGTGTACGTAGCAAAATTGCACTGAGTGCCAGGCTTGGGTCAAGGACTGTGGTATGAAAAGACGCAATACCACGTTCAGGGAGCCCACAGTATAAGCGTGGGTAGGAAATTACTGTGTAGGGTGGTAAGCGCCGTGAGAAGGGTCTGCACTGTGCTGCAGAGGCCTGGAGTAAAGGCACCCACCCAGACATAGACCTAACATACCCAAACAGGTGATTGCCAGCCTGAGGTCTGGCATGTGGTACAGGATAGCCCCACTTGTCCACACATATGGGCTCCCAGCCCAGCTTCCCCGTGCCTAGGGAAAGACGGACTCAGTGAAGACAATGGATGAAATGGATGACACCGGTTTCTCTTGTGTTTCTGAAAGATTTCACCGTGGACAACGGCAGCCAACATTCATGGAGAGGAAGATTGAACGGCAGGCTGCTCGCCTACTTTCCCTAGAAAGTCGAACTGGGATGGCCGAGAAGAAGCTGGCCGACTGCGAGAAGACAGCCGAGGAGATCGGGAACAAGCTGGAGGGCAAATGGGCCGTGCTGGGAACTCTGCTGCAGAAGTACGGGCTGCTGCAGAGGCGGCTGGAGAACACGGGGAACCTGCTGCGCAACAGTAACTTTTTCATCCTGCAGCTGCCCCTGGGCAGCGATGGGGAGTCCTCCAAGGTAGCCCTGGGGCACCCTGGGGTTGGGGAGGCCACGGGGCCGAGACTGTGAGCATGTGGGTGAGCGAGTGTGACACTTGTGGTTTCAGGTGCCCATGGCCTTTGATGATGTGGCTGTGTAGTTCTCTGAGCAGGAGTGGGGCAAGCTGGAGGACTGGCAGAAGGAGCTCTACAGGCATGTGGTGAGGGGCAACTGCAAGACGCTGGTCTGCCTGGGTAAGGCCTGATGCTCATTATGGGATTTTGGAAGTCCCTGTACTTCTCTCTCCACATGGTTGTTTTCATGACAGTGATATGTAAATCACCAGAAACGTTGACCTTGAAAGTTGTTGCCTCCTGTGAAAGATGAGCCCTGGGTGATGGAGTTAAAAGCTCCCTTTGCCCTGTGCGCATGGTCCCAGAATACCAGGCTGGGAATGGCAGTGACTTCCCTCCTACACAGGCCTGGGATGTGGACCTTTCTATTGGTGCTGACTTGGAGCAGGGAAGACCCCACCTGCTCTCAGAGCCTGTGTGTAATCGACTTACATTTGGGAAAGACTCTTTCTAATTCAGCCTTCTGCTACAGACATGCGTGGCCCTTACGGCGACGTGTCTCGAGGTCAGTGGAGAACATGGGCCAATGGTGCTTCTTGCAGCAGACATTTTCTTCATGCCTCAAAACTACGCTTCCCTCATTTTTTTGGGCTACTGCTCTCTGCTCTCCTTGTTTGATCCTCCCCCGGAAGGGCCTGGACTGTGTTTCTTCCTGGGCTCATTTCCTCTTCTAATTTCCTCTCAGTGACCCTGGAGCCAAGGGCAGTGAGGCCTGTTACAAAGGACAGGAGCAATTGCAGACATGAGGTTGTTTCGTCAGCACAAGTGCACTGCTGTTTAATATGCACACTCTGCAGCAGTTTCTTCAGCCCGGCACTGCTGACATTTGGGACCAGGTGATTCTGTGTGTCGGGGGCCATCCTCTGCATTGCAGGATGTTCGGCAGCATTTCCTGGCCTCTACCGTCCAGATGCCAATCACCTCTCCCCCAGCCCTGAGCACGACAACCAGAACTGTCTCCAGACTTTGCCAAATGTCCCTGGGGAGCAAAATTGCCTGTGGTTGAGAGCTACTGCTCTATGACAATCAAGAGATTTCGTTTCTAGACCATTGTTGGTTTTCCGGGCTGACTATCCCCAGCTCTGACTGGAACGTGACAAAAACTAACCTTCTGTCTTTCCTCAGACTACACCATCTCCAAGCCCGAGGTCCTCTCCCAGATTGAACAAGGGAAGGAGCCCTGCAACTGGCGCCGCCCTGGCCCCAAGATTCCAGATGTTCCTGTGGACCCGAGTCCAGGTAAGGGCTGGGAGAAGGCCAGGGAGGCATCAGGTGATGTATGGGAAACAGAGATGGGAAGGCCAGAAAGTGTGTGATCTTTCCAGGGAGAGCCGAGGAGAAACAGGAAACTTACAGGTTTTATGTCTGAGTTTTTTATAGTTGAGTTTTAACCTCTAATTTATTCAACTAATGCTCCAGAAACGAATACTTTCTATCAGGGAAACAGGTGGCAAACCTAATCTTTTAGGAAGAGACAGAGGCAGGGCACAGGATGAGGGGAGGGAGAGGAGGACACTGAGAGGGAAGGCAGGAGCATAGTGGACCCTTGAACAACACAGGGGCCACGGGCACTAGCCCCCAATCCCAAGCAGCCGAAGATCTACATCTAACTTTGCTCTCCAAAAAGTTAACTACTGGATAGTCTCCTATTGACCAGAAGTCTTGATACTATGAACAGGGAATAGCACATACTATATGTGCTCTTGTATTGTGTATTGTATACTTACAGTAAGCTAGAGAAAACATGTTATTAGGAAAATCATAAGGAAAAGAAAATATATTTACTACTCATTAAATGGAAGTGGAGCATCATAAAGGTCATCCTCCTCATTGTCATCTTCAGATTGAGTAGACTGGAGGAAGAGGAGGGGTTGGTCTTGCTGTCCCAGGCGTGGCAGAGGCAGAAGAAAATTAACTTATAAGTGGGTCTGCATAGTTCAAACTCGTGTTGTTCAAGGGGCAACTGTGTATTGAAAACAAGATTAAGTCAAAGCTTTGCAAAGAGTCGGCCTTGCTTCTGAGAACCAACGTCTAATTTATTTATTTATTATTTATTTTTGAGAGGGAATCCTGCTCTGTCTCCCAGGCTGCTCTGCAGTGGCGCGATCTCAGCTCACTGCAACCGCCACCTCCTGGATTCAGGCATTTCTTCGGCCTCAGCTTCCCGAGTAACTGGGATTATGGGTACCCGCCATCATGCTTAGCTAATTTTTATATTTTTGTAGAGACAGGGTTTCACCCCCAGTGTTGGCCAGGCAGGTCTTGAACTCCTGACTTTAGGTCATCTGCCCACCTCGGCCACCCAAAGTACTGGGATTGCAGATATGAGCCACCGCATCCGACCTCAACCTTAATTTAAGCCAGTAGCAGTTGTAGAACATAAACCCCTTGGTCAGCCTTATGGTTCGGTATGATTAGAAGCACATAATTCTTTAAGGTGAATCTGGTTACCAGATGTCAGTGTCTCAGATTTCCCTGGAGCCAGTCAGCACCTTTGAAAGTTAAGGGAAGGACAGGTGGACACAGGAGAAAAACCAAATTCCTAAAGTGAAGACCTGCTGGGTCATTTAACCATGGAGACCACATCTCTGCAAGGCTTGACCCTTGATTCCTCCAGAAGACCCGCCCTTAACTGGCCCACCTGCCTTGGTTTTCCCTTTCGTCTGACACTGAGAAAGGTGATGTTCCGCAGAGGCCCTCCTGTGCTCCACCTGTGTGAAATTAAATGCATCCCCCATGTTCATCATCTCATCTCAGTCAGATTTGCACTTCCTAAGGGAAGAAGCATGTTCCGAGCTGGCCGCTTGCCAGTCATCATCAGGACATTCACGGTTTTTCGGGGGAACCTACCCCTGATAGTTAATGTGGGTTCTTTTCTATTTCCCTAAGTGTCTTGGCTGGTCTGAGAAAGGGAAAGAGTACAAAAGAGAGAAATTTTAAAGCTGGATGTCCAGGGAAGACATCACATGTCGACAGGTTCCGTGATGTTCCCTGAGCCGTAAAACCAGCAAGTTTTTATTAGCAATTTTCAAAAGAGGGGGAGTGCACGAATAGGGTGTGGGTCACAGAGATCACATGCTTCATAAGGTAATAAACTATCACAAAGCAAGTGGA
Organism: Colobus angolensis palliatus; assembly: GCF_000951035.1. Lineage (NCBI taxonomy): Eukaryota > Metazoa > Chordata > Mammalia > Primates > Cercopithecidae > Colobus > Colobus angolensis. Next base: position 18,003,254 of record NW_012115154.1, on the reverse strand, counting down.
GGCAGGGCGAGATCACGGGACCGCAGGATGGGGCAAAATTAAAATTGCTAATAAAGTTTCGGCACACATTGTGATTGATAACATCTTATCAGGAGACAGGGTTTGAGAGCAGACAACCTGTCCGACCACAATTTATTAGGCAGGAATTTCCTCGTCTTAATAAGTCTGGGAGCGCTTTCGGCTTGGGCTTGGACCATAAAAGACGGCGGCCGCCAAGGGGGCCGTTTATAGACCTACCCTCAGGGCGCATTCTCTTTCTCAGGGATGTTCCTTGCTGAGAAAAAGAATTCAGGGATATTTCTCCTCTTTGCTTTTGAAAGAAGAGAAATACAGCTCTGTTCCGTCCGGCTCACCGGCAGTCAGAGTCCGAGGCCATCTCCCTTGTTCCCTGAACATTGCTGTTATCCTGTTTCTTTTTCGAGGTGCCCAGATTTCATATTGTTCAAACACACGTGCTCTACAAGCAATTTGTGCAGTTAACACAATCATCACACAGTCCTGAGGTGACATACATCCTCAGCTTACGAAGATGAGGGGATTAAGAGATTAAAGTAGAGATAGGCATAGGAAATCACAAGGGTATTGATTGGGGAAGTGATAAGTATCCATGAAATCTTCACAATTTATATTCAGAGATTGCAGTAAAGACAGAAGTAAGAAATAAAAAAAGTATTAATTTGGGGAACTAATAAATGTCCATGAAACCTTCACAATTTATGTTCTTCTGCCATGGCTTCAGCTGGTCCCTCCGTTTGTGGTCCCTGACTTCCCGCAACAACAGTTTAGTTCCACAGGTGCATTTTGAGAATCTTCTAGGTGTCAAGGACAGTGCTGAACGCTAGAAAACAGAAAGACGGCTGAGAACACATACTATTGGGCTAGAAAAGAGGGTTACAACCCATGTGCGTCCAGCTTCCTAGCCTGGGTGGGAGGTTCTGGGTGGGTGGGTTTCATTGTATTCACACCGTGTGTGGAGGCTTCCCTCACTTCCAGAGCATCATTAAACGAGAGTAAAGAGGGGCCTGGAAATATGCTGGTTGCTGGTAAGACCCCGTAACACTCCTTGGCTACATAATGTGATGTTCAGCAGCATCCGTGGCCTCTACCAACCAGTAGACAAGATGAGGAGACAAACTCCACTGTCCACCTTGAGCCTGTCGGCAGGGATCCTGTGTGGCCTTTATCCCTGTCCCGTTTATCCAAGGAGCTGGGAATCACAGCTCATCCGTTGCCACATTTGGCCTGGCCCATCCCCTTATGAGACCTCACCTCCTACACATCCCTCCACCGAGCCTTGTGGGACTCAGGGCTCAGCAGACCCGCCAGGTCTTGAGTGTTCCCTGCTTGGACTGAGCTCTAGGGGACTGCAGCCCTCTAAGTGCTTGTCATTCTTTTCCCTTAGCATTGGAAGCACATTGCCATAGTGTTTGACATTCCTGAGGACAGAAGGAGAGGGAGGTGAGGAAAAGAAGATTATTAGCCTGGTTCTAAAAATATCCCGTTTGTGGAGTCCCGTATATCAGAGAAGACATGAATGGTGAGAGGAGAGAGTGGTGGAAGGAGATAGCTTCGAGAGAGGAGAAGCAGGGAGGGATGGTGGAGGAGCTGGGGTTTGGGGGTAATGTGGAGAATGAGACTGAGAAGGTGACCCCACCCTGTCCATTCCAGAGGTTGAAGAGGAGGGATGACTTCAGGGGAAAGCTGGCCTTCAGGTGTACAAGGATGGATAAAAAGGCAGACTTGCAGGGAAAGCTAAGGAGGAAGGAGACTGTTTACAGAGTAACTGGAGGGCTGGCGGGCTTGGGTGGAGGAGCTGAAACAGTAGTGGGGATACAGGAAGGAGACTGCCCCGAGAGACCGTTTACACTAACAGAAGGCATTGGACGGCAGGGACGCGAAAGGGGCAAGTACCCAAGTTCTAGGCCAAAGCTCTAAGTATTTGTAAAACTGGAACAGCAAAAGCTGCTTCTTAAAATCCTTAAGATTTTGTGGATATCTAGTGGGCATATATATTTACGGGGTGTATGAACTGTTGTGAAACAGACATGCAATGTGAAATAAGCTCACCACGGGGAATGGGGTGTCCATCCCCTCTAGCATTTATCCTTTGAGTTACCAATGCCACTTTTTAGGGGGGCGGAAAAAGTACTAAATAAAAAGTTCACATATCTTGTTAACAAAAGGAATCTACTTTAATGAATAGGAAATCATGAAGCACATCATTGAAAATAAA